>NC_141696.1:1107854844-1109054844 GCF_964263255.1 Lissotriton vulgaris
AGGCAGGATCACTGGGGACCTCAAAGAGAAACCTCTAGAAACTCCCCCCACTTCAAAGGAACAACTTGGTAGAAATTCTGGACGTCAGATACCACCACTTCATGACACTTCTGGACCTGTGGATACTCTGCCAGGAAGAAGGACTGCTGTGCTGCTGAAGGACTGGACTCTGATGTACTCCTGCTTTGCTGTGCTGACCTGCTGTCTGCTATACTCTTGCCTTGGTGAGAAGCACTGAACCTGCATCACCTGAAACCAGAATCCAGAGTGACTCCAAGGCCTATTTGGCTGACCTCCTCATCTGAAGCCTCAGTGACATAACAGGCTTTCAAGAACCTTGTATCTACACCTGGACCCTGATATCTGTGAGTCTGCCCTGCCGAGTGGTGCCACTGCAATCATGTACCCTTTGAAGTGGGCCTAAGGTGCCATACCCACCTCTATGTAAGAGGAGAAAATGGGGGCCCCCTCTAAAAAACGTACTTTTTGGGTCAGGGAGAAGAGGCGAAATACAACACACAAACCTATAAAGAGTCTCCTCACGACCCATTTCTTTTAAGGATCTATGTACAAGATTCCATCTAGGGCACTTTCATTCATATAAAAGACCAAAAATTGCTTTTTACTTTCTTATTTCATTTTATTTATTCGTCTTTGTATGGTCCTTTATCATATTTAAAGACTTTTTTTTTCTCTTATTTTTTCTCTTTTTTAAAAGAACACTGTTTTTTTACAATAGACAATTATTTGTACAATTCAAATATACTTCCTTTCCACAGTTTACAATATTACAGAATTATTTACACATAAAACATATAGCACTATACATGTGTACCTGGGAAGAGAAAGCATGCAACCAGTCTAAACATACACACTTGCATACACACTGTTCACACAATACACTATTCACACTATACACTCCATCTGTACGAGTTTACACGTTTCCGTTGCTGGTCTCTAGATCACAATAAATTCACTACATTCCGTAGGAAAAAGACTTGGTCAACGCGTTTCGGTGGGTTAAGCGTTATTGACAACCACCTTCTTCAGGCCCCATCAGAGAATAGCATGGAAATCTATAACCCAGGAGTATTCTCATTTATATGTGACACATTTATCTTTACTCAGCTTAGTTTTCTATTTACGGTTTATTCCTTTGTTTCCACTTTATATTCGAATAATTTTTTCTTACAGCATAGACTGAATGTAAATTCAGTGTAATCTCCTATTCAATTCGTTTTTTCACTCTGTATGACTCAGTTTAGATCCGGCGTCTCATCTTATCTTATCTTAAGGGACATTTCTATAGCGCTCTGATACCATGAGTTTCCTGGCGCTGATTGGGTGCTGGGAGATACGATGGAGGGGGTCTAACCAGACTGTGTGAAGATACTAGTTTTCAGGAGTTTTCTGAATTCAAGAAAAGAGTTAGAAGATTTAAGCAGGGGGGACAGCGGGTTCCAGAGTTTGGGGACCAAGTGAGCAAATCTACGGCCGCCAAATTTTTTGAGTTTGATTGGGGGGACGACTAAAAGCTGACGATGAGAAGACCGTAGGTTGCGTGCCGGACAGTAGAGGGTGATCAGGGATTTAAGGAAGGCGGGAAAGGTCCCGAACATAGCTTTAAATATCAGGCAGCCGATCTTAAAAGTAGCCCTCTGTACAACCGGCAGCCAGTGGAGTTTGCGAAGTAACGGTTTCGCAGACTGCCACTTCGGGATTTTATAGGCCAGTCTGGCCTCCTGGTTCTGCACAATTTGGAGCCTATGGAGAAGGAATTTGGGTAGGCCATGGTACAGAGAGTTTGAAAAGTCCAGGCGGTAGAGCACCAGGGCAATCAGGGCTTGTATCAGGGCCTCAGATGTAAGG
The DNA here is from genome assembly GCF_964263255.1 of Lissotriton vulgaris. Taxonomy (NCBI): domain Eukaryota; kingdom Metazoa; phylum Chordata; class Amphibia; order Caudata; family Salamandridae; genus Lissotriton; species Lissotriton vulgaris. Next base: position 1,107,856,714 of record NC_141696.1, read on the forward strand.
AGGTGGGCGACTTTCCTGATTTTTCTTAGCTGGAACATACATGATGACACAACAGCATCCACCTGGGGCTTGAGGGAGAGCTCAGTGTCAATGATAACCCAGAGACTCTTTGCCGACCTAGCCGGAACAGGCGGGGAGCCAAGCTCCACCGGCCAAAACTGTGGGCCCCAGTGAATGGGGCTGTTACCCGGGAGGATTAGCTCTGTTTTCCCCGGGTTCAGCTTGAGCTGGTTATGATTCATCCATTGCTGGATGTGTAACATAACTGCTTGACAATCGAGAGCTGCATTGGGGGTGTTGAGGGGGAAGATAATTTGCAGATTGTCCGCATAGTTGAAGACGATGATGTCCCACCTCTTGAGAGAGTGGATGAGTGGTTGGAGATAAAGATTAAAAAGCAGAGGGGACAAGGATGATCCCTGGGGCACTCCGCAAGTGGATGGTTCCTTAGCGGCCGTGAAAGGGCCTAAACGGACCGCCTGGGTTCTGCCCGACAAGAAGGATTTAATCCAGACAGAGGCCAGGCCCTGAATGCCGGCCTGCTCGACACAGTGGAGAAGGATGTTATGGTCCACCATGTCGAACGCAGCCGACAAGTCCAATAGGACGAGCGCCTGGGGCGCCCCTCTATCGGCATTACCCCTCAGAGAGTCCATAAGTGCCAGGATCACAGCCTTGGTGGAGTGGGCTGGTCTAAACCCGGCTTAATTAGGTTCGAGGTAGTTGGAACACTATATAAATTGAGAGAGGCAGCTGGTGACATGTGCCTCCAAGAGTTTGGACAGATAGGGCAGAAGGGAGATAGGCTGATAGTTGGCAAGGTCCACCGGGTCAGCTCCAGGTTTTTTCAGCAGGGGCACCAAGACAGCCTCCTTAAAGGAGTTAGGCACTGTGCCCGTCTCGAGGGAGGTATTTAACAGAGGCAAAATGCAATCCGGCAAAGCAAGGCAAATGTTGTGGAAGACAGAAGGGGGACAACAGGCGTTGCAAGACTCTTGGGTAGGGGCCTGAGAAGGAAGGGTTCCGGCATCAGACGTGAGCTCACTCATGACTCTGAAAATCTCCTTGGACTTGTTAGGGGCAATAAGGATCCTTTCAGAAGTATGTGAGGATTTCGCTGCTATAATTGCACTTTTATATTTTTTTTGTGCAGCAACGTATACCTCTCTATCGTTGGAAGAATAATTACGTCTCCACCTACACTCCATCTGGCGCAGTTCGAGTTGCTGCGTTTTCAGTGTAGTATTGAACTACTTATGAGACTTGCTGTGCCGGGAGCGAGGGAATCTGGAGAGGGGGGGCGAAATGGTCGCTGGCTTTGGTGACCCAACTGGAGAAATCGTCCTCCAGTTTGTGGACAGTCGCGACACTATGCAGCGGGGGGCGAGTCTCAGCCAGGAAGGAAAGAAAGCCGTGGGAATCAAGGGCGCTCCATTTACGAGCGGCCCCACCCACCAGAGGAGGGACCTTTACACGACCCCTGACTGTGATCGAGGTCTCGATCATGTAAAGGTCCGACCAGATACGACCGTCCTGAATTACTCAGAAGCGGTCGCTCCTCACGCTGCTCCCTGAACTAAAATCGGTATTGTAGCGCTACACTGCTACACTGCCAGACTGCCAGACTGCTCATTGGCTTGAAATCACTCTCGCATCGCTCGCACTGCTTACTGCAAGTATTTGGGCATATTTGGGCATATTGATTGATCGTAGCGCTGTACTGTTAGACTGCTCATTGTCGCTACTCATTTGTGCATTAATCGCTTTGCCTGCTTGAATTGTTGTGCCTGTTTGTACCGGTGCCACTGCTCATTACATTGCGATTGCCAGGTTGTGCCCCAGTCTCTCACTTTTGATTTCACTGCCATTTTGTTGTTTGTTGTGCCTCCCAGCCCGGCTCTCCACCCCGCTCCCGCCTCCCAGCTGCTCCTATCTCGTTCCGCCCCCCCCCACTCTCCACTTATGACAGTCACTCTAGTGTGCAGCGTCCACGCGCAGCGGACGCGCCCCATGCGCGCCGAAGGTGCGCCAAACGTAAGCCCGTCTTCGCCCGTCCGCGCCTGGACCGCGCCCAGCGCCAGACCCCCTGGCCCCCGCAAAATCCACTCCACCCGCATAACGTACGACGCCGCAACCCTCTCAGCCCTTAACCCCGGCCGACCACCAAACTGCTACCAAGAGCCCCAGGACACACCCATGGACCCTTCACCTGCCACTCCTGTTAGTTCGAGTGCATCAAGACCCACACCAAATCCACTAACTCCAAACAGAGCTCCGACACTAACCACCTGAAGTGCATCCTGCTCAACACCCGCTCGGTCCACAGCCACGCCATTGAACTCTGGAACCTACTCGACACCACATCGCCTTTCTTACAGAAACCTGGATGAACGCCTCATCAACGCCCGACATCGCCATAGCCATCCCTGACGGCTACAAGATTATCCATAAGGACCGCATCAACCAAACAGGAGGAGGCATTGCCATTGTCCATAAGAACACCATCCGCATCACGACCAGTTCCGACGATCACCTCGCAGCCGCCGAACACCTTCACTTCCAGATCCACACCGACCCCAAGACCACACTCAGAGGCACCCTCATCTACAGGCCACCAGGACCCCGCACACAATTCAGCGAAGACATCACTGAATTCATCAGCCCTCACGCCCTCCCCTCTGAGGACTACATTCTACTGGGAGACCTCAACTTCCACCTGGAAAAGAACAGCGACAGCAACACCACCACCCTTCTGGACAACCTCGCCAATCTCGGACTCAAACAACTAGTAAACACCCCCACCCACTACGCCGGACACACGCTCGACCCAATCTTCACCTCCAGCAAGCACATCTCCTTCAATCACACCACAGCTCTCCATTGGGCAGACCACAGCTGCGTTCACTTCAACTACAAAAAGACTACGACCCACAACCACCCACAACCAATTCCCCGCAGAAACTGGAACAAAATTACCACGACCAGCTCTTCACATCGCTTCACCAAAACCCTCTTGCCAAATCATCGGACCCAAACCTTGCAGCCACCAACCTCACACAATGGATCACCCACAGCGCTGACGAATTAGCACCCTTGAAAAAACATCAAAGCAAGTAAGGCAGCAAAAAAGCCCCCTGGTTCAACGATGACCTTAAGAAATCCAAGAAGATCTGTCGCACCCTCGAGAAAGCCTGGAGAAAAAACCAAACCACTGACAACCTGGCCAACTTCAAGAACTCCACCCGCAAACACCACCAACTGATCCGATACACCAAGAAATCAGCATTCAAGGATCGACTCGACAACAACGCCCACCACAGCAAGGAACTATTCAACATCGTCAAAGAATTTACCAACCCCTTCGCCGGCACCAACGACATCACTCCCTCCCAAGACCTCTGCGACTCCCTAGCCTCATTTTTCCACAACAAAATCGCTGACATACATAACAGCTTTGAAAACCAGTCCGGAGACCAGTCCACCCCACCCTCCTCCGAACTAAAACCCCCCTCCAACAACCTTTGCACCTGGAACCCAATCACCACTGAAGACACCATCCGCCTGATGAACTCCATCCACTCAGGATCGCCAACCGACCCATGTCCCCAGCATATTTTCAACAAAGCAGACTCCATTATCGCACCCCATCTCCGAGACGTCATCAACTGCTCCCTCAACTCCGCTACCTTCCCGGAAAGCTGGAAATATGCCGAACTCAGCGCCCTCCTGAAGAAACCCACAGCAGACCCCACTGAACTTAAGAACTACCGCTCCATCTCGCTCCTCCCATTCCCTGCCAAAGTCATTGAGAAAGCCGTCAACAGTCAGCTCGCCGCCTTCCTTGAATCCAACAAATCCCTCGACCCTTCACAGTCCAGCTTCCGAGCCAAACACAGCACCAAGACCGCCCTCATCGCAGCAACAGACGACATTCGAACACTACTGGACAATGGAGAAATAGCTGCCCTCATCCTACTTGACCTCTCCGCAGCCTTCGACACAGTCTGTCATAGCACCCTTATACAACGCCTCAACAACGTCACAATACAAGGAAAAGCATTGGACTGGATCATCTCGTTCCTCGCCGGAAGAACCCAGAGAGTCCGCCTCCCCCTTTTAGATCAGAGGCCATCTAAGTCATCTGTGGCGTACCACAAGGATCATCACTCAGTCCCACCCTCTTCAACGTATACATGAGTCCCCTCGCATCCATCGCGCGCCAACACAACCTCAACATCATATCCTACGCAGACGACACCCAGCTGATCCTCTCCCTCACCAAAGACCCAAACACCGCCAAAACCAACCTACACGAAGGGATGAAAGAAGTAGCCGAGTGGATGAAGAACAGCCGTTTAAAACTGAACTCGGACAAAACAGAAGTCCTTATCTTAGGATCATCCCCCTCCGCCTGGGACAAATCATGGTGGCCACCGGCCCTGGGAAACGCACCCATACCTACGGACCAGTAACCTGGGCTTCATCCTGGACTCCTCCCTCTCGATGACCAGACAAGTCAACGCCGTCTCATCATCATGCTTCAACATCCTACGTATGCTCAAAAAAATCTTCCGTTGGATCCCCACCGAAACAAGAAAGACAGTCACCCACGCACTTGTCACAAGCCGACTGGACTACGGATACACCCTTTACGCCGGAACCACAGCCAAACTACAGAAAAAACTCCAACGCATCCAAAACACCTCAGCCAGACTCATACTAGACATCCCCGCCAAGCTCACATTTCCGGTCACCTGAAAGACCTCCACTGGCTCCCCGTCAACAAGAGAATAATGTTCCGTCTCCTCACCCACGCACACAAAGTCTTCTATGACCTAGGACCCAAATGCCTCAACACGCGCCTGTCCTTTTACACCCCCACCCGCCAACTACGTTCGTCCAATCAAGCCCTCGCCGCAATTCCACGCATCTATAGATCCACCATGGAGGGAAGATCCTTGTCCTACTTAGCGGCCAAAACCTGGACTTCTCTCCCCACCCACCTCCGCCTTACATAGAACCACCTCTCCGTCAGAAAACAACTAAAAACTTGGATATTCGATAAGTAAAGTACCCCCCTCCCTCAAGCGCCTTGAGACCCTCTGGGTGAGTAGTGCGCTATACAAATGCTAAACTTGAACTTGAACTTGATGGAGTGATCACAGGACAGGAAAGCGTGAGGTTGTGGGTCCCAATATGATCTAGGATGTGGCCCCTGATATGGGTAGGAGAAGTAACAAGTTGGGTCAGATTAAGGTTGGAAAGAACTTCAAACAGCTCGGATGCATGAGGGCCGGCGTCGCTATCATTGTACCAGTAGTTGAAGTCACCGAGGATAGCGACTCGGGCAGATGAAGTAATCAGATTGGCTAGCTGTTCACTAAAGGCGACGGGAAACAGAGGAATAGGATGAGGGGGCTATAGAGAACAATAATGGTAAGAGCTCACTCCCCAGTTTCTAGACTGATGATAAGGTTATCCACATCGGCAAGGGTGAAAGAGGACGTGGAGATGAATTTAAGCTCCTTTCGTATGACAGCTGCCACCCCACCACCAGCGCGACCCGAGGGTCGGTTCATATTGAGCATGTAGTAGTCGTGGGGCAATGCTGCCAGGATGTCAGGGAGAGAATCATCAGTCAGCCAGGTCTCGGTGATTAGAAGGATGTCAGGGCTTTCATCGATAAGAAGAAGAAAGAGGTCAGCCTGGTGTTTTACAAATGAGCGTGTGTTTAAATATAATAAGCGGATGTGCGTTTTGCTAGTACTGGGGCAGGCTGAGGGCTTACAGCTGGGACGTTGGAGAGATGCTTTACGCATGATACCAAGTGATGAAATACGATAATGGCTCTCCGGAGGTAATACGCAATGTGCATACTGTAGATTCCTGAGGGCAGAGGGTGAATAGGTAAGGGAAGTAACAACATCCCTGGCCCCCGGCCCCGTCCGGCCGCGGACGGGCGCAGACGGGCTGGACTTAGGTGCGACTTCGGCGCGCTGACGGCGTGCCCGCTGCGCTCCCTGGGGGGGTGGACTATTTTGTAGGGCTGAGGGCGGGAGGGGCCGAGCGCTAGTCCGCTCGCCTGCTCCTCACCCAAGATGGCGGGTGCACCGAGTCCAGATCCCAGGCAGCACCTTGATCGGCTGCAGTGGAACGGACCGGGAGGCGGGGTCAAAGGTGAGTGAGCACGGCGCTTCTAAGTCCCAGCGCGCGCTCCAACACTCAGGCAGCAAATGAAAGTGAATAACTGGTGTAAATCATCTAAAAAGGATGACACTGCTCAGGGGGGTACCTGCACAATTAAAAAGCAAGTTAAGCACAAAATCACAGCATTCAATAAATGCACAAACAGATACAAATTAAAACACAGGTCCCGGTAGCACCTCAGGGCACACCACGGACACCCAATCATTGGTTGTCCATTCTTTTATCAGAGTTTTTTCTGTTGCATAGGCGTTTATCTCAAGTTTATTTCACTTTGTAACTTTTCCGTTTCTTAGGGTTTAACTCCAAATCAGCTTCAAGTTGTTTAGAAATTCTTTTTCCAAAAGTCTTCAGAGTTCGTAATACAGCGTCCCTCCACACCTACGGACCTCTATGGACACAGCGGAACCAAAGCACTCTGCTGCTGTGGGAAGTGGACCCGTCGCAAAGACCTGCATCACCGCCACAACCAGTGACACCTTCAGAACTGCCACTGTGCTGTGTGTCTTCGGCATAGGCCCTCACATCTCTCATAGACGGCTGCCCTGATGACAGACTCTGCATTGCAGCCTCACAGCTCTTTAGAACCGGCACTTCTCCCCAAATGCATGCCGCATCTTTGATGCTGGACTTCACATCACAAAACCCTGATATTGGGATACTTGATGATGATGCGAGGCCTTGCATCATAGCCTCACCACATCTCTGACCAGACGCAATGCTATGGCTGCGCGGCGCGTCTTGGACACAGATACTCGCAAAGTTCCGCAAACCGCGATTTAAGGTACATTGTTCAGCTGTCCTAGCCAGGTCCCTGTAGCTCCATCATGGTCGGCCTAAACTTGTGAATTTATCCTAGTCCAGCACAACAAGATAATCACAGTTGGCGCTTTGTGGTTTTTGGCGCTATTTTTACCTAAAGCTTTAAAATTCAATATCTCAGGTTATACTAATTGGATTTTAGTTGTTTTGGTCTTGCTTTATTTATTAAATTAAAATCCATTTCTCTAACTTGGTGTGGGATATTGTTTCTGTGGCCTTTTCACTTCTTTACTATTTGAAGTGTTGCACAAATACTTTACATATTGCCTCTGAGTTAGGCCTGACTAACCTGTACCAAGCTTCCAAGGGAGTGAGTACAGGTTAATTTGGGGTTTGCTTGTTGTTAGATCTGACAGCCTTAGGGTTATATTACTCCAACTTTTTGCCTGCCTCTCTCCTTTTTCTGACCTAATGTTTTCTGGTTTAGGACACTGTGTACTTTACCACTGCTGACCAGTGCTAAAGTGCTCATGCTCTCTCCCCTAAACATGGTAGCATTGTCTCAATCCCCAATGGTCATACTTAATTTACCTATAAGTCCCTAGTAAAGTGCACTACATGTGCCCAGGGCATGTAAATTAAATGCAACTAGTGGGCCTGCAGCACGCATTGTGCCACACATTTAGGTAGCCCTCTAACCATGGCTCAGGCCTGCCATTGCAGAACCTGCATGTGCAGTTTAACACTACCACTTTTACCTGGTAAGGCAACCGTCTTCCTAGGCCTAACCTTCCCTTTTTATACATATAATTCACCCCTAAAGTAGACCCCATATGACCCGCCACACAAGGTGCAATGTATTTAAAAGGCAGGACATGTACTTTTAGGTTTTACATGGTAGTAAAAAACTCCCAATTTCATTTTTCACTACTGCATGGCCTATCTCTTCCATCCGATAACATTGGGATTACCTTATTACATCTTTTAAGAGTAATTTCCAATTGTGAAGAGATTGACTTTTCAAATTTGGTGTCACTGGCCTCGCAATTTACCATCCCAATTTATGGTAAAGTTGGATTTTAAATTACAGTTTAGCAAATGCCACTTCTAAAAAGTTGGCATTTAATTACTCTAACTATTCTGTGCCTGTTGCCTATCTCTGAATACACATTTGGGTGCCTGAGCTTTGTGCATTCCCTCTAGACAGCCACACACAAAGGGAGCTTGGGTGTGACTGGTGGGCCATTTATATCCTCATGGGCCATCCTGGGCAAGATGGGAGGGAGGGGCTGACACTTACACCTGAATAGGCTGTGTTCTGCCCCCACACAAAGGGATGCATACCCCCTGTAGTGAGTCTGTAACCAGGGCAGGCAGGGAAGACCTCTGTGCACTTCAAAGCTTTCTTTGAAGTCTCCCTCACTTCAAAGGCACAACTGGATATAATTATTGGACCTCTGACACCATAACTTCAGTAAACTTCTGAACCAGTGTCTAATCTGCCATATAGAAGAGCTACTGAGCTGCTGAACGGACTGCCGCTCTGCCGGACTACTGCTTTGCCGGACTTCTGCCTTGCTATGCTCTTGTCTTGCTGAGCTGCCCTGCTTCATACTGTTCTCTTGCCTGGGTGAGAAGTACTGTGCCTGCATCACTTGAATCCAGAATGACTCCAAGGTTTTGATGGCTTGTCTCCTGTCCTAAGTCTCAGGGATATCAAGGACTTCTACTACATGCATCTGGACTATACAAGCTTTGAGTCTGCCCTGCTACGTGGTGCCACCACAGTCCTGGGCCCTTGGAAGTGGGGCCTAAGGTGCTTCTACATCCAGAACCCATGCATCCTCTTTGGAACCAGTGCATCTTCGCCTTTGCGTGAGTCAGAACCAGCACATTCTCGTCATTGCGTGGTTTGAACCCGGTGCATCCCCTTCTGAACCAGCGCATCACCCTCGGAATCAATACATCGCCTACTGTGAAAGCAGCAGCAGAGCATCGCATTCGGAACCAGCGCCTCACACTCAGAACAGATGCATAGTTACAGTTGCATGGAGAAATTCGATGCATTTCTTCCACTAAATGGCTGGACACCTACGCATCTCTTCAGCTGCACCTCGCTTCATTTTTGGCGACGACACATCCCGGGTCAAGGTATTTGGTTCAGCAGGCCCACATGGGTCCCTATATCCAGCCCGCGCTCCATCGTGGTCAGCCTGAACTTTTGACTTTTCCCGATCCAGCGTGACCAGATAACCCATTTAAGTGCTTTTTACTTCTAAGCTCTATTATTGTGGTGTTTTCACTGTGTTACTGTTCTAAGTGTTGCACAAATATCTTACAGGTTGCCTCTTAAGTTAAGCCTGACTGCTCTGTGTAAAAAACTTCCAGAGGGTGAGCAAAGGATAATTTAGGGTGTGACTAGGATTGTGGTTCCTGCATGGACAGGGTGCATACCTCTGCCAACCATAAACCGAATTTCCAACACTTGTGCCTTACCCTGACATGGGTTATCGTTGCTGCTTGACCAGGGCTCAGTAACCCAATTTCCTACAACATTTGTAATGGTTTATGGGTAATTTTCATTACCCTTAATCATAGGTATCCTCCTCACAGGGCTTAATAAATGAGTTTGTCTCAGTTCTCTATATATCAACATATAATACATTTGAAAATTGAAGAAGACCCTTTTCTTTTAGCAAGAGCACCCTTTTTACCCACTTACCTTTTGCTATCCTAAAACCACCCTTCTTTGAGACAACCTGTGCTTCTATGAATGCTGTCAGGTTTGTCTTGGAGGAAAGAATTCAAGGACCGTGATGCTGCATAATAGGATTTGCTGTCATAGTGCAAACATTACTCACTTTTCCACCCATGGACATGAATTCACCAAATGCCAGGGGTAATAGGAGTGACAGCTACCTGAGAGAATAATTCAGGAAAACTACAGCAATTACTTCCTGTTCTTGCTGCTTTCATTATATCTACGGCCATGGGTAGCAAGGAAGTACTAGGAGAACCAAAAGGGTAATCTCTGAGGTAGCAGCAGCTCACTAATTGATGTCCATGCATTCACATCTACAAGTACTGCACCACTCAGGGGGGATTTAATGTAGCAAATAAAGAGTTCAACAAGTCAGAGAAAGCAGAGCACCTGAGCCAAAAGACATTATTGCTTCAATCCCACCAACAGCTGGTAATCACTGCTGAAAGATTGTGGTATAACCTAGGTAGATGCAGTGCAAATGTCCTTCAAAGATTTTCTCTGTGTTTATGAAGTCCATGAATCATCTACCATTTGGGTGAACCTATTCCGTACAACAACAGGGATATTTTAAGAAATAGGGATGTTAATAGAGGGGGAGTGAGTATCCACCTCGAGTTATAACCACAACCCTCGTGAGGGTGAACTCTTAAAGTCACTAAATTAACCTGATCTCAAACACTGGTATCTATAGCACAGAGAAGAAAATGTAATCTTAGAGGCATTGTGTAACGTATTTATGGTTTACAAAATAGTAATGAAGTCAAAATCCAACCCAAGAAAAATCACAACCTAATTCAGAACAATAAAGTAAGAATAAAAATGAAATCGGCACCAAAACAAATTAAGATGCAATGACGGAAACTAGAGTTCGAACTAATGAAGAGGAGGTCATGTTTTTAATGTATCAACGTGCATCAGGGACAGTTGGTGAGGTTTTTTTTATTTTTAAAAAACCATCTCAGTTCTTATTTACCAGTTTTTAGGTCGAGCTAGAGTGCGCATGCAAAGCATGCGTCTAGTTCGACAACTATTGTTGTCATTCTCCTGGGAATCTGAGACAGAGTTCGGGCACGCGCGTCGATTGCACCTCGTGGGAGCGCACGCCCAGGCCGGCGCTGTGCCCATTCCCTGACTCAGATTCCCGTGCGCAAACACACACACACAGCCACACTCACGCATGTACACATACACAGCCACACGCATGCACAGGCACACACACACACTGCATACACACACGCACCCCCCCTTAAACAGACACACGCGCACACAGACACACACACACACAGACACACACGCGTACACCCTCCCCCCCACTCCCACTCACCGGGTTCCCCTTTCCGATGTTCTTCACGACGGGACTTCAGCTGCCGGACCTGGTAGGGCGGGGGCTGCCCGCGCATGCGCAGCATTTCTAACCGGGGCTCTTCAGAATGAAAGTTAGAAATGCAGCGCATGCGCGGGCAGCCCCCGCCCTCCCAGAACACGTAATACACCCAGTGGATAAGCCGTGAGGCCGTTTTACTACCCTAATTTCTACGCTATGTCTAATGCTGTTGTAATATGCTTTGGCCCTGCGCTATTAAAGGGGTCATCCATCATTGTCACAGATCTTCAAACCCCAAGCAGACCTCGTTTTTTCAGCACGCCATTCACGCTTTCACTTTGATTTTGTAAGTGCAGAGACTGCTACAGACATGGGCATTGGGCTGGGGGTCTGCCACGCAGAGCCCTCCTTCTATCGTCTGACTGCCAACGGCATTTCCTTTTGTTTTCTGCCAAGCTTGTGTCCCGCATGTAATAGATCAGACCAACCAATGGGCTTCTTACTTGGGGTTCGGAAATGGAACTTGCCTTGAGGATAATGAGGTCTGACACTGATAAGAAGATCCATATCCGGGTGTCCACATATTTGGCCTCCGTGTCTCTGATCAATCAAAGATGCCATGGTTGACGGCTTTGGAAGTGTGCTTCAGGCATCTGACTTTAGGCTCGGGCCATTATGATATACATTTCCGCTGGAGCATTTGGAGGGTTATATGTTCTAGTCAGCCCCTTGCACGTGGCTTCAACACGCTGTTGTATGGATTCTTTAATTATGCTTTTTGCACGTCAGTGGACACGTGACTAGTCCTGGTATGGCCGGTCTTACTTTAAAATGTTGTTGATGTGCCCGAGGTTTATTCACCTATAGATTGCTACTTGCACTTTCACATATATAGCTGCTATGTGTTGTGTACTTTTTACACACAATTTGAGTAGTGTCTAATGAAATATTGTTTTGCCAATATCATTCGCAAAGGCACTGCAGTTGCTATTATTTTCTGCTTTTTCATTATGATGCTATTTTAACAAATGTATATTGTGTTTTAATGAATTATGAAACTGTACTGTATGTGGTTTTAAAGATTTTTTAAAAACCGAAATAAACTTGAGAATGATGACTAATAGTTGCTAAACAAACGATAGTCTGAAAAATGATAGCAGTGAATTCACTGTTTGTTTTTTCTTGATTTGTATTTGCCTGCTGCCCTGACTGATGGCCATATGGCATCGTTATCAGTGTTTTCATTCTGTTCCTATCTTGTTTTTTAAAGTGGACTACTAGGACCGTTTTGTCTACTTTGCGACAGCTATACATCCTGGTAACTTTTTATGTTTACCCTTATTTTTTGCTCTCTGGCTTGCTGTTCACCCTCGTAGCCTCGGTGTCAATTACCTTCTGTATGTTTGCCCTTTTTAGATTCCTGTAGAGCCTTTTTGCTTACCATTTAGCACCCACGGACTTCAGGAGATCCTTGGCACATCTCCTCCTGCACACCCAGTAGTACATTGTGGGAAAGTGAAATAAGGGTCTCAATCTTCAATTCGAAAATTACATTAGGGTTCATCTTATTATCTTATTAGTGACAATATCGAAATTTACCCTATGCAAGGTTAAAAAATTAAGGAATCAGAGCGTTGGGCTGTCATTGGGAGTCCTTCCAGTGGTGTGAGGGCTATATAGTTCAGTCCTTCTGTGGTGAGAGAATCATCCACGGGCTTTCCTCTGGACCTTTAACAGTACGGCCCTCTGTATACTGTCATTTAGCCTAGATGCCCTATTTATGTGTTAGTACAGGGAAATCCCACCTTGGCTTTTTGTTTTTTGAAAGCTTTAGAATCATATGGAAATATCACATAAAATACAAGCAATTTCATTTTGCAATAGCTATAATATATGTTCATTTATTACTGTCACCAAAAGTGTATATATATATATACCACCGCACTTGTGTAATCAAAGCAAAACAGACATTGCTCATCATGGTAACTCTATTATTGCTCCCCTAACCAGGTTGTCCTACGTGCTTCTGGAGACTGGTGGGCGAAACATAGCATCTACCCGATGTAATATGTTGCAGTTACTTGGTGTCTAAAACTTATTAGCTTATAAGGAATCGCTTCAGTCATAAAAATTACTGTTGTTGTGGTATTGCTCCAAGTAACACACATTTGGAGAGAGGGCCTCTTGTTATCATATTGGGGTGTAAACCATGTATTGTTCTTTGAATAGAATTGTAGTCATTACATAGAATAAGATTTGTTACAGCACCACCACATTATCACTCAGCACCACCACAGCATCACTCAGCGCAACCCCAGCATCACTTATCACCACCACAGCATCACTCCGCGCCATCACAGCATCAATCTGTGCAACCATTCAACAACTGGTTCAAATATGTTCTCTCAATGTTTCAAGCTTTATTACAAATGTCACTAAAAGATGTTAATATTTCACTTCTGTTCTTGAATTTTCATCACAATAAAATACACTGAACATAATCTTCACAAAAGTTATTTACAAAAGTTTACGCTATTGCCATTATAAATTACAATCACTTTTATTTAGGTATTAATTATTTTTAAAAATTAAAAGCCATTGTTATTTGTAATATCAATACATCTAAGTCACATAAATACAAAACATGTTGCATTACTAATGCTATAGGTGTCACATTTGCGAAAGTTATAACTATTGGCATTGTAAATGACAAAGCTATTAATTTAGCTATTTTCAAAAGCAACACATAAATAAAAAAAATTCTAATTTACAAGACCAATAGCTCAAACTTTTCTAATGCGAGACCTATTGCATTGCAAATGCTTTTTTGTTTTAGAGGTTTGTGGAGGTGGGGAAAACAGGAACTCTCGGAGACACCACTTCAAATCCAAGTGAGCTTTATTTGAATATAGCAAATAAAGATAAATAGTAGGGAGCCCATGACAGAAGCAGCTGCACGAACAGAAGGCAAGCAGCAACTGCCGGGGTCATCATAGAACGAAGGATGACACAATAAAGGTTCTAGGAACAAGCATTCCAAAGGTTAAAAAACAGTAAGCAGCTTAACTTACCACAATTTTAAAGTCAGGTTTCTATTGTTTAGGCGTTATCCGCACAGAGAACCCTTTTTCTGAATAAGAATTTCAGCCTTCTTGATTGATCCGGCAAGTATTAACCTCCAGAGGCATCTGCTGAGTGCTTTTTAAATATGCAATATACCACTGATAGTTCTGGCTAGTTTATATGTGAAGCTGCTTCTCAGATGACTGGCATATAGGAATGAAATAGAGGACTCTTGAAAGAGTGATATATGTCTCTATAAAAATGAATTTAAAGTTACATAACAAAGATGAATTTTACCATTCCGAACAAGCAAGTTAAACATTTGGATGTGGGGTGAAATTATCACTGAAAATCATATCAAAGAGTTTGGAAATGGTTATAATTCACCAAATTTCTGCATCCTCTGTTTTTGCCAGAATTACTGCTAACTAACTTGGTGAGAACAAGTGAGGCACAGAATGGAGGAATACCTGTAGCTGAAGTATATGTGCCATTGCAGCATAAACAGTTCACATGCAGCTAAAAAGGCAAATGGAATAATGCAGGTAATACAATTAGGACACAATGCACATCTGCTGGGGTAGGGTAGGCTTTGACATCATATGACACTTGGGTGGACTGGTGAGCTAGGGTGACTCTAACCTATCCCTCTCCACCCCGCCAAATCTAGTTGGCCAGTGGCTGTTTTAATACAGTCAAAGGGGGTATTGTCTTTTTTATGACCACAGCTTTCACCATTATTTATCCTGTAATTTGCAAAGCCACAGAATACTTAAAGGTCAAGTAATGCATGTCATTAGTAAAAAAAAAAAAAGGGACTACTCAGATAGGGGCCTATTCACAAAGGTAAATCTGCACATGCAGATTTAGTATAAGTGAATTTACACTTACACTTTTGATTGACTTTACTACTTTTGGTTGGGCATCATTTAGAAGTGTAACGTTAGTCAAAATGTAGACTTACTTTTTTCCACCTCATGAAATAGGGGTGCACTCACAAAAAAATCCAAATATGACCGTAAAGTTACTACTAGTAGTGATGTAACTACTCTTTTTGACATTGTGCACACTTGGCATTCGCATTCGGTGCAGAGATCCCCATACGGTTTCCGGAAAATTTAAAAGGTTGTTAAGCTTTTTCAAAAATTGGAAAAAAGTATTTTTGCTAAATATTATTGTTAATTACTGGCATATATGTATTTAAAATGTAGAACAATAACAAAAATATGTCAAGTCATTAATAACTTAATTTTAAATGAGACGTTTAATTATTTGGTATATATTAAATTTAAAAAAGTGTTGTTTTACGAAGTTTACATAGTTGTTTAACAATAAATAACATTTATTTATATTTTTAAATAGTTGAAATTATTTTACTAATTTTGCATTTTTTCTTATTGGGTTTTAGATTAAATTCCTACCACCATTATTTTCTATGAGGGGATGTTTCAGTACCAGTGGTTTGGCATGGCTGGAACTGGACTTACACCAGCTCTGAGCTGGAGTATATTTTCAACTTCTTTGAGTCCTCTTTGGATGTAGTAACTATATAAGGGCAGTTTGTCAATAGCAATCGGTGCACTCTTTTGAGGGTAGGTGCATTAAACTCCCGAATTCCCTCTCTAACTCTCCCTAACCCCCTTCTTACTCCTTCCTTAACCCCCTCCTTTAGTAGTAAGTATTCTCCATTTTCCAACCACTGCCTTCTGTACCTTCCACATCTACTACTAAATCAAATCATAGTAACATAACAAAATACAATACGGACAGATAAGCAAAAAAGGCCCTTTTGCAACCCCTTATGCACAAAGACTTTAGCCATGCACAGTAAGGGTTGACTGCAGACAGCCAGGCCCTGAGTTTCCGTGTTAATTTACTAGTTCTTACCAGATTATTTCTTACCAAATGAAGCCTCTGTGATCCTCATAACTCTACAGAATATATATACACAGATGGTTGTGGTTGCAATTATAAAATGTACAATTTTCTGGAATAATGTGTGGTACAGAATGTCAACCATCAGAACTTCCTCTACTACCAATCTTCCAAGGTTTGCACGTAAAGCTGCAACAGTAAGAGCCTGGTGTGAAGTAGGGAGTGTGACATCTAAATGTGGTTCTACTGGCTCTAGCAGGGCCTTGAAACATTTGACTTTAGGCTTTGTGGATTAAAGTTTGCACTACTTAGCATCAGATAATAAAACAATGTATGGTCCATAATTTGTAGAGAGCTGCCTCATAATGGTTGAGCCTATTTGGGTGTTACTCACTTACCTGAAGGAAGGAAATGTCTCTATGATGAAGCATGCCACTATGAACTTTGGGTGAGGTTCCTCCCATTCCTATCTAAATATACCTGCAATATAATAGGTGAATCCAGAACTAGAGTTTCCCTCATAGGAGAACCATACACTGTTTTGTGTTAGAGTGCAATATAAATTGAGAATGTAGATTCTCCAAGTAATATTATGAGAGAATCTGGATTTCATTTAAGACACGGAGGCGAGCATTATGCAGAAATCGTTTATTGCTACTCCATGTGGAGTCATTTAAAGCAACTTTTAACCCCACTCAAAAGTGTAGAATTAGAATGAGTATGTTAGTCTTTATAAACTCCAGCCCAGCAGACATCTTCCTCTTACATCTTCTCCGTGGTCTAACATTGCCAACATGGGATAAACTTGAAAAAACATACATAAATAGAACTTCTTAAACTTCAACTTGTTTTCTATTATGTAGGACTTAAATTCCTGTTCTCTTTTCTTTTGCAAGTATCCTTTGGAATTGCTGATTATCTGTCAGAAAACATTAAGTGATTACTAACCGTCCTCTGAAGTCAGAAAATTGTAAAATTGCAAAATTATATAACTTATCTTGTTACTCAGTTACAATGTCACAGGAAAATGAGGGTGGGGTATTCATACCCTCTGTGTCTTTAATGAAATCCAGAATATCTCATCATAATACTTGGGGAATCTACATTTCATGTCAAGAACTGAGGCATTATACTTGTTCAAAGCTGCAAATAGCAACAGACGTAACATGCTCCATAGGTTTCCATTAGAACTGCACGAACACATCTACAATTGACCAATCTGCAGCCTTCAAAATCTCCTCCAGGAACCCCTGAATGAAAAAGGACATTAAACATAATAAAGTTGCCAATTTACAGGATAATTGGTGTTAAGTCAATTATCTATTTGAGGGCCAACTCACCAGTTTCACAAAAAACAAAACAAATGTATATCTTGACTCCGGTGGTCCTTGTAATTTAATGCCCCAAGGAACCAATAAATAAATCTCTCCCTCTAGGCAATCTATTACCTGGTGTAAGGCCAGCTGCCACTGCTGATCTGTAACAATTAATGGTCCTATAGCTTAAACACTTTTTATAAAATGATGACAAAAATTAGACAAATCTACAGAAGATGCTTCCACAAGATCCAAGTCCCTCTCCAGGCACCGACTTACAACACTTTTCCATGCTCCAACATAATGTTTCCTAGTACCAGGGGCCCAGGAGTCTTTAAGCAACTCCTGAGCCTGTTCCAAAAGATCTGCAAACTACTCACCATCCTCAAATCTTCACAAGAAGAAGGTTCAAAGCTCATTTGGCTACCAAACGATGTATCCCACCATCTGGTCCTAGCAACATCCCCTCTGTAAACAGTATCAAAAATGGTTCCTTGACTACGAGCTCCAGTAACCCCAGAAACCAAGGTTAAGCTGTCCAAAAAGGTGTGATCAAAACTATCTTACAGCTCAGTTTCCTCACCATCAACAACACTCTGAATCATTGCAACTGACTGAAAAGTATATTTGTGTAGATGTCTCCGATCCTGTTGAAAGGTATCCAACTCCTCTGCTAGTGGGTCTGGTCCCCAAATGAAATACCTCTGTAACTGCTATGTCAACCTTGATGCAAACAAGTCCACGTCTAAAGGGCTCAACCCTCTGTATTTTCCTAAATATTCGAACATCCAACTTCCAATCATTGTAATCTCTCCGACATCTTGAGTTCCAATCTGCAACCGTGTTGCTCAACCCTGGAAAATATTCTGCTTGAAGTCCTAGTTTGTGTTCTAGACAATAGGTCCAAATCTTCTTCAATATCTTTGTCAGATTTTTCGTCTTACTGCCACCCAACTTGATTATCTAATGGATAGCAGAGACATTGCCCATCTTCAATAAAACATAGAAGTTCTTTAATATCTTTCCAAAACTCTGTATTTCCTCTCTAAACCAATTAAATGTCTGAACTCTTGTCCCAAGACTATCTTCCACCTGTTTCCTGTTGATTCAAACATGCACCCTAACTATAAAGACTCATATCTATCTCTAGAACATAGTCTGGACAAATTCAGAAAATGGCCAGACCATTCCAGACATCCACATTTTCCAGGCCCCAGTGCAGTTCTTCCTGTGCCTCCATAGAAAGAACCACCTGATCTCCATACCACAAACCATTTCTCAAACTACTTGCCTTCAATCTTTGCAAGGCCCTGTAATGTAGTGGTCCTAGAAAAACTGTCTGGATTGATGAAAAACGTAAACCTATAATTCTCATCAGAGTCCGTAATGTAACAAAAACAGTATCTTCAAAACTCGTTTCACTTCCATCTTTATTTTCAGAACTTTCTTTTCTGGCAGACTCAATAATGCATGAAAGCCCTGAAATTCCAAATTCTTACAAGGTACTTCTACTGACTTCTCCCAGTTGACAAGGAACCCCAAACTCTCTAAAAGATCTACCACTATTTGTAACTATGTTTTCAACTTCTCTAGATCTTGAAACATAGTTAAAAAAATCCAAGTACATTATAATACGAAGCCCTCTGTCCCTGAGAAAAGCAGCCTCAGGATTGAGAACTTTCATGAAACACCAAGAGGCTGAAGCTACCCCAAAGGGAAGGCAATTGAATTAGTAAAGTTTTCCCAACCACTTGAACTGGAGATACTTCTGACTGTCTCCAGCAATCGGAATTGTGAAGTATACATCCTTAAATGGAGCTTCACTAACCAGTCGTTCACCTCCAAAATATTCCCTAAAAAGATGAACGTCCTCCATCTTGAAATGGCTTTAAATCAGAAACCAATTCAAGTTGCTCTAATTTATTACAGGGCACCAGCCCTTGTCCTTTTCCCTTGCCAAAATAAATTGTATGCTTAAAACTCAAATATGTTCAGACACCTTCTATATAGCCCCATGTGGTAAAATTTATTGTACCTCTGAACATACCAGCAACTCTTTTTCTTGAGAAAACACGATCTTCAGAGGCTCTATTTTCTGTACAGGGTTTTCTCGAAACTGCATTTAACACCTGATGGTCTCTTGTCAAATTTATCGAATTTTGTACAAATTCCTTAAAAGACCACCTACCTTGAAAAAAAATCAAAAGGCATCCTCATACTTATAGTGGATCATTTGCATGGTGTACTTTGCTCTTCCTCTGGCTTGATATCCTCTACCCAACCTTCCTCTTGGTGGAAAGAAACCTTTGGCTCGTTGGAATCCTCTAATGATGCACGTCTTTGGGCTTGATAATGGAACTTGTCGAAGCTATGGCTGGAGAAACGTCCCTTGCTCCAGCCCTATCAAAAACTCATCCACCAAATACTGTTTTTAAAAAAGATGGAGCCTTCTCCAAACTTGTGAAGGTTAACACATATTTTCTGACTCCCTTAACTACACTTTCCCCAAAGAGAAAGCCTTTTGGGTCCTCACTAGGATGTTTATTTGCAAAATCCCCTAATTTAGAGCTAATCCTCGTTAGTATGACCTTCCTTCTCGCATCTCGCAGCAATCGCATTCTCTAGGAAACGCACTGCCCTTTGGCTCCATCTACTCAAAAGGTCAATGTCTGCCGGAAGTCTCTTAGACTTAGCTTCCTCCGCCATTTACATTATCCTAGTTAAAGGAGTTTGTCTTGACATTGCTTGAGTGCCCTCTCTAAACCTTTTCTTGGATCTCTGCCCAATTCAAACCATAAAAGTATCGTATCTGGATCCAGAGCAGGTGTAGCACATGCTTTATTTTCTATAACCGGTCTCAAAAACTCAGCTCTCGTTACAAACCTTGCCTCCTTTCCAGTACTTTAAGAACTCAGCTACATGAGTCAATAGCCACCAGTCTGCGCTTCTTGGGTTTCCAATCATATCTGGGGTAAACATCTCAATGCCTTGTGGGCCTGATCTTTCTCAACCTTGTATTATCTAGCTCCCAACAATAATCACCATATTCTTCAAACCCAAGTTCATCCAATTCAGCATTATATGAATCTTTATCATCAGGTCTAGCCTGAATCTCTTTTGTGCCTCGAGGGACACCTCCTTTGTGCTGTGCAGGACATCTTCCTACTCCATGGTGCTAGGAGCACCCCTCAGGCTGACCCTTTTCAATATGTTAGGTCTTAAACCTCTTTTTTCTGCCCTGCTTTTTCTCTCCAAATTCCTCTTCCTCTTTCATAGACCAAAACTCCTCTTCTAAATCTGAAAGTTAATGACTTTTTTTCTTCCTTCCAACAGCTGACTCTAGCACTTTCTATACTGAAGCTCTAACCGCTTCTTGAACCAATCTTTTAATTGAATTGTCATGAGAGACCTTGAAATGTTGCTTTACTAACTCCTCTTTTCTATTTTATTTTTTTGTATGGTAAATTTCCTCCATGTTAATAGTGACCAGTCAAACCTCTAGTTTGCTCAAGCACTCATTGTTGGAAATCTCCAACTGACATTCAAACTGTCTAAAGATGCTCATACTTTTCCAATATGGCCGCCTAAAACTTCAGCTGTAATTAGTATTACAGACTGAAGTAAGATGGCCACCTGTTACATCATAACGTCATTGTGTACTCGCAACACGATGACCTCATGATGTCCACAGACAATGCTGCTTGTTATATGGCAAATCTACCCCACCCCCTTGGAGCCCGCTGCTTCTACTGTGTGCGTTCAGTGGGAACAGACAGTGCAAGGACATGCTTCACAGGCCTCAAAGAAGAGGGCTTCTCTGGCTCTACTATAGGCGTCCAGAAGGCGCAGAAGGAGCAAGCATGCATGTGCTTCATGCGCCTGCATATCAACTGTCAAGCAGTTCAAAAAAAGCAAACAGTCTCATCAGGTATAAATAATGTTGTCTATTTTCAAACAAAAATGGGAAAAAATACTGGAAATAAAGACGATCGCTCTTCCCAGTAAAAGGTATTACTCTAACTAAATATAAGCTATGTTTTACAAATCTAACTTTAAAACCAAAAATTAACACAAATTGGGGAAAAATAAATAAATAATACACTAAACTTAACCAAAAACAAACCTATTTCACCAATATCCCAAGAAAGCACACATTCAAAACAGATAATATGAAAGATACTCCACTGACAGCAATGAAAAGAGAAGATGGCTGCTGGGCTCAGGTTTGTATAGACTGACATATTCATTCTAATTCTGGATTTTTGAGTGTGGTTAAAAGTTGCCTTGAATGGATGCACATGGAGTAGCAATAAACGATTTTTAAGGCCTCTAGTCTTCACATAAAATTTGTATTGGCACTTTAATTTCTCTCTCCCTCCAATTTAGTGCACACCCTCTAAGCACCATACCATCAAGAAGACTGATGCCATTTGAGCAAGAGATTGGCTGCGGAGACTTCCACCTCTGCTAGCCACAGGTGATCGGTGCTCCTCCCGTCAGCAATGAAGACTGCTGCTGAACAGTGAGAGCCTTTAATTGCCGCTGAAACGCCGAACACTGTGAGGGAAAACTCTGTTCTGGCGGTCTGCAGCGCTCTAATATGCTGTCCCTCGTGCAGTAATCACAGTTATTTGAAATACAGACACGCATCGAGGAGAAAATTCACAAAACGGTAATGCGCTTTGAAATATAGCCGCAAATACAATCCCGGCTGAACTTCTGTTTGCGCTGAGAGCTGGGAGCTCAGGCTGGAAAAAGCTTGAGGAATTCCCAGATGGCTCTGAGTGGGTCAAGAGCACGGAAATGGCTGATAGCAGGGTGAGCGCGAAGAATCAGTGAGGGGAGCTGCTGAGCATGCCCATCGTAGCCAGCAGGGGCCTAATCTGAGCTGTGAGGTGAGGCGAGGTGGCAATGTGACATCTGGTGTTTGGAGACTTGGCTATAATATTGAACTGGCAAGGAATTGTGGCAGCTGGTAGCGGGGTTGTTTGAAAAGGAAAAAAAGACTGAAAAACTGGGAATTCAAGGTTTAGTGCTGTGCAACCATTCTATAAATCAACTCCAATGCTGTCAACAGAGGAAGCTTTCGCCTAGTTTGTTTAAATGGCATATCCTCTCTATTGCTTAAAGTTAACTGTTGCCATAACATGGTTAAGCTCCCCCTGGTGGTCTGAAGTCTGGGCGGTAAGAGCGCTCTGAAGGCTGGACAGTTTTTGAAGTACTGCGGTGCAAGGCGAGGTGGCGAGGTGTCTTAATGGCGTGGGTAAGCAGCAAAGTGAATCCCAGACTATGCCTTGTGAAGCCTGTAGGAGCTAATTGAAACAGCAAGGGGAGCCGATGCGGCAATGCTGTGCTCCTGTGAGATTAAGTGCTGGGCTAAATCACAAAAACTGGCAAAATAATTGGGGCAGTCTGCAGTAGATCGGCTCAAAACCGTGAAATTGGAAAAATTGGTGTTGGTAGCTGTATAACTCCGCTATAATTAACATTAACTTTAATGCTCTCAGTACTGAAAAAATTAGGGCTAGCCCGTTGAAATTCATTAATTGTTTACTGGAGGAAACTAAGACTTTGGATATCTGGCATGCAGTCCCAGGATTTAAAGAACTTAAGCTAAGATGGGGAGACATTCTAAACAAGTAAATGCAGTAGCTAAAGTCGATGCAGCAACTGGGCTGAAAGCAAAAGAAACGTCTAATGCAAGCAAAGGGGACATTATCTTCGGCTAAAGCTGCAAGGCCAGTAAATCTCTCAGGCCTGAACACAAGCTTTGAGAGCTCCGTTTTGATTACAGCAGGGGGGAGAGGACCACACTCTCATAACAGAGGGACCTAATGATGTAGAGAAGGGACAGACTGGTGAATCTATGCCAGGGATAATAAAAAGCGGACCTGAAGAACTACAAAGATTTTCCACTATTCACGAAAAAGAGCATTCAGCCTACAGCCGCTCAAGGTGTGCCACACCTAAATACCATCCTGGCAGTAACACCTGAAGAAGAAGCAGGAAATAATTCTATGGAGATGCAACACATATCTCCACCTCCCCAGGACCCTGTCCCAGTTTCGGTAGCCTTGGCTACCACTCTGTTAGAGGAAGGACATCTGAGAATTGGCAGGCAAGCCCTCTGGCCCCTTCAGTACAGCCATTGCTCTCTGATCAATCTTCCTCTGTCAAAGATATCTTAAAACAACAGTTAACGAGCTGGCTGCAGTCTCGGGAAAAATCTTAGAAAACATCTCGAGCACTAATGGCGTTGGGTCGGGAACTGCTAAGTAAAACAGCCAGTTTGGAGAATAAAAGTTTACAAGATGACTCAGACTTTCCAACTAGTGGAGCCAATACCCAACAACTTAAAATTAAAACCTTACTTAATCTTAAACTGGATGAGCTCAGGGACATGAAAAAATTCTAGGATAATGAGATAGCTGCTCTTCATCCTTGCCTTGAAAAAATTGAAGTATCAGTTGCAGGTATTCATGCAAGATTTCAAGAAGCTGAATCAAGGATATCCCAAATGGAGGATCAGATGAGTTCTATGATCCAAAAAATTAACTTGGTGACAGAAGACAAAATTATCCTTGAGAACGAGCTCAAAGAATTGGAGAACCATTCACGCAGTTCTAATCTTCGGATTGTTGGAGTGCCCGAGGGGAGTGAGGGAGCCAATACTCTCCTATGGGTGGAATCATTCATTAAGCAAAAAGTGCTCCCAGATTTCACTGGAGACTTAACACTTACTAGGGCATATCGGGTTCCTGCTCACCGCATTCCTAATTCCAAGTTCCTTTGTACAATTCTGACTAACTTTGCCAATTACAGAGTGAAAGAAAACATTTTGGCTAAAGCAATTCAGCAGAGACAGTTTTCTATCAACAACGGGACTAAATGTTGAATTTTTCCAGATATGTCTGTAGTGGCGGCTCGCAGACGTGAAGAGTTTGTAAAGCTCTTATATCTATTTAAAGCACATGGGGCTCTGGCATCCATTGTGCAGCAATCTAATCTTAAGGTGTTGGCTAGAGGGAAATTGCATATGTTTTCTCGCATTGAGGATGCCCAGGATTTATTGAAAGAGATTTCCACTGTAAAATGAATTTGCGGGTGCTACTGATTATTCAAACCATGATTGTAAAGTCATCACTGCTGTATGTGGGAAGTAGATCACCTAGGGTGCAGGGACAGGGCACCCCATAATTGTAGAAGAGGGCAGAAATGTGGTTTGCTTGGCATGAGGGGATGACCACATCCCTGGGGGAGTTTATGGGGTTGGGGGTAGGGGTCTGTTGGGTGGTAGGCATCGCAAAAAATGAACAGGAAAAATACAAAGTTTCTAGAATTAATTTGCAGGGGTCGAGGAAATTCCAGGGATTGATCTCGATGCAAAATAATGGGAAATGCAAATTTTAAAATCAAGGAAAAAATTTGGAAGGTCAAACAAGATGGAACCAAAAATGCAGAATTTAAAAATTGTTACGTGTAATGTTACCGGATTACTTAACCTGCTCTTTTCAATTGGATAACTTCTCTCTCTCCAGAGATTTTATTTTTACAAGAAACACATCTCAGGACTGACACCCCAAAGATATCACTTCCTAAGACGTATCTGGAGGCATATTTTTCATCTGCCAATTTAGCTGTTCGTGGGGTAGGGATCTTACTATCTAACACCCTTGATTGGCAGGTTGAGGATGTTCAACGAGATGGGAAAGGTAGATGGCTTTGGGTGAAAGTAAAGCTGCAGGAAACAGTCCTGAATCTGGTTAATTATTATGGTCCTATTGAGGATGATACTGCAGCACTTGGCAAAATCCATCAAGTAGCAGTACGAATGGAAGGTATATTAATTTTTGGTGGAGATTTAAATTTTATTCTGAATTTGGCACTTGATACATAAAACAAGGTGAAGCGTCAACTAAAGCCTAAAACTGCCAAAATAATAAGCAGGTTCTCAAAAGACCTCTCATTCATGGATCCTTGGAAACTAGGGCACCCTAGTCTCTTGCAATGTACCTGTTATTCAGCTAGATTTAGATCAGCTTTGCGACTGGATTATTTTTTAGCTGATAAACTGGTTGCCAACGGCCCGGCAGAAATGCTGCCTAATTCTTTTCCAAACCACTCTCTAGTTTCATTTACATTAAAGTTAGGAAGGACTAGAAAAAAGAGGTCTAGATGGCAGTTTGATAAATCCTTACTTCAAGATATTACTTGGCTGACAGAAACCAGAGGGTTTATCAAGGAGTTTTTTCAGCTAAATTTAAATACGGTCCCTCTGTTTACGGTTTGGAGGCATTCAAAGCTACCTTCAGAGGCCAGACAATATCATATAAGGCAAGAATAAGCAATGTACGGAAACAAAAGATTTTGGCACTAAACTGCAGTGGAAAAGGCTAGACTAAATGTAACCATAACAGATACACCAGAGTCTATTATTAAAGCACAACAGCAAGAGCTTGTTAGAGCCAAGGAGAAATTGAAGTCTTTTTTTCCTACTAGAGGAAATTATGAAGGATAAGGCCTATCAGCAAAAACTTTATGAGGAGAGCCAGCAGATTGGTAGATTGTTGGCGTGGTCCATGAAATGTCAAAAAGCTGTTCAATTAATTAGCAAAATTTAAAATCCATCACCAGGTGCACTAAAAGATGATAAATTGGCAATCGCTGAGTTGTTTCTTACACATTTTAATCAAATTTATGCAGAAACACAGGCTATAGATGAGGTAGAATTGAGGAGTTATTTTGAAGCACTAGAGCTACCTCTGTTATCACAACAGCTTTTGGAGACATTGAATGGTCAAATAGGAATTCCAGAAGTCCTATCCATATTAAAAAGTATGCCTAAGGCCATCCGAGTGGACGGGATCCCGGTGGAAGTATACAAGGCATTTCAAGAAGAATTACTTCCCTTTTTAGCAAAATTGTTCAATCACATCAAAGGTATAGATATCCCCAAAGGTTTTAAGGAATCAGCGCTAGTAGTTTTTCTAAAAAAAGATAAAGATCCCTGCGACCTCAGTCTTATCGTCCTATTAGTCTGCTAAACACAGATTATAAATTGCTTATGAAAATCTGGGCAAAAAGGATAGCTCTCTGTGCACAACAAGTGGTTCATAGCAACCAAAATGGTTTTAACCCAGGACGTCTGATGGCATCAAATACGTATTTTTTAATACAAACCATTGATTATTTTTCCATTAATAAGACCTATGCACTGATTATGATGATGGATGCCGAACAGACTTTTGATTTAGTAGATTGGAGTGCTTTATTTTTTATTCTGGAAAAATGTGGCTTCCAGATACAATTCCAACAGATGCTAAAAGAAGTATATAGCTATGGAGAAGCCAAAATCACCATTAACGGTTCAGAAGCCAGCAAGGTTAATATTAAACGAAGCACACGTCAGGGATGCCCGCTATCCTCGCTTCGGTTTTCACTGTTTATTGAACCCCTAGCTGTTAGGATTCGGAAGAACTCAATGATTTTGCCTCCCATTGAGGGGATGGCAAAAATCAAGCTTTATGCAGATGACATTATTTTATATCGTAAAGCAGGGGCAGTCAATGTACAGAATGCTCTTGATGAAATCCAGAAGTTTACACAGGTAGGCGGATATAAAGTAAATCAAGCAAAAACTGAAGTTTTAACATTCAATGTGAGTCCATCGGATATCCCAGCTTCTATTCAGGTAAAAGAACAGCACCCAGTTAGATATTTGGGGATACACATCACAAATGATTTTGGGCAATTATTCTCCTTAAATTATACTAGTATGCCCACGGAAGTGAAACAGTTATTAGATAAATGGTCTCTGCTTGAATTATCATTATTAGGGAGGATCTCTATGTTCAAATTGTCGGTGTTCCCACTGTTTTTGTTTCTTTTTATTAATCTTCCTTTGAAAATTCTGAATTATTATTTTAAAGAGTTAGATCAAATAATCAGGAAGTTTGTATGGAATAATAAACACCCTCGGGTTTAGATAGCTACATTACAATTGGATCTAACATCAGGAGGATTGGCGCTCCCACATTTTGCAACTTATTATCAGGCTTCTTTAGCTAATTTACTTTCCCATCTGTCTGAGGAAAAGTCTGTTTTTTACATTTTTCTCCTAATACATATGCTGAAGGAAAGTGCAATAAGACTCCCCGTTTTTTTTTCGTCTGGCGAAATTCCAGAAAAAAAAAGATACAAGGTGATACTGACATTAGCTGAAAGAACTCACTTATTTTTTAAATCTCGAGATATCTCAGCATCTCATGCATATACTCCTATACAGAATTGTGAAGTAGGAGGTATCATATTATCTAGAGGGCTTTATCAGGTATGGCAAGAACTAGGCTTTGCCCAGCTCAGGGATTTTTATAACCATGAAACATTAATTACCTGGGAAACTGTTTGATTTTGAGTTTTCTACAGTTAGCCAATTTTCTTAAAACTAATCAATCAATGATGGGTGAGACGGTACGTCAGATTGCTAAGGAGATGACAAATAAAGTGGTGGGGGTTGGTTTATAGGCTACTTCATCAAAAGGCCCATTCTGAGGAGATTTTGACGAAAGAGCTCCAAAAAATGTATTCAGAGATGGGTTGTAAGTTCAATGTTAAAGAATGGAAACAGCTTAGTGAGTTAGCGATGAAAGAATTTAGAGGCGCTAATTACAAGAGAATGAATTTCTTATCTAGATGGTTATTACATTATACACCCCCGAGATTGTCTACAATGTTTGAAACAAGCCTGAATCAATGTTTTTGATGTAGCAAAGAGGGTGATGGTGGATGAGTGCATATAGTTTATGAATGTAATAATTTACAGCAATTCTGGGAAAGGGTTTTTGCTGAGATCTCTCTGATTTTGTCCGTGTCAATTGAGCCATCAGCTATGTTAGTGATATTGAGTCCTCAGGAGAAGTGAAATGTTTAACAAAATACCAGCAGTATTTTATATCAATCTCCATTGCAGTCGCTAGGTCACTTGTCCTTCAAAACTGGAAAACCAATAAACAACCCAGAATTGAGCATTGGTTTAATAAAATGTCCAGGACCTGTAGATTAGAGGAGGCCTATGCTAAACCTATAGGAGCAATTGTAAGATTTAGAGGTATTTGGCAAAATTTCTCTTTTAATGGGTTTCCAGAGGAAATGTGATTATAAGATTTAGGTGCCTTTTTTGGGTTTTATTTTTTAATAATTCTTGTTATTACCACAATGCACTTTAACTATTATATGATCCCCTTGTATATGCTAAAAATAACCTCACATTGCACTTTTCAAGAAGTTAGAGGTATATCTGCTCCTAGATTTGTATGTACTTTAAACAAGAATGTTTCCAAGTGAGATCTTGTTATGTTAGATCAGAGAGTATGTAATGGATAAACTTCAGGGAGCATGTCTGAATATCAGCTATATTATAATGTGGATCACTGAGAATCATGTTTTATATTCTTCAGATAAGATTTCTTATGAATTTATTATGGAGTTGGTTTTATAGTTGCCATTAATTATGATCTATCAATCTCTTTGTCCTGGTATTGTTTGTAGTTAGCTATTCCCTGTGCTTTTTATCTGATGCCATATGGCATGTCTGATTATTCTCGTTTTGTTTATTTTTCTGTTCAAATAAAAATATTTAAAACATTTTAAAAAGAAGACTGATGCCTTTTATCAAGCACTGTTTGCTTGATGTTTCATTCTGTGCCACCTGCAGCATTTTCATCAGCTTGTCTAGATTACAGCTAGTTTGAAGGCTGCCTTTATTGCATCCTGCTTGGTTTTTGGATTGCCTCTATACCATTAGTTTGATAACCTTAGGGTCCCTTGAATTTAATAGCTGCATCTATCACAGAAAGAGGATATCCATATCCTAAGGAACCTTCACACAAGTATAGATTTTGAGAAAAAAGCTCACTCAGATTTGTCCCTTATTCCATTTGTCTTGTTTTTTGTCTTGGAGTGGGTAGTGGGTACTTATTTTCACCAAGCTTTCACTTTTGATTGTCCACCCATTTTCCTCTTTCATTGTCATTCTATGTTACCAAGATTGAATTCTTTTCCATTTTGAGCAGAACAAATAAACCTTCCTACACAGGAGATACAAGCAGGTTCTTTCTCTAAATTAGGTAAACTCAAACAATCTTACCGCTCACTATATGAGCTCTAACTCTTCTAAAAAATCTTAAACCACTTCTCAAAGACTTTCCTTAACCATACCTTTTAGTCAATAAGTATTTTGTTTAATGTTGGCCGAGTACCTGGGCCTTATTAATCAAATATATTCTCTTATTTCACTTTTCTTGAATTCTGGTAACTCTGAAAAAAGTTGTGTTGGAATTAATTACTTCCACAAGAGTCATTCTCTAAGGCTGGGATATCTGACCCCTCATTCTCTGAAGTGGGGTACCCACCCATCCTTCTAATTTCCTCAGTTACGGAGTACCTCCTCCTCAGGCAAATACTGACCTCATCTGATTGCAAATGATATATGGTTTGAGATTATGAGTGGTGAGGTAATGTGTATGCTGTAGTCACAGTAATCATGTACAATTTCAACATGAACATACGCCATGTATAGTCAATAGAGTATACGATGTGGGCCGAGTGATTACCAGTGACTGAGATTACTTTGAGCATTCCATCCAGCACCTTGTTGTCTTTCCGTGTGATGCCATAAGTGTTCTAGGTATGCCCAGACATGGGTTCTGGGCTCACTGTGCCACCGTAACCAAGTTATACCTCGCTGAGGAGCCCTAACTAGGGCAAAACAGACCTAGGTTGTGTGTTCCAGTTCAGGGAGGACCTGGCCTGGCTGTCCGGGCTGTACTGTTTTCATGAGGAACAGGGTCAAGACTGCTTTACATATGGCTGACTCCAAACTTAGGTGGCATTGCTGGCGAAAAATAATTCATTTGAAGGCAGCACAAGCGATTGCCAGTGGTTAAGATTAATTCAAGCATTCCATCCATCACCTTGTTGTTTTTGCATTTGATGAATAGTGGTTAAGCTAGCCATGTACTTTGTGAACAAGATAGCCTTACTTTTCTCTATCTCAGGTTTTCTCTCGACAAAAGAGATTTATAACCTGTCTGTTAGCAAAATTCGAAGGAGATGAGACTGCAAGCAGATGAAAAGAACATGTGAAATTTATATTGGCATAGGAGACTCCAGACGCACATAACACAAAAACCATGGTATCTATTGACATAGCTGGGCATCCTCTTCACAATATACATATATGTTTTTAAATATCATGCTGCAATATTGTCCATTAATGTGCAAAACAAATTTCTCGTTTAAAAGCTTTTCTAGAAAACACAGAATGACATGCATTACTATGCTGACTAGCACACATTAAAAACCTTTTTAACATAAATGGACCTTTATGAGGTAGGACCCTTACATGGTAAATGGGCTCCCCAATAGTGAGATGCCCAGGACAGAGTATTTTACTCAAACTGCACATCTCTCCAGCGTGTCATCATCACCTTCAGAACTATGTATACTTTACCCTCTCCCACTCACCTATAATGGAATTCAATACTGCTTAAGACCAGAAATCTGCAATCAGTAAGTTTAAACTAATTCCAAACATCTACAGTCACATGCATCATTATTGGCTTTTGCGATTTCTTAATTGTGATTTTTAAGGAATCGCAATTAAGAAATCGCAAAAGCCTATGCATGAAGAAATCGCTGAAAAATGTACGATTTCTAAACATTCCTTAATTGCGACTCACAAATTGCGAAACGCAATTAAGCAATGCCTCCCCATTCATTCCTATGGGCTTAGAGGCCCATAGGAATGAATGTTAGGACATTCTCAATTTGCGATTCGCAATTAGCGAATCGCAAATTGAGAATGCGATTTCAAGGGTGCAGGGGTGTCCAAAGGACACCCTGTTGAACCCCTGAAATTAATCGGTGCACATATGTTGTGCACACACATGCCCTAAGGGCATGTGTGTGCACAACATGAAACTTTGAAAAATGCACAAAAGTGCATTTTTCAAAGTTGTAGCAAATTACCATGAGCTTCAACCTCATGGTAATTTGCTCCCCCTAATTGCAAAATCGCTATTTTTAAAACGTTCATGCATTGCATTTAAGGAATCGCAAAATGTGAATCCTTAAATGCAATGGCAATTTGAGAACTCACAAATATATGCAAATTCTCAAATTGCAAGGGCCTTCACCCTTGGTGCATCCCAAAAGCTGATTTTGCGATCGCAAACGGCCAATTTTTGCGATTCGTACCGTTTGCGATTGCAAAAAGCTTTGAAGCATGTGCCTGCTAGTTTTCAAATCTCAGTGAAGCGGTCTAAATTAAGAACTACTTTAAATGATGAGCCATCCTAAAAACTCCACCTTTTCTGATAAATGAAGTAACAAAATCATATAATTATCAGCAGTTCCTGTTAATCCTTTGTCATCCTTTAAGTCATCTATCCATCAATGCATCCATCTATTCACCGAGCCATCAATCCTTTTCTAGCGTTCCATGGTTAAACTGGCCATACTAATTACAGGACAGAGTTATATAAATCTCTATTTAAATAAGATAATGTAACTACCATGAGAAATTACCGTAAAAATGTACAGTCGTAAGTAGGTGATACTTTTTCATAGACTACTAGGCCTTGGTCTTATTAATGTGGAGAGTGGTAAATCCCCATTTTAGCCTGCACACGTTTCATTGCCCCATTTCATATGCTGCATTTTAATTTCTATAAAGTTTTGAAACCAAGAAAACTCAAACTGCATTCTTTGTTCAATTATAAATTATTCACACATTCAAAATAAAAACTATTCCTTTGGCGGAAAAACCACGGACATAGTCAGCACCTCGGGATCTTTGGTGCCGCTGTCGCCTGCTCCCCTTGCAGCCTGCTCCCGCTGCTGATCTAACTGCTGGCCGGACCCGCTTCGCGGGTCCCGCTGCGCGGTCAGCGGCGGTTGACTTTACCAAAATCTGCAGCAAGGACTTGGGCGCTCCCACTGACCGGCAGGGCTGCGAGCTGCTAGCGGGGGACTCCAAGGACCAGGAGTCCCCGCGCGCCCGTCACCACCTGGGCTGCTCTCCCTGCCGGCTCCACCCCCATCTCACCTCCACAAAGCTGCACCGGTATCTCCTGAAGGCGGATTCCTTTGGCGGAAAAACCACGGACATAGTCAGCACCTCGGGATCTTTGGTGCCGCTGTCGCCTGCTCCCCTTGCAGCCTGCTCCCGCTGCTGATCTAACTGCTGGCCGGACCCGCTTCGCGGGTCCCGCTGCGCGGTCAGCGGCGGTTGACTTTACCAAAATCTGCAGCAAGGACTTGGGCGCTCCCACTGACCGGCAGGGCTGCGAGCTGCTAGCGGGGGACTCCAAGGACCAGGAGTCCCCGCGCGCCCGTCACCACCTGGGCTGCTCTCCCTGCCGGCTCCACCCCCATCTCACCTCCACAAAGCTGCACCGGTATCTCCTGAAGGCGGATTCCTTTGGCGGAAAAACCACGGACATAGTCAGCACCTCGGGATCTTTGGTGCCGCTGTCGCCTGCTCCCCTTGCAGCCTGCTCCCGCTGCTGATCTAACTGCTGGCCGGACCCGCTTCGCGGGTCCCGCTGCGCGGTCAGCGGCGGTTGACTTTACCAAAATCTGCAGCAAGGACTTGGGCGCTCCCACTGACCGGCAGGGCTGCGAGCTGCTAGCGGGGGACTCCAAGGACCAGGAGTCCCCGCGCGCCCGTCACCACCTGGGCTGCTCTCCCTGCCGGCTCCACCCCCTTATTCACCAATCCTATAGCCATAAAGGAGTAATAACATCCCCGCGGCGCGGGAGCGCGCGGGAGGGCGCCGGGAGAAGCCCGGGACAAGGGCGGGACCGTTTTAGGCCGTTCGAGGCCTAAGAGGACTGGCCTGGCCCACCCCCCTTGGTTCTCCTCATCGCCATTGCGTCTGGACCTTGAGTTTTGTGAGTACTACATATAAAACATAACTGTCACACATCATGTGTACTCGGGGGAGTCGCAGTAAGACTGCACTGGGATTATCTAAGTCAAAAGGTACCTTGGACAATTTTCTAGTAAAAACAAATCTGGCAATAGATGCAGAAATCACAAAAATGCAGAAAAGGGTTTCAATCGAGTTAGACGCGGCACGCAGACTTTCCCAAACTTTTGCTAATACCAAAAAATCCTCTCTGGGAAATATCGCGTCCGTTGTTTCTCCCCAGCCGGCTGTACGCCCCCCTCCACTGCTGATCCTTGCGGACGTTCATCACTCCCCTCCTTTTTCTTCACCATCACTAGATTCTTCCCTCATTTTTTCACCCATGACCGTTCAACCTAATGAGGGTGTATTACCTACTGAACAGGAAAACTTTACCACCTTGCCGGTCATAACTGCCCCTTCCTTCTCTGTAGCAAAAAGTGCAAATTCAGGTTCCCATGTTTCGAAGAAGAAAAACAATGTAAAATCTGCCTATGCTCGTAAGAAAGCTAAAGTGGCTAGGCAGCAGTTTTTCAATCATAGAAGAACTCTACCCAACATAGGGGATTGCAAACAAATACCACCGTCAGTTACACAGCCAATAGGGGGTGATAATAATTCCACTCTTTTTACCCCCTTTAATGCCCTTGTGGTAGAGAATCCTACTATTCCTGTAGATAACCTAACACCGGGAGGGCTAAAAGAGATAGGGAAGGATACGGATAAACCCGGTGATGATGAAGACTTTCTTCAAACTGTCTGGGTCACGCTAAAACAACTATTGACACCATTCGAACTCAGACTGTCTCGTATTGAGAATCACCTTCTTGAAATGGATAAAACATTAGTATCCCTGGCCACACTTAGCCTAAAACAGCTGGAAGCAACACATCCCCATATTAACGAGGGTTTACCCCTGGCTAGTAATGTTGGTATACAACCCGTCCCAGACTTTAAGACTAACACTAAAGTAGCTACAGTGTCTAAGGAGGCCCCTCCTGTCCCTTTGATTTTGCCTGCACCCTTACCTACCCCATCATCTAAACCGACACCAATCCCCAAACCTAGGAAACTTGTTAACACCCCTGCCAATCTTCCGAAAGGTGAGGAAGAATCCACTAAAAAACATGTCCAGCCTAAACCTTCCTCTAGATCTGACCAGAAGGCAAGTAACTCTATCACTCCTCTCCTAGAGCCCTTACCAAACTCACATCCGAATCATCAGAACTTTCGTGGGGGCTATATTGACCTCCCCCCTGAGGCTGGGGCTTATGTGGTTATTTTGGCCGGGGTACCTCCGCTTGCTCCTGATATTGTTGAATCCCAGTGGTCCCTAAAAAATAAAGTGATCCACTGGTTAAATACCAATAGGCAGATTTCCAAAACCAACAGGAGCAGGGTCCTTATGGTCAGGAGAGTCCCTTGGGTGGGCCGTACTTATAAATCGATACCAGGAGATTGTATTGTGGTGTCATTTGCAGACCCTCACACAGCCCACCTTATCACCACATGGGATCCATACGTAACTGAGCAAACAATTGTCACCAAACCCCTTACCTTCTTTTATCCCCCTAAACAGATAGCTGAGTATCCTGGGGCTTGGACTACGGTCCACAATCATAGATGGAAGGGCCAAGGACAGGGTTGGCAACCCACCAATAACTGGTGGGAAGGTGCACCTACCATGAATAGGTTCGCATGCCTAGATCAGGTGGATTGACTGGAATCCGATGATCAACCACCACGATCAAGTGACCAAACTCAAGCAATAATCGCCAGTAATAGTATCACATCGCCACATATTCCTAATAAATCGACCCATTCGATGGCGACCCCAACCTCCCCCGCCCATCACCCGTTCTCTGTGCAAGTCATACAACATCTAGACAGGGCACATCCCCAAGACCAGGTTGATGCTATGGAGTATGTGGGTCACACACACCAGGTGGCTAGGGAACCGAAACACTCACTATTATCCTGGAATGTAGCAGGCCTGGGTAATAAGATCAGGCATACATCATGGCTGGAGACCGTCCAGAAGCATGATATACTTTGCCTGCAAGAAACTTGGCTCACAGAGGAAAGGCATATCATGGGGTATCGAACATTCCATTCACCCGCGGCTCCCGCCATCCAGGGGCGTAATAAAGGGGGCCTGTGTATATACATTTCAAATACAGGGGATATAAAGGTGTACAATTTCCATTCGGATCAATACTTTCAAATCCTTTCCTTTAAATGGGGCACCACACAAAAGTTTATACTGGTGAACTTTTATAATAATATGCCTGTAAATGAAATGGAATTCATCCTGAATAAAATGTCGAGCTATATTCACAAGGAGAGAGATCAAAACCTGGGAGACCATACAGTTTTGTGGGTAGGAGACTTTAATTGTACCGTCTGTCCACTCTCTGAGTTAGGTTTGTGCGGCCTTGCAGATCGAGAGGAGGACGGTCCTTTTCATTTCTCACACACCAAGCTGGGGTCTCTCCTTAACAGTATTGTGTTTACCTTCGACCTTACCTTCATTAACCAGGCATGCTCTTCCCCAGTTCCCTTTGCCCCAACATATAATGGAAGAGGCTGTGAAAGTATAATTGACTTTGCACTGATATCCCCCACTATACCTAATTTTATAACCTTTTGGGAGATAGGGGATGAACCAATGAGTGATCACTACCCTATTACCTTTGGGGTTAGGCTCCCACAGGAGAAAGCAAAGGAACCTAGCGGCCCACTCTATCCTTTGGAGGTTACTTTAACGAAGTTAAACGGCTATGTGCTCAAGTGGGAGACCCTAAACCCTACAATCTTCCTCCACAACCTAATAACCTCCTGCTTTGCAGACATATTTGTCTGTTTAGAAGAAGACATTGAGCCTAAAGCGATTATGGCAGCTTTCGCTAATATCCAGGAGCACATAAAAAGCCTTCTTACCAAGAGCCATAAAAAGAAGGGGAAACGCGCTACCGGGTGGTTTGATTCTAGGTGTACAGCTGCCTTAAAGAACTTGAAGAAAGCTCTAAACGCCATCCCGAAAAACAGGGTCCTAATCTCTGAGGCCAGACGCGAGTATAAGAGAGAGATTAACCTCAGGAAAGCAACTAGGAAACGGGAGGCCTGGGAAGCTTTGGGAGAAGCGGCCAGGAATAAGGATACTAACCTTTTCTGGAAAGTGATTAGATCAGCTTATAACACTAAGGGTACTGAGAACTGTATAGATGTAGCAATCACAGCAGAGCGCTGGGTTGAACACTATGGTAAACTTTATACCAATAGTCAGGGGGACAACACAAATAAACAAAGGGCACTTTCACCCCTGAACAAATCTACGCAGCTTCATCAGGCAAGTGACCCCCCAGCTTCCCCTTATCCAATCGACTTGGTCTTCACCACCTTAGAAGTGGAAACTGCAATTAGGGAAAGCCCATCAGGGAAAGCCCCAGGTCCGGACTATACACCAGTTGATGTCTATAAAGCAAATTTGGAACTTTGGACTCCACTCTTAACTAATGTCTTGAATATGGGAAATAAATGTGGCTTAATTAATACCTGGTCAGAAGCCATTGTTGTCCCCATCTTTAAAAAGGGAAGTAGGGACGACCCGGCGTGCTATCGCCCTATATCCCTATTAGATGGCCTCATGAAAATTGCGGGAAGGATTATCCTCAAGAGAATTCAGTATTGGGAGACAGAAAACAAGATCATTACGGAATTCCAATATGGTTTCCGAAAAGGCCTGGGCACTCAGGAACAATGTTTAAATCTGTCCCTTCTGATGTCAAAATATACTGAGGCCAAAAAAGGGGAGTTGTTTGTTACCTTTGTTGACCTTAGCTCAGCATTTGACTGTGTGGATCATCTGCAGCTTTGGTCAACACTGGAGCTTATTGGGGTGGATCCTACCATCATTGTATTTATTAAAGAACTGTATAGAGAGGCTGGTGCCAGAGTAAGGTTCGGGACCCAGGGACAATGCACACAGAAATTTCCCATAAACAGAGGGGTTAGGCAAGGATGTATCCTTGCCCCCCTTCTATTTAGTTTTTACATCAACTCTGTTGTAGACCACCTGACAAGATTCCAAAATGATTATCCAGTTGTTAATGATAGGCCTGTACCCATCTTACTATATGCCGACGATGCGGCTATTATGTCTAGGACCATGATGGGGTTGCAGCGAGCGGTAAGAGAATTTTCATCCTATATGGGAAAAAGAAACTTAAAAGTGAACATTTCCAAAACCTTCTCTATGCCGTGCACCCAAAAGAGTAAAAGGCCACAATGCTCGATATACCTTGACGAGCAAAGAATTGAGAGCACAGATACTTTCTGTTATTTGGGTGTTGTCTTTGGGAGAAAAGGAGCCTGGAAGCACGCAGTATCGGCTAGGAGGCTTGCCTTTACGCGTGCTATTGGGGCCCTGAGAACTTTTGCAGCGAAAATTGGGGGCAAGCCGACCGCCGAGATGATACAGATTTACCAAGCAAAGTGTGTAGCGACAGTTACTTATGGAGCAGGCCTATGGGGGTTTGAAGATGTGTCCTCACTCCAAACCTGTGAGAACCTTTTTATTCGCTATTTATTGGGTGTGGGTAAAACTACTTCTACTTTTTTCACTCACATTGAGACTGGCCTCAAATATCTTAGCGACTCCATAAAGCTGTCCCCGTGCTTGCTCTGGCACAAAATCTGGACTACCAAGGAATGCCAACTTAACAGAGAACTGATCATTGATTGTATGAACTTGGACGCCGCATCCAAAATAAAATGGCTGCGACATGTCCGGTTGATGTTTTCTAAGATTGGCCGTCCTGAATACTTTGACGATCCAGAGTCCTTAGAAAATCTCTCTAGGTCATCCCTCAGAAAACTCCTAATCACACATCTGGAGGGTATTAGATGGGATGCTGAGAAACTCAAAAATACTACTTTGAGCTACCAAAGAATCACTCCCACTGAAGGTTTGCAACTGTATCTCAGGACCGAAACTGCATCTTATCCCCGTATGTTACTTACCAGACTCCGCCTAGGTACTTTCTTTCGTATGGTCACTTTACCAAAACAAAATGATTGGACTACCCCGAATCTAATTTGTCCGTGCGATGATCACTCATCACAAAGTAACATCCATATCATGTTCTTTTGCAAACTGTATTCCGCCCCAAGGAAACTGTATTTATTACCCTTACTCAAACGCTGGGGCATAAGAACATGCAAAAACGCTTATTTTAAGTTACTCTTGTTAGATGAGGTGTATGTCATCTTTGTCGTTTCTCGTTTTTTAAAGTCAGTAATGAAATCTAGAAATTCTATGATGTAACTTTTATATGTTTAAATTTTTGTACATGTTTCTACCCGAGGTCGATTTTCTGAATGTCATCACTGACTTCTTGTTCTTATCATGTGAAAATGGCTTTATCGACTTTTTATAAAAGTTTCGTTGGGGAAAAATTGCTGTATAAAATGTTTTGTATGCTTTTATGATTTTTACCAAACAAATCGAATAAAGCTAATTTTGAATTTGAATTTGAACTATTTTTTTTTATTATATGTCCTGATTAACATTCGAATGGCACTCTTTATCATATTACAGTAATGATAATTTTGGAATTTGTATTTAATGAGTGATAATTAAGCTACGGAGACTACTGCTTCTTATCAATGCGTGCACCAAACATTATCTTCAATTCGCATCAATTTATTTTTTGTCTGCTTTATTTAAAACCATTTACAAAGACTAAAACACATTTTAAAAACATCTGGAACGGGACCCGGACCTTCATCAGAGTACACTCTAATGTGTTAGTCGCAGACGTCCTTGTCTTATCATCGCTCTACAGATTTATGTAAAATGAGTCTCCCGAATTACAGATGTGTACAAAAGATCCGGATAACGGTATTATCAATACATCATGGCTATTTAAACCTCATAGTCCCGGGTAAATGGCCTAATCATGGCCACTCAAGCTGGCGTTATCAGTTAGTGTGTTGTCTTTCTAGCTGGCACACTCCCTGGTGAAAGACCAAGACAGCCTGGGGCACGGTACCTTTCTCTGGCTTCCTGGCTGCCTCCGCGTGCAGCTGTGCCAGCAGCCCTCGTGCAGCCTGAGGGCGTGCCATGTGCGCGTGCAACAGCAGGCAGGACTCAAAGGGCGCGCGGCCCCTCGAGGACAGAGCTTTCCTTGCCGTAACCTTCAGGCTGACGAACGTGCAGCCACTGGCGTCTCTAGGACGGGGAGTAAATGACCATCGATTTCGTCTCTCTACGCTCCCAAGAGAGGCTGTCATGTTGTCCACTGCGCACGGCGAGGTTTATGGGTGAACCACAGGTGAGAATGAATCACAGGGCCTTGGCCGCTATTAAATTGTTCCTTAAACTGTAATTACAAAGTACTGTGATGATGAGGCGTTTCTTCAGCGAAGGAGGCAGAGGTGAGCACGACATCCCTTCAGTGTATTACAGTACTAACGCGGTTGACACACAATTTCCTTTACAAAAAGCACTTTGGTACCTTTTGCGGCAACTTTGCTCCACAGATGTGCTACAGGGGACTTGATGTCACTCTGTGGTGAGTGCAGGTTTGATAAGCACCTACCTTTCCACAGTTGCACTTGTGTGAGTGATTGCTGACAACATTGTGAGAAAACACACCTGGCTATAGAAATGCAACTTCTACCAAGAAATTCAACTTTCATTTATAAAAGGACTAAAAACGGATTGAGACATCAAATTAGTACCTTATGGTAAAGTAATTAAGTACGCATGGAAAGCTAAACAAAGGTCTAATTATCATTTTTACATCACCATTCTGCGACTCACAATGAATGCGCGGTTTGCACACCACTTTAAATGTGCACTACCTTTCGAATACAATCACAGCTGCATATTAACCCTAGATAGTGTATTCTGGACTTGTTTTATTGTGCTGTTTTGTAGTAGTAAGTGTTTAAAAACAAGCATTTACAATGCAATACGTCTCACATTTACGCGAGTTTGAGCTATTGGCATTGTAAATCGGAATGCCTTTTATTTATGTTTTGGTTTTTAAAACATAAATAAAAGGCATTCTCATTTAAAAGTGTAAACTCTAGCAAATTTAAGACCTATTGCATTGCAAATGCTTGTTTAAAGGACGCCTCAGACACTACTTCCCCAATCTACCACCCTTCAGTGATATGACAACTGCAAGTTCATATCAAAAATACATCTTACCCCTGGTCCCACAATCTTACCTCTGGGGAGCGAAAGCCAAAGCTCTACCTCAACACTTCCAACCTGTGAACATACAGAAGTATGAACCCACCAGGTCAGGCACAGTCTCTTCTCCTGCGGAACTATTTCATAGACTCTCCTGTAACCCTCTTCCCTCTCCTGCCACCTGCATTCGCTATCCAATAACACATATGAGGATAATGGGCTGTTCAGGGATAGCAAATAGAGAACTGGCCTGATAGAGTGCCTTAGAGCCCAGAGCAAAGCAAGGCTAGGCACTTGGTGAAAATCCAGGTTGCTGATTTGCTAGCTCTCGAGCTGGCACCTAAAGGGAGGTCCGAGCCTATGTATAAGTAGCAAATAAGCAAGTGCAAGGTTCGTGGAAGACAGGGCTGTGCTTGGCTATCTGTAGCAAGCTTGCAAAGGAGGGCATTTGTTGAAGGGAAAGGTGCAAATGTGCTTGAGAATAGCCTGTTTCATTCAGTCGGGCTGTGTCAGCACAAGAGGCCTTCAACGGCAGCCTCCAATGCCTACGGCCATACCAGGGCCTGGTTAGTGCTTGGATGGGAGACTGCCTGGGAACACCAGGCGCTGCAGGCATTTTGCCTCTCGCTCACACAAGGTGGGGCTCGTCCGTCCCACAATCGCACAGAACTTTCCTCGCTAATGGCACTTTTTTGTGTTGTAATTCTTTATCACATTTTTGCAAAAAATGTAGTTATGAAAACAATGATTTCAGTCGTATTCTACAATAAATAGGTGAGTAAATTAATAAGAATCAGGTGTGACTTAATTCTCTTAATGGTTAAAGAGAACATATAAATAGATAAATAGATAAAAGCGGCCAAGGAGGAAGAGAAAGAGAAGGGAGAGGGGAGTAAACAAGAATATCCAAGAACTGGTAAATATAGTAATAATAGCAAAATCGGTACGGGCCTAAGGTATGAAAAATAATAGCAGTAGCTTTTGATCAGATTATACATATCTAATGAAAAAATATTTCTAATAATCCATATTAAAACATTGGAATATGAAAAACACTATTAACCAAATATAAATGTAAATATCAGGACTTAAGGTGTCTTATGTATATCAATACTGTACAATTGATTTAAATCTGTGTATACTTTTAATATTGCTTATGGATCTGTTATAACAACTGGTGGCTAGGGGTGAATACTTACCATTCTCCAAAGTGTTGCTACTAGCCTAAAGGGAAGGATAAAATCTCATAGGAAAAGGAAAATATGATAAGTCTCTTTCTGTAGGATCACTACTCAGCCTCTCTGTAAGGTATGGAGTTGACGCGCGATAGAAGCCTATTGCGCTAGCTGCTGCAGGTGGTGATCTTTTTACGCTGCTCTGTTTTTAAATGTAATTGTTGATAACCTACCTTTTGTGTGTGCCTGAAAACTGCTGCCCACTCGTAACGCCAGCTACTCCAGCTACCCCGCCCCTACCCCGGTCCACCACAGGCTTGTCCAGATTGATGTGGAGGGTAGGGCGGCCAATTAGCATTCAGTACACTGGGAGGGTGGAGTCAGGGGCCAGGGCGTTTGTACACTTAAGGAGATGCATTTCCTGATGCGCAGCGGACGCGTGCAGCGGGCACGCCGTTGGTGCGCTGAAGGCCCTTATTACCCTATTCTATGTCTCTTTATTTTTATTTCTATTCCCTTATTCACAACCTTCAAGGTACTATTGATGCAAAAAACTCCTAAATATATGGGAACATGTACTCGATCTTCATGTTTTGCCACTTAGGAGTGTTTTTCGAATCTTGGGGCAATATGACGGTGCAAACTCGTTGCACTGGTGTACT
The DNA here is from genome assembly GCF_964263255.1 of Lissotriton vulgaris. Classification (NCBI taxonomy): domain Eukaryota; kingdom Metazoa; phylum Chordata; class Amphibia; order Caudata; family Salamandridae; genus Lissotriton; species Lissotriton vulgaris. Next base: position 1,107,899,034 of record NC_141696.1, read on the forward strand.
ATGCAGTGTAGACATTGTTGCTCCTGACATTTCTAATAGATTTCATCATTTTTTACATCATTTCCATACTAAATTGAACATGAACTTCAGAGTCTCACTTACCAATATGAGACCACTGACTTCTCTTGGCATGCAAAAATCGTCAATGTCTCTTTTTGTTCACCCTATCCCAGAATGACTTTTAAGACATAATACAATTGAGGGAATTATGACATATGAAAATTGTCTGTTACTAGAAATTATAAAATATTTTCCCTCCCCATCTCCCTAAAGCGGGGCCTCTTTAACCAAAGCGAGTGCCAGGCGAGGTGAGGCTATCTCCATAACACTTTATGGGTGAGTTTTTCAAAACATGTTGAATGTGGGTATAAGTCTATACACACACATATGTATTTGTTTGTTCCATTTACTATATCTGGTTGGCTGTACTTGTTTTCTTTTTCAGGAGAGAACTCTCTTTACCATGACCTGAGACTACCATATAGTATTTCACTAACGGTAGGTCTGTATCTTTTTGGCATGGTTCACTATATTTTGTTCACTGTTGCAGTAGTGTATTATTTACAGGACCTGAAGAAAGCCGTGACAGGCTGAAAAATGTTGACCGTATAGTTCCATCAACTGATAGTAGTATTTGTTTGACACACTATCATCACTCTGTTTTTAATCTTGCCGTTTTGATGACCGCCCCCAATAAAGTCTCTCTTTGGCATTACAACAAGCAATCTTAAACACCACTTTTTTCACTATTCTACACCCTTTGAGCACTGCAACTTCCCTTCAGCATTACCATCTAATCCTGTTGACTTTCTCTCACTGGTGGATCTTGTACTAGTGTTTCTCACAATACGCCTAGTGAGACACCTAGTAAGATACCAGTTTACCACAAAAAAAAACAGATGATGAGATTCCACCAATGGGTGGGCTGATGGGTACCTTTCTCACACTTTTCTGTTTCTCTCCTTACACTGACCAGCCCTCAACACTACATCTGAGTGTACAGATATTTGTAGCTTTCTCCAGACCCTTAGCATCCCCTGTGTGTTTTTGATACGTTAGATTGGGAGACAGGATGCAAGCAGGTCTTTAAAACACTTTCCCCTCAGACCCTCCTTTACATTGTGTTCTCTGTTCAGACTGCTTTTTGTGCCTTTCTGCCCTCTGCATCACCACATCATCACTCAGCGCTACCCCTGCATCACTCAGCACCACCACATTATCACTCAGCACCACCACAGCACCAGTCAGCTCTACCACAGCATCACTCAGCACCACCACATTATCACTCAGCACCACCACAGCACTACTCAGCACCACCACAGCATCACTCAGCACCACCACAGCATCACTCAGCAGCACCACAGCACCAATCAGCACCACCACAGCATCACTCAGCACCACCACAGCATCACTCAGCACCACCACAGCACCACTCAGCGCCACCACAGTACCACTCAGTGCCACCACAGCATCCCTCAGCGCCACCACATTATCACTCAGCCCCACCACAGCACCACTCAGCACCACCACAGCATCACTCAGCATCACCACAGCATCACTCAGCACCACCACAGCACCACTCAGCACCACTCAGCACCACCACAGCACCACTCAGCACCACCACAGCATCACTCAGCATCACCACAGCATCACTCAGCACCTCCACATTATCACTCAGCATCACCACATCACCACTCATCACCACCACAGCATCACTCAGCACCATCCCAGTATCACTCAGCACCACCACAGCAGCATCTCCACAGCACCACTTAGCACCACCACACCACCACTCAGCGCCACCCCAGCATCAATCTGCGCAACCATTCAACAACAACTGGGTCAAATATGTTCTCTCAATGTTTCAAGCTTTATTACAAATGTCACAAAAAGATGGTAATATTTCACTTCTGTTCTTGGATTTTCGTTACAATAAAATACACTGAACATAATCTTCACAAAAGTTTTTTACAAAAGTTTAACCTATTGCCATTATAAATTAAAATCACTTTTATTTAAGTATTACTTATGTAAAAAATTAAAAGCCATTGTATTTTGTAATATCAATACATCTAAGTCACGTAAATACAAAACATGTTGCATTACAAATGCTATAGGTGTCACATTTGCGAAAGTTATAACTATTGGCATTGCAAATGACAAAGCTATTAATTTAGCTATTTTAAAAACCAACACATAAATAAATATAATTGTCATGTACAAGACCAATAGCTCAAACTTTCCTAATGCAAGACCTATTGCATTGCAAATGCTTGTTTTTATATCTGTCAGGGCTTCCTGTTGAGGTTTAATTTTTGTGACAGGCGCCTCATTGCCTAATTGTAACTATTCTCTGACCCTGCTTCAAGGGTCAGAGCAGGGTCAGAGAATAGTTGCAAGTAGGCAACGAGGCGCCAGGAAGCCCTTACAGGCTTACAGCATCAGGAGCACAAGTTGAAGTTAATTTCTTTGTAACCTTTTTGTAAAAGGTTACAAAAAATTAGCTTCAACTTTTGCACCTGCTGCTGTAACCTTGTAAGTTGTTGGCTGAAAATGAGTCCCGCTGATTCGCGGATTTTACCGCGATTTTGCGAGATTCGCGGATCACAACATCAAGGTAATTCCGCAAATTCCGCGAGCGGAATGAATTTTCAGCCCATGCTTACTCATTACCTCACACTTGGACTATACTAACAGCCTTTACGTCGGAGTTCCAGCCTATCTCCTAAAAAGGTTGCAGATCGTTCAGAATGGTGCGGCCAGGCTGATCTGCAAGGTCCCTTACCACCATTCCATCTCCCCTCACCTGAAGAACCTTCACTGGTTGCCAATATCCTCCCGAATTCAGTTTTAAGCCCTGGTACTTACCTTCAGGCTTCTGAACGGGAAAGGTCCGAGGTATCTCAGACGAAGGTTGAAGCTAGTCCATTCATCACGTGATCTCAGATCTAACCACCTCCGTCGCCTGCACCCCCCCCCCCCCGATTCCATTGAGCTAGAAAAGGTGGTAGAGCTTTTGCGGTGGTGACTTCCAGACTCTGGAATTCCCTGCCAGTAAATCTTCGCCTGACTGAATCAGAATCGCAGTTCAGATGTAAACTGAAGACATTGCTATTTTCCAGTTGCTAACCTTAGGTTCCACGTTGTTGCTGTCCTCAGCGCCGAGACACCCCCGGTGGGGGTAGCCGCGCGCTTAACAAATGTCATAAATAAATAAATAAATAGTACGGAAAATTGCGTTCCCGTTGTTATAGTGTTCCAGAGCCAGGAGGGTAGGGTATATGGGGAGATTGATAGGGGGAGGATAGTGTTATATGAATAAAAGGTGTGTAGTAGGAAATAAAGGGGTTGGTGAGATATATGACTGGAGACGCAAATAATAATGTATATATAGAATGCAGGATGGGTGGTTCAGAATATTACTAGCATGACCATGTGGAAGAAATGAGAAGGTGAAGATGAAGATATATGTAAGCCTATACAAGTGCTTATGTGAAAGATAATGTCTGAAAACGAGGGCCAACTACTATTATATTAGTTGAGAAAACATCAACTGATGTTTGATATTGTCACTGATTAATTTGGGTTATTCACTGTAAGAATTTTATTATTATTGTTTCCTGACCCTAGGAAGAGCGACCATACCTGAAGAAACAAATCAATCTGATCCTGGAGATTGTATATGACTGGTTCATAGGAAGCCATATGAATCATGGCCACTAACCATACCTCTTGCGATGGTGAGCTCGGTGAGCTCCAAAGTCATAATATACATGTTCTGTTATGTTAAAATGTTTTGTATAGCGCACAGCTGCCTCAGCAAAGAGGTGTCCCACCTCTAAAGCAGAGCATTTAGGCTGAAAGTCAGAAAAGGCACTAGGCTGTGGGAAAGAGATGGGTTTTAATAGCTCTGTGACTATGTAATACTCCATGGCATGAATGGGGTTTGGTAGAGCATTCCAAAGCTTGGCAGCCAAAAGACGGAAAGAACGTCCGGCTGACCGCACACTCCTCATACGAGGCACAGTCACCAGGTGTTGTCCAGTAGAGCGGAGTTGGCATGTAGGGTAGTAAGGTGACAGCAGATTGGACCAGATAGCTGGAGAGGAAAGTTTCAGGATTTTGAATGCAATACAGAGGACCCTAAATTCCACTCAATTGGCGACAGGAAACCAGTGCAACCAACAGATTGCCATAGAGGTGAGGCAGGATCTGGGTAGGCCCAGCAGGGTTCTAGCCGCCACATTATGAACTTGCTGTAATCTCAGGGTTTCGGTCTTATTAACCCCTAAGTACAGTGCATTGGCATAATGCAGTCATATCTTGGCTGTGGCTAAAGCTGTGTGTAGGAGTCAACATTGAGGTTTCGAGAGCGCTTGTGATTGATGCAAATCGTGTAGCAGGATCGTGGCAGGAGTAAGTGGGAAGTGTAAATGCTTCGTGGTACGGAAGGTCTTACACACATAGACCCAAAAACGTTGTATCAACGGACATTCACAAATAATATGGGTTATGTTGCAATCAGCATTAGCGCATCTCCAGCACTTAGCATGGGGAATTAGTCCTGCTCTATGTAGTTTTGTTGGTGACCAGTGCCAATCATGAAGGATTTTGAATGGACAACTTTCAATCTTGCCTCACGAGTGCCCTTATTCAAATTGTCAAGGATCTCCGTCCATTCATCATCCTTATATGAGATTGAAAATCTGCTTTGCCATCTGTAATATCTGTAAAATCTTGTAATAAGGGTTGTGAGGAGAGGTGGAATGTGAGTACTTTATATAAACCGGACGAGACCCCTTTATGTTTTCCTCAGGTATGCAGGTATGTTACTACTGATGAAGTCTGTAACAACCAAGGTTGCAGTCCTAAGCCCCTCCTCAAGCATTGCCAAAGTTGTGTGTATTTCCCGGATTGTTGGGTAGGTAGGCTAAATTCTTCTTACAGTTGTGCAAATGTCTTGAGATCACCATCAAGGAGGAGCTGGTCCACGGTATGATTGATTGCTGCCTTCCATAGGGGCCAGGATATTGTTTGTCTGTTAATGCATATGCTTGCATTATCCCATAAAGGGAGTTTTCCATGATAAAATCGGATTGGTGAGACCATTTTGACTAGTACCTGTCCCATATAGAGCGGAAAGGCCTGTCTCTGTTGATAGAAGATGCCTTTCTATATGCCCCATTGTGGCACGTCAGGGGCTTTTGATATCATTTGGGATAACTGTAGTGGAAGGGCATAATGCTCCACTGAAGGAAGGCTCATTCCTCTGCAAGAGCGATGAGCCTTTAGTTTTATCACTGCTAGACGAGGTCTAGCTGAATTCCATATAAAGGATTTTATCTTAGAGAATCTATTGAGCGCAGTGTGGTTAGAGGAATCTGAAGGGGGGCATACCAAGAACGTATATGAAACGTGGGGGGGTGACCATCTTTAAGGCTTGTATTCTACCCCACATTGAGAGCCCCAGTGCCTTCCATTTTCCAAAGTTGTGTTGCATCTGGGTAATCACAGGATATAGGTTATCTACAATCATCCCTTCCAACCCTTTGTTCACCAGTATACCTTAATATTTGAGGCGTGAGGATTGCCAGTGAAAGGTAAACCCATGTATGGCTGCTTTTATGGTCCCTTCTGAAATGGGCATTGCTTCACTTTTGTCACAATTAATTCTGTAACCAGAAAAGAAGGAGAAATCATCTATAATTTGAAGTATGGATGGTTGGGAACGGGCCAAATTTGTGAGTGTAAGTTGAATGTCACTCGCGTATAAATCAAGTTTAGATTCTCCTGTCGGAAAGTGTATGCAGGCAACATTGATATCTTGATGTATTGTGGCTGCTAAAGGCTCCATAGATAAAAGGTAGAGGAGTCGGGAAAGGGGGCAACCCTGACGAGTTCCTCTACGAATCAGAAATGGTTCTGACACAAAGCCCCCACAATTTACCTGTACAGTAGGATTATCGTACAGCAGACGTATTTTGGTTATGAACTGGTCACCCAGTCCAAACCTTTCTAACACTTTAAAAAGATATTCCCATTCAATATGATCAAATGCCTTTTATGCATCAAGTGACAAAGCTAGTTCATCATTTTGGAGGTGTATGGCAGACCTTAACATGTGGGCAAGAGTGCGGAGGTGGTTCCTAGATGAGCGTCCTAGAACAAATCCTACTTGTGTATGGTGAATGAAGGAGGGTAAGACTTTGCGTAGATGGGAAGCTAGGACACTAGCCAGTATTTTGATATCACAATTTAGTAGCGATATGGGACGGTAACTGCCACAAAGTAGAGGGTCTCTCCCAGGTTTGAGTAGGACAGCAATTAGAGCTTTAGTAGATAAGGGACTCACAGTAGCCTTATACTCTGGTTTAGACTTGGTATGTTTTGGCATCTTTCCTCAGACTTTTTGCTTTCTGACCTCCCGGTTTTGACTCTGTTTTTGCTAGTTTGGTGTCTCTGAGCACTTTCTCACTGCTGTTCAGTGCTCCTGTTGTAAATTGTTATTACGGATTGGTGTTTCCATGATTGGCTAATTTGATTTACTGGTCAGTCTCTAGTGCAGTGCACAGTGTGTGCCCAGGGACTGTAAATCAAATACTGCAAGTTTGCTTGCAACACAGATTGTGCCACCCACACAAGCAGCCTGTAAATGTAACTCCAGCCTGCCATTACACAGCCTGTGTGCAGTCTGGTACTGTCATACCAACTTGGCAAGTGTACACACTTGCCAGGTCCTAACCTTCCTATTTCTTACAAGTCAGTCAACCCTAAGGTTAGCCCAAGGTACCCTTGTGGGCAGGGTGCAGTGTATGTGAAAGGTAGGACATGCCCTGGTGTGTGGCATGTCCGGATATTGAACTACTGAAAATTTGTTTTTCACTATTACAAGGCTACCCCATAGGACAGAATAGGGAGTTTGTTTATATCATCTCATAAACACAACTGGCCCTGGAAACATGGTGGAGAAACAAAGTTCAGTATGCCTGAACTCAGACTATAAAGATGCATCTTTTAGTGAAGGTGATTTTTATATTCAGTGTTTGAAAATACCACTTTTAGAAAGTAGGTATTTTCTTGCTCAGCCATCCAGTGTGCCTCTACTGGGTTTGTGGACTGACTGTCAGGCTTTGTGATGACAGAGGCTGGGTAGGAGCAGAGGCTCCAGAGAGTCTTGATAGCTCAGAGATGGGCTGAATAGACCTGGGCTGCATTTAGAGCAGGGGGAGGAGATTTCCTTCCACCTGAATGGGCCTGGTCTGCCCCTGACAATGCTGTCTCCACCTCCTGCCAGGCAGCTGCACCAGAGAGGACAGACCTGGTTCTGGCTGGGTACAGATACTCTCTGCCTGACAGGACAAAGGATTTTTGACTATAAAAAGCGAGAACCGAACCCCTAAACTTTAGAACTCTTTTGGACCAAGAAGACTGCCAAGAAGAAGAGCTGGAAAAGCTATGAGAAGGAACTACTACTTTGCTGAGTGCTTTTCTGTGTTGGCCTGCAGTGGCTGCTTCTGTCTTGGGCAGTAAAAGTACTTGACTTGAACTTTCTATACCTTCTGTATTGAGTTTCCCCAAGGGCTTGAGGTAGAGCTTGCCCCCTGTTCAAAAAGTTCAGGAACAGCAAAGACTTCATCCCTTTTGCCATCAGCACGGGGGACTGTGTATTTTTGTGCTGCAACAGAAGAAAAGCAACTCAACGCTGTCTATGACACCGCTGCCAACTCCATGTCCTGAAGGCACATCAGAGGGATCAGAGGGCACCACTGCAACGCTGCACCTCAACCCTGGTCTCACCAATGCCGCCACCTGACGCCACCACTGAGCCGCTGGTTGCACTGCGACCTGTGGGCAACTCACTCCGCACCGCCTCGCTTCACGCTGTTGCCCTGGTATCCCCAACCACGCCGCTCCACGCCAACATCAACGCTGCTGTTTGCACCGTTTTTGTAGGGCACCGCTTGTAAGCTACACAACGCACCGTCCTCATCCCACACCACACCCATGGCCTACCAACCTTGGCCCCATTGACTCCAGTTTGTTAGCCATCCACAGCGCTTCAGCCACAAAGACTACGCTGCTTGCACGTGACCGGCCAGCACTACCATGAGCACTGCATCACTTCGCATCGCAGCCCTGGTCTAACCCACACTGCTGGACGATCATCACCGAGCCACTGCCTGCACCGCGGTCTGTCGGCATCGCATGCTGCACAGCTGTACTTCACACCGCAGCACCCGACGCCTGCTGACACCGGTGCTCCCGATTTCAACCACGAGGGGTTCGATCTGCAACGCATGTGACTTCAAGGGCCCAACGACTCCTGCACCGACCTCCTGAACCACCGCCTGTGGATACGGTGCTTTTGGAGCTCAACGAGAGGTTGCTGATTCCCTGCATTTCTAAAGTTACTGTTTTGCAGATCTTCCAGACACCGTAGCAGGCCCACGACGGCGCGGTCAGCCAGAGCTGTTTGGATTTGTTGTTCACAACGCCGTGTTAGCCCCAGACAGAGCTATTCACTTCAAGGAACTCTATTTCAAGTTAATTTTGATAGATTACGATTTCTTAGTACTGCATTGTGGATTTTTTATCGATTTTGGGCTTGTCTTAAGTATATAAAAATATTGGATATTTTTCTAAACTGGTGTGGTGTCCTTTTATAGTGCTTTCATTGTGTTACTCTTGGTTATGTGCAAATGCTTTACACACTGCCTCTAGGATAAGCCTGACTGCTTGTACCAAGCTACCAAGGGGGTGAGTAGGTTTTTTTTGGGAGTGTAACTCCCTTATCCTGACTAGAAGGAAGGCTCCCTACTTGGACATGGGTACAAACCCTTGCCAACCAGAGACTCCCATTTCTAACACTCTGCTTCCTGAAATGCAGACTGAAGAGAGTCAACCACCTCAGTTCCTGCCCATCGGTAAAATTCCACAGGGAAGCCATCTACACCCGCTGCCTTATGGTGGGGTAAATTGGCTATTGCATGCGAGATCACCTCTTTGCTAATCTCTCCCTCTAGAAGTTCTCTGCCTTTGTCCGAAAGACAGGGTAAGTTTACCCTTGTAAGGATGGTATCTAGCTTATCACCATCAGCTTGCATCCGAGTGCTGTAAAGAGATTTGTAGAACAAGGTGAATTTGTCACAATGTCTAGAGGTCTAGTGAATGTGACTCCTCCAGCTGATTTTATAGCTGGTATGGCCACGGCTGCTTCCCTTTCTCGTAGCTGTGCCGCCAGGGACCTCCCTGCCTTTCCCCCCTGCTCATAATGTGTCCCTTTCATCCTTTGCAGGGCATATTCTGCCTTGGAAGTAAACAGATTATTCACGGCCATACAAGCTTGTTCCAAGGATTTGAGGTGCTGAAGGGGAGGATTAGCTGTGTATAAGCAAGTGTAGGACGCTATATCTTGTTCTAATTCTTTCTGCTGGGCAGCAGTTTGCATATTAGCTTGCGTTGCATGTCTCATAAGCTGGCTCTATATGGTAGCTTTTGCAGCTGCCCAGAGGGTTGTACCTGAGCTTACGGATCTTGGATTGGTGGAAATGTAACCCTGAAGGTGAGTTTGCAATTGGGCTTTAAGCTTGGGGGTTCTATAGCGCTGAATGTTCATATGCAACAGCTTACGTCCCGGGATGGCCAGTCAGATTTCCAGTGATAGGAGGACTGGGGAATGATCAGAAAGTGCTACCTCTAAAATGTGGAATTTTTGAGTCAACTGTACCACATTTTGATAGACCAAGAAGTAATCAAGGCGAGTGAGTGTGCCATGGGTAGGAGAAGTAAAAATATATTCTACATCTGCCGGATGAGCAAGATGCCAATAATCTACCAAACCATTGTCTGCCAATATATTGTCCATCAAAGCTCTGTCTGCTGTGGTGCTCCTATCTAAAAGGCCTGTTTTGTCCAGAACTGGATCTCTTACCAGGTTCCAATCCCCACCAATAAGAAATTGTGAAGTGCCTATCTCTATTGGAAGGCAATTCAACTGAAGAAATAACTATTTTTTTGTTCCAGTTCGAGTGTAGACTGAACCAATTCAAATATGAGTTTCCCCTACTCGTAGTTTGGTAAAGATGTATCGACTATCTGAATTCGTCCAAGTCTTTAGCACTGTCACCGGAAGAGATTTACGAATAAGGATCCCTACTCCACATTTGCGAGGGGGGTTTACGTCTAGAACCTCTCCCTCGTGTCCACTACTATGGATCACGTTTCCTACCCATTCCCTGTGCAATCTGTCAGATTCAGTAGCATCAAGGTGGGTTTCCTGAAGAAGTGCTATATCCACCTATTTTGATTGTAAATAAGTGTATTTTTTCTTTTTTATGTAATGTGTTAATCCATGAACATGTCATGTCACTTCATGAAGAGCTTGGGTGGTGACCATGTTGGAGGGACAGAAAGGAACAATCAGTAATAAGTGATTGCTATAAGTATGTCAAAATATGTAGAAGTAGGTATGTGAGGTTTTGCTAGTTCAGTGAGAGAGGAATGAGAGAAAGAAGAAAAGAATGAGAAGGGGGGAATGAATATTAGAAGGAGAACCCTGGTCTGCAACAAGAGTAATATAATCCAGTATATCAGCTTGGGAGAGTGATGACAGATGTGTGGGGCTAGACTCGCGTCACAGAGAAGAGGATGCGGTGTAATACAATTTGTTAAAGGAAAAATGAAGGGGGAGGGGGAATAATGGTAAGTGTTTGGAGTAAAAAGAAAAATAAGATGAGGAGGGTAGTTATGGAATAAGGAATGCAGACTGTTGTGCGGCACAGGCGATCCTGAACTTTTAACCTCGGGTCCAAGCACGCTGGAGCGCCGTCTTGAGAAGGGACTCCATCAGGAGAACAGGGCAATGGCTAATAAATACAAAAAAAAAGGGCAATTACACTGTATAGATTGGAGTGTGTATAGTACTCTCCAATTACTTATCCTAAGGGATTTTAAGCTATGGCCTAACAGGAATTTAAAGTCAATTTTTAAAAATATCCTCCCATCCTGTGAGAACCTGAATTTGCAACAGTGGGTAACAGAACCAACACATAGGGCAGGGCATACACTGGATCTAATTTTCACGGGGGGAAATGTTACTGAAATGGAGGATATTCTACCCATAGACTGGTCTGATCATTATTTGATCAAGTTTGTGATATTCAATCCTAGAAAGAGTGACTCCTCCACCACTAAGGAGAATAATCATCAAGGCAGGGACTGGAAAGGACTTTTGAAAAAAGCAAAGACATTGTCGATATTTCTTGCGCAAAGTCCTTTTGATTTAAGTCCACAGGTGGACAAAAATGATAGGTTACTTTGTGAACGAATATGTAACACGTTAGATCAGATCGCTACTATGAAAAACCACAAAAAAACATGCAGACCGGCTGCCCCATGGTACCATAAAAAGTTAAAAAACTTAAAAATGGGCTGCAAGCAGGCAGAGCTAAAGTGGAAAAAAATATGAAGATGAGGACAAAATCATCTTGAAAATAGCCAGAAGTAACTATTAGAAAGAAATACCCACAGTAAAAGCAGAATATTCTGCAGGCGCTATCTTAAAAGCATCCAACAGCACTAAAAGTGTATTCAAAATAGTGAAGGATATCACCAACCCTGACTGCACAAAAAATAAGATTAACGGCACACAAGATCCCAGTAACCGTCCAGCGATCTTCTTTGAGGAAAAGATCGGTAAAATTATTGAGGGCTTAAAAGTGGCCGTTTTAGACAAATGTCAGGACTTTAGTAGTACGAGTCAAAAGCCACTACCACCAACTCGGAAAGAGGAAAGGACAGGTGGGGTAAATTGTTTTGTGATACCTTCAGATGAGTAGTTTAACCGATTAGCTCGAAGTGTTTCCTCAGGATCCCCAATGGATCCTCTACCACACAGGATCTGGAAAGAATTAGGTACAGAGCGCTTCCCGCCACTCAGCCAGATATGTAGACAATCACGGAGCAACGGGGCAGTACCATCCTGCTGGAAACAAGCGATAGTAACACCTCTTTTGAAAAAAGCTACTCTGGACCCACTAAGCCCAGAAAAAAATAGATCTACCTACCTTTTACCATATCCAATCAAGAGCTTAGAATGCTTGGTTAGCAAAACTCTGTTGCTGTTCTTGCAAAAAATAATAACAAGTTAAAGGATGCACAATTCCGCTTCCGGCCGGGACATGGAACATAGACCACCCTGGTGACAGTGTAGGTAGAACTTTGATTGCGAGCGGACAAGGGACAGTCAGTCATAGTGATCCTCCTAGATATGTCTGCCGCATTCGATACGGTGAACCATAAAATTCTTCTGGCAAGGCTTAACAAAGTTAGGGTAACTGACTTGGCCTTAATATTGTTCCAATTGTATCTGTCAAATAGACAACAGGCAGTAGCACTACCCCCATATCAATCAGACTTCACTAACATTCAGCATGGTGTACCTCAGGGCTCGGCAATTAGTCCAATACTATTTAATATTTACATGAGCCCCTTGATCTCTGTTATGAAGTCCCATAATGTCAGATTGGTGAATTACGCAGATGATACTCAGCTTATTTTATCTCTGGAAGCGGACCAATCACCACTGGAAAACTTTCACACATGCATGCAGGACGTTGAACACTGGCTTAAAAATAAATCTCGTCAATTTAACAGTGATAAGACAGAGATCATATGCTGTGCAGCCTAGCAAAATCCACGCTAACTCTCAACCAATTTCTGGCCAATCCCAGTGGATAAGCCACCGACACCATCTGAGGTGGTACACAACCTGTGAGTAACAATTGATGAGAGGTTGAGTTTAGAAACTCAAGTAAATCAAACAGTGGGGACCAGTTTCTCCCTCATAAGAGTATAAAGGAAGATCCTGCCAATGCTGCAGATTCCAACTAGGGCACAGATAGTAAGAAGAGTTGTTCTAAGCCGTCTGGATTACTACAATGCCCTTCTTCTGGAGTCCCCAAAATACCTAATCGAGAGACTTCAGAGAAGTCAAACAATTGCAGCCAAATTAGCACTTATGAAACCTCGGTGGTCATCAGCCTCCTTGGCCCTTAAGGAACTCCACTGGCTCCCAGTATTACAGAGGATTCAGTTTAAGTCTCTCTGTATTGTTTTTAAAGCCTTACACGGTCTGGGGCCCAAACCATTGCAGAGCAAATTTCAATGGTATGCCCCCATCAGAAGCCTGCGATCATCCTCAGCCAGACTTGTAAACACGCCCAGATATAAGAGAGTAAAACTGGGAGGAAGAGCATTTATCTCTGCAGCCGCCCATCTGTGGAATGCACTTCTGACGAGTCTAGGACAGATAGAAGATCTTCTGCAGTTTAGAAAGAAATTAGAAACCTGGCTATACCCTAATGGTGCTACCTAGGCCCCTCTTTGGGTAGGACCTCAACTGCAATATGGGTGTATGGTTTGAGTTAATGTACATTAGTGCCAGGATGCCCGTGGGGTAATAGTGCGCTCTATAAGTATGCTTAACATTTGACATTTATTATTGACAAGAACGGAGCATCGAGCATGTTATGTTTTGGACATTTATTACGCGCACAGCTGCTCCAGCAAAGGAGCATCCCGGCACCTGACAAGGTAACAACATAACACAAGCTTAAAAGGGCAGACTAATGGGAAATGCTGAAATAAGCAAAATAATCAACATATTTACCAAAGTTAGTACAATTGACATAATGAGAACAAATCAGCATATTTAATACTCAGTTGTCCTGTGGCTGGGAATCTTCATTCTTCTCTGTATCTTGAGTTCATCAAACTCTATCATTGGCCTAGAAGGCATTAAATGAAATCATAGCTATGACTATGACCAAGATTATGAGTAAGCCCAACTCAGTCTCTACATCCGAAGCACATTTTAGGGGGGAATTAGGTTCGTCTCTTTGTTGCTCCTGAATAAAGGCACACACAGTTCGAAGGGCCGAAGCCTTTTCCTCATTAATTCGAGTAGACCTTTTGAGACCTCTGCCACAATGTTGTGGTTTGCTGATATTCCATCGTGTAATACCTGATGCCTGCATGGAAGAACTAGGTTGTACTGGTTCTGGAGTAGAGTGCTGTGTTTCCATATCCTGTTGCGTTAAGTGGTCTATGAAGAGGCGGAGGTCCTCTGGGTCACAAAAATCTTTGGACATTCCATCTTTGGTGATGCGGAACAGGCAGGTTTGAAGATACCATACTTGATGTCCATTTGACGTAATTGAGGCCTCATTGAAAGGAATTACTTGCGGGGATCATTAGTCTCTCTGGAGAAGTCAGCTGCCTTGCAGATTTTGTGCCCATTGTATGTGAATAAACCTTGAGTTTTTGCTGATATTAGTAGGTGCCTTGTCTGCTTGTGCCTTAAGAAGCAGGCAATGAGTGGTTGTGGATGCATTGCAGATTCTTTGTGTAGTGAGCCAATGCGATCTGCACGCTGTATTTCCAGTGGAGGATCAATAGTAATGCTAACTAAGTTCGGAAGGATATTTAAAAGGAATGCTCCGGTGTTTGGGTCTTCAATCGTTTCCGGGAACCCGAAAAAACGAACATTAAGCGATCTTTTAAGTCGATCAATTTACTGCAGAGGAACAGTAGCTCTGGATCTCTGCTTTGTATTGATTCTAAATGTTCTTCCACAGCCGTCAACCTATGATCAAGCACGTCCGCAAAAAGGGATTGCTTGGAGGATTTGCTTCCGTGCTTGATAGTGGACATTTGACTCTTCTTGTCTCAGGACAGTGCGATGAGTCAATGTAGGGGCATAAAGCGGCGACAGAATCTATGAAGTGAAAGCTTAAGCGACCCAAATAGAGAACGGGGTTATTGTTTTCAGTAAGGGTTTCTGGCACGAGTAACTTACTCATTAATGAGCCTTTTCTCCACCAGAATATCTTTGTGGGGAGCTAAGTACTGACCAACTTCAGTATTTTCCCTCTCACGTCTTCTGTCAAGGTTATCAGAAACTTTCTGTTGTTTATGGAAGGGAGGCATGATCTATCCTCGCCGTATAGGAATTGTCGACTTAATGTACTAACCTCTTAATATTTCAATATTTCTTATCATCTTTGTCAGATTGCGATCCTCAAAATATTCAGAGGTGAGGACAAGTGTTTGTGGTGTTTGCCCTTTCCCTTCCTTTGCTGCACTCCCCTCAGTAAATATTCAAACCATTTAGCATCAGTGAAGAGACCGAAACGTGGAGCGGGTCTGTGGGACCAATTTCTTCAAATACTCCAATGCTTTGGAGGTGACTTGTAAAGGTGAGGAGTAGCATGTTTGGTAGGGGGTGATGAAACAGGTAGAGCGTCAAGGTATTCCTCTCATTTAGGGCACCTCAGAGTTCCCAGTTGCGATCAACGCAATATATGAGTTTTGGTCCGTGTTTGTTTGAGGGCCCAAACCATCATCATGCCATAGATCCCACTGAGTTTGCAACTGCACTCTAACACGTTGTGTGAAGGCTCAAGACAAGTCTGGTGCTTCCTGGATTTGAGCAGCTATTCAAACCATAGCTGTGTGTAAGCCCAAAAGTCTCCTGGGCACTTCAATGAAGGTAATTGAATATAAGGGCTAAAGCATCAAACTATGCAGTAGCTGCAAAGCCTACTCATGGCTCAACAGCTGGTGCTCTCTCACTTCATCTGAAGCCGTCAATGTTATCCATAAGAGTGATGTGAGTCCCCATATAGCCTCAGGTATATCTACCTTACAGAAGCTTCAAGCCTGTTTGTGTGGATGAAGTCAGGATCTTGAGTGTTGGTCAGAGAGTGCAAAGGGCGGGAACATACTATTTTTAACCTGCAAGGGTTGAGGTTGCAGGTATGTCCCCAGATGTGGCTTCCCCTTCATGAGTAGTATTCCACACTTTTCCTGATGAGGTATCAGAGCATTGAATTACACAGCAGTCACGACACTCACCCATTTCTAAATTGTTGTTGTTTCCATAGTTTTCCAGACTGTATCAATCCAGTTAGAAATAGTGCCGCTGCCGCTAGTGAAACTCCAAGCCTGCCGCAGTTATGAGATATACAGGCATGTTTGCATCAGAGGGAAGCCGGGGACTCGATTAGTCATGATAGAGCATGGAGGGTGGAAGCACCCACTACTCTAGAACCGAGGTTGCTGGCATGTCGCTAGGCCCGATGTCTCATCACAGCTCACAGTTCTCGCTACTCCTGAATCACTTCACAGACACTTTGGAAGTTTAGCCCAACGGTTTCCCAGGCTCACTTTATCATTAGAGGCATCAATGTAATTCCTCCTGGCATGTATAGGCAGCCACCGTCTCCATCTGAAGCCGCCCCACAGCGGAGCTCGCAGATCAAGCTGCCATTTTGTCCACGGCCAACCCCCCCCCATCTAATTGCACTTAAAAAAAAAAAAGATTCTGCTCTCTTTTTATCTTCTTTTCATTTATAAAGAAACCGGCCTCAAGTTTACAATATGCATGGTCCTTAAATTCCACTCCAAAACTGAAAGACAATGAAGAAAACCTTTGCCCTAAGACAGGACAGAGGGCCCCCGAGTTAAGGCTTTTCTTCTGCCTGTCGGCAGGTAGCTTCTGAAAGCTGCTGCTGATGCGCTGAAGTGGCCCCAGCTCCGGTTCCAGGCAGCCCTCTCTTGGCTGTCCCCAGCAGCCGGGGAGCAGTGGGGTGCTGAGGCAGAGAGCTAGGCCAGTTACGTTAAGGGCCCTGAACCCAGGCAGTACTCAGACCCTCGCATCACTATCTCTTCTATTCACACAGACGTGAACACTCATTACACACCAACGTGCTCCGAGCAGGAATGTGTCTGGCTCTCGGGGAGGGAAAAGGGCCACCATTGTTCCAGCTGCTTGGACAGTGAAAGCGGACACTGCGTGGAGCTGAACATAAGCAAAGCATGTCGTGTTGTGGTGCCTGAAGGAGGAGAAAGTCAATAAAGAAAATAGTGCTTATAAGAAGTCGTACCGTGTAACAACAGAAGTAAAGGGGCCAGTAGCAATGGGAGGCTATACATAAAAACGAGGCGGTACTAAGGAGGGACTAACAAACCAATTACTTAATTAAAAACCTGTATTTGCGAAGGACAAACACAGAAGCAATTGGCAAATATGGGTTGAGACGGGGCGTGGCTTCTCTTCCATACTCGACAACAGCAGATCGCCATAGCAGTGCATGCGCGCTGGCTCAGGCTCGACCTAAAAAAGGACCTTGTAGTTAGGGTAACTGGTAAAATAACAGATCGTGCTGCCACAGCATTTTCACTGTGGACATATACCATGCTTACCATACATTCCACCACCTGCTGCATAATTTACAGGCTTAAATACAACTAATTTGATTCAACACTAATTAATACAAGCTACGGCAGACACTTTGGAGAGGCCAGCTGGAAAGCTGGCTGCTGTATTCAGGTATTAAGTAATATAGAGAGAGGGGTAGCAAGAGAGATAGAGACAGAAATAGAGGCAGAGAGAAGGGGAGCACAGAAGAGAGGGACAGAATAGAGGCAAAGAGAGAGGGACAGGTGCAGCGAGAGAGGGAGAGACAGAAATAGATGCAGAGAGGGAGACATACTGACTTGGGATTTCCCATAGCGCGTGTTGCCCCACTGGTTTGCGGAAACTCAGCCTGGCCTGCAGTTCTGTCTGTGTCTTTAGTGGGAATCATGAGGGCGGGACAAACCTGGAGACCCCTTATTGACAGAGACTCAGGTTGTGACTTTGTGGGAACTCCTAAGAGACACTTCCCGGGTCACTTGTGACTCAGCAGAGTCGGGTTTGAAGGAGGCCAGGCGGGATTCGGGACAGGGTGGGTAATGAGGGGACAAGGTGGGTGATGAGGACACCTTATGTCTGTTCCCGAAGAAAGTGACAGGTGAAGATAGGGAGGCAGGAGAGAAAAGTACTGAAGAACAAAAGGGAGAAAAGCATTGAGTGAAAGGAATGGAGAGAGAAATCCTGGAACTGTAAAGGAAAACCATGGATGGAAGAAAGAGGGAGAAGGAAACAGCAGGGAAAGAAATAAGACAGAAATGGCAGGTATAAAATACACAGCAGGGATACCAGCACAGGCAAAGCTCAAAGGACAGAGGAAAACAAGAAGAACAAAAAACTATGGGGGAGAGCAATGTTCAGAAACCTGATAGAGTTAGATGAAGAGAGATGGTGCAGAGTAGAATAAAGAAAACAATGGAGAGAATGTGTGTGAAAAGAGAGACGTAGTGACTGAAGTAGATAAAAGGGAGAGAGGAGGAGTGTAATGAGAGAAAGATGGTGAACTCTCAGGTCACACACTCCGTCAGCCTCGCTCTCCTTCACGTACTTTTTCCTCCTCTAACTCTCTCAAGCATGAGGGTTGGAGGGTGAGGCAGAAATGGAAAGAGAGGCACCAATCCAGCGAGGGTGAACGCTGTGGAGGGGCAGGAAAGATGTGAAGGAGAGAGGAAGAAACGAGGAAGAGAAAGGCTGAGGGGCCTTCCACGCATTTCACGTTCCCAGGCCGCCTGTGATGAAAATGTTAGCTGTGGTGTTGGACTTATGACCTGTCAGAGATACAAGGTCACTCATCCATAGTAGGAAGGGTGAGGCTGGAGACTGCGGGCTGGCAACCTCGAGTGCTCCAGGGGCATCTATTGTCCCCTTTCTCTCACTGATTCTGCTGAGGGAGTGGGGCTGCTACAGAAACTACATGAAACAAGCTCCTTCTTGGCCTGTCTATGCACTATTCATAGCGTGAATGAGCGAGCACTGTGCTGATGGCGGTGGGATTCAGAGAACAGATCAAATGAAAACTAAAACTGTCTAAATACGGCCTCAAATCCTTCCATCTCAGAACCTTTAGCGCCAGGCAGCTGGGGCGCAGAAAAATTCACGGGTTGATCGTGGGTGCATCACCTGACCATAAATTGTGTTTGTGGGGGTGCATAATTTAAAAGGTATGTTCTTTTGAATCAAAACTGCAAAATAGAAATCAAAGACTGATATAGCCCTCTCCCAAAAAAACAGAGAAATGGGCTCGAAGGAAGATTCTTCCTGCGATGATAGGAATTAAAAAATATTAGCAATGCTATTGTGTTGCAAACAAATGGCCACCATTGTCCTGGATGCTACAAAAGTGAAAGTGGGCGTGACCTCTGAATGTAAGCAAAGAACGTCATTGTGCCTAATGTAGGAGACACTCAGTAAAGAAAATAGTACACGTACCGTTTAACAACCAAGTAAAGGGGCCAGTATCCATGGCCGGTTACAAATGAAGACATGAATAAGACAAGAAAAAGGAAGGTCTACCAAGCCTATTTAGGAATCAGAAGCCAGCATTTATGAAGGACAAAGACACAAGCCAATGAAAAATATGGGCAGGGGAGTGGGCGGGGCTTCTCTCCTTATTGTACTACAACAGATCATCGCCAGAGCAGTGCTTGCACGCTGGCTCAGTCTCGACCTAATGAGTACAAGCCAAACTCAAGCCCACAGTGGCTCGCCAGCTGCCATCCCACTGCACAGCATATAAATATCACCACATGAAAAAATAAAAGGGTACGAATTTCTCTCTGGGCACCACCTTCTCTAAATGACTTGCATGTTTTCCTTAATCGCTAGTAATGTATGGAACGGTTTGCTCTAGCACACAAAACTAAGCCCAAAAGCAAACAGTAACAAATAAATCCGGACAATTTGCCACCCTTGGGCTCTGGAGCAGTGTTCTGCTCAGCATAAAGCGCTTAAACGCCTCGTCAGGGGCAGTAAGCTCTATATAAATGCAATTAAAATTACAATTTAAGGACTATCATTTCCCTTGAAAAACTATTCTTACCCAGGTGTAGTGTGCATACACACACACCATACGTGTTTGCATGCATACACACACACAGCTCTCAGGCAGGCAGGTGCAGGCTTTAATGTCTTGAGTAGAGTACCTTGAAAGTCTGGCTTGGTAACCTTCATGCAGCCCTGAACACGATTTATAAGAGCTGTGCTAAAGTGACATTGATCGGCCAGCATTTATTAAAATGTGAGTGGGCTGTAGGATGTGCAGCACAGAAGGTATTCTGCACATTCACGTTTTTTTAATAATAATGATGCATTAACATTTCCAAAAGTAATACAGCTTACAGACAGGAGAAAAGAGAAAAAAAGATTATCTGTACCTCCTCTTACAGTATTGGAACACTCAGTTAAGTGTGCAGTTATGGCATTATAATGTAAATGTATAAGTAAAGAAACCAATATTCATGATAATGCATATGTAGCCACTTGGTACATGTCCTGCCATTTTTTGCATTGTGGTAAAGTAAGTCTTACAATGTCTAAATCCCAATTGTAGCCACCGCTATAATGTTGATTTTTGACTGTTGGCAAACTAATTGTGTCTTGTAGCACTCAGGTCACCTTCTGCACCTAATGCAGACGTCATTTTTTCCCAGACAGAATCCACTATAGAGCACGCTGCCTGTATTCCCATATAAAATATGCACTGTCACAATATGTGACCTTGCACCTCCAGCATTAAGACAATTGGGTCAATTTTGTTTGTTGAAATTTCAGTAGAGACTAAAGCCATACATAATGTTGTTTTAAGTAACTGAGCTTCAGTTCTGCTTTCCTTAAGCTGTTATCAAGTAATTTGTTCAAATTCTCTCCTGTTAACAAAATCTTTCGCTATTTTACGACTATAGTATCAATGCTCCTCAAGTGGGATTGGAAAATATATGATCACTTATACATTTATAAAGACCTGATATCATACCTTTAAATGCTGCGCTCTATGGGAATGTTGAAGTATCAGAGAATCGTCTAGCTGAAGTGGCGCTGGGCATAGTTTGGCATCTAACAGTGTCTCAGTTCATGACCTCTCCAAACCTGCTAACTAGGTAAATCATGCTCAGACCGCAATGCTGCAAACTTCCTATAGGAACTGATGGAGCAAGGATTTGCACGAGAAGCGACTTGCTTGTAATCATGAACCTCGAATAACCCTAACTATGTAATCAACATGTTTGTTTTACTAATTTACCTTTTTTTCCTCGATATTAGGTATCCGAGTAAAGCTTGCTTATGTGTTTTCTAATCCTAATACGCTTGCAAATAAAATGGCTGCTGCTACGCAGGAATTTCTACTGCGCATGTGTATGTCATACCCACATGACATGACGTACTTGCAGTTTTGGAGGGAAGTCTGTCGCATCTGCGCACTAGTGTTATTATGGCTGCTTTGTGTTCTCACATGCGAGAGGCTTGCATTGCTGCTTTTGCCAAGCGGTTCGTTCAGCCTAATCATAATGCTATAGTTTATTATAAAGTAATGGGTATAGTGTAGAAATCCATGGTATACAGTGTAATCATTTATTCTGTGTTCTAAAACTGTTTCTTTTCCATTTCATGTTACACTTTGAAAACTGACCTGTCTCGTAACGCTGTACTCCATCTTTGTTGAAACTGCGACTGCGCGAGAATCGCAAGTCTCCGGAGCAGTGACCTTTGCACTATTGCCAAGGAGCTGACTGACTAGAAGATGCTCCTGAGAAACTGCCCTAACAAACTCTAAATTGTATACATTGTAATCGTCAATAGAACATCCATTGTTAAGAAGAATAAATCAGCATGAGAACCTGAATTTGATGGGCGTGGACATAAGTTTGAATAATGAGACTCAAAAATCTAAAATTTAGGTGGTGTGATGACCTGTCCTCCTCCTTTGTCCAATCAAAATTGGGGATCCTTACACTTGCAACATTGGGGGGTGGTACACTGACCTGGAAAACAATATAACTAGCGTAGGTTTAGCTAGAGAAATTGTCCGACTTGTCCGAATAGCTGACCTGTCACTGACACAATGCACTCAATAGGTGACTAAGAACAGAGGGCTGCGGAGCACTCTGTCGTGAGGTTCGCAGACCCAATCAGGGTTCTGGGAAGTTGAAATGCTGGCGAAGCACATTGCTGGTGAAAGCTGTAACCCAATCGGGGTTTTGGCTGATTCCTTGCAGAGAGGGAGTAGCGCAGGCGTTGCAACCGAAACTGCGGGTGCTGATCTTAACCTTTGGTGGTAAGGTCCTGATCCAAATTCTGGGGTTATCCTGTCCTGATTTTCCTGATCTGCACCTGCTCGCCTACTGGCACTGAAGTCTTTGGGGGTTTTCTCCTGTCCTTTCCAAATTGACCCGTGGCCAGGGTTGGTCTTCACAACATTCTAGGTAAATATAAATCTGCGTGGGTAATTGTCAATATAATTTGCGTCCTTTCCTTACCTTCCCTGAATTATCAAAGTTTTGATTGCATATGTTATATGTTCCTTTTTTTCTTACCCTTCCCTTAGTAAATGATAAATTCATATGTTGCTGTTTATTAGCGTGTTCCACTTTTCTACCCACCTTTTTAGTCAATGCTAAATGTTTTTTCATATTAGTATAATTGTTCCTTCTCTTTACCCTCCCTTTAAGAAGTTAAGCTTGGTTACCTGATTTTATAGTGGGTTCCAATTTCTTCCCTTCCCTTTGTGCTCAATTTGAGTCTCGATATTGCATATTGTGTTCTCTTTTTCCAAACTGTTAATAATTGCGAAAGTTCATGAGTTTAGTATGTTCCCTTTCTTTACCTTCCTTTAGTCAAGTTGCAAAAGTCTGTTTTTCGAAATAGTATAATCCCTGTTTTACCTTACCTTTATTTCAAACTTTGCTAAATGGTTGGCATAATCTATCTTTTGCATAGCTATACACTGTTTCTGATCTTGTTAATTGATAGTTTAATCGCTTTCAATCTGTGGCTCATGACTTTTGATGATAATTAAATAAAGAGTTTGAACCTACCCTGAGTCTGTGGGTATTATATGAGTGCAAATGTTATGGTATTTTTTATTGCCTTTCTTTACATAACTCCCGGATCCATTGTGGTCATAAGTACCAGTGACAAGGATTGGTAAGTCGATGTTATAGGAATTAGTGAAAATAAAATAAACTGGTAGTAGAGTGTGGGTTACCTGATTAAGAAAATGTGTAATTGAATTATGGGCCCAGGTGACCTGCGCGCTCTATCAGAACCATGTATTATTATGTCCCCTAATGCATGAATACCCCTAGTCTTTCAAGGATGCCACTTTGTGGAAGAGCAGTCTATACAACTGCCATCATTATACCAAGATACTGCATCCTTATGCCATGTTCCATTCACTCCCAATACCGTTTGAGCTCTCTGTTTTGTGTATGCCAAAGAGTGAATGGTGAGCTTTTTTGTGCCCATCACTCTTCCCACAGCAGCATTAAAAAAAATTGTCCTACCCAGAAGGATATATCTGTTCACAGGGATCACATGCTTTACATGGTTCAATCAGTGGGCCGTCCATTATGTCTCTATATAGGGCTGGTCTCAGGTCAACCATTTCTGTTGCTGGATGCAATTGATCCAGTTTCAGTCTGGGTTTACAACCACCTCAGATAAATTGTTTAAGGTTACACTCCATTGAGCAAGATGTCTGGTGGTGTCCTAAGTAGTACCATAGCGAAAATGCAGTTACATTTAAGGGAAACATTCATTTTAATGGAGAAGTGTGGCTCAGGGGTTAGAGGCGGCAGACCCGGAAGCTGAGATCGGCCCTGGACCAGGGTTCAATTCCCCGCCCCGATGGGGGGTTGGGCTCAATAATTCCACGGACTCGATAATTCTCACTCCGGTGCCTACTCGACTCACGGGTTCACACTCTGCGACTCTGGGCAATAGCTTGCTTAATCTCCACAACGGCCCCTCGTGGCGGGATGCCTGGCTTTCACCTTGTGGATACCCTGCCGGGGTATCTCACAGGGGAATACCAGGACGGGTTCCCTAAGCAAGCGCATATATGCCTGCGATGTGGGCGATTTGCGCTATATAAATACATGTACATTTACATTTAACAATCTGAGTTCTGTCTCTCATAGAGACTCACAAGTTCTCCAGCGTAGGGAGGTCGGAGAGCATCCTTTCCAATAGTGGTGATACGTTATCCCTCATCATATTTTCCAAGCTCTGATTAAGAAGGATTCCTAAATATTATGTACAAGAATCTAACCACTTGAAAAATTTAGGTCCCCAGCAATGTTCAAGTCGTTAGTTTCGTAAGTGGGAGGGCTCGCATTCCCTCCAATTAATTTTATACTCTGACATCACACAGAATGTGACTTGAGCCTAATTAAGGTGGGTATTTATTTTAGCGGTTGGCATTAAATGTTGTCAGCATACATCAGAATATTATGTTCCTCTATCTGCTGGTGTAATAAGGCCATCTATATTACTGTCTTGTCTAATAGACATAGCGAGTGGTCCCTTAGGTTAAAGGGAACAACAGTGGAGAGAGGGGATGGCTGCCTCATGTACCTAAGTCGCCTTAAAGGAGGGGGCCAGGAACGGCTACAGTTGACTAATGTATAAAGTCATGTAGCATTGTAAATAAAATTATCCCCAGGTCCATTTTCCTCATGATAAATAAGTATTGGCATTCGACCCAATCAAAAGCCTTCTCTGTGCTAAGAGATACTGGTGCTTATCATCTTTTGCTTATGAAAGAATATAACAAAGATCACTCAAGTGCATTGTGGAAGATCAGGCTCCATAATTTACAGATCCACATTTAAGAGTGAGATGATGGCTCTATAACTACCTTAGCTCAGTTGATCTTTGCCTGGCTTATGGGTTAAAGATACCTTGGCTTATTTATTCAGGGGCAGTTCAGCCATTCTTTTCCACATCTTTGAAAAACATATGTAAAAGAGGTGCAATTATTTGATTGGTATATTTTAAAACTCTTTGGGGAGCCAAAGATTCCCAGAGGCTTTCCTCGTCTTCATATCATCTATGGCCTCGGGTATTTCCTCATCTGAAATTTCACCATCGAGGCCCTATATTTGTTGGCGAGCTAAATTTGGCAAGGTATGGTTAGAAGAGAAATTCCCGTCTTCCACATTAAAAGATAGAAAGTCTGCATGAAATGTCATTGTAAAAGGAAGAAAAGTGGGTTAGTGATTGCTTGGTCCTCATCATCTGTTTTTAAAGAGGTCCATGTTTTGCGTCTTCGTGGTATAGTTGTAATGGTAGCAACCTACTCATCTTCACCCCTGTTAGTAAATTTCTGATTAATCCGCCAAAAAGAATATCCTTCTTTTGAAGAATATATACTAATGAGGTCAAATTTTGCAGCAAGGAAACAGTCTAGCATGTGTTTCTTTTGATGTGCCTTGTATGGAGTCAACAGCTGTCACTCTTCATTCTTATACCTGTGGCTTCTCTGTGTTTTTTTATTACCATGGCATCCCTCATAGGCTCACTCCTCAAAATAAGATTTTCCAGCCACTCGTGATAGTCTCATGGAGGTTATAAACCCCTCTTTTCCCTCAAATCAAGTCTTTGGAATGGAACACAGACATTTATTATCCACTGGTATTCCCCAAGTAGCTAAGGGCCATATGTATCAAGCCTTTTGCGATTCGTTAAGCGAATTTCGGCCTTAGCGAATCGCAAACGGCCTTTTTACAGATTTTGAAATGTATGAACAATTAGCAAAATAAGGAATCGCAATTTTGCGATTCCTTAAATGCTATGTATGAAGCTTTTTAGACCTGCGATTTCAGGTTTAGAAATCGCAAATTACCACCAACTTGTAGTTGGTGGTAATTTGCGATTTCTTGTAAATATGCACAATTGTGCATTTGTGAGGGTGGCATATGACGCACATACATGCCCATTGGGCATGTATGTGCTCCATATGCACACACATGCAATTTACAGGGGTGCAGCAGGGTGTCCTTGAGACACCCCTGCACCCTTGCAATAATTCTCAAATTGCGATTAGCAAATTGCGAATTTGCAATTTGAGAATTATTTCGCAATCATTCCTATGGGCCTCCTGGCTCATAGGAATGCATTGGAAATTGGGCCATATGTATCATAGTTCCGTTTTGCGATTCCTAAATAGCAATTTTTAAGGAATCGCTATTTAGGAATCGCAAAATGGTATGTATGAAGAAATTCGCTTTTTTTAGCAATTCCTTAAATTTCCTTAATTGCGAATTCGCATTTTGCGAATTGGCAATTAAGGAATAATTTCCAATGCATTCCTATGGGCCAGGAGGCCCATAGGAATGATTGCAAAATAATTCTCAAATTGCAAATTCGCAATTTGCTAATCGCAATTTGAGAATTATTGCAAGGGTGCAGGGGTGTCTCAGGGACACCCTGCTGCACCCCTGTAAATTACATGTGTGAGTATATGGAGCACATACATGCCCAATGGGCATGTTTGTGCGTCATATGCGACCCTCACAAATTCCCAATTGTGCATATTTACAAGAAATCGCAAATTACCACCAACTACAAGTTGGTGGTAATTTGCGATTTCTAAACCTGAAATCGCAAGTCTAAAAAGCTTCATACATAGCATTTAAGGAATCGCAAAAATGCGATTCCTTAAATGCTTAAGCAAAATAAGGAATCGCAATTTTTTGCAATTCCTTATTTTGCCAATTGTTCATACATTCCAAAATCGGTAAAAATGCCGTTTGCGATTCGCTAAGGCCGAAATTCTGCGAATTTCGGTCTTAACGAATCGCAAAAGGCTTGATACATATGGCCCAATTCCTTAATTGCGAATTTGCAAAATGCGAATTCGCAATTAAGGAAGATTAAGGAATCGCTAAAAAAAAGCGAATTTCTTCATACATACCATTTTGCGATTCCTAAATAGCGATTCCTTAAAAATCGCTATTTAGGAATCGCAAAACGGAACTATGATACATTTGGCCCATATTCATGAGCCAAAAATGAGGGAGATATTACCATGGCAACCTCTAAACTAAGACTTACCATATCCTGACCTGAATTGGTGTCATGGACGATGGAAGAGTCAACTGTTCTTGGGTGAAGACCACCAAAGATGAGGATGTAATCAATACAGGATCTTGTCCCAAATACACAGGAAGTAAATGGGTAATCTTGTTCTATAGGCTACATCAGTCACCCTGGTTCACTTAGCAAGTCATTGGTGATTAGTTCTTAGACTATACATGCATCCCTGAGCTGTAACAAATCTTGTATACCAACCTATCAAGTAGTGGAACATGTACACATTTTCTGTCTCCACCCAGAATAAATGTTTGTGAATCGAAGTCAGTGTAGTTCTCTATTCAAATCAGTTAAAAATCCATGTTTATCTCGATTGGAGCACAGATTGGACCCACAGCTATAGTCAGTTCTTGTATCTTACGTTTGACTGGGATAAGATTGCCATTAGGGTAAGACCATGTTTTCACGACAGAGCTTGGAATCAATTTGATAAAGAGGTTTGCAACTCTGCCTTTACTGGGATGAGTAGAAGTTGGGTCATCAGTAGCAGGATGGCTGGATCTACTAGCGAAGTAGATTCTATCCACTGAGTCTCTTTTCACTTTACCATGTCCGTTAGGGGAAAGGTGTGTTTCTTGAATTAACGCTATACCAGGGTGCCTGTTTAGCAGTGTAGTAAGAACTTTTCTCTGTTTTATGAAGTTGGCTAGCCTGTTCAAAATAAGGTATAGGATAGAAAGGTCTTTTTTGTATAGAACTATTATTGGTCGACAGTATGCATATGGATAACATGTGCATTGAAGTTTAATATCCCAGATGGTATGGGGACTAGGAACATTTCCAATAAGGATCCTTATATTCTTATAGGGATGTCAGTGGGAAAATAACAGGTAATTTGACATCTCAATGTGTCTGGTGGGAGGGTGCATGACAATTCTAACACTAGAACGAGAATTAAAGGTCAACAGGAATCAGTGGGTTGAATACAACTTAGTAGAGGTGGTGATAAAGATAAGGCCAAAAACCCAGATGATAATAAAAAATGTATTTTAGCAGGCTGAGACCATGAACACACAAGGTAGCCCACTGACCTTACCCAGGTTATGCACCAAATAGAAGTCAATGTGAATAGAGTCGAAGTCCCTCCCTATTTTCCAATTAGAACTGTAGTGTATCCGAAAATATTCAAGCATAAGCTCCATATCTGGCATAACCTATGAAGGGTAACAGAGTCTTTGGGGTGGAGATCCTATTCCCCAGAAGACCAGAATAATAACAATCAGGAAGGTAATAAGGAATCAAAACAACATTTAAGAGTTTTAGCAATGGGATTCACCCCCCAGGCAATGACACTATCACCCACGAATCTGATAATACTAAGAGGGCTTAAGCCACGTTTGTCTCTTGTTTCTGGAGATGACCAAGGAGCTCTGGGAAAAATATAATAGAGATGAAGCAGGGAGCCTTTCGGATTATGCCAGACAGCTAAAATTCAGAACAGATAAGCTCCGTGAGTTGGCCCACACCAACCTGGCGAAGTATCAAATAAAGCAGAAATATTTTACCACAATGGGAAGAAGTAGTTAAATTTATACAGGAATGATTGGGTACTCGTGCTCTTACCCAGTATACCCAAACAATTGAGGTCAGAATGGAAAGGGCCCTATAATGTCGTGGCTAAAATAGGTAATACCACATACAGATTGCAAATGGCCCCAATCTCAACAGAATTATCACATAAATATGCTAAAACATTGATTAGACCCTCCCCCTACAACAACGGATGTGGTTCATGCCATATCCACTCCTACAAACTCTCTTGGAGATCCTGTTATAAATGACTCTCTGACCAAGGAAAAAAAGAAGTCCCTCCAGTTGGTCCTTGAACCTTTTTCACCTTTATTCTCTGTTGTCCCTGGGAAGACACCATTGGCAAAACATGCTTTTCCCACAGAAAAGGGATGGTAGTTTCAAACCCTGGTGGACTGTATGAGTTTACTGCCTTACCATTTGGGCTTCATGGAGCCCCAGACACTATTCAAGCATTGATGAATAGGGTATCACAAAAACATCAAAAATGTTCATCAGCTACCTTGATGACATACTCATCTTTAGCACCGCCTGGGAAGAACATCTAACACATTGTCACACCATCTTATAAGAACTACAGGAAGCTAACTTACAGATCAACACGAGAAGTCCAAGGTAGGCTACAACTAAGTCCGGTATCTGGGATATGTCCTAGGGAATGGGATGATAGAACCCCATGAAGGAAAAGTAAGAGCCATACTAGATCCTCCCTTACCAAGAACCAAAAGAGAGGTACAATGTTCTTGCGCTTTCTGGGGTACTACAGATGCTTCATTACCCAATATTTTGAGATAGCAGGACCTCTAACAGACCTATTAAAAAAGGGAACAAGTAAGAAAGACATAGAGAACCTCACACCAGGAGTTAATGAGGTATTTCAGCTCCTTAGCGCAGTGCTTACCACAAGCCCAATGTTAGCCTCGCCTGATTTGTGTGAAACCCTCCATATTACAAATGGATGCCTCTGAAATAGGCATAGGGGCCGTACTATAACAGATCAACGATAAAGGGTTAGAATTTCCCACCCTGTTTATTGTTCCGAAGCTCCTTTCCCACAAACAGAAGTATCCTGTGCTTGAGAAGTAATGTCTTGCCATTAAAGTCAATGGAAGAACTGAGATACTATCTGGAAGGAAAACCCTTTTTTTTTATACTGACCACACACCATTGACGTGGATGAGTCGCAATAAGGGTAACAATCCCAGGGTCTTGCATTGGTTCCTGTCATTGAAGCCTTTTAGTTTTGAGGTAGGACATTGAAAGGGAGTCGACAACTGCAATGCGAATATCCTGTCTTGATTTCCTCTTTTCTCCGAAGCGGGAAAATCATACAGGGGTACTGTGTCAGACATACTAGTCTGAAGATCAAGGGGGGGAGGACGACTTCCACGTTGTTTCCTGTTGTTCGAAGGTGGAGAACACTGAACTCAGTCTTCTACTTTTGCTGCCACTCACTGGAGACAGGCAAGAGGAGCCAGGACGGATAACCTGCTAATGCATCCTGAGTATGTAAGCCTATTGGGAGGAAATGTCTCAAGCTACATGGTGGAGCCCAGCCCTGTGAAATCAGCCTGCCTGAAGTCCAAAGGATCTTCAAACACGGGAAGGAGAGAGAGCGAGGTGAGAGACAAGTGAGGAGACGTCACAACAAGGAGAGGACACCATCCCGAGTTGGATCCTTGCCGTACTGGAGAAGTCCTGATCACATGTAGAAGAATACGAGAGAAAGCCAGCAGGCCATCATCCCCACGAGCCCCTCCTGCCAGGAGCGTGGCTAGCCCAGGTACATACTCGTTGGCTGGGGAGGCAGGAGGCTGGTGGATGCGAGGACGATGGGGTAGGGTCATAGAGTGCTCCCCTGTGTTAAATGCAGATACTTGCTAGGAGCCATCACTATAAATTATATAATTAAAAAAACATTTGAGTAATTCCCAAATGCTGACCTACTTTTTATAAATTTGCTTTCTCTTGGCACTCCTCACAGACCCTACTTAGACCCCTGACCTAGTGCTGCTGACTAGGAAGGAACGTGAAGGCTTTTGAAGAGTCATGGGTCTACCTGGTGGTGGACTAATTGGGTATCTTCCCTAACGGCCCCTTTCCCCATCCATATTTTTGAATCAATAAATGTGGACACTTACCTGTGGTTTTTCATCTTCATCCAAGGGGCATACTTCCCCGATGGTCCCGGCTTTCCAGACCCTGAAAGAAGATATCACCACCTAATTTTTTCTGACCAAATATTATAAATAAACAACCTATCAGTAAAAAAGACAACAGTCTCAAGTCTATTATATCCCGCAAAATATTACACTTGCTTGGCACTCTGTGCCAATTGTACCCAAAATGCCTCTGTATTAGACTTCCTGTCCTCTCAAAGTGGCTTTTTCTACTGTTTTCTTAATGTTTTTAATCTTGCCCATGAAAAGAGTAAGACTAGCTATTGTGCTATTGCTCCATCTCAGACGCTTTAGGTTGGTTGTGTTTATTGAGGCAATATCTGCCGGAGCTGGTATATGCATTGGAGAGCCTATTCTAAGTGTTGGATCTGGGAGGAATGATCACTGTGTGTAGTGTATTTAATCGTGTATTTTCTGCTGTAGAAATGGAATTAGTGGTAATTAAGTCTATGATGGATCAGGCGTTTGAACCATGGTTGGAATGTCTCGGTGGATTATCATCTAAAAATCTTCCATTTAACACCCTCATACCAAGGAATGTCAGGGCAATCATTAGCTCTTCACCTTTAATGTCGCAACGTTTTACTGTTGAACATTATTGCGGTTGTAAATTCTGATGTACATTCTCAGCTGCCAGCAAGTTGTCTTCTTCTGGGGTATGAATCCAGTTAGAGTTAATATCCCCTCTCAAGATTATATCACAAAGTGGGACTGTTTGTCTAAAATCAGCTATTTTAGAGATTATATTTTCATAAAGCGCTTGTTTTGTGAACAAATTCAGATGTGAATAAATAACTATTGTGCGTGTTCCTTTTATTGAAGTTAACTACCTGTAGATCGAGATCCACGGAAGTTCGTTGCTCAGAGATGATATTTAGGGCATGCAAAACGTTAACTGTGAGCCCCCCTTTTGGTCTCCCATAGCGCTGTGGCCATGACGTGGTATGAGACCTTTAAGAAAGATCTGTTAATCATGTCACTTCTCTGTATAATGCATTGTTTTAGGTCACTCTTTTGTATAACGTACTGTTTTAGATTACTTTTATGGTTTTATTAACAATAAAGAATAAAGTGAAATTGATTGATTGATTAATTGATTGGCTTGGTAGGGCCTGTAGCCTTCAAATGGCAGAGTTGCCATTGACCAAGTTTCTTGAAGAGAAATTATTTCAATTTTTTTCCAGTTCTTTGGTGGGGTTCCGTCTTGCAACAGGGTTTTAGCACCTGCAGTGTTCCATGAGGGGAGGTATAGTGTCCCATCCGGGGACTCAGCTGTTTGCAAAAGAGAGATTCAGGTTTTGCTAGGTCCGTTTAATGAAGATGCACTCCAGTTCCAACGATGTAGCCTGGAATTGTTGATGGGCTTTGGTTTAAATAGCACTGCATGCTCGCTGGGCAAGTCTCAACGAGAACACCACAAGACAGAATAGACTGGTGATGTTTATGGGGCAGCTTCATATCTTGTTTTCCATAGCAAGGGAAAAGAATACTGAGGCGCTATTGCCCACATGCATCAAGGGTTTTTGCATTCGCAAACGGTGCGAATCGCAAAAATCGGCCGTTTGCGAATGCAAACCCTTTTTTGGGATGCATTAAGGTTTTGGCCTTTTTGGCAATTTAAGAAATCGCAATTTATTTGCGATTTCTTAAATTGCGATAGCATTTAAGAAATCACAATTTTGCGATATCTTAAATGCAATGCATGATTATTTTGGAATTGCGAATTCGCAATTTGGAAGGGGTAAATTAGCATGAAGTTTAACTTCATGCTAATTTACCGAAAACTTTCAAACATGCACTAGTTGCATTTTTAAAGTTTGAATTTACACACACACATGTCCTTGGGTCATGTGTGTGTGTAAATTGCACTTACAGTTAAATTTCAGGGGTGCAGGGAGGGGTTCTTTGGACCCCCCCCTGCACCCGTGAAATAGCATTCACATTTTGCGAATCGCAATTTGAAATTCGCACAATGTGAATGCCTTCCAATTGATTCCTATGGGCCTCTAGGCCCATATGAATCACTGTAAAGGGATTCCTTATTTGCGATTCACAAAATTGGGAATCGCAAATAAGGTATAATAAGGAATTGCAAATTAAAATGCGAATTGTTAATGCATAGGTATTTGCGATTTCTAAATTGCGATTCCTTAATTTTCGCAATTTAGGAATCACAAATACCAACAATGATGCATGTGGGGGTATGTCTTTCATAAGTGTTACACCCCATTTTTCAAATGTGCTAGCAAATTTCAAGATCGATGTTGTAATGTCCTCTGTGCTCCATGTCGTCATGGTTTGTTCAGGCTGTCTAGGACCATCATTTGAGATAAATTGAAAGGATGATTGATCCGATGTAGCTATTTGCTTCAGGCCACAAATCTCTGCTAGAAGGTTCATGATGTTTCCTCTATTGTGGATGTGCTGTGGTCCTTGTGTGGCGTATTCTGGTTTTAAAAGAAGTTGATAGTGTTCTCTCTCGTGATGCAGGGGAGCATTCCTATTAGGATGGGGATTTGAGGGGCTATCTTTACAAGAAGCCGTAGGGAAACTTAATGCCCAATCTACACTGTTGGTTGGGGAGAGGCCCTGTGTCCGTTAATATTTACTGTTATTTTTTCTAGCTTCATGTGGTCTTTGGAACATACTGCCTGCTTGCCCCTGGATGGAACTATTGTTAGAATTCGAGCTTGGTTACTGCCTACTAACTTGACCTTCCGATCATAGTCGATGTTAGAAGATATGGTTTGAAATTCTGTTTTTTTCTGTGAACTTTATTCTCATGTCCCTTTTGTTGATTGTGAAACATGGATGTAATGGTCATTTACTTCATTCGAGTTTTGAGTGGGGGCCCTTGTTCAGTACTAATTTCGCAACTCGGAGTTGTTCTTTTTGCACATGCATTTTGTTGCTTTACCATGCCCAACTGGGTAATTGCGCAGTTTCGTGAGGCGCACTCATCCTTTGTTTTGGACTTCTGTTGGTGGACTCTGACAGCATGCGTTGGTTGCTTTGTTTACCTCAATACTTACAGCATTATTTATGAGGTCTTTAGGAGTTAATGTTGTGTCCACTAAGTCGTCAGTTGTTAGGTCCTTGTATGTTCAGTTGTTCTTATCGGTGTCTATTGAAGTGTTCATAATGCTGTAATCATCTCTACCTTGTTTTGAACCAAGTATCAGGTACATTCTAATATTCTTGCCGTGTTTGGAGTGGTGTAGTTTATTTCTGGCAAACTTCCCTTGCCTTTTTGGTTGCTTAGGGGCTACAGCCCTGTGTGTACTTTCATTACTCGATTATGACAATTCCAAGGCCTGCCATTTTACTTCCATTAGTTCTTGATAATTTGAAGTTTTTGTGATGTCATTGTAAGGCATATTTATCTCTGCTATAATAGGTAGTTCGACTATTGGCTTTTGCTCCTGCTTATTTGCCTTACTTGGCTCGTTTCTTTGAAGGGAATAGGGTAGGGAAAGTTTGCCAAGGCATTTAAATAACAGGGGAGACAGAGCATCTTGAAAAGTGCAATGAGCCCCATGGGATTAAAGGGTAAGTCCATCCATCGGCACAGAAGTTTCGTTGTATAGGGATATCTGGACACCAGCATCACCTCCCAAAAGTCCCACACACCTCCACCAAGATGGTTTGGAGGCCAGAGGCCTCTCGCTAGAGGTGTATAATCTCCAGGCATTGAGGTCTCGAGGCCCAGGGATCACTAAAGCATAGGAGAGGGCATATTATCAAGAACGGAGTTAAAATTATCACCGGTTTAGCGGCAGAAAACTGCTGCTAAAGCGGCGATGATGGGCTTGATAATATCCCCTTGAGAATTCCAATCGAAGCCCATGTTCACACCAGAACATGGACTTCTATTGGAATTCTCAAGGGCATATTATCAAGCCCATTATAGTCAGCTTTAGCAGCAGTTTTCTGCCGCTAAACCGGCGATAATTTTTAATGCCGTTCTTGATGATATGCCCCAGGAGTATGTTATCTATGCTAAGGTCTCGTTAGGGACATCTAGTACCGACTAGTGGAACTGCAGCTCTTTGTAGAATTATTTTGATATTGGATACTATAATATTCACTGCCGACTGCTAATCTCGTCCCATAATGCTTTGCAGGGCCTTTGGTTGAGATTGTTTTTTTGCCAATAACTGTGCTTGGGGTGGTCCTAAGGGGATGGGACCACCACCGAATCGTTCAACAAGATGTGCTTTTGTTTATGCTCTTTGTGTTCAAGGCATCTGCTTGGTCCTCCCCCTAGGTTAGGGGGGACCCCAAAATAATTACCTCTCTCATTGCCTAAAATGTTCACTAAAAAAGTTCCCTATTATGAATTTGGTTCTAGTCTTTTTAGCATGTAAAATTGCTTTATCAAAGCATCTGTGGATGTTGTTGATTTAGGTGCTACGCTACATGATTAAGCACAGTTTTTGTACTGGCTACATGCAATTTACGGAGTGCGAATTAGTACAAACTGCGTATGCTCCGTTAGCGTAGTGTAGTACTATGCCCAGGGTTAATCCAGTATTGGCCTCTTTCTCCTAATGTCAGATGACATAGGAACACTTAGACTCCTGTGTCCCACAATTGGGTTTCACTACCCGAGGTTAAGTAGAGCAGCCCCTGCACATTCATGTGTTTTAGTCCCTCCTGTGTGGCCTCTCCCATCAGTATTTATCACACTAATTATTGGTGAATCGACAACCTTCCTTCCTTTGTGAATGTTTTGACTGATACCTTAAACTATTTTCAGCCTTCACATCAGTTATTATTTTAACTAAGTCATTGATTGCTATGGTGACTGTGTTAGTGCATCTTTCTCTTTTCACCTGCCCATTCTCGCTTAGGTCAGCACATGATGCAATAAGAGCTAACATGGAAAACATATTGCTACACAATATGCTTGGTACTGAAGGTCATAGGGGCTTGTGATGCAGGATTATGTCCATCATTTGCACCACCCCCACCGCTGGTGAACTGTTTATCGTTGATGGTACAGGGCAGTGATTTTTAAAGTTAGTTGCTGCTTTTTTTAAAAATATTATTCAGGTTGTAAGGTCTTGCAAACAGGTTTTGTGGTAGAAGTTTTCTCCGATCCAAAAATTGTTTCTACCTCCTAAATCAGGATGCCTATTTCTCTCAAGCTGCAATTATCTCATCACTGTTTGGTGGAGTTTTTTAGTCTAGCTGTGCCATGAGAGATGTCAACTGCCTTCCTATTACCCATTCTTTCTGACTTTTGGAACTAAATTCGAGGGAGGGATCTCGGGGCTTTGGCCAATATGAACATCCCACCACTTCAATGCTTAGCTGGCACACCCAACAAGGCAATTAAATGCTCAGCCCAAAAAATGATTTGTTCTATAACATATATGCCCAAGAATCTTGTAAGGTAGCAAAAATCTCACCAATTCCAAAATAAGGCTGCAAACAATGGTGCTGTGGGGGGTGGTGTGATATTGCTTATGTATATTTGTGCTTGTGCCTTTAATGTGCTGGAACCTCTCATGCTTGTATTCTGGAATACATGAGGGTTCCAGCTGTCAGTTGATGATTTTCTCCTGTGGCTGAGGTTTAATTAAAGTAACTCCTTAGCTCAACATATATGCTCCTGTGCATTTATTCTTTTACGAAGACACCACATTATTATGGCGACGATCGGGTGAACCCAGGACTTCACCTCAACACAGGAAGAAAAAAAAAACGACTTGTCTACTCCTCCAGCGGCAGAAAAGACTGAGATAGGAAGCGGTGTCTTCCCAGCGGCTGTATAAACATAAGGAAACGTACGGTGAGGAGTAAGGTGGGCGGATTTGATAGAAATATAAATATAAACTTAAAATAAGTGAGCAGGAAACATCGTGTGAAATAACGTGTGCCTCTCGCGCTCTGTCTCGAGAAGAGACGTGACATTTCATCTCTCGCGCTGAGGCTTGTGACATTTCATCTCTCGCGCTAAGGCTTGGCTTGCGCACGCTCTGATTGGTAAAGACGCGTGACTTTCAGACAAGTGAGTGCGTGCAAAGTGAACGCGTTCTCTGCGCAAGCCTGACATTGAACACTCTTTAAATAACAATCAGCTGGAATAGAAATCCGCTGAGAGTAAAAGAACGCTTTGAAGGAAAAGAATTCTTGGAGATTCTTCTGCTCAATCTGAACATTCCAATTTTCATCAAGAAATTAAATCATAATAAAACAAAGGGAATAATACCTTCTACTCTACAGAATTGGATAAAATTTCAATCTTTATCTAATATAACAAAAAGGAAAAGATTTATTCTTTGTAATAAACAAGGAAAAGAGTTAAAAGAGAATTAATTGTACAAAATTAAACTTTTATTAATAAAGGAAGAAGAATAAAGGAAGTTAAAAATAAATAAAACAAAATGCAGAATGTAACCCAGCCTGCTTTCTTTTTGAATACTCCAGGAGAACCAAACATAAAATGGAAAAAATGAAAAAAGATTTTTGCCAACTATGCGAGGGTATGCGGAACTAATTTGAGTGCCGAAAGGAAGCTTGCTCTTCTTCTTCATTGTTTAGGAGGGGAAGGACAGGATGTGCTAGAACATCTTCCTGATTTATCTCCTGGAGAGCAAGGTAATCTAAATGAATATGAAATTGCAATTGCTCAATTAGACAAACATTATCTCCCAAGAGTCAGTACTATTATGGAGCGTTATCATTTTGGCTTAAGAGAACAGAAAAGGGATGAGACTGTGGAAGAATATGTGTCATCACTAAGAAAGTTAGCGTCCTCTTGTAACTTTGGATTGACTCTTGATGAAAGGATTAGAGATCAATTCGTACTTAGGTGTGCTCATGATGAAATAAGAAAGGAACTTTGGCTAAAAGACGAACCACCACTTGAAGAGGTTTTGGCTATAGCAAAACAGGTTGAACATATGACGAAGTGTGTTGGAGAATTAAAAAAAGAAAAAGAGAAAGGACCTATAGTTTAAAAGAAAGATGAAACAAAAGTTGAAGAAGTTGTTTGTCAAGTGAAGAAGCATGAGAAAAAATGAAACACAAAGTGATTCAGGAAAAGAAAATTTGGGGTCAAATTCGATGACTCAAAACAATTTTATTGGGCAGAGTAACAAATTTACATGTTTTAGATGTGGACAAATGGGTCATTTAGCTAACTCTCCAATTTGTCCAGCTTTAAGAATTTCATGCAATGTTTGTGGTAAGAAAGGTCATTATTGAAAGTATTGTAGAACAAAAGTATTTAGACCGGAGATGACAAGGAAACGTTGGAGTCAGTCACAACCACAAGTTAGAACTATTACCTTTGAAATAAAAAGTGATGTGTCTGATCATCCAAAACATGATGTAAAAGTAGGAAATGTGATGATTAACTTCAAATTTGATTCATGTTCTTGTATTACTTTAATTGATGAAGAGCTATTTGACAAACACTTTGCAGGAAAAGTAAGGATGATGAAATCAGATGTAAGACCTCTTGGGTATTCAGATAAACCGATTAAAATGGTTGGTTGTTTTATGGCTGAGATAGAACTAGGGAGCAGGATAATTGTGGGCAAAATCTATGTTGCAAAGAAAGGGGATACACTATTAGGTTGGGTACATCAGGGTCAACTTGGAGTAACTTTGAATCCCAATGCTAATCCCCAGGTACAGAGCCAACAAATAGACACTGTTGACATGAATGAAATAGGAAATAAGTTGTGTGAAGATTTAGCTAACAAGTTTCCTAAGGTATTCAGAGAAGGTTTGGGCTGCTTGAAAGGTTATAAACATCACATCAGATTAAGAGAGTGTGCAATACCCATAGTAGCAAATGTGAGAAGGATACATTTGATGGAACAAGAAAAAGGGAAGGAAGAGATAGATAAGTTGTTGAAAAATGATGTGATTGAACAGGTAGAAGCTACCGAATGGTTGGCCCCTGTAGTTATAGTTAAGAAACCAACTGGAGAAATAAGACTCTGCGTTGATCTCCGAGCATTAAATAAGGAAGTGGTTGTTGACAGGTTTCCCCTTCCAAATATTGATGAGATGGTGAGCACGTTGGAAGGAGCTAGGTTTTTCACCACATGAGATCTTGCTTCAGCCTACCATCAGGTTGTATTAGATGATCATTCCCAATATTTGACAGCATTTATCACCCCTATGGGCACCTACAGATATAAGAGAATGCCGTTCGGTCTTGTGTCTGCAGCTTCAGTCTTCCAAAGAATTATGGCAAGGATTTTAAGAGGGTTACCTGGTGTGAGATGATATCAGGATGATTTACTTATTTATGCAAATAGTATGAATGAACATTATAATCGTGTTTGTACCGTACTTAAACGTTTGGAGGATGCAGGTATGACACTTAAGAAAAATAAGTGTAAATTTGGTGTGAAGGAAGTAAATTACTTGGGCCATAGAATAACTGATCAAGGTATTTTCCCAAAGAAAGAATTGGTGGACACCATCAACAAGGTAAAAGAGCCAGAGAATAAGGATGAACTAATTTCCTTTTGTTGGCATGGTAGAGTTTTATGGTAAATTTATTTGTAATTTTGCGGATAAAACCCAGTCTTTGAGAAAGTTAACATCAAGGAACGTAGAGTATGTCTGGTCAGATGAATGTAAGAGAGAGTTTGTTGGTATAAAATCTGAACTGAATAAGGCTCCCTCTCTTCAGGCATTCGTGCCAGGGTTACCTACTATATTGTTCACTGATGCAAGTGAAAAAGGTCTTGGTCCTGTCTTGGTACAAAAAAGAAATGGAAAAGATTATTTAATTTGTTGTTCTTCAAGGTGTCTAAGAGGTTCAGAATTGAACTATTCTGTTATAGAGAAAGAGTCTCTTGCAATCTATTGGGCTCTGAGAAAATTGAAGAATCTAATTTGGGGGACAAAATTACTTGTTCTCTCAGATCATAAGCCTTTGAAAGAAGTTTTTGATAAGAAGGATTGGATGCGATTTCCTCAAGAATTAGGAAATGGATTGTTTCTTTACAAGAGTTTGACTTCTCTGTTGATTATATTCCAGGAGTGTCAAATAAATCTGCTGATTGTCTCTTGAGAATGGTAGGAAAAGAAAACTTTGATGAAGAGGATGTTTGTGGTTTTTCAGATGATTCTTTAAATGTATGTGAAATAACAGAAGGAGCAATTGAGGAGAAAGAATGGAGAGATGAACTTGAGAAGGATGAAGAAATAAAAAGGGTGATGCTTTCTTTGAGTAATAACGATTAGAGAAACCATGGACATTAGTTTCTGATGAACTTTCTATAAATTCTGGATTTTTAACTCGGGGTACAAAAATGGTACCACCTCTGGGTATTAGGAAGAAACTTTTGTCCCATGCTCACTCTGGACATCTTAGTATTGTTAAGACAAAAGAAATTTTACGCATGCAATTTTGGTGGCCAGGGATGGATCTGGAAATTGAAAGACTTGTGAGAGATTGTATAGAGTGCTGTGCTAGTGATAAAATACTTAAGACAAAGCAGATGCCCATGGTTAAGAGATCTCTTCCAAATCATCCTTGGGATGAATTAGCAATAGATATAGTTGGTCCCTTGTCAGGTGTAAGTGATACACCTTATCTTTTGGTTCTAATGGATCTGTAATCTAGGTGGATTGAGGTGAGTGCTGTGAGAGATATTACTTCAGAGGAAGTGATTAAGTTCCTCGATAACATCTTTAGAAAAGAGAGCTTTCCCAATAGTCTTCTTTCCGATAATGGGCCACAATTTTGCTCAAGAATTTTTGAAGAATTCATGAAGAAATCTGGTATTTTACATAAAAAATGTTCATTATATCATCCAGAAACTAACGGTGCAGTAGAGAGGGTTAACAAAACATTGAAGGAGGCTATACAGTTAGCAAGATCATCTGGTCTAAATTGGAAATCTGTCCTTCAAGAAAGAATAAGTGCCTATCATTTTGCTCCCCATTCGACTACTGGAAGATCCCCGTTTGTTTTGTTTAAAGGGAGGGCTCCCAACACTTGGTTGTGTCCTGGTTGGATGAATCTCAACAAGGGTTTGATTGATAATGGAGTTGGTGAGTGGCGTAAGAAGGAAGAAAGGAAACAGGATGAAAGGAAGTCTTACTTTGATAAAAGAAAATGTGTGAATGTACAAAAGATCTTGGTTGGTGATCTTGTTCGTATCAAAGCTCCAATTGGTTGCAGATCCTGGTCAAAGTACACTGATGTGAGAGCTGTAGTGAAATTATTCAAGAATGCTATCAAAACAGAGGATGGAAGAATTTGGAATAGGAGTAGAGTGGTTGTGGTTAAGTCAAGAATTCCTGTGCGTGATTTCTCATATGGAAGACAAGGTTTTCATCTTTCAACTTCTAATTTTGCTGATAGTTTAAATTCGTCTTCTTCTTCTCCTAGATGTCAAAGAGTACGTAGACTCCCCTCTTATTTAAGAGATTATTCATTATAAATTTGTTCTCTTCATTTTTATGTATTTGAAACGTTATCCCTGTTATAACTTGTTGTTTTTACTTTTCTTTGGGAGGGAGATGTGTGATATTGCTTCTGTATATTTGTGCTTGTGCCTTTAATGTGCTGGAACCTCTCATGCTTGTATTCTGGAATACATGAGGGTTCCAGCTGTCAGTTGATGATTTTCTCCTGTGGCTGAGGTTTAATTAAAGTAACTCCTTAGCTCAACATATATGCTCCTGTGCATTTATTCTTTTACGAAGATACCACAGGTGGTGGGTAGCCCAGTCTCCTCCAGG
Source organism: Lissotriton vulgaris (assembly GCF_964263255.1). Lineage (NCBI taxonomy): Eukaryota > Metazoa > Chordata > Amphibia > Caudata > Salamandridae > Lissotriton > Lissotriton vulgaris. The sequence continues at coordinate 1,107,940,314 of NC_141696.1, forward strand.
CTCTAACAGGTGCTGACAGCCTAAACAATGGGACTCTTGATGGCACTTTATAGCACTAGTTGGGCCCACCTCCTCCTCCCGCAGTGTGTGGTCATAGCGCGACAGATAGTGGGACCTGTAGTCCTTAGTCACAGTCCAGTGTATCCGGAGCAGCAGGACTCTTATTTGGGATGTATTGCACTTATTGGAGCCCCCCTCCTACTCCTCCCTGCAGAGTGTCATCCTAGCATTAAGGGTAGTGGCACTTGCAGTTCACAGCCAAAGCCCAGTGTACTTCCAGTGTATTCTTTCATTTCTTAATGTGTGCATAGTTGCACAGCATGAACATTGTTGTTTTTTGTGTCTATTTGATAGCATAAAGATAGGCATTGATATCATGTCTTTGTTTCAACTGATTAGCCTTGAGGTATGGATACATGTCTGTGAGACTGGGTGGTAACGATTACACATTAGAGTTATCACATCATGAATATTCCAGATAAAGAGGCCTATGGAGAAGTGTGGCTCACTGGTTAGAGCAGGCAGACCCTGAAGCAGAGGTCCAACCCGGGACCAGGGTTCAATTCCCGACGCCGCAGGGTCTTGAGCTCAAATGTCCATGGACTCGATAATTCTCGCTTCGGTGCCTGACCTAATCATGGGTTCACACTCTGCAACTTTGGGCATTAAGCTTGCTTAATCTCCACAACGTCCCCCCGCGGCGGGATGCCTGGCTTTCACCTTGGGGATGCCCTGTAGGGGCTATCTCACAGGGAAAAGCCAGGACGGGTTCCCAAGGCAAGCGCGGAGATACCCCTTCGGGGGTCGATTCAGGCGCTATATAAGAAACATAATAATAATAATATTCACAAATAAAGTACTACTGCAGGAGTACCACTCACATACTACAAAATGCTATTCATGAATTATCAGCAGAAGATCTCCGCCTCACCTATCTTTTGTGTGCTGAGGTCTCCACCACGATGTGCTGGAATCTCTGCCACAATGCCGGAGACCTCATAACATTTAGGTATACATTTTAGTAGTAAATGTTAGAAGGACAATGGGAAGTGTCTAGAAAAAATAGGGAACATTAATTACTAAATGGTAGGAATTTTGGGAAAGTTAAAGAGGGGTTTTGGTAAGGACATGCTAATACAAACATACACCCTCTAATAAGTAAGACCATTGCTATTCAGAAGCTACACCTCTAAATTTACTACAGCCCTAGAGATGACAAAGCAGGCCCAGGTTGATCTAGTATTTGAAAAATCTTAAACAATGATTAGTCCTGTAAGAAGTTTATTTGATAATGGCTTCTATAATGTGGCTGTCATGCACCATTTTGTTTAATCAAATGTACTCCAGCCCAGCCTTGGAGTAAAAGAAGCATTGCACATGGCCTTCCATTAGTACTACAAGACAGTCACTTGTAACACAGTGGAGGGAGCAGGGAAATATAAAATAACAACTGTTAGACCTGGCATCATTGGTGTGGGTTTCCCTGTATTTGTTGCCTTTGCCTCCTATGTTTTTGCTGTGTGTTGGACTTTGTTTTGCTGGTGTAGATGCTTTGGACACTTTGCCACTGCTGTTCACTGCCAAAGTGCAAGTTCTCCCTTTGTAAATTGTTGTTATGGATTGGTGTTTCTATAATTGGCTTATTTGATTTACTAGTCAGTTCCTCGTACAGTGCATTGAGTGTGCCCAGGGCCTGTCAACCAAATGCTGCTAGTAGGCCTGCAGCACTCGTTGTGCCACCACATAAGCAGCCTGTAACTGTAACTCAGGCCTGCCCTTGCAGTGCCTGAGTGCAGTCTAGTACTGTCATATCGACTTGGCAAGTGCACCTACTTGCCAGGCCCTAACCTTCCCTTTTCTTACAAGTTAGTCACCCCTAAGGTAGGCCCAAGTTACCCCTGTGGACAGGGTGCAGTGTATGTGAAAGGTAGGACATGCCCTGATGCGCGTAGCATGCTCTGATAGTGAATTACTGCCAATTTCGTTTTTTCACTATTGCAAGGCAATCTTTTCCTACAGAATAAAATGAGGAGTTTGCTTATAACATCTTATAAGCATAACTACCACTAGGAACAAAATGTATCTTTTAGTGCGGGTGAGTTTTACATTCTGTGTTTGAAAATACCACTTTTAGAAAGTAGGTATTTTCTTGCTTAGCCATTCGGTGTGCCTCTGCTAGGATGGTCATTGACTGTCTGGCTTTGAAGTGACAGGGGCTGGGGAGGTGAAGTGGGTCCAAAGAGTCTGAATGAGTCAGGGCTGGGCTAAATAGACCTGAGCTGCAATAAGAGTAGGGGAGGAGATTTACTTGAACCTGAATAAGCCTGGGCTGCCTTCCACAATGTTGTTTCCACCACCTGCCAGGAAGCTGCACCAGAGAGGACAACATTAGTTTTGACTGAGCACAGGGCTTCTCTGCCACCAGAGAACAACATATTTTGCTGTATAAAAAGAGGTGCCCTGACCCTAGTCTTTTAGATCACTTCTAGGAATCAAGAGGAACCTTTACCAAGGAGAAGAGCCAGAGAAGCTGAGGAGGAATACTGCTCTGTGCTGTTTGCTGTCTGGGGTTGGCCTGCAGAGGCTACTTGCTGCATAGGAAAGGAGAAAGGACTTTTGCTTTTGCTGTTTGCTGTGTTCCCTGCTTGAGGAAGATCCCCAAGGGCTTGAATTGAGCTTGCCTCCTGTTCTGAAGTCTCAGGGACAGAAAGACTTAACTCCCAGCCCCAGTGAGCTCCTCTGATGTGAGTTCTGACCCGATGAGAGGTCTCTGCCGGTCTTCAGGGCCTCTAGAGGGTGTTTTGGGACTGGAAACTGCAAGAACTGTGAGAATTGAGGCATCACCTGTTTCCGCTGGATCGCAGCAGTGCGAGAGCAAAAATTTCTGCTGAATCGTCACCGCCGAAGAATCGAAGCAGCGCCTGTTCGCAGCTGAAGTCCCGCTGTGGGATGAATCCTGTGCACCGATCTCCAATGTCCAAGATCACTGCACCAATCCTGATGCATTATAAAAAACAACAAGGGCACCCAATCGAGTCAGCATAGGACCTCGGGGAACATATGAGTAAAGACAACAGCGGTCCTATGCAAGGAGGGATATAGTCAAAAGGTAAATATAGACACAATGGAAACTATATTGTAAATTGACTTGCCCATCCGGGCAGAGGTCTAATATTTAATTTAGAACCACTATATTAGGAGATACCTTCAACAATTTCTTGGAGATGGGCACAAGCCTGTGCCCAGACGTTTACAAATTGTCATGGTTAGCGGAGTGGATAGAAGGTAGAGAAAGGTTTTTAGGCAAAAGCTACTGTTTTCTGTGCATATAGCAATAACAGAATTCACATTTACACCATTACTTGAAATATAGTAACAGATACACAACAGAGTATATGGTGTAGAAGTTGTCGACGGCGTTTTGATCCCATTACATAGTTACAGGGATCATCATCAGGACTGAGTAAAGCCTAAACATTCCTAGCCATGATAGCCTAAAGGAAAGGGGGGAGAAGAATAAGGAAGTTTGTCCAAGGGAGGACACATTTTAGTTATCGCTACACACTTACATTTGTAATTTAAACATAAGTGACATTCAGTGTTGCCTTAAGGGCCTATAACAAGGCTTTGTGCACGAGAAGTGAAGTAAAAGAATTTAAAAACGTTGCTTTAAAGCTAATGCATTCATTCAACGTCCGTGTTTTTTTCTTATTGTGCCTGACAGAGAATAATGACCTCCATACTGCCGTGTGCCTAGTTGGTGCCCAGGCCGTGTGCTAAACACCAGAGTTTTGGCGAGATCCTGCAGTAGTGATGGGTGTGTGTCCTAAGGCATGCATAACATGCATGTAACGCACAGGGACTTCTACTTCGGCGAAGAAAGAGCGGCACGTACTAGGTACTAAAGAAGTAACTAGGTTATCGGTGAGAAGTGAGGGGTCGCGATCGCCTACCAAGCAATCTACAAGCTTACCCCATTGGGCGAGGCGCAGACAGTGGGTGCCGGCCGGTGGCAGGGAGTAGGGGGCAGTCGTTATCTGCAAGGGGACCGGAGGGTCTATAAGTAATTAATTAGTTCTGAAAACAGGAATCAAAAATTGGGCGCTGGCCAAATAACTCACCCGTGGAGGAACCGGATAGTCCCAATTTAAACGGGCAGCTTAAACGGTGATTACGTTTCTGGCAGGGTTGGGTTTCAGGCAGGTATGCCACGGAGATCAATCTCCTAAAATTACGAGAGGGAACATTAACAAGGTAATGGGAGTCCAGGTCGTTCGTGGTAAAGCGCGTAAGAAAAGAGCTTACCCCGTGGAGTGGTTGAGGCGCCAACAATGGGCTGATTCCTCACGAGCCTGAGCGAATCAAACAAGGGGGAATTTAGGCTTAGTAAGCAAAGGGGTACAAAATGCCTCAAGGGATTGGAGAGGGGGGTGGTGGGTAGCCATGCGCTTACCTTAACAGATGCCTGCAAGTGCTTCCCGGGCCAGTGCACAGGCGAGCAACCAGGAAGTAAATTTATACCTTGGTGATTGGAGGGGACGGTCACATGATGGGAGTGGCGATAGGGGATGCACACTGATTGGGAAGGGCAGTCACATGGTCAAAATAAAAATAAAAGAAGGACATGGGGCGGCCATGATGGGTGGGAAGGGCAGTCACATGGTCAAAGAAATAAACACGGACGTTGAATGAATGCATTAGCTTTAAAGCAAAGTTTTTAAATTCTTTTACTTCACTTCTCGTGCACAAAGCCTTGTTATAGGCCCTTAAGGCAACACTGAATGTCACTTATGTTTGAATTACAAATGTAAGTGTGTAGCGATAACTAAAATGTGTCCTCCCTTGGACAAACTTCCTTATTTTTCTCCCCCCTTTCCTTTAGGCTATCATGGCTAGGAATGATTAGGCTTTACTCAGTCCTGATGATGATCCCTGTAACTATGTAATGGGATCGAAACGCCGTCGACAACTTCTACACCATATACTCTGTTGTGTATCTGTTACTATATTTCAAGTAATGGTGTAAATGTGAATTCTGTTATTGCTATATGTACAGAAAACAGTAGCTTTTGCCTAAAAACCTTTCTCTACCTTCTATCCACTCCGCTAACCATGACAATTTGTAAACATCTGGGCACAGGCTTGTGCCCATCTCCAAGAAATTGTTGAAGGTATCTCCTAATATTGTGGTTCTAAATTAAATATTAGACCTCTGCCCGGCTGGGCAAGTCAATTTACAATATGGTTTCCATTGTGTCTATATTTACCTTTTGACTATATCCCTCCTTGCATAGGACCGCTGTTGTCTTTACTCCAATCCTGATGCAGGCACAGTTGGAGAAGAACCAACGTATCGTACCAGATCATCACACATCACATTGAAGTGCCAAGTCTGCGACATCGTGGGGGGATGCAGTAAGAAACCGATGCATCACCTCCCCACGCAGTAAGAAACCGATGCATCACCTCCTCTCCGGTAAGGAACCAACGCATCACCTCCCCTGCACAGCAGTAAGGAACCAACTCATCTCCTCCCCCAGAGCAAGGAACTGATGCAGCACCTTCCCTGAGTGTAGGGAACCTATGCATTACCTTCCCTGTGACCCTTTTTGCTTGCATTTTTTAATGCATCCAAGGTACTTTGCTGTAGATAAAGATGACTTATTTTTCTAAACGGTGCAGTGTTCATTTGTGCTGTTTTCACTGTATTACCGTATGTGTTCACAAATGCTTTACACATTGCCTCTGAGATAAGCCTGTTGTCTGCTCATGCCAAGCTACCAAGGCGGTGAGCAGGGGTTGCTACAGGCCCACTAGTAGAATTTGATTTACAGACCCTGGGCAGACACAGTGCAGTGTACTAGGCACTGACTAATCAATCAAATAAGCAAATTATGGACAAACCAATCCATAATACCAATTTACAAAGGGAGCACTTGCACTTTGGTACTGAACAGCAGTGACAAAGTGCCCAAAGCATCTAGACCAGCAAAACAAAGTCCAACACACAGAAAGAACATAGGAGGCAAAGGCAACAAATACAGGGGAAACCCATGCCAATGATGCCATGTCTAACACGTGTCCCCTCCAGGTGAAATATGGGGAGAACCACCCTCCCTCTTGGCAGCTCTCTTCACTAAGGCGGAAACCCACCCCCTGTAGTCAAATTTACCACCTCAACAGCCTTGGATTCTCACCCCTCGTCTGCTTCAACAATCTGTGGGGCCTGTGGTCGGTCTGAGCCCAGAAGTAAGTCCCAAACAAGCAGGGCCTCACCTTCTTCAGTGCCGAGACTACAGCAAAAGCCTCAAGCTCAATCGCACTCCACCTCTGTTACCCTGGAAGTAACCTCCTACTAATGAAGGCTAAAGGTTGGTCTCCTCATTTAGCTGTGAGAGCACAGCCCCCACACCATGCTCTGAAGCATCTGTCAAAATGACACTCACAGGGATCTTTTCCGGTTGTTTCCTTCTTGGTGCAGAGCTTTCCAAACTCCTCTCAGAATCAATCAAACCAACAAGATAGTGAAAAAATCCTGTTAATCTAAATGACTCCCGGGGGAAAGGGGAAGTGGAATGAGAAAAACAAGACAAAACACTGGACTTCGTCTTCTTTGAGGAAGTCGTGTAGTGATTTCTCAGCTGGAAGTGACTCTGAGCTCTCTCTTTCTAATGATTTACAAAACAGGAACACATTTAAGTTATCAAAAAGACAGTGTTTGTTATTACTGTGTTATACATCCAAACCAATAATACGAATGGCTGCCTACCTATTTGTGGACACTTCAAAGATAATATCTTAGCATCCTCATGAGATAAACTCTAGGTGCATAGAAAGAATAATGAGCACAACATCAGTATATCCACTTCTGACCTCTCCAAGTGGGGCTTAAAGCGGTTCACTTGCAGGACCTGCAGAGGGTTCCTTGGAGACTGCAAGTCCAACAGGTGGGTGACTTTACTCTTGCACTCCACCACTTCAAATGGCCCAGTCCACTTAACTTGGAGCGTGCAAGGCTCCACTGGGGCCATGACCTATACTTTCTGGCTAGGGTGAAACTCGATAAGAGTGGCATTCTGATCATACCGCCGTTTCATTTCCTCCTGGCTGGCTTTTAGATTCTCCTGAGTGAGTTGCCTCAAGCACTTAGGGGCTCATTAGGATTGTGGTGTTTCCGCATCCTCGGGGCCGGCGGAAGACACCGCCGGCCCAGAGGATGCGGAAAAACCGCAGCGGACTGACCAAAGACCCACCGCCACATTAGGATGGCTGGTGGGTCCTGGTTTCCGTCCGCAGCTTTTCCGCCGTGGCTGGCTTACAACCGCGGCGGAAAAGCTCTAATCTGGTGACGGTGTCTCTCAGACACCGTCAGGCAGATTAGGATGGGATGTAAAACATGCTTTTCCGCGGCAGCTTTTCCGCCGTGGAAAAGCATGTGTAAATTCACTGCATTTGTATGCAGAAAGCGGCAGGCACCGCGAGGTGCCTGCCTTTTTCTGCATGCAAATGCAATGACTGCATTTTTAACATTGCCGCGGGTGCAGCTTAAAGCCGCACCCACCGCAATGTTAAAAATAGAGGATGTGACCGCCAGGGTGGCGGTCACATCCTAATCGCACAGGAGGGGACTCCGCAGCCCATGCGGACATCCCCTCCTCCTCAGTGATCGTGGACGGACGCAAGTCCGTCCGCAATCATAATCGGCCCCCTAGTCTTGTTCCTGAAGGCCAGCATGTATCTATATACTTCCTGGCCAGGCTTACTGGGAGCTTTCTCCCAGCCTTCTTTGACCAGACTTAGAGGTCCTCTTACAGGATGCCCATATATGAGCTCCAAGGGACTGAACCCTAAGGACTTCTGCGGTATCTCCCTGTAAGCAAACAAAAGGCATGGTAATAGGACGTCCCACTTATGCCTCATGGGCTCACCAAGACCCATAATCATGCCCTTCAGGTGTAGTGTAGTTCCTATATTCCAAATAGGCTCTGCGCATTGGAATAATATATCCTATAGATTTGATGTAGGACTTCTGTCAACTAGGTCTCTATCGAATATATTAGACTTAATTGTGAGTGCCAGCTAGCTCAGAGGTCACTAGAAACTTGAATAATCAAGAAGGCATTAGTTTCTGACAACCGCATAAACATGACAACTTTGTTTCCCCAAGATAAAACATATCTTCAAAGTCGTGGAAACAATAGATAGATATTTTACTCAGTCAATCGTGCACGCTTCGTTTCATCAGAGGTGCAGAGAAATAGAGAGACGGGTGTTTTCAGTAAAAGTTTTTAGTGAAGTCTTCTTTCTCATGCAAAAGAAATGAACTGCTTCAATCGTAATACTTGCTGTAAAGTATAATGCGTACAGCAAGAAGAGTATTATAAAATAATACTGTAAAAGCATGGTATGGTTTCTAAGCCATAAAATACATACATAAATAACAAAGACTAAAAGTACTCAACTGGTGCTTCTAAAATACGCCTACCCCAATGTACCTAACCTAAGTCTAGTACGAGGGAAGAAGTAAGTGAGGTGTAGTAAAGGTTTAGTATTCTTTGCCAAGAATCTATCGAAGATTTCTCTTAGGGTCTAATCAGCTCCGTACCTTGGTTTAGAATGAAGAAGGTCTGGTATCTCTGTCTCGGGACCCGATTTCCCAACACCCTGCAAGGGGAGCTTGGAAACACTAGAGCTGGATTCTCAGCGAGAGAAAGGCAGCCTCTCTGTCAGTGTGTCTGCTGGAGGGTCGGCTTCCTTCGGCACTTGCTGTAGCGAGCTACGTCGGGCAAGTAGATAGTCGAACTGCTCCAAACCACTGTGTGTTTGCTAGGGCAAGTGTAGGCATATTTATACCTTGAAGGTGCATGGTTTGACGTAAGGTCGGACATAATAACGTCACTACAGAACAGAAATTCTTTGAAAACGCTGTGATTTCTAGGATAAATCAATATTCAAGAAAGGGGATGTCCCTGACTGCTGAAGCTGAGTTTTCCAAGAAATCGTTGTGGTTTTTTGAAACTAGTGGAAGTAGTCATGCCTGTATTTGGACTGGATGGGTTACGTCTAAATATGGTTATGATTTCTATGCCTCTATAAGGGTAATGTGAATTAAACCTATGTAAGGACATGAATCGGGAAAATTACACTAGGGTCCTAAAACGCTATACAACACCCACTCCACTTTATTATGTTAGACTTTACTAAATACTAAGCAAAAACATATCTAAAGCATGTGTTTACAATCCCACCCAAAAATACATAAAATGCATTTGAAATGGTTGTACACGAAAATGAATATTTGTGCTGCACGTATTTAAAAACATTTTTTTCATTCAAAGCATGTAGTGTGACATTGGAAAACTGCTTATCAGAATGAGTCATGAAATAACATTTATGAAATGGCTCTTAAATACAGAAGAAAGGTTGAGACCCTTTTATGACAGAATATACAAATTATTTTGTTTGTGGACAAGATCAATTATGGTCTCTTGGAAGCATTCAAAGAATTCTTGTTCTCTAAGAATAGAAAAGTCAAATCGAAGAAAAGTAGAGTTCTACAGTTAGAAGCTTTGTTTTGAAAAGTGAAGGACGAATTCAGAGTTCATCAGAACGCTGTGTGCTAACTTCAAAAGTCATTCTCCCTGAGAAAACATTAAATCTTCTGCGTTTGAAAATAATTCGTCTACTACTGTAGGTGAAAGTTGGACTACCTCGTTAAGCAGATCAATTGTACACAGATGAGAAGCATCGCCGTCAGTGTCAGTCACATTAGCAATGTTCGCAGTCAATGGTACCTGTGTGCCTGTTGGTCCACGTATCTCACCGTCAGCTGGTTGTACTGGTGTGACCTCCATGAATGCCGTCATCATGATTGGTAGCCATTGGGGACAACACAATGCATGAGCCATTACCCAACGAAGCAAAGTGTCAACATCCGTTGGCAGTGCTGATGAGCGTGTTAGACAGATGTCTAGAAAGCATTCTTCTCCACAAAGCAGGCATCGTAGAACAGGTAAGATGCAATCTTGCCAGATTGGTCTGAATGATAGAAACCATGTGGTATTCAGATCTCTTAAACGAGCCAAGCCCAAAATTTGGATTATGCGCTCACAACACTTCATTGCCAGGAGAGTGTTCTTGGTGATAATCTGGGCGTCCTTGGTCGATTGGCTTGCCATATCAAAGCAGAAGTAGCAAAAATAAAATTCCTGCTGCGAGTCCCAAAACAGGAGGCAGTCCGCCAAACACTGAGTGCACAAAGTTTGGAAATATGCTCAGGACTGCTTCAAAAGGTGCTAACAGTCCCGAAAAAATCGTCTTAAATGCGTGTACAATACCACTGGTATCAGACATGTGTAAGATATGACCTAACATTTCTGAGAAATGTATGGGACAGTTTGTTGATAATAAGGCATGAATATCCGCAGAGGACCTTGCAACTTGTAAATCATACGTCTCTTTAGACGAGGTCAGTGGCGTAGCTTTTTGTAAAAGAATGGCTTTCATTCTGCTTAAAGTATCAATTTGAATAGAAGAGAGGTTCAGTGAAGGCCATAGTGGCGACTCCCCTTCTGTTTTGCTTTTAGGAAACAATACTTGCATACAACAAGTGACCCTGGCTGACACACTTACGAGATAGGCAATTCCTGGCATCATTCCACAACAGCTGTGATCATTCAACATTATGTAGTTACCATTAGAAAGCTGCCTAAAAATTGGATCTATCACTGCTGCCGGAGAACCTTGCAGGTGGCAGGATAAGTTGGTCAAAGAACTATCACAGGCTCCATGTAAATTAATACCCTGACATAAAAGTGTACCGCTTAGTACGCTGTTACATTGTGTGCCGCTAAGAAATACTTCTTATCCCCCACTCCAACATTTGTGTTTGTATGGTAAATCCCAGGTTGACTTAATGTATTCTTCACCCAACCCTTCATACTGGCCTACTGGTATGTGTTTAAAGCAATACTGAAATTGGAAAATCGTCACTGGCAACATAATGGTGCCATGTATTATCCATTCTATGGCTTGTTTCTCAGAAACAGTTAACGGTAATCTTTCCAATTTTTCTTTGCTCCGCACCGTATAGTCTGCTCCCCTTTGTGCCAAAGAGATTTTTTTATCTGTAAGGTTAAATCCAGTAAACAATGACGTGGTGTCGATTAGACGCCAAGGCACATAGCCTGAATGAAGATTTTGTATCGTCTAGCCTATCAGCATTATAGAACGCAATTGAGACTGTCCATGTTGCAACATGAGCAAGTCCTATTCCATTATGTCTATGGCAGAGGATACAACACTGTCCAAAGAGTAAATACTGGATGACAGAGCTGTTAACCCATTGTCCACTACAGAGAGAGCTTTCTCTAAAATCAATTTCTCGAATTCGTTCTGCAGTTTCCATTTGCTTGATTTTCCAAGCTTCATTATATGCAGCATAAATACAGGCGTATATGAAACTTTTATGACGTGGTTTATGAGGCCCTTGTAAGAAGTCTCTCAAATCAAAGCCATCTTTAAGTAAAGTTAAGTGTTGTTTTACCTCTGTACCTCTGTTTTACCTCTGTGAGTGTAGATTTTTGTAGCCACTAGAGGCACAGTTTCCCTACACTGTAAGTTGTTACTATCCCTGGATGTTGTCTCTGGACATATCTTGGATCTGGCCTACTTTTGTAAACCCTTGTGTCTTGTTCAGGAATCTATCTTGACAGTTATTCGTGTCTGTGGGCCAGATTAACCATTTTTTCCAATCATGATCAGTTCTGTTTTTAAGCATAAGTGATTTTACGTCGACCCCTTCCGCTGAAGTGTTCTTACTATCAGCTGTAGGTACAGGTATGGACGCTTTGTTTAAATCTTTTAACTTAGCTAGGTTAAGACAGGATGTTTGTTGAACAGTGTCATTCAACAACATTATTTGTTCAGGGATAATACAGGCTCAAAATAAAGCTTCTATTCCCTGTACTTGCCAGTCTTTTAAACCCCAGACAGTTTTTGTTTCTATGTTGACACTCCAGAAGTCGAAACCTAACGAGGACAGCTGGACATAAAAAGCTGCTGAATAAATGTGCTTTATATTTGTTAACATACTTTCATTCCTGTCTTATTTATCTGATTAAAATAAAATGTTTCAGGATTTGTGGCATTGAAACCTGAGAAGTATGGAAATTTTTCATAAAATGTTTTTGAGCTACCCTTTGGTGGCTTTGGACAATGTTCCCATTGATTATAACTATAAACATTTATAGGGTTTGCAGATTTATGCAAGTAATGATTATAACAGTACATTTGTTCATAATCCAATGAACCCTCTAAGTATTCATGGTTTGTAAATTTTGCTGACATTTCTAAGTCTGCTGTTATATTATTAACAGTCTCAAGTTCCAATCATCAGAAAATGTGCTGGGTGAAACAAAGTTACTCAAGGAAACCTTAAATTGATGTGGAATCTTCAACAGCTCCGCAGGACCATAAATGTCATAATAAGTTCTATTCCATGCTATACCACCAGGTAGAGGAACAGCTGTGATGTTTACTGATGATAGGCCTCTTTGTTCACGATGAGATGATTTGTGAGGCTTCAGGAGCAAGTTGATGTTCTTACTTGCTGTGTCCATTTTACTATATTTTCCATCTATCAGCTTTCCCAAATTTAATATAAGAATGAGCCAAAGTAGGTGAAAAAGTACACCTAACACAATCCAAAATTCAACCCATGGTGAAACCAGATAAGTCTTTTCAAGTTGTTGAAAATGTTCTGTTACTTTGGTCTTAAATGTTTGTTTTGCTGGCGTTGTTTCGGGCTCACTGGGATCTTCGGAAAACATTTCAAAGTTGATGAAATAGCCAGAGGAAGTTCTGTCAATTGTTGGTATTGCATCCGGATTACTTGAAATTGCTGGAGCTGCTTGGTCCCTTGTCATATTAGTATAGTCAGAGGCTATATCATTGTAAAAAGGAGTGTTTTGACGAAATGTTATTTGGGTCTCAAGAGGCACAATTTCCATGGCTTTGTGGCATAGTCCTTCTTTTCTTACTGCAGATTCTTTAAAGGTGATGAGTCTCTCAGTTTGAACCTGTTATGTTATGTTATGTTACATTTGATTTCTATAGCGCACGGCTACTCCATTGGAGTGTCCCGGCGCTTTGTATTGGCAGATCATTTGAAGAAAACATAACAAAGATAAAAACATTTATTGACAGCGAAGGAGAGATATTAAAGGGTAAAAAGCCAAGTTTTAAGGCCCCTCCTAAAAGACAACAGATTGGAGGAACCACGTAAGGCCAGTGGCAGAGTGTTCCAGAGCTGTGATGCCCTCAGTCTAAAGGAACGCCCCCCAATCCGAGCCCTCTTGACTCGGGGAACCGCCGCAAGAAACAAAGATTCAGATCGCAGAGATCGAGCTGGGCGGTAAAAGACAAGCCTGCGCTGAAGATATTTTGCTCCCGAGCCAAAAAGCGCTTTGTGAGCCAGGGAAAAAGCCTTAAAAACTATCCGCTTCCGGATAGGCAGCCAATGAAGCGACTGCAAAAGGCCGGACACTCTGACTCGCCTATGAAGGCCAAAGATAGCGCGTGTAGCAGAATTCTGCACCACTTGCAGCCGTTGTACAAGATATTCCGGAAGACCCAGATAAAGGACGTTGGCATAGTCTAATCTGGAGCCAATTAAGGCTTGCACCGTAATCCTCCTGTGCTCTTCTGAGAGCAGAGGAAGAAATTTCCGGAGCATCTTGAGAATGCCGAAACATGTGCCCGTAAGACCGAGGATCTGAGATCTCAGCGTCAGACCATTATCGATCTTAATGCCCAGGTTTTTTGCCAGCTGGGACGCCTGTGCCGGGGGGAACATATCTATTGACCACCATGCCTGCCAATCAGGATCTGAGGTGCAACCAAAGCACAGCACCTCCGACTTGTCAGAGTTGCATTTGAGACTATTCTGCTGAAACCAATTAAAAACAGCCCCAAGACACACCCGAATACTCTCTCCATCAAAATCCTCACCTTTCCTACACGTAAAGAGGAGCTGGGTATCATCAGCATAGGAAACGATCTGGGCCCCAAAAGACTCCGCCAGTGCCGCCAGAGGGGTCATAAAGATGTTTAAAAGAGTCGGGCTCAACGCAGAACCCTGCGGAACTCCGACTCCCAAAGGCGGCATCTCAGCGGAGCTAGGGGAGGCCCAGACCGTTTGTCGACGGCCAGCTAGAAAAGATGTAAACCAGCTGAACACCGGCCCCCTCAGACCGATGTTATAAAGTCTGGCGAGGAGCCCCTCATGGGGGACGGTGTCGAAGGCCGCCGACAGATCAAGCATGACAAGCATGGCTTTACCTCCTGAATCCAGAGCCTCCTTGATGGCCTCAGACACCTCCAGAAGCGCCATCTCGGTACTTAAATTAGGGCGGAAGCCGGATTGAGAGGAGTGTAACAGGTCATTGGTTTCCAAGAACGCAGAGAGCTCGCTATGCACGTGCTTCTTCGTAATTTTGGCCAATGCCGGAAGGAGAGAGATAGGCCTATAATTGGCCAACACCTCAGGATCTAGGCCAGGATTTTTAAGGAGGGGGATCACCATAGCCCGCTTCCAAGTCTGCGGGACCACCCCCTCCCTCAGAGAGAGGTTCAAAAGTGGGTTAACCAGCGGGTTAACCACAGCCGCCATCTTGGCCAAATATTTAGCCGGGCAAGGGTCTAACGGCGACCCCGATTTAAGGTTGGCCAAAAGTGCCAATGACACAGAAGTAGAGATAGGCGGAAAAACAGCCAAGACAGAGTCGAGGGTAGGTGATGGAACTAACCCATCCCCACTGCTGGGACACACTTCAACCAACCTCTCAGGAAAGGAGTCCTGAATCAATTTCATCTTGTCCGTGAAAAACTTTGCAAGATCACAAACCCACGACTCAGAGGGGGCGGTTTGAGAAAGATTAGATCTGGGGGCCGTAAACTCCCTCACCACAGTAAAGATCTCCTTACATGAATTGGAGGCTGCCTCTATCCTCCTGGCCAGATATCCCTTTTTCTCACGGAGAATATCACGGTGATAAACTTTGATCGCAGTCCTGTAAGCGAGTCTGGCCGCCGGATCGTACTGAGAGTGCCAAGCCCTCTCAGCCACCTTACACTGGCGGCGAGAAGCAGACAATGCTTCCGTGAACCACGGAGCAGAAACCCGCTTAGGTGTAGCCCGGGGAGCTATCGCAGGGGCTAAGTCATTCAGCCTCTCCGTCAGCCACACCTGCAGAGACTCTACATCTCGCTCTAGGTCACCCGAAAGGGGACAGGGATGGTCAAGAGATGCCTGAGCAAGCATCTCGGGAGTCACCCGATGGAGTGGCCTAGAGACAGATCCATGCTGTCTAGGCGTATTGCTAAGCAGTTTCTCCCTGCCCAGTACATAGAACCTGGCCAGCCTGTGATCGGACCAAAGCACCAGAACAAGCTCTATGTCCTCTAGGGGAGCGTAGAGAAAACCTGATCCAGAGTGTGACCCTTGTCGTGTGTGGGGCCCGAGAGAAAAGGCACAAAACCGAGGGGAGCCGTGATATCGGAAAGTTTGTTAGCATCCGAATCCTCACCCTCCTCCATATGGAAGTTGAAATCTCCCGCCAGCAGGCAGTGCTCAGCTCTCAAAGCTAACCCTGAAATAGCTGCCTGTAATTCATCAAAGAAGGAACCCGCCGGTCCAGGGGGCCTATAGACCAGATGCCCTTTCAGAGCTTGATGGGGGGCCAGAGTAATGGAGAAGGCCAGAGATTCCGACCCAGAAATAGTTTCCATAGGGGTGATAGAACAAGCAACAAGCTTATTCACCACCAAAGCCACCCCTCCTCCCCTCCCCTTAACTC
The DNA here is from genome assembly GCF_964263255.1 of Lissotriton vulgaris. Taxonomy (NCBI): domain Eukaryota; kingdom Metazoa; phylum Chordata; class Amphibia; order Caudata; family Salamandridae; genus Lissotriton; species Lissotriton vulgaris. The sequence continues at coordinate 1,107,956,171 of NC_141696.1, forward strand.
TATCTTGCCGAAAAATATCATATTCCGGTGGAATAGCTGCCATGATGTCCGGGTTAGATAGATCCCCCAGCCATGTTTCTGTAAACATCAGACATAATGGTTTTTCCGTGACAAGAAGATCAAAAATCTCCAGGGGATGTCTGGGCACTGATCTGGTGTTCAGGAGCAGGCAAAGATGTCTCACATTAGCCTCCCCCCTCTGCAATGAAGCAGCAGGGGCATAGACTGGTGACCACCCACATCCAGGGCATTGCCTTTTACCCCTGCAGCGACCAGGAAAGACAGTCCGACAGGCACAGGATACCTTTTGCAGAGAGCGAAGTTCCAGCGCTGAATAGTAAATCATCTTCCTGACAGCAACAGAAAACCCTATTAGGCCTAACCCACCCGCCGCTCCGCCGCCTCCGGGACGCTGACGGGCGCAGACGGGCAGGACTCTGGCAAGACTCCGGCAAAGCGAAAGCGATCCCGCTGCGCGATCCCGCTATGCTAAGAGGACTGGTTTAAATAGGTCCTCCAGGTGAGGTGCGACCCGCCCCGCCAGGACGCTCAATATGGCGCTGCCGAAGCGTCCATGCCCCTCCTAAAATGGCGCCCAGAGTCAACACAAAGCCGAGCCCCAACAGCCCCAGAACCGGACCCGCTAAAGCAGCGGTGCACACCAATTATAGTGGAGGTAAGGGGGCAGGTCCCAGCTAAAAGCAGGGGAAAGAGAAACAAAAAGAAACCAAAATATATAACAGGTAATTTAAAAACAAAGTGCGCTAGCCACGCAGCACTCACAGCAGTGCTGAGCTGCCAATCCACCCATACAATTTCTAACAAGGCGAATGGAGAAAAGGACCGCCTTAAATAGGTCCTCCAGGTGAGGTGCGACCCGCCCCACCAACCTCTTGGATAGTCGCAAGATTTGGCCTTCTGCTATATCTTAGGAGTCCCCCGGGCCTACTATTAATGATTGGCCACATGATGTGGTTTTACCAGGTCAATTGATACGAACCGGTTCTCCTTTCTTCCAGCAAGGGGCGGCAGTAACACTGCTCTTGATTCGTGGGTTGCTTTTCTGCATGAAGGCCCAAATTTCTTGTTATCCGCTATTTTTTCTCTAGCTAGATCCCCAATCTTTGGAATCCAGACAGGCCTTGCTGGGACAGGTGGTTTTTCTTCAGTGGTCGTTGGCTTCTGTAATGTGTTGCTTAGACTTCTTGTTTCATTTAAGCCCTGCAAAACAGCCAAACGGTCTTTGATATCAAAGGGTTTTTGTTCTACCACTGAAGTATGACGATCGAAGTCTTTGACAATCATTCTAGTACCAAAAAGGATTTCATATGGAGTGATTCCACCCAGAGACTTTCTTGGCAGATTATTTAAACTACGTTGGACACTTATTAGATGTTTGACCCACCCGTCACCCGAACCTAATACCCTAGCTGTTATAGATTGCTTAATGTCTCCTTTTTTTCTTTCCACTACCGAATTTCCCTCAGGATGGAATGGACTTGAGTACCGCAATGCAATGCCCAAGCTGGCCATGGCCTCCTTGTAAGCTCGAGAGCTAAACGCATGACCCTGGTCACAATGTAGCGTGCCGATTGCGTATGTGCAGATAAAGACTCGCAAATAGTTAATAACAGGGCGGGCGTCAGCCGAGCGCTGAGGCCACATCCAAATGAATCTGTCCTAATAGTTGTGGGACTGCATTCGTCCAGAACGACGTCTGCTTGTAGATAGTCTAATGCTGTCTAACAATTGTGTCTGTACTGGGCTGACTACAATGTAGTCAGGTATCTTGTGGCTTTCTCTGCTGCGATCTCTGTTGCAGTTAGGGCAATTAACCTCTTCGGTGCTGATGACGGCCCCCAGCCGTCATGCATCACAGTGCTTGTGTGCTGATGATGGCTGGCGGCCGTCATGAGCATGCCCACTGATTAAAAGCAGGCGCAGAATCGCGGCCATGCCCAAGGGGTTAATTGCAAGTTCGTGAATGTGGACATTCATTCCTGGCCACCAATATGTCTCTTTTAATTCTAGTATAGATTCAGAGATCCCTTGATGTATCAGACCCTCTCCCATATGTGCTTCTTGAATGAAAGCACCTCTCCGCATCCTGTTTGGAATTACCCTATCCCCACTCCAGGGATTCGAGCAAAAGGAACGGAGTTCGCATCAATTATGTATGAATATTCGAGTGGATAGTTTAGAGGTAACGCTGCACCGCTGCCTTGTCTTGTGGCATGGACAGCTAGCATTGTTTCGCCGTCTATTTTTGTTTTAGAACGAGTGATTGCAGCTACGGAAGCCATTTGCACAGCTGCCTTCGCGGCTTCATCAGCCAATGATTTCCCTTCAACGTGAACGCCATCACGCTGATGACTCAGTGTATGGATCACTTGAGTCTTTTGTAGTTCTGTCTGTAAATGACCTACTTGTTCCCAAAGCAACCTATGCTTGATTGCGCCACCTTTTGCATCTTTGAAACCGTTTTGAACCCTGTTCTGCAAATATTCATTGTAAGATTGAACGCAGTAATACGAATTGCATACTATGAGTGTGGGGAATTCGCCTAGGGATTGAGTTTTTGTGACCATTAGACTGAATATTCCATTGTGCCAGCGACCATTAACAATCCCGCATGCAGCACTATAAGCTTGTTTACCCCCAATTGCGGGCTGTGCTGATCTGTCTGTATAGATTACACATTCGTAATGTTCCAGAGGGTGAATTTTAGTTGGCAGAGGACATTCTTGTTCATATTGTAAAAATTCTTGAGTTTTCAAGTAGGGGTCAAAGACGTATTCAACTTCTGTTGCAACAAGAGAGTTAAACCATTGTATCCATCTCGGATGTAAAGCATTTGCAAGCAGAATGCTTGCTTTTGTCACTGCCTCTAAGGCAGGTATAGGAGTAACAACGTTTATGCGTCTACCCTGTGCGAGAGCTCTCTCTTTTGCTACAGCTGTTTAAACCGCTGTCAGAATTTTTTCTGTTGAAGTGAATTTCTTTTCAGCTTGCTTGTATATCTGTGATTTACAAGCAATTGGTACTTTTTCACCTTCATTAAAGGTTAAGTACGTGAATCCGCATCCTCCTGGGATGATTCGGATTACAAGGTTACGTACGTTTACGCTTGTCTGTAAATATGTTGTTGCTAACATGTCTGTTTGCACTGAACGCAAAATTTCTGTGTGTTTTTGAGTCCAAATAGTAGTTTTGAAATCAGGTTTGATAACTTCGTAGAGAAGTTTAACCCTTTCTGCGTAGTTTAGAATGTAAGTTCTTCCAAAGTTCAGGAAACCTATTATTGACTGTAAGTTTTTCAGCATTTTTGGAGGTTGGAGCAGCGCACATTTCTCTAAAAAGTTTGCTGCCAGGCTTTTGCCTTCACTTGAAAATTCATATCCTAAGAATAGGACGTTAAGATGGGCAATTCTTGATTTTTTAAAGTTGAATTTATACCCTGTAGATGGCAAGCCAAGTATTATGGTATTCACTCTGTTCAAGTGCCTCTCCAAGTCCTCATCCGTTAGATAGACGTCATCGACATAAGATTATGCTTCATCATCATACGCTTGTAGTAACTCTGTTACTCTGGCTGAAAATAACCCTGGACTATTCTTGAATCCCTGGGGGAAATGACAGAAGTGACTCTGTGTCCCCATAATTGAGAAAGCGGTCAAATACCTGCTTTCCGGTGCAATATTTTAACAGAAGAAACCGTTTGAAATATCTAATGTGATTTAAAAAAATGTATGTACAATGTTATTCATTAGTGCTGCACTGTGTGCATTTTGTACTGCAAATATTTTGCAACATGAGTTTAAATGTCTGTAGTTCAAAACTAGACGATTTGTATTGTCTGGTTTGGAAACAGGAAACAAAGGATTGTTCATGGACGAGGTGCATGTTTCAATCACCTCTTGGTATTCAAGTTGATCTAAGATCTCCCTGACCTGTTGTTTAGCTTCCTGCTTAACTGGATACTGTGTCTGAGCAGTTGGTTGATTTTTTTAACTGGATTTTATGGTGAGGAGAATCCTCATCCATCCTACATGATTTTTATATAATGCTGGAGCCTGGACTTTATTATAATATTTTTTATGAATCGAAATATGATTGGAGAAAGCTGGCATAATGATCTCTTCCCATGTGGGCACTCCATGACAAATTTTGGTGGCCAGTTTCTATCTGTTTCCTTATCCCTGCACTCTCCCACCCTTTGTTCTGTATCCCACCTGATACTACTGTAAAGGGCTCTGATACCCTCACGGGTCTGGTTAGCGCTCTATAAAACACTAAATAAATAAATAAAATAAAAGCCCTTAGAAAGCGTCTCCCAAAAGAGTGCTCTTATTTTCCTAGTTATGTCCCCCTCCATCCGGAGTGTTACTTCATATAACTTATGTGGTACGCTAATCCTGGTATCGGCAGTTTCAACTTGAATGTACTCATTAAAGTCCACTGTCTCCAGATGATTCTTGAGGATCCTGCGAGCTATGGTAACCTTTGCTGCGCTGTCCTGCATTGTCTGGGCCCCCTCCCCGTTCTTGAGTTGTGTCTTCAAGATACTCGGCATGTCTGGTTTTTAGACCTGCTAACTTTTTGGTGAATTGGGTTTTCTCATTTTTTGAAACGTGTTGATCGTCTTTGGACTACAGGCGTTCTTCCTTGTGTTCCGACCGTCCTCTTCTTTCAGATTTCTGTGAGGAAGCCTGAAAGGTACAAGAGGAACGTGTATCAGTATCTTGATATCTTTCAGGTTTTCTCAAATTATCCCTATTCCTGAGGTTATACCTCTTCTCAGAGGGCTCCCTTTGAGGAGACCTACCTCTGGATTGAGAACGCTTCTCTTTAGGAAATGTCTGTTTATTGTTTTCCTACTTCTTTTTAGGAGTAGTGAGAGTATTTTTAATAAAAACCTTTTCAGGACTTTTTGTTAGTTGGGGCTTTACTGGTTTCCCACCCAAACTATCTCCACCTAGTTCTTCATAGGATTTTTAAATTATTCTTGCTAGTTCATATGGTTGCTCAGTTACAGCAAGTTCTTTTAATTTTTGGCGGATCGCCACAACAGATGCTGCACCTTTAATATTAGCTAATATTATAGCTGAGACCTGTTTGAAAGTAATTTCATACCTAGATTCAAAGCAGGCTCTGGCCCGTATTCATTTTGAATCTGTTTCAGGACGTCTGGTATTACCACCATAGACTGAACACAATGTGTTTTTGTGCATATTTCAGAGGACTGTACCCCAAGTGTCGCAGTCCTCCAGTGGTGGTGCGATCCCCATTGGTCAACAGATTGTTAAAATCCTGTTTCTCATGAGGTGTACTATCAGGAAAAACTGCCTCGATTTGAGTAATTTTTTGAGCTAACCAGAATGGAATTTTTTCCCGTTTTGCAGGCAATTTACCAATGACGGATTGTATAGTCTGTGGTGTATTTTATTTGTGTTCCCTTGATTATGGATTTGCAGTGGGATCCTGATAGCAGGCTGGACTGTTAGAGTCTGCATGACATATTGAACCAATTGTCTATGTATTTTGATTAATTATTTTAGTTGAACTAATAGTTCTGGACCTGCCATTCGTTCAATGGCAGGATGTGGTGTATAGCTGGCTAGTACCGGCCATGTTGCTCCTGGTCTACATAGTGGACCGAGCCTGTAGGGCGCCTTTAAACTAGAGCGCATGCTCTTGGTTTGTTAATGGAATCTCAATATCTTCAAAAGGAACGTATTCGGCTGGAGGTTCCTCTACTTTGTAGAAGTGGAACACATGTGTTGTGAATTTACTTCTGGGAAGATAATCTATGAATAGAATAGCTCTGTCTGCCAATATTCATGTGCATCTATGACAAATATCACCCTACCACCTCTCGATGATAGGCCATTTGTTATAGGCTTTATAGTGATGGCTTTCCTTAAATTTTCCAGGATGATTATAGCATCTGCGTCGTCTTCCATGAACCCTGTAATGTCAAACCCTGGTTGGGTTGCAATTACTACATCTCCACCGTTCTCGGTGTCGCTATTCAACATTTTGTTGACTGAAAGTTTGCAGAGCAAGTTTCAAGGAAACAAAGATAAGGTACACAATTTTTTGGCTCTAACAAAAGAGAGGGACCCCAACAATCCAAAGGGGTAGGGTACCAGAAGACAGAACTGTCAGTAAAGTTTCCCCTGTGGGTGAACTTGAAAGTAAACCACAGTTTTACACTAAACATACAGAGAATTCACACACTTTCACAGACTAGGAGCAACTAATGATAAACCTGAAACAGTCATACAAAAAAACTTGTACATTTTATTTTGGTAAATTTAAAAACAATTTAAAAAAAACAGAACATTGTGACACATCATAAATTTCTTACACGAAAAATGGGACAATACATAAGGAAAATAATTCCAATTAAAAAGGGGAGAAAAAGCACCGGTTCCAATGAATTGATGAATGTTACTCCAAATTGTACATTCAATTTCGCAATTACAGGAGTTCTCTATCACTTAGTGTTTCTCCACCCAAAATTGCATTGACGCGTTTCGGTTATGGCACATAAGTGTTCAAAGCCAAAAACCTTCCTCAGGATTAAAATAATAGTTTCCCACTTTAACACAATGTCTAATTAATCAGCGAACAAATATTATCAACAGTGCTGCTTATAGTCAGCCGCTTATTATAGTCAGCTACCTTCAAGACGTACCTCCAGATAGTTTCTGTGTGCGTATAGAAATATACTGCACTTAGTCTTCAAAGACGTCGCAATCACGTCTCTTGTCCTGAAGACAGAAGAAATACTTCTGTTCTCGTTTTAGCCAGACCGCCCGCAGCCTGCTAATAAAGACTTCTGGCCGCAACGTGGGGTTCTGAGTCTTGTCCACTCCGCTACACACAATTTTTTGGAACACTGTATCCTTTAACGTTGAACAAACCAAAAACTAATACATAGGATTGTTGCCCTAGTCAGTTATGGCAGATATTTTATCCTTTAACCCACTCCGGATGACTATTGGAGTATTTTTACAGGAAAAGGGGACTCTGTGAAAAGCACAACTGAGTTACTCTAGTATCTAGCGTTAAATTAGTGCCTTACCAAATGTTGGGCGCCATGTAGTGTAGCTCCTATATTCCCAATAGGCTCTGCGCATTGGAATAATATATCCTATAGAATTGACATAGGACTTATGTTGACTAGGTCTCTATCGAATATATTAGACTTAATTGTGAGTGCCAGCTAGCTCAGAGGTCACTAGAAACTTTCTTGAATAAACGAGAAGGGATTAGTTTCTGACGACCGCATAAACATGACAACTTTGTTTCCACAAGATAAAACTGATCTTCAGAGTCGTGGAATCAATAGATAGATATTTTACTCAGTCAATCGTGCATGCTTCGTTTCATCAGAGGTGCAGAGAAATAGAGAGACAGGCGTTTTCAATAAAAGTATTTATTGAACAGTCTTCTTTCTCATGCAAAAGAAATGAACTTCTACAATCGTAATACTGGATGTAAAGTATAGTGTGTACAGCAAGACGAGTATTATAAAATAATACTGTAAAAGCATGGTATGGTTTCTAAGCCATAAAATACATACATAAATAGCAAAGACTAAAAGTACTAAACTGGTTCTTCTATAATACGCCTACCCCAATGTACCTAACCTAAGTCTAGTACGAGGGAAAAAGTAAGTGAGGTGTAGTAAAGGTTTAGTATTCTTTGCCAAGAATCTATCCCAAATTTCTCTTAGGGTCTAATCAGCTCCGTACCTTGGTTTAGAATGGAGGAGGTCTTGTATCTCTGTCTCAGGATTCGATTTCTCAACACCCCGCAAGGGGAGCTTGGAAACACTGGAGCTGGATTCTCAGTGAGAGATAGGCAGTCTCTCTGTCAGTGCGTCTGCTGGAGGGTCGGCTTCCTTCGGCACTTGCTGTAGCGAGCTGCGTCGGGCAAGTAGATAGTCGAACTGCTCCAAACCACCAGGTGTTTGCTAGGGCAAGTGCAGGCATATTTATACCTTGAAGGTGCCTCGATTGACGTAAGGTCGGACATAATAACGTCACTAAAGAACGGTAGTTCTTTGAAAACACCATGATTTCTTGGATAAATCAATATTCAAGAAAGGGGATGTCCCTGACTGCTGAAGCTGAGTTTTCCAAGAAATCGTGTGGTTTTTTGGAACTAGTGGAAGTAGTCATGCCTGTATTTGAACTGGATGGGTTATGTCTAAATATGGTTATGATTTCTATTCCTATATAAGGCTAATGTGAATTAAACCTATATAAAGGCATGAATCGGGAAATTCACACTAGGATTCTAAAACGCTATACAACACAGGGACCAGTTGAATCTCTCAACTAGCCCATTACCATGGGGGTGGTAAGGAGTGGTGAACTCGTAGTTAATACTGCACTCCTGCCACAGAGACTTCATATACTTAGATATGAAGTTGGTACCACAGTTGGACATCACCTCTCTTGGGTACCACACACGGGAGAAAATCCCCATCAATGGCCGTCCCACCACGGGAGCCATAACAGTCCAGAGAGGAATGTTTTCTGGACACCGGCTGGCATGTTCCACCAAGATCAGAATTAACCTGTTCCCCATGGCTGTCTTCTGATCCAGAGGCCCCACAATGTCAATACCTACCCTCTCAATGGGGATGCTAATGGCAGGGAAATGTTGGAGTGGAGCCTTGCACTTCCTCCCACTCTTACCACGTGCCTGGCAAGTCTGGTAAGACCTACAATGATTGACAGAGTTCTTACCCATTTGGGGCCGGTAAAAGTGGGTAACAAACCTTTCAAAGTTCTTGTATTGCCCAAAATTCCCTGCCAATGGCACATCATGAGCCAGACCCAGTAAAAAGGCTCTGAAGCACTGGGATACTACCAGCAAACGTGTGGCCCAAGCACAGAAACCTTAAGCTCACTATATCAGAGACCATTCTCCCAGTAAATCCAGTGTGATCCCGTCTGTTGCTGCAAACCAACAAGAGAAGGGCATTTCTGCTGCCCCTGAAAGAATTCCTCCCTGAGGGGCCCTCCTTCCTATAGCAAATCAGAAAGCTCACGCAGCTCCCCCAGTTCGGCCACTTGCTTCCCTGTAGGCTCCAGGGCATCCCCCTCAAGGTTTGCCTCCTCCTGGACCGTGGGGGCTTTGGAAGTAGGTTTCTCATGCCCCCTGCCTCTTCTCTTTCTGGCAGGCACCTGGGCCACTGTTTCAGGTTCCAGCTCCTCTTGATTGCCCTTACCGGCTGCCATAGACCGAGTGGTCACACATGCCTACTCAGGCAGACCCAGCATCTCCAAGTGAGTGACTGCACTCACCTGCAAGGGGATGTCCATGGGATCCCCTACCCTCCTGACAGTGTGCCACCTTTTTGGTGGTGTACGCACTGACAGTGTGCCACCTATTAATACCATAGTGCCCCGGGGGCGCGCAAAGTGGGCGCAAACACCTGTTGCGTCCCCGGGGCACTTTCATAATATGGCCTCAGGTTGCCAATTTTAACTGCACACTATCAACAGCTCATTTATTAAATTACATAATGACAAATGACCACCAAAATGGAACACAGTAGATAGAAGATAGATTTAAGGATGTACGGCTTTACAATGCGTGCTATTACACCCTGTGCCGTTACAACGCGTTTTTTTCAACGCAAGTCGTTACCACGACTTGCGTTGGAGGGGGTGCGGACTTAGGAATTTTTTTATTTACTATTCCAACACCAGCCTAGGGAAGGTGTTGGATAGTAAATAAAAAAATTCCTTGTCCTGCAGCGCCCTTCAGCGCAAGTCGTGGTAACGACTTGCGTTTTAAAAACCGCGTTGTAACGGCATGCGGTGTAACAGCCGCGTCGTAAAGGCTGTTCACAAGATTTAATAGATATGAAAACCTCTCACTTTATTGGGAATGAACAGTACGTATGTATCCTCAGTACTGAAATATATTTTTAAAAGTTTAATCTGACAATAGTTCAAAACATTTTAAACTAAAAACCATGGAAGTTGTTTACAGACTCAAAGCAGAATTCTGGAGAAGTTGTGCTCACTGGTTAGAGCGGCAGACTCTGAAGCAGAGATCAGGCCCAGGACCAGGGTTCAAGTCCTGACGTGGCAGGGTCTTGGGCTCAATGTCCCCGGACTCGATAATTCTCGCCTCGGCGCCTACTCTAATCATGGGTCCCACGCTGCAACTCTGGGCAATAGCTTGCTTAATCTCCACAGCGGCCCCTACCACACTGGGATGCCTGGCTTCACCTTGGGGGTGCCCAGGAGGGGCATCTCACAGGGAGAGCCAGGAAGGGTTCCACAGTGTTATACAGCACCGGGGCGCCCCGTTGGGGCAGCTGTGCGCTTTACAAAATACACTACATTTACATTTACAGCAGAATTCTTGGATAATTTCACAACCTACAAGAATTTGGAAGTAAAAACATTTTTGCATGAAGATTCAACTGAACTGTGAAAATTAATTTTCATGAAAATTACGGTAGGATTCCTTTATATCATATATTTTTTAATCGAAGAACAAAATTCTGCATTCTAGAAATATTCATAACATGAACTTCTTAGGAAATGTATCTCAACATGTCAGTGGTACTTTGCATAGTAATTTCCATGGAACTTTCTAAAGAAACTTGGAAGCTGGAAATATAGTGGTGAGCCAGATTCCCAAATGTTCCACATAGAGAGTAGGATATTTAACCTCACATTATATCTTCAATTTGTATATATAAAATTCACAATAAATACCTGTGACTAACGGAGATTCCCTGCAGTACTTACATATGCAAACAGTTCTGCATATGTAAATGATGGTCTACAGTTCTGCATAGGTGAAATAAATGAAGTTTCCAAGTTAAGTGCAATTGCAATTTGAAAGTTTTTCAATTATTGAGTTTGTGGGTGTTCCTTTCAGCAGATTCACTCAGACAGAAGCTTTTGCCATGTTGGTAGAATTTCAAGAGTTAGTTAATCTGTTTAGGAGAAAAATGTCCTCTTTTGGGAATCGGGTGAATTTGACATTGTAAATTATAGTAGTTTCACATCTAAAAAGTAACACTTAAATGTGCAAATAGGTCTGTGAGTCCGGCAGCTTGTTAGCTAAGTATTTATATTAGCTAAGAAAGCAGCACGATAGTGAACTGGTTAAGAATATAAAATGCTTCCACCCCTAGAAGTTGTAGACTAAATTCTCAGATGTGTGAAGTCAATTTTATTTTCTGGGAAGAGAGCCAGGTCGATGTTCAGATGCATGGACAAAATTAAGAAACTGGTCATGAAGTGCATGAAAATAATATTGCTTTGAAATGTTGTACAATAGCATTTCGTTTAAAGAAGGCCTGCAATTTTTTTTTTTAAAACAACTATGTATTACTATTAGTATTAATGGTAATATTAGTATTCAGAATAATAATATTAACTCCTGTAGCTCTTTTATCAGATTTCTGCCATTCTTACCACTGTCAATCAGTAATTACCAATACCTCATATAATAGTGCTCAATCTACTTTCCTTGAAGGGAAATTAGGCAAAGTTGTATTTTACAGAATGTATTACCCGTCCACAACAGGAGATGTCAGGAGTGTGTGTTTATCCTACTGAGCCATCTTGCTGGTAATAGTTGGGAATGAGAAACAAGGGTACCCCTTTAGTCAAAACCTGGGGTCAAAGTATTGTTAAGAGGAACAATGGTCATGGGTGGCCTAATAAGGTCCTAGTTAGAAAAATTATTTCTGAATGGCCTAAGAAGGTCCTGGTAAGAAAAATTATTTCTGGTAGATAAGTTAAACTTGGGAGACAGTTTTGTAAGGTAACAAACAAAGGACTTTATTAATGTTTTCACAATTCTGTTTTCTCGGTTTTTCAGGTGCTCACACATGTGACAAGGTGCTTATAGTGACTGAGTGAAATATTAAAAAACTATATACAAAGTGTCACAAGCAAGGGTATTCCCCAAAAAATATATACAGTAGGGAAGGGGAGTTTTCCTTGCAAGGGTCGACGGCGTTTCGATCTAACATGACTTTAGATCATCATCAGGACGTGAGCTTTCCTGAAAGAATTAAATTGAAGTTTTACTACTACAACCTTACAAAAAACATAGTTTCGAAGAACGAAGTGAACGGTGCTCCCAGTGGCATAAAATTCATGCACATTTCTATACATGTAGAAATAGGGCAAACCGTGAATGCAGCGCGCTATTATTTTCATTAAAAGAAAAGCTTTTGGTAAGGGTTTTAATTTACGCGCTTTTTTTGTTTTAAGCGTATTGGCTTACTTTGCACGATATGATGGATGTATAATCTGACTCGGCGGTCAAGTTGTTGGTACTGTGAAGTCTATGGTCCAACTATATAAAGCAGGAGGATCAGGAAAAATTTAATAAAACATATATTCATATATTCAATCACTGGGGTTGAAGTGAGATGCATCTATAGTTTAGGAGACTTACTTAATTTTTATTTGGCCAAGAAATATTAATTATTCATACTTCTAGGATAGTTCTAGCTCAAAAAGTTCTTCACAATCTGAAAGTGAGAGAAATTCAAGGTTTATGGGCTTGTGTTAGGATTTTTTTAAAAAACGGGGTTTTTTGTTAAAGAAATTGAAAGAAAAACAATACCAATATTGGTCCAATTACTCGTTATTGCAGAGGTAGAATTATTCAATGGGAGCGGGTTTATTTATCTGAAAAGGATTAAGGAAGTAAGGATTACAATTACGATCTCAGTCGGTACATGCTAATGCTATCTCGGTTTAAAAAGGAGGTTTTACAATACCCGGTATCATTTGGTGTCCCACGTTCCGGCGGGAACTGTAAGATACAAAAACGGGAGGCATTTAGCTGTAAATTAATAAGATCCCGTCGTATGCCACACATAGTGTGTAGGCAAAGGACAAAGACCGGAGAGGCGCATTCACTTACTCGATCGCCGCGGTCCGTGGCTCGACTACCTCTGCTTTCACTGCTACGGCGTATGGGAGCGCTGCAGCAGTTACTTCCTGGTTGGGTTTAAACGCGTGCGCTGACTCGTTGTTGCTTACGTAACCCTAATTGGATTAGCCGATGCGCATGAATATGGAACGCAAATGTTTTATAATATAACACGAAGATCGTGATATAGTTTGAAATGTATAGCGTTTATGTTATGGGCAACTGCAAACACCCATGTATGCTCTGCAATTATCTCCCCACTGAGCAGGCGCGTAAAAGACACTGTACTACCAGGCATGCGCATCGGCTAATCCAATTAGGGTTACGTAAGCAACAACGAGTCAGCGCACGCGTTTAAACCCAACCAGGAAGTAACTGCTGCAGCGCTCCCATACGCCGTAGCAGTGAAAGCAGAGGTAGTCGAGCCACGGACCGCGGCGATCGAGTAAGTGAATGCGCCTCTCCGGTCTTTGTCCTTTGCCTACACACTATGTTTGGCATACGACGGGATCTTATTAATTTACAGCTAAATGCCTCCCGTTTTTGTATCTTACAGTTCCCGCCGGAACGTGGGACACCAAATGATACCGGGTATTGTAAAACCTCCTTTTTAAACCGAGATAGCATTAGCATGTACCGACTGAGATCGTAATTGTAATCCTTACTTCCTTAATCCTTTTCAGATAAATAAACCCGCTCCCATTGAATAATTCTACCTCTGCAATAACGAGTAATTGGACCAATATTGGTATTGTTTTTCTTTCAATTTCTTTAACAAAAAACCCAGTTTTTTTAAAAAATCCTAACACAAGCCCATAAACCTTGAATTTCTCTCACTTTCAGATTGTGAAGAACTTTTTGAGCTAGAACTATCCTAGAAGTATGAATAATTAATATTTCTTGGCCAAATAAAAATTAAGTAAGTCTCCTAAACTATAGATGCATCTCACTTCAACCCCAGTGATTGAATATATGAATATATGTTTTATTGAATTTTTCCTGATCCTCCTGCTTTATATAGTTGGACCATAGACTTCACAGTACCAACAACTTGACCGCCGAGTCAGATTATACATCCATCATATCGTGCAAAGTAAGCCAATACGCTTAAAACAAAAAAAGCGCGTAAATTAAAACCCTTACCAAAAGCTTTTCTTTTAATGAAAATAATAGCGCGCTGCATTCACGGTTTGCCCTATTTCTACATGTATAGAAATGTGCATGAATTTTATGCCACTGGGAGCACCGTTCACTTCGTTCTTCGAAACTATGTTTTTTGTAAGGTTGTAGTAGTAAAACTTCAATTTAATTCTTTCAGGAAAGCTCACGTCCTGATGATGATCTAAAGTCATGTTAGATCGAAACGCCGTCGACCCTTGCAAGGAAAACTCCCCTTCCCTACTGTATATATTTTTTGGGGAATACCCTTGCTTGTGACACTTTGTATATAGTTTTTTAATATTTCACTCAGTCACTATAAGCACCTTGTCACATGTGTGAGCACCTGAAAAACCGAGAAAACAGAATTGTGAAAACATTAATAAAGTCCTTTGTTTGTTACCTTACAAAACTGTCTCCCAAGTTTAACTTATCTACCAGAAATAATTTTTCTTACCAGGACCTTCTTAGGCCATTCAGAAATAATTTTTCTAACTAGGACCTTATTAGGCCACCCATGACCATTGTTCCTCTTAACAACATCTTGCTGGTAATATCACGAGGACAATCCCAATTATGTATTGGTACAGAACTCACAAGCATCTCTACATTAACTAAGCTTATTACCTAAATTCTTTAAACCTAAATTAAAATGTGTTATTTTTTTCTAGTCTCCAGCCTGCTTAGTGAAAATCCACACCCAGTTTAGGCTTGTTTCGGTTTTGCCTTTTGTTGAGATCCTAGATCTGGGTGCAGTCCATTCCAGATTTGTGCATTTATTGCTCAGCTAGTCTGCCTCTGTGTTACTGATGGATGAATCCAGCTTAAGTAATCAGGTTTCTCTTAGCAAGTCAGAGTTTAACTCGTATATTTGTTATGAAGTGAGTGCCAATATTTTGGGCGATGATCCTTCTCTTTAAAAATAGTACATAGAACGTTGAACTTTTGTCTATGGGTCATTGTGAAGGGGTTTGAGAGCTGGGCCATTGTGCTTTAGTTTCTTAAGGATGAACAAGGGCCTAGTTGCATGTTTTTTTATACTCTTCAATTTCAATAATGTCTTTCTTTGGAGTTCTGCCATAGATAATGTTGAAGTAATTGATTCTTGACATTACCCAGGCTCTGATCAGGTCACTCAGCTGTGGTAACTTAAGCAGTAGGAAGAACATTCCCAAAGCCTGGGGTAAATTTTGGTATTTCAACCACAGATGTCATTTAAAGGGCCAAAGGTTAAATTTGTGCAGACAGTACTTCTAGATGGGCCTTGATTGGTTTGAGATACTTCCATCCAGTTGATTGTCATGCTTTTGTCTGAGGTGTGTCACACTCAGATCCACATATCTGGAACCGTAGGTTGCATTAAGAGATTACGGGAGCCAGTAGTCTCCTGACAATATTGAAGAGGAGTGGCAACAATGGTTGAGGTTTGAGGTTTGTTTATTGTACAGTTAATACAAACTCACAATATAAAAACTTACAAATATATAAAGGAAAACCATAGTTACAATTAAAATATAAGAAGAACAGGTAGGCTCGCTTGTTAAGATCATAAAAGTCACGATATATTTTGGTAAGGGCCATAAGGATTAAGAGAACAAAGTACTCCGAGGGACTTAGCACAGCTTCAGCTTGGCTAGTGCTTTAGGTGAGCCATGTGACTGTTTCATAAGTCTCCTAGCCACTATGTCTAAGAATTTTGTTAGTCTACAGTTTAACTGAGTCTCTTCAGGTTTAAAACGCAGCATCACAGCCTGCTTGCAACTTGTTATGCCCTTATGGTATCATAGGGCACGAAGTAGGGATCGCCTTATGTCCATGAGGTTTGTACAGATACAGATGATGTGTATAATTTCCTCTTTTCCAGATGAACAGAGTGGCAACAATGGAGCACCAAGCTGGGCCATATGTGAGACAGACTTCATTTGGCAATATTGGCACCGATTTTAATTTGCTGAAAGGAGACTGATAGGAATTATAGTTTCACTGAACAGACAATCAGATGAGCCCATTCCCTTTTCCAAGTGGTCTAGCTGTGTTTTATGATCCAGTGTGAGATATGGAGTGGACAAGGCATGTAGAAATAAGATTTCAGTCTGTCCCTTGTTTTTTTTTTTACTTTGATATGATATGATATGATAAAAACATTTGTACAGCGCACGTTCACCAACGGCTTCTTGGCGCTTTGGACAGACAGAGGAGAAGACTGCGAGATGGAAACATTAATCAGTCAATAATCAATTAAAAGCTTGAGAGAACAACCAAGTCTTCAAAGCCTTCCTGAAGGAGTGATAAGAAGAGATAAGACGGAGGTCAGAGGGCAAGGAGTTCCAAAAAAGGGGAGCTTGAGAAGCGAATCTTAATCCCCCAAGCCTTTTCCGCTTGAAGGGGCACATGAGCAGCAAATTGGAGCTCGAAGAGCGAAGAGCTCAGGAAGGGATATATCGATGAAGGCGAGAGGATATGAAGGCTGGGCCTTGATGGGCAATGGCCTGGTAGGTCAAGCAGCCCACCTTGAAAAGGCTGCGCTGGATCACAGGGAGCCAGTGCAGGCTCCTCAATAGAAGCTTGGCTAAACTTGTCCTAGGCTGCCGGAAAACCAGTCTCGCCGCTTGATTCTGGATAAGCTGAAGTTGGCGAGACTGGTAAAGGGGAATGCCAACATACAATGCGTTTCCATAATAGATGCCGGAAATAACCAGACCAAGCGTAACTTGAACTAGGGCCTCATGAGTGAGGAATCTGCTAATCTTTCTGATGCGGCGAAGATGAAAAAAACATGCCAACATCACAGATTTAATTTGGGGTTTCATAGTCAGATCCTCACTGATGGTGACTCCAAGACTCTTGACCGAGCTCACCAGGCAGGGGGCACTTCCCAGCGAGTGTGGCCAGAAGCCGGAGTTCCAAGGATTGCCCGGAGGTCCAGTGAGTACAAGCTTGGTCATTCCTGGGTTAAGCTTGAGTTGGTTCGCATTCATCCAATTACTGATGTATGACATAGTAGACTGAATGTTCTCAATAGAGGCAGGAGAGGAATCAATGTTGAAAATGAGCTCGAGGTCATCCGCATAATTGAGGATGACCCCTGGTCTCTCTCGTATCCTGGAAATGAGGGGAGAAATATAAAGGTTGAATAATAATGGGGAGAAGGAAGAACCCTGAGGGACCCCACCCGTAAGACCTTTGGCTTCGGACGCGAAGGGGCCAAGACGAACACCTTGCTAACGATCTTGTAGAAAAGAGGTGAGCCACCTAAGCGGGGTGCCCCTGATGCCGGCGCTCTCGACCTGTTGAAGAAGGATGGAATGATGAACGGTGTTGAACGCCGCCAACAAGTCAAGGTGCACCAGGGCCTGGGAGATGTTTTGATCAGCCCCTTTTCTAAGTTCGTCATAAACTGCCACCATCACGGATTCTGTGGAGTGCTGCGGACTAAAACCGGCCTGATGTTGATCTAAAAACCGTTTTTATTTAATGAAATCACAGTAGCATATTACATGATTGAACGACATATTGCATAGTACCATCAACAAATTACAAATCAACATCAGTCAAGAATACTCAAGACACATCTCCCACACATATGTCTCCTCTATGTTTGTTCCAATGTGACCACTTCTTATCCCATTTCTTAGGGCATCCCCTTGCCTTATAGATCTCTGTCTCCGCCAGCATATACAGATCCATTTATTTTCCCCACAAAGTGGGTTTTTGGCCCCTCAACTCCTAGCCACCTCTCTCTTCACCAGTGTGTAACCCAATGTTGTGAACTGTTGTTGGATTTCTGGAAAATCAGTGTCTTCCCAGATGTTCAGTAGTCCGAGTTGTGGGGTTAGAGCTATTGCTTTTCCTACTGCAGTGGACATATGTTTTGTGGCTCCCTCCCAGAGGGGCAAGTCCACAAGGTGTGGTAAAATGTGGCTTGCTGGCCACACCCCCTTCCACATCTATCGTCGGGTTTTAGCTCCTATTTTTGCCAAAACTGTCCCCGTTATGTATGAGCGGTGAAGTATTCTCAGTTGGATCAGGCGGAATCTCTGAGTGATGGCCGCCTCACTTGGAGACATCAGTGCTGACTGCCAGGCTTCTTCCTCCATAGGGCCGATATCACATTGCCAGCGCTCCCTGAGCTTCGAAAAGGTATCTGGAAGGTTGTTACTCAATTTCTTATAGGTTAAGGAAATCGCCTTCGACCTGGGAGGTCCATCAAGCATGAAGCAGGCGATCTTCCAGAGGGGAAGATTCCGGTATATCCATAAAAGATGGAAAGGCTGCCTGTAACGCGTGTCTGATTTGTAAGTATCGTTAAAAATTTCCCCCTGAGCCAATTGATATTTATATTTGAGCTCACTAAAGGTCAATATTGCCCACTTTTTGACCAAATCTCCCACTGTGGACAGCCCGATGAGGTCCTATTTATCAAACCTGGGCTGATAACCTAGCCTTCCCAGTTTCTGGGTGAACCAAAGTGGTGTGGCCAACGATAGTGTGTCTATCCAGCCCTGTCGAGACGTGACTATGCGCCAAATATGAAGCGTGTGTTTTGTCAGTCCAAAGAACTTCCCTTTATTTTTCTTGTCAGTGGTATATAGAGCCCCCAAATAACCCGAGTGGTCAGTCTGGTATCTATCCAGGGCATACGCTGGGTCATCCAGAGGGTAATACAGCTAATGGTTAACAGTCACCAGGTGTGCCACTCAGTAATCGCGCTGCAGTTCTGGGAGGACTATGCCCCCATCATACCAACTTTTTGTCAGTTTCTGCCTAGCAATCCTAGGGGCCTTCCCTTCCCAGAGCAGTATGGTGATCTCATGCTCAACAGCTCTGAAATATGAATCTGGAACTTTGTAGGGGTAGTTATGGAGCACATAGAGGGAGAGAGGAAGGGCCGACATCTTGAAAAGCGCTCCCCTCCCCACTAGTGTCAAGGGCAGGGTCCTCCAATGTTTAAAATCTGCACACAATCGAGCTAAAGGCGGGGCCAAATTTGAGTCATAAAAACAGGCTGGGTCTGAGGTAACAAAGATCCCCAAGTATCGAAAGCCGTCAGTGGCTACTGTTATCACACATTGTGCTGGGAGACGCGGCATCTCTCCTTTCAGCATGAACAGGACTGATTTGTGCCAGTTTATGGCAAACCCCGAGTATTTACCAAAGTTTGTGAATATGTCTAAGACAACACTGATCGATTTACATCATTCGCCCAGCGCATGCCACGCACCATCACGTCTCTTCGGATCCAGGCCGCAAGTGGCTCCAGTACGAGGGAAAAGATCAGCAAGTCTGTTCTTTGTTGAGGCAAGTGAGTAAATCTTACCAAAAATTATTGATGCCTTGCTTATGTAGAATATTCGTTGATTCTTCATAATATTGCATCTGGTGCATTACCTCGACCTCCATGACTTTGCAATTATATGGTAAGTTAGAATTATGTCTATAAACAGAGGGTTTTAATCCGTCTGATGTTAGTTTATTTAACAGTCAAGAAATGATTGCTTATTTTAGGGTGTTTAGCACAGATGGTTTTTGAAAAGAGGATTTTATCATCTTTGTTATACACTGTATGAACGTATGGAAGTAGTCTTTAATTGCAGTTTGACCAAACCTCATCTTTGAAGGTTTTAGGCCTTTAGCTCACTGGTTCTTTTGTACACTTGCACATGTCTTAATATTGAAAATGATGAGAAACTTGTTTAGAGGCTGGAGGGCTTGACTGATACACATGGTGGGGTTTCCAACTTTTCTGAATTCTCAGATCATTTTTTTTATCTCCTTCTCAAAGAAGTTCATCAGATTTGTAAAGTGCTGGCTTGGGATGACAGAAACATTTTTAAAGCGACAGGGTTTGTAATTTATTTAAATAATAAATATTTTAAACAGCTCCCTATGGGGGCTTGAGGCCTATATGACTATCATATGGTATTCTTGTAAGTGAGACATTTGCTGAGATGGGTAAACTGTCAGGGGTGGTTCCTACTGTGTGCAATGTGGTTGGTAATTTTCTCTTTTGAAGATTGTGTTGGGTTGGCATATATCCTCGCATACCGCTTCCCATCCCACAACGCAGTATGCCACCTTCTACTTAATCAGGATCTTTTACAGACAAATCAAATTCTCAAACATCCTCATCACTTCATCCATCTGGAAAACCCTAATCACCATATTTGGTGACCTCAACTTCTCAGACGACTGAAGCATGAATATAAAACAACTCACTCTCTCCTTTTTAAAAAATTTTTTTTATTGATTTTTGTTGCAAGCAAAGCAGAATATATCATTACAGTTCAAATAATCAAGAAATATAAGTATGCATTCTCCGGAAGGTGTACTGATGTGTTTACATCTGAAAGGGGAGTCCGACAGGGATGTATTTTGGCACCACTACTGTTCACGCTGTATGTGAACGCTCTAGAGCCCGCCCTAAGGGGCGTTACAAGCGACATCCCACGTGCAGGGGAACAGGGCATACCAGTTCTCCTGTATGCGGATGACGCGGTTCTACTTGCCCGAACAGGGGTGGGGCTTCAACGGCTCTTGGACGCTTTTGAATCCTTTATGGGTTCCTTAGACCTGAAAATAAATGCGAAAAAATCTCAGGTTATGCTCATGGGCCGGGCCTCAAGGAAATCTTTCCACAAAACCTTTTTCTGTGGCCAGGAAAAACTTGTTCGTGTCACCTCTTTCCCCTACCTGGGGATCACCTTTGATGAGAAAGGTAGTTGGGGACCCCAGGTAAAAAGCAGAGTAGCCACGCTGGCCAGAACTTCCGCTGCGCTCCATGGGTTTTCAAAAAAACTGGGGGGTAGGCCAATTGCAGCTATCAGTAAAATATATAAAGCTAAATGCATCTCAGTAGCTTCATATGGTGGCTCACTGTGGGGTTATAAAAGAGTTGATCCCATCCAGACTGCGGAAAACAAATTTTTTAGATCTGTTTTGGGTGTTCCGCAGTCAACCCCGTCCTATAACGTCCACCAGGAATTAGGGGAAGACTACATTGCTGATTTGATTAAAACAGCACCATTAATCGCCTGGCTTAAGATGTGGCTTAATTCTGAAATTCCCCTAAACCATACTATAATAAGGGACTGTCTGACCCTAGACAATGTACATAGGATTGGATGGTTGATTTACATTAAGGACAGCTTTTCTAGGTTGGGGAGGCCTGAACTATACTCGGTCACTGACTCTATAACATCTAATGACGTCGTTTATACCAAGGTGGCTATGAAGGAGCTCCTTTCTTTGGAGAGGGAAGAAACTGAGCTAAAGAAACCCTGTGTTAGGGCCAGTCTTTTGCTGGCTATACCTAGTGGTCCTGACAATTACCTCAACGTGGTGACTCATCCCTATCATAGGTTCATTTTAACCCGTTTTCGATTTAATTTGATTCATTTTAACTTGGGTTCTTTTCCTGTGTGGTGCACCCCTGAAAAGGCCCCGCCCTGTTCTTGTGATCTCTTTTCGGAGCAGAGTACAATGCATTTTATAATGTTCTGCAGTTATTATAACGATGCCCGGAAGTTGTTTCTTGTTCCTATACTCAAGGAAGCAGGATTTATCTTAGTCAGACCTGCTCTTATTTATTTACAAATGTTGCAAACTCCCAGGCTCATGTTTTATGTGGCAAGTTTCCTGGTGAGAGCTATAAGAAGCAGGAACATCAGACTTAAAAATGCGCCCACCTTCTCTTGTAGCCCAGACTCGTTTATCAACTAGTCTGGCTGCTGGCAATTTTTGGTCAAGAATCTTAGATTATAGTGTATCAGGGCTTGTAGTTATCCTACTTTAATATCTATGAGGAGACCCACCTATGGAAGAATCGTATGTTTTTCTGCACTTTAGCACTTTGCACTTTAGTACCTTGCACTAACATTTTATCAATGAAATATAACATGGTGTACAATGATTTTAACTAAATGTTTCTTTTAAATGTTTTTTTAACTGTTTTTTAACTGTTTTTATTCATGGTATTTGTTGTTTGTGATTTCATGCCATTGTCTTTGTATGATATTAAGTTATCGCAATAAAGAATTTTGACTGACTGACTGTATGGAAGTAGTCTTTAATTGCAGTTTGAACAAAGCTCATCTTTGAAGGTTTTAGGCCTTTAGCTCACTGGTTCTTTTGTACACTTGCACATGTCTTAATATTGAAAATGATGAGAAACTTGTTTAGAGGCTGGAGGGCTTGACCGATACACATGGTGGGGTTTCCAGCTTTTCTGAATTCTCAGATCATTTTTTTTATCTCCTTCTCAAAGAAGTTCATCAGATTTGTAAAGTGCTGGCTTGGGATGACAGAAACATTTTTAAAGCGACAGGGTTTGTAATTTATTTAAATAATAAATATTTTAAACAGCTCCCTATGGGGGCTTGAGGCCTATATGACTATCATATGGTATTCTTGTAAGTGAGACATTTGCTGAGATGGGTAAACTGTCAGGGGTGGTTCCTACTGTGTGCAATGTGGTTGGTAATTTTCTCTTTTGAAGATTGTGTTGGGTTGGCATATATCCTCACATACCGCTTCCCATCCCACAACGCAGTATGCCACCTTCTACTTAATCAGGATATTTTACAGACAAATCAAATTCTCAAACATCCTCATCACTTCATCCATCTGGAAAACCCTAATCACCATATTTGGTGACCTCAACTTCTCAGACGACTGAAGCATGAATATAAAACAACTCACTCTCTCCTTTTTAAAAAAAAATGTTTATTGATTTTTGTTGCAAGCAAAGCAGAATATATCATTACAGTTCAAATAATCAAGAAATATAAGTATGCATTCTCCAGAAGATACAAGGAAATAAAAAACAACATAGGACAGATACAGTTCTTATTGAATCATTTCCTCGTCAATCCACTGTTGTATTGGAGTCCAGATTTTCATGCCTAGTTGTTTCCGTTTTCTTCCTTTTGTTGCATGGATAGCAAGTTCAAATTTGTACCTAGCTAATAAACGACCCCTCCACATAAAAAACGAGGGTGATTCCGGACTTATCCACTCCTGAGTGATACATGCACGCAGTTCAGACATCATAATAAATATTGTTGATCCATTTCTATAGAGTCTTTAGATATGCCAAATAATATTAAATCAGGGGACAGGATTATTGTTTTTCCTGTAATTTTTTCAATCATTTTTTAAATATCTGAAATTATATCAACTAATTTAATACAAGAGTAAAACATATGTATTGTATCTGCTCCTCTCATATTACAGCGATTGCAGTTTATACCAACCGTAACCCCCCATTTCATAACTTTGGCAGGTGTGTAATAGAGAACACACATAACCATATATTGTTGAGTTCGAGTTCGCCCTGAAAACAATATGGAATTAGCTGCTTTAATTGATTCTTTTATCAACAAATCCTTTATTCCTAATTTCTCTTCCCATTTATGGCAAATCATAGTAAAATCGTCAGGGAGGTAGGTCATAAAGATATTATAATAATACCCTATTTTTCTTTTAATAGCCAAGCTATCTTTAATCAGAATCGTTTTTAATCCTTGTCGCTCGTTAATAGAAAATGAGTTTAAAAAGCTATAGATCTGTAAATATTTGAAATAGTCGTGAGGAGGAAGTTTATATTTGTGCTGGAGTTCAGAAAAAGAAAGTAAGGAGGTAGAATTAGTTGTATATAAATCAGAAAGATAGCGAATACCTTTGATGTTCCATCTATTCATCACCTGATCTCTAAATATGGGGGGAAAGCAATGTAATGAATTTAATGGAGTATATCTTATGATCTTTGTAATACCAACCAGTCTTTTTATAATTCGCCATGCTTTATACGCAGCCACTATAATCTTAAATTTTGTTTTTTTATAGTAACTTACAACTCACTCTCTCCTTATTGACTATCTAAGCTCAAACTCATCTTTTACCCTGCCACCACCAAACCTAATGCCCACACCATTCTTAATGACTTCAGTGCATTTCTGGAAAAACAAGTGAACACACATTCTCCAAATAAAATATGCAAGTGCAAGCCTAAACCTTCATCACCCTGGTACTCCAAAGACATTGCTGACAACAAATGTTCCATTTGCCGTCAGGATAGAAATTCAAGGAAAAACAGAGCCCTCAGCAACCTCATGCCTCCAAACAACATGTAAACAAATCATCACATCAGCCAATAGCAATGCGATAAAAACCCCATTAAGGAAGCTGAAAGCAGAAGTAGAATGCCTTTAAGACATTCAAGCATTGCATTAACCCCAAATGACCCTCCAATCCCATACTCCACTAAAAAGTGCAATGCCATTGACCTCTTCTGAAGTGGAAAAATACACACTAAGCAACAACACATCAACACATCAATAACAACAAGCATTCTTCGATATTGACACCTACCCTTCAGTGCTGCATTTCACAAAGGTCATCCTTTAAACTTCTGTCGCTCGTAGATTTTGCTTCCATCGTACACTCTTTGAAAACATCGACCTCCTATAAAGAAGATTTTTTATTGTATCCTTCATCAATGCTCCCTCCAGAGAAGCTTTATGACCCCACTCACCATCGTCAGCTCCTCCCTCACTTACCACATCTATCCAGAAACTCTCATGATGAACCAGATCCTCTTACTCCTAAAGAAAATCATACCCTGAGGATATCATCATCTACGGGCCCATTACTCACCTACCCTTCATTGGTAAGTTCACAAAAAAGCAATTTATAAATAACTCCAAGAATACTTCAATACCAACCATCTCCTGAATGGCAAAGAATTCAGCTTCAGATCACAGTGTAATATGGTGATAGCAGCATTATAATTCATGGACAATACTCTCCTGTTCTACCTCCTGATATTGCTAGAACCCACATATGCCTATGTTACAATTGATCATACTACACCATTCAGATCATGAAGTCTCAAATAAGATTTACTCCAACATCTTGACTGGTTGTCCTCCAGCTTACCTTACTAAAAAAAGGACATTCACATGGGCACAGCCAAAATATTCTTATCACTTGTGGGATCCTTCAGGATTCCATCTTGACTTTCATCATCTCCAACTTCTAAATGGAGCCCCTTCTTACTCTATTATCAATAACAGCATCAACATTCACTGATATGCCGAACCACACAACACTAATTGAAGATCTTCTCCACTCCAGAATCCCAATGCCTGAAACAAGGCCTATGCCTCATCCAGACTTGGTTTTCCAGCACCTACATGAAAAGCAACTTCACTAAGACAGGACAGACTCCCAACTATTCTCAAAGATCAACAAGCAACACCTAGTCCGAACCTAGCTAAAGGACATGACCCTGGATACATTTAAATTCTAACTTTCACCCAATGCCAAGTCACTCAAATTCACTCTAGCCATCAACGTCCTGTTCAAGGAACACATCACAAAGCAAAGTAAGGTTGCCTGGTACCAGTTCTTTGTACTGAAGAAAGTGAAACAGCTCCTGCTAGAAGAAGATTTATTCTTGCATCTAGATGATGGCAACTCCTGGCTCCGTAGCCTTCCAGACATCACCCTGACCTCTTTAAATGCATCCTACATTCCACAGCATGCCTCAATAAGGCCAGAACCTCTCCCACCCTGATTGGAACTCCACTGGCTCCCCTTGCTATTGTTTACCATCATCAAAGTCAAAGCTGTCATCCTGTTTATCTCGGTACAAGTTCATTATCTTTTGTGGCTATTGGCACCTCTACAACCAGGCATCATCAGTCTGGATACAGAGAAATGCAAAAAAAGAAGGCAGCCTATCTTGTCCATATATGCACCCATGATTTGATATGACTTCTGTTTATCTATCAGGACCTAACCAACCCAGCTCTATCTTAGAAAGAGGAAAGGCAAATCATTTAAACAGCATTAATTAATGAAAAATTAATAGCCCACCTCCATTTTTAGAATCTAGTTTCCTCTCCTATTACTAATTGATTTAATCTTTGTCCTTGACCCTGTACAGTGCTGAGCTGCTTTTTGGTTAGGTTTGGGTAATACAAATCCCACATACTTACAACTCCACATGCTCTAATGTAAATAGCATAATTAGTGCATGAGCCATGTATGATTTTGAGTTGGTACTTATGTTTGAGGAATCGGTGCTGTCTGAAAAGACCATGCCCTGCATGTGTCCTGCTGAGTGAGAGGGAGAGGTAATGGATTGAAATAAGCCTAGTGACTCTAAATTCTCCACCCTCTCAATTATTTATCTGGATGAAAGACTGTCTTTGCTGGTTTGTTAGGACTTGATTAGACTGAGCCATGATACTTTGATAAAAGAAAGATTGTTTCCTGCTTCACAGCAAATGAATGTGATGATTAACCCTGGGCATAGGACTACGCTACGCTCGCGGAGTGTGTGTAGTTTGTGCAACTATGCACTACGTAAATTGCATGTAGCACAGTGCAAAAACACGTAGCTTTGCGTAGTGGGCATTTTTTGCTTGCTTGCGGTCCTCAACGTCAAGTTGGCAACCGCGAGCGAGCAAAATCTACGTCCCAGCAAGACTTTTTCCTCGTTCGCAATCAGCAACAACAATTTGCCGTTCGTGTACATGGAAAATTAACCTTCCAGCGAGATTCTCAATGCAGGGAGGTCAGGTTTCTCATTGCGAGTGGTCCCGCAAGCTTGCGACCGCTCGTGATGAGAAACTACCAGTCTGCTTTGAGAAAACTGCTGCTGGAGTACAAATCTACTCGAGCAGTAGAAAACAACCGCTTGCACTGTGCAAGATGTGGTTTGCAATTATTTCACAGTAGGGACAAGCATCCGGCTCTGCGCAATCAGCATTTTCCCAACCGCAGTTTGTGTAGCTACGCATAGCTCGCATAGTGCGAAGTGCACTTCGCGTAGCTACGCGTAGCACTACTATGCAAACTACGCCTATGGTTAGTGATGATGCAAGAGGAATAAGTAAGGCGGTAATGTTCAACATGATATGTCTGCTTGAATTGTAGAAAGAGATTGCTGTTGGAAGCATACTTTCAATTTGTGTTGTGTGATTGCTAATCCTTCTTCTCTGTTACTTAGGTCTTTTTAAAAGGATTTCAAAATTTGGTGAAAAAAGTATGCCATGGAGGATGGCTTCATACTCAAAAAACCAGGTCTCTGATAACCATGTACATTCTTCCTCTTCAAACGCGTAATGGATTTCTCTTCAGTGTTTGCCTTAACATTCATCTAAGTCAAATTGTTACAAATAATCACATGTACCACCATTCTGTATTATCCTGTGCTAGTAGCAAAAGCTTCAGAAATGTGTGGTTGGTCCTAGCAATATTTGACTTACTGGTGTGTACTCGAAGTCCTGGTCGACTAGATTTGATGTTTATTGTAGGACTGAAGGTTATGGAAGTCTGTGGTCTTTCGGAAAAGGTTCAGTTAGTAGAGGTCTTTTCTGTGTATTTTAATTTCTCCCTAAAATGAATGGTTATCCTGTGTAGTAGTCCTTTTAGAATATTCTGCCTGTCTGAGATTGTGAAAAGGTCTGCGATGGTGCAGCAGCTCCTTATTTTCATTTTCTGGTCTGAAAGGAGTTTGCAACTACCCAGCATTTATGGTGTCCAGGCAAGATGGCTACTTTAAATCAGAATTTCGCATTGTTTGAAAATATTTTGGATTGGTAGATCTGGGATCATCTCGTCACTCTGGAGTGCATTTAGATGATGCCTTAAACCTATGATACTGCTAAAGTATCATGTTATCAAACTTCCTCTAACCTGCCTTGGTCTCACACTTAGATGGTAAGGTCAACAGCGGTGACATTTTTGCCTTCCTAAAGGGTGCCACCTTTCCCTCAGAAAACATACTGCCCGTTGGTTCATGTTCATGGATTCTGGAAAGTCAAAGAGCTGGAATGAACATGGTTTTTTAAAAATGATCCTCTTTCTTTTTTTTCTTGGCATGACCATTCTGCCTCTGCGTTGATAAACATTTGGGAATCATTAGCTTTAAATACCTTTGGAGCAATGTTTTTTTGTATTTTATGATTAAGACCTATATTTCAACTTTTACTTTTCCAACTTCTTAGTGAGTGTGGCATGATAAATACAAATATCAGCCCTTTCAGTAAAATACTGGAAAGGCGTATCTCAACTCCTTAATATTCATACCTGAATTAGAAACCACAAAACAAACATACCTAGTTCCTCACTGTTTGGGCATGTAGGGGGAAGACTCAGTCCTCCTTTAATATGGATATCCAGCACTTACCTGAAGCTCAACCCAACCAAGACAGCATTCCTGAATTCCTGATACCAGCTATTGTCTAAAGAAGGTCATGCTGTTTCTTTCAGGAAAGGTGGACTCAGGCCTTCTTTTCAAGCTCTTTCACTCTCACATCAGAATGGAGTTAGTGCTCTACTTCATGGCATCCCATACCCCACATTAGGGGAATTCTAGATGCTGTGTAACGTCTCATCTAAGGCTTGTAGAAATATGATCACATCACCCAAATCCTGATGGAGTTCCATTGGCTCTCCTTGCCAGCCCATACCATCTTTGAAACCAGCAGCATCAGGTACAAAACTATCACGATCAACATCTGCTTATATTGCAGACAACCTCACCATCTATTGTGGATCTCAGCACACATGTACAACATATGACAACACCAGACTGCAGATTAAGAAGTGCAAAAAAAAAACAGCCTGCATCCAGGATTCGGAACACCATCCCTGTATTCATCAGGAACATTAGCTGCTTGTTATTAAACATGTATTTTCTATCATATAACAAAACATAGAGTGGGCTTTGGAACAGGCCATTGCTCATGATTGGATAGCTTAATTAAATATCTAAATTTGATGTTCCTGTTTCTTTGCCCTTCCTATTCTTGCTTTTCAAGATCCACTGCATAACACTGCATACACTCAAGGGTCCCATGTTACCTGTAGGAAAGACTGCCCACCACAGGGAGACAGAAAATAACAAGAGAGAAGCAAGACTGACACTGAAGTTACAAAATCAAACACAACCATTACTCCCATCCAGGGTTTTCCTGCCCAGCTCCCAGGCGATGGAGATAGAACTCAGAATGCATAAGCACAATTACAAACCTCCTTCATTAAAAAAAATGTAAAACCCAAATGCATTTTTAGGCTCCTTCTACTGAAGTATTCTTCTCTCTTGTAGCTTGGCCCCAGTTAACATGACTACCCCAAAATGTAGTTAGAAATTGAGCACCCGATTCACAAAGGTAAAGTTAGACCAAAAGTCGAACTTAGACCAAAAGTTTTACTTTACTACTTTTTAGAATTTCCAAAGATCAGTCACTATTAGTACCTTTTGCCATAATGTTTTTGAAAATACGGGGGTGGCTCTGGCGTCCAGGGATGATGGCGGCTCCGCTGTAAAGCTCTGCTGAGACCGGCATCCCAAAGAGACCTCAGTGAGCCAGGTAGCATTGGACACTATCAATGCCCGTGATTCTTGCCCAGCACAGCACCTGGAAAGGGCAATTTTGAATCTATGTGAGATTTGATGCATCCCCGCACTCAGATACCCAGCAATGAGTGGTCTTGTACAAGCTCAAGGGAATTGCTGTATACTTTTACCGAACAGACATGGTGACTCAGTTTACACCTTCCTCTTTTCCTCAAGGGTCCACCAGTGACAGACCGCCTGCACTCCTCTTTGGATTGTCAGAGGGGAGAGTGAGCTGCACCTCCCAAGGCCACCAGTCACTGTGAAAAGGGGTCAGTGAGCCTTCCCAGGCAGAAAACCTCCACAACCAGAATAAACTAACCACTATTTCCATCCTTCCTCTCTACTCCTCAAGGGTGCAGGGCCCTCATTGAAGCTGGACCGAGACCGGACCCCCCGCTGAAAAAGCACAACATCACTGACACTGCTGCAGTGGGTCATCAGGTGACTTGTAGGATTGCTAGTCCCGGAGTAGTACCTTGACCCATTCCTGAACTTCTCTTCATTCAGACCCTCACCCACTGGGTTCCTAAGCTGACCCCCCCCCCTTGCTGAAACAAGACCACAGAGCACTCCCCAGATTTGAGAGAGCCACCATGTACTTCTGGCTCATGGTGGCAGGGGCAGCTGGATTTCTCTACAACACAAGGATGCCTGAACATTGCTACAGTGTGTGTAGCTGCCCCACCATACTGGACTGTTTGTGGCCCTGCAAAAAGGGTGCATATTTGGTACTCACTTTGTCTGCTGGTTGACCGACTGAGAACCCCATGCACTGATTGACTCTTTCTTCCAGGCACCCTCTTAGACCTCATGGACTCAAGGCACCTAATCATCGTCTACTGTGTGAAAGAAATCCAAATCTGCTTGATTCTCTTTTCGCCATGTCCAAACCTACATGTCAATTGCTATTTACGGAGGTTGTGGCCAGAAAACGACACAAGATGCAAAACGGCCAACCCACACCACCTGCAGACTACCCTGGAGGGCATGCTGAAATAACTTTTCACCCTCCAATTCTCAAAGGCAACAGGGGAAGAGAACACAATAAAGACCTCCATAGATAACCCTACGTATGCCTCCTTCAACACTTGTTTGTAAAAACATAGAACAGGCGCAAACTGGTGTAGCAGAAGATAGCATCATCTGTACACTGGGATCAGGACCATTAGTTTCTACAATGTAAAGTTACAGAACTGGAAGACCGGAGCCACCGAGAAAATCTTCGGTTCTCTGGAAAAAAAAGAAAAATGGAAGGCACAGGAATGATGGCATTCCAGGCCTCTTTTTTGCGGGAGCTCACTGCCCTGAAATTCATACCCCCATTAGAATTGAAGAGGATGTGCAGACTAAGAACCAGAAGAGCACTTACCTGGGAAGGGCCACTCCAACTTATCATGTTCTACATTTTTCATTAACAAGCACGACAAATCATCCAGGAGGCGAAGAAGCGCAGCCCCTACCTATACCTAGCAATCTATGTTATGATCTCTCAAGACTTCTCGCACAACATGGTACAACACAGGATGAGGTTTTTGGCCCTCCGTCTGTGGCTTAAAAAAATGAGACATCAATGGCTTAGAAAAACTGGACATACAGTATGGCCTTTAACATCCAACCATCAGTGTGATTAAGCATAACAACAGAACCTCAGAATATGATGACCCAGGCCAGTTGGAGGGTTTTCTGTACTCCTTGGAGGATGCGAACAAGAAAACAACCACCACTTTGACACAACAATAGCAGTCATCTCTGACACAAGGCCTGCAGGAAGGAGAAACTGACAGTCCTGTCAGACTGATAGAGATATATTATAAGATGCCACCCACCAACGTTTTGAGGGGCCAAAACCGAAACACCAGGGTTGATAGCTGTTGCCACAGGACCAGTCCAGATCCCCTCTGAGACCGCAGCAGTAAAGAGACCACTCCATAGCCTTTGGTTGTCAATTTTAGTGGTGTATCTTTTTCCAATGTACTTGTCTATGGTGGCTTTGCTGTAACCGGACGAACTATCATTGTGTAATGATGCCCCTCTAGCATAATGTATGATGTGTTCTTTTTCTCACACCTTTTTCCAGTCAGGCCTCCTTTGCGGAGTCGTTCAGCACTTACAACTATACATCAGGCAAAGGGCATGGGTTCCAACACAACATACATAGGTGTTACTTCTCTTTTTGCAGTGTGCATCATTCTTACATCTTCACTGCAGTCCAAGGAGGCCATGTACGAAGTCATGATACTGGGCAGACTCACACCTCCATGCCATTTCATACTTTTACGACCTATGCATACTAAGAGATGCGTTGATGGCCCCAGGCACCAGCCTTCACCAGATTAAGGTGTAGTAGGCCCACAGACGCCACACAGGTGGTGAGATAGCTACTCAGTGACACAACCACATCACACTTAACCCATTTCAGGTGGCTCTTTGCCCACTCTCTTTCCCTTCAGGTCAAGACACCCTTAGCCTAGAATGTAAGGGATCACATTCCCAAATACTCTTAATTTAAGGTTCGCTCAACCTTAGTGGCCTGTCTCATTTAATTAAAATGAAGAAAATACTATCCTACCTGTAAACCCTATGACAAAGATCAGATGTGGAAATTTCGAAGCTGCTCCGCAATTCAGTATGGAAGGAATACCATCCTCACAAACGCCACACTCCCACTTCAACACAGTCTCACGCCAAGATACACAAAAATGGAAATTCTAGTGCAGCAGGGCCTACCAATCAAAACTCATAAAATTTGGCATGAACCTCTTGGTTATTATGTACTCATCAAACTGACAATACAACACCAAACACTGATAGTGGGCTTCATCTATGCCCCTGTCACGGATAATGGGTCCACTTCAGGGCATCTCCAGGGCTTTCCTCCAATGCCCCCACACTCGGGGTAACTCGAACTTAGCCCCAGACCTATATATGGACAAATCTCAACATTTCCATACCAGCAATGAAACAGACAAAGGACTCTATGGGACATCTTTTGGCACTTTTTTAGCCCCAATAAATGCGTTAATAGCATCATCTACTATGTGCATGGCACATGCACTCGCATAAAATATTTCCTGACATCAGCTCACCTTCTAAACAGAATAATTGACATGCCATTCAACCCATTGGGGTAACATACCATGCTATGATTCAAATTAAGCTGAACCTGGGGCTGGTGAAACAACCAAAGGCAAAGTGGCAGCTCAATATGTCCTTTTATCAACTGCCTACTGGCAAACAAAAACTGATCCCCATATTGACCACTTTTCTAGATGTGAACGAGCACTCAGTACCCGCTACATCAGTAATGTGGGTGGCACTCAAGGTGGGAGTAAATTGGGCACTTATGAGAGACTCAGCCATACCTAGAAAAAGAGCACAATAACAACCGACAGCACTAGAAGAACGAGTAGCGACACTCAAACACATACAAAACAACAAAGTCCCTTCTGACCTTCATGCCCTACAACAGGCAAAGGGTGAACTAAACACACTTACAGTCAAACAAAAACATGTTCTAATTTGTTTCTTCTTGAGTTCACTACATGTTGAACCTGTGTACTACGATGTGTAATGCTTCTGTGCTGAGATTTGGTGTTTAAGCTAAGAGGAGGGTCGTTTTTCAGCATTGGTTTTGTCATTTCCCTGATGAAGGGCACATTATGTTAGTGCCCGAAATGCATTGGACACGCCTTGATATTTGCCTGATGTTTGAAATTTAAAACAATTTGATGAACTTTGAAACGAAATAATACAAAATGCAACGCAAATCATGAATAATCTTAAATAAATGATGATCAAAGCGAACAGTGAATGAAAGTGTTTTTCTGAGAACACAACCAAAGTGTGTGCCAATCAGGGATGACACCAGATTCCATCTGGTCTCACTAATCTTGTAATTTTCCTGACGTCGTGGGGCACTCGACGCCTCCTAATTGAGCACCACCAAACTTGAACAAAGCACATTTAACTTGAACAACTTCATCATAACCAGCAGTGCATCTACCCAACTTTACTATACTAAACACACTTACCACATCCCATGCTGAAAAAGCACTGTTTCCTTGGAACAAATGAGTTATGAGAAAGGGGAAAAGGGAAAAGGCCAGTAGGCTACTATCCCTACAACTTAAACAACAGGAGTCTATCACTCCATCCCAGCCATCAGGGGCTAATATGGCATGGTACTCACCCACCCGACTGCCATACCCTTCACCTTTAAGGATTTTTATGATGAGTTATACACATCTGAATTCCCCAACCCAATCCGTATGGCAGAAGAGTTTCTCCACCATATCACCTGGCCCACACTCACATTGGCATAATTGGGTTGTTGAATCAAGCTTTCACTGAAGCAGAAAGTTTGCAAGCATTGTTGAACTGCCATTTAATAAAGTACCGGGCCTGCATGGCTATCCGGCAGAATATTATAAGCTTAACAAGCTCAAAATTGTCCCCCTACTGTGCAAAGTATCCAATGGTATATCTGAAGCCTTTTCTGCCACCCCCAGAAATGAACAGGGTTAAAATCATCTTGCTTCTGAAACCTGGCAAGAACCCCTTTGGATGCACTAGTTAACAACTGATCTCCTTTCTTAATGCAGACACAAGAATATTAGCAAAGATCCTTGCAAACTATCTCAAACTGATCGCCCCCTCTTAATCTATCGAAACCAAGTGTGGTTCATTACACA
Source organism: Lissotriton vulgaris (assembly GCF_964263255.1). Lineage (NCBI taxonomy): Eukaryota > Metazoa > Chordata > Amphibia > Caudata > Salamandridae > Lissotriton > Lissotriton vulgaris. The sequence continues at coordinate 1,107,990,374 of NC_141696.1, forward strand.
CCACTCTTGTCCCACATCTGAGCACTGGCACAAATCCTGTGTTGGGTGAATAATGATGAAGATGAGAAGTTAACACATTCTCTGAATTCAGAGGAAGTGTTGATAGGGTATAGTGGCAGTATATCTTTCTCCTCTCACCATGATCGCCCAAGGACACAAATTGATATGATGGCGAAAGGGATGCACAATTCTAGGCTAGAGCTACAATTTCCACAAGGGGGTTCTGTTGTTGGGAAACAACACCATCCATATAGGTGGGGAGGAGTTGATCTAGACACGCTTAACTGTCAAAGCTATCCTAGTTATTGATCTCCTTGTCACCTCAGAGCAATTGAAAATGTTTGTGGAGGTGCTGGGCAAAATACCAAGTAGAGCAGTTGTTCTTCTGTGGCTTTTAGTGACTGAACCTTTGCCACTGTACATATTTACATTCAAAAGGGGTATTGTCAGGAATATATAAAATGGATCTATGACAGAATTTCGACAGACAGAATTTCGACCTACACAAATACCGGGGTAATTATATCGATTGCAAGAATATCGACGCCCTATGTACAACATGGTAAGTACCAAAATATCGAAAAAAATAATATCGATGTAATATATACTTACTTCACAATAATTACTATTCCCACTCCAGAGGGTGCAACAGTAGAGAAAGTGTTGGATAGCGTAGGGGTAAAAATTACTATTCCCACTCCAGAGGGTGCAACAGTAGGGAAAGTGTTGGATAGCGTAGGGGTAAAAATTACTATTCCCACTCCAGAGGGTGCAACAGTAGGGAAAGTGTTGGATAGCGTAGGGGTTAAAATTACTATTTCCACTCCAGTGGGTGCAACAGTAGGGAAAACTGACCCTGAACCCAAAAAATATCCCTTTACTCAAGAACTGAAAACTGACCCTGAACCCTAAAAATACCCCTTTACCCAAAAACCCAAAACTGACCCTGAACCCTAAAAATACCCCTTTACCCAAAAACTGAAAACTGACCCTGAACCCTAAAAATACCCCTTTACCCAAAAACTGAAAACTGACCCTGAACCCTAAAAATACCCCTTTACCCAAAAACTGAAAACTGACCCTGAACCCTAAAAATACCCCTTTACCCAAAAACTGAAAACTGACCCTGAACCCTAAAAATACCCCTTTACCCAAAAACTGAAAACTGACCCTGAACCCTAAAAATACCCCTTTACCCAAGAACTAAAAACTGACCCTGAACCCTAAAAATACTCCTTTACCCAAAATTAATTAATATTACAATTAAATTACTTCCCACCCTATTCCCTTATAAACCCACAACCCGCTCCAGTAGCAAAACATATAATTTAGTTAAAAATATACATAAATTATCAATTAATTATTCAATTATTCAAATAAAATAAATCATTGCCAATTAATATTTAATTGCAAAATAAATTAATCATTAAAAAATAATTATTTAATTACAAATAAATTACTTCCCACCCTATTCCCCTATAAACCCACAACCCGCTCCAGTAGTAAAACATATAATTTACTTAAAAATATACATAAATTATCAATTAATTAATCAATTAATCAATTAAAATAATTCATTGCCAAATAACGAAATGGAAGGAAGAAGTATGATTTGTATAGGAAATGTATATGTATATAATTTGTATATAATCTGTATAAATGTGGATATAATGTGTAAATAAGGTATAATAACATATAATACATATAGAATGTATAATTGATATCAATATGTATGTATAAGGAGAGTGATCTCATCCCAATAAGGAGTGATGTATTATTTTGGTATTAAGAAGAAGTTTCTTTTTGTTTACTTCACATGAAACATACGGTGCTAATCTTATATGATTAGGCAATATCGTTTTTCTTTATTATTTGCTCCATGCCCCCTCTGTGGTCCAGAGGGCGAAAAAATTAAAAAAATTGTGTGAATAAAAAGATTTAAAAAAAAAAAAAAATTATTTAATTACAAATAAATTACTTCCCACCCTATTCCCCTATAAACCCACAACCCGCTCCAGTAGTAAAACATATAATTTACTTAAAAATATACATAAATTATCAATTAATTAATCAATTAATCAATTAAAATAATTCATTGCCAATTAATATTTAATTGCAAAATAAATTAATCATTAAAAAATAATTATTTAATTACAAATAAATTACTTCCCACCCTATTCCCCTATAAACCCACAACCCGCTCCAGTAGTAAAACATATAATTTACTTAAAAATATACATAAATTATCAATTAATTAATCAATTAATCAATTAAAATAATTCATTGCCAATTAATATTTAATTGCAAAATAAATTAATCATTAAAAAATTATTATTTAATTACAAATAAATTACTTCCCACCCTATTCCCCTATAAACCCACAACCCGCTCCAGTAGTAAAACATATAATTTACTTAAAAATATACATAAATTATCAATTAATTAATCAATTAATCAATTAAAATAATTCATTGCCAATTAATATTTAATTGCAAAATAAATTAATCATTAAAAAATGATTTTTTAATTACAAATAAATTACTTCCCACCCTATTCCCCTATAAACCCACAACCCGCTCCAGTAGTAAAACATATAATTTACTTAAAAATATACGTAAATTATCAATTAATTAATCAATTAATCAATTAAAATAATGCATTGCCAATTAATATTTAATTGCAAAATAAATTAATCATTAAAAAATAATTATTTAATTACAAATAAATTACTTCCCACCCTATTCCCCTATAAACCCACAACCCGCTCCAGTAGTAAAACATATAATTTACTTAAAAATATACATAAATTATCAATTAATTAATCAAATAATCAATTAAAATAATTAATTGCCAATTAATATTTAATTGCAAAATAAATTAATCATTAAAAAATAATTATTTAATTACAAATAAATTACTTCCCACCCTATTCCCCTAAAAACCCACAACCTGCTCTGGTAGTAAAACATATAATTTACTTTTATATTTTTTTTATTCATAAAAACATATTAAACACATATTATAACAATTAATTTAAATACTTAACTAAAATTTCTAACACATATTAGTAAATCGAAATTACTTACATCGATATATATGCTATCGATATAAGTAATTTCGATATTACTTACCTTAGGGTCGATATTCTGGCCATCGATATTCTGGACATCGATATTCTGTCCCTTCGATATTAGCAACTCGATATAAGTGTAAGTCGAAATTAAAGATTCGATATTTTGACTGTGTACCATATAAAATACTGACCAAGCCTGTATTCTGTTCCCCGGTATGCATGCCAACAGGTGATGGAATGGTGGTCTCAACAACTCCACCTCACGTATATGGACTCTCTCACTGAGAACCTCACCTCACCTCACGTATATCCACTCTCTCACTGAGAACCCCCATGCCAAAGCCAACTTCTGCAACACCATTACCAACATAACCAAATGGAGAGACAACTGCCTCCAAATCAACTCCCAAAAAACCTGTAGTTCTGATCTTCTGGAAACCCACCTCAGTTTTTGACCACAGCTGGTGGCCTGCAGAACTCAGACTTACACCCACACCGACGGACCGTGCACGCAACCTTGGCATCATCCTCGACAATCAACTGACCATGAAATGACAAGTCAATGGAGTAACCTCCTCCAACTTTCCCACACTCCTGCTCCACAGAATCTTCAAATGGATCTCACCCAACACCAAAAAGAACATTTTGCAGGCCCTTATCACCAGCCCCAGACTATAGCAACTTCTCCAGCATCTCCACCCAGCTCCTCAGAAGACTCCAGACCATACAGATAGCTACAGCCAGACTCATCCTGGACCTCCCCAAATGTACCTGCAACACTGACCACTTGAGAGACCTTCACTGGTTCCCTATCCAGAAAAGATGCCAGTTCAAGATACTCACACACTCCTACAAAGCTCTCTACAACCTAGGACCTGCCTACATCGACCACCGACTGAACTTCCACCATCCCTCTAGATACCTGCACTCCTCTTCACTCGCCCTAGCACACATCGCTCGCATCCATCGCAGTGGCGACTGTTCCTTCTGCTACATTGCTGCCAAGACCTGGAAGGACCTCCCCCTCAATCTACATTCAGCCCCCTTGCAGGCAGGCTTCTGAAAGTGACTCAAGACTTGACTCTTCAACCGAGACACAGCACCCACACACCCCTAAGGATGGCAGTATCGCACTTACAAATGCTGATTGAATAACTGATGGATGCGCCTACGATTGCACACTTATTAGCCCAGTGGAGCACAACTGGCCCTAGTTAACCTCCCAAGCTCATCTGGGGTGTCCTCACCTGAGAGGAAACAGCAATTTGGGTACGTGCACATGATTGTAATGTCTTGTCCTGTTATGGTTTATGGGGTTCCAGCAATAACAACATGCTCATCAGGGATGGTATCCCCTTGGGTTTCTTTTACCTCACAGTCCACACTGGGATTATTAAATGCGTAACATTGTGTTTTATGTTAAGCATGGTACATTGGAATCCTAAACAGCACAGGGGAAGTAGACAGGTAATGGTTCTCTGTCGTCAAAAAGAAATATTCCTATTGCTTAATATTTACACTGTAAATAAGTTGCCCTTGATTCTCCAACCGCTTTACCAGGAATATGTGATGCTGTATATGTTTATACTGTGTAAGTCTATTTGACAGTTTACATGTTACTGGAAAAAGAAATATAGAGACAAACATATTCTAAGATTTAAAAACACCCTGACATCATGAAAATATACCAATTACAGTTTAGTGGACTTGCGCCCCTGTCAGGAACTGACTGTGGAGTCACAGTGGCACATGGCCGTGCTTGTGGCCACATCTATCCCTCCAAATGCAAGTCCATGTCCTCTCAAGTATTCTTGAGCACTACTAGTTTGGCAACAGTTGCATAGTCAATATGATATTGACTCTCTTGGATTCCAAAAGCACATAAGTGGTGCAATTTTATGCTCTACATTTCAAAGCATTTTTCAATGTCCCTCATCACTACATTTGCTCAGTGAGAGGTCTCTGCGCAGTGGTGCTAGTGTCACTGGGAATTTAGAAGAATGTTGCTACTTTCATTACGATTTATGTTCTCTTGTGGTAGCAGAAGGGTTGAACTATTGACAGTCTACCACATAAAAGAGGCGTATAATGACACATAGATTATCCTGCAATTTAACAGTTGCGGCTCGTAGTGGGAGTGTTGTGGGGCGGTGGGGCGGGGGAGGGGCAGGGTGGGGTGTTGTAAACTCCGGCATATGGCCGAACGGAGGTAAGTACATACTTAAGCAAATGGCATTGCAGCGCGTGCAATGTAATTTGTTTTATTTATTTATTTATGTACCTACCTCCGGTCGGCGGAGTTTACTACCACCCACCATACCCCGGCCCACCCCCCCGCCCACAACACTCCCTCTACGAGCTGCTACTGCTTGCAAATGTTTCCCTAGAAGCTTTTTGTCCATGCATGCTTACTTTGTTTTATCTACCTGAATTTATATTTCAAAACCTCAGATTTCAAAGAAATGTTTTCTGGAGGTTTCCTAAGTCTGCATTTCTTTAGCTACTTTGGACAACTTTCAGCTGTAGCTAAAAATAAGATTAGATTTGTGATTTCCTTTAGCCTGTTTTCCAATTCTCAGCAATAAATCTAAGCTCATCTTTAGATGGCTTGCCCAAAAAAAGAATAATGAAAATACACAAAAGGTCAAGAGCTGCTAACACTACAAAATACAATTTGTAATTTATTCATAACAGGCTGTCTTACTCTAATTGCGTCTAATAAAAAGATAAGAAACAATATCAATCAATGATGGTCTTTCATTTCTTTATTTGGTTCATAAGTTATTTTAATCTGATTGAATACAACACAGTTGAAAAACGTCCAGAACATAAATTGATGCAATTTTAAATACTGAGTTTCCTTTTCTTATCTCAAACATACTTTAGCTTGGCTATATTCTATACAACTTCAAATATCAATTTAAAACGCTGGATTTGCCTTTAGCCATTTCTGAAAAAGAAGTGACTCCACGTTTCAAGGAAGATAAAGCGACATCCTTTCACCGATGTTGGAATGCAATATACTATAATAACAAACTGGATAGACAACATGTTGAATCCTCATATGGGATGATCAAATAAGACTTTCTGTGTACTCCCATGAAAAACAAAGGTTAAGGGGACGTTATAATTAGCTGAAAATGTCAGTTAAAACACACCATTTTGAATGACAAAGAGCACTGAAATTAAGAAGTTTTCATTATTTCAAGTGACTGGAGCCCTAACGTTGATATACCTCACGCCTGCCATGCATAGTTTTGTTGTCATTGATGTAATTTCAAATGTTGCACTCATTATCAATAATGTCATAGAATATATCATGAGTGATGCAATATGGGAGGTATTCAGCAGTGCAAGGCGAGGGCGCAAGGGGTGTGCATGTGGGGTTGGTCGCAGGGCCTGGCTTGATGCCAGACCCTGCTCCTAACACCTCACATGTAGGCAAGCCCACACCAGGCACAGGCTTCAGCTATGTGTGATGTGGGGTTGGTTGCAGGCCAGGCCCTGTTCCCAAAATATGCTGGTGCTCAATCCGCCCCTGCATGGGATCCATGGGCATTAGGGAGGCAGCGAGGGTCTGGGTATTCATTGAAGTAAGGCAAACCTGCTGACTTTGTCAAAGAATCAGAACACCAAAATATAAAATGTGGTCCAATTGGCTTCAGGAAGAGATCAGGATATCAACATGTATGAAGCACATGTATTGTCAAAGTACATTTTAATAATTCTCACAATGATATTTTGGTATTTAATAAAGGTTGCTTGTATTAATAAAGTAATAAAGTGTAGTTCAACTAAAAGCATCAACATTTCTTAGAGTCTTTTTAAACATTATTCAGCTAGGAAATGCAGCCAAAGAATACACTACAAGAGTTACCGGTACTCCAACTGAAAAGTATTGAACTCCAGCTACGAGTGCTTATGAAATATGCTAAGTTATCCTGGGGTTTTGCAGTTAATGACCCAGGAGACTCCCTGCAGCCCCCACAAAATTAAAGTATTTGTTTTATTACCGGTATTTTGCCCAGGAACCATAGAATATCGGCATGTAGGGACTAAGCCACCATACCACCTCATTACCTATGAGCCCACGTCCGACTAGCTATAGTGCCTCACTTGCCCTTATACCATACGAGAGAAACAAGTGAATCTGCAACCCAGAACACAACAATCTCAAAACTCTCAGAGATCGCTGTAACAGGACACACCCTTTCACTCTCTCTCACTCATACTTATCCACAATAAGATAAATAAAAGACACAAAGGAAGTTGAGAATATTTATTATAACTATTGAGTCCTAAAATGCAGTATTCATGCGACAATTAGAAAACAAATACATATCAGAAACACTAAAATATAGCGAAGCTTCAGCTGACTATACGTTTGGCACCTCAATCATAGCATCCACAGTACATTAGAGTCCTGTGCCCGTAGCCTTCGAGACCTGCTGCAGTTGGGTCCCACTGGAAATCCAGAAATACAAAATGAAGGACAAATGGAGGCAGCACTTGGGATGAAGTCACATTATCCAATATGTTCTAATCAGATTGTCCTGTACAGCTGTTGTCCTTTTCCTTGAACAGCTGTTGTCCTGTTGTTTTAACCTAAAGAAGAATAAATAATTCTGTTGAGAACATATTGGCTAATGTGACTTCATCCCTGGTGCTGCCTCCATTTTCCTTCATATCAGAAACACTGTTAGCATGGCTATTGTACCATATACTATAAAAAGACCTGTCGTAATATAAGTCAGAGTAACCTACCCCCGTCCTACTGAAGCTAAATGATTATATATCAAAGATCTCCAGGTTTAGTGGCGGACCCGTACCTTAGCATACACAGATTGATGTTCTACATCTCAGCTGATGGTGTGACCATGTCTCTGAACTCTCCCTCCATGTGTGTTTTCTTACTATCTTGTACTCAGTTATATGAAAAGACATATGTGCTCATAAACAGTAGCTGCACTCTCGTGTTATGTCTAGGTGCTAGTGCCTGACCAGGGAGAATAACAAAGGACATTGTTGTTTGACATTGTCTATGATGTTCAGACAAAATCCCAGAAAAAGTACAGAACATGAAAACATATTCACGTTTTTTGTGAAACTACAGTACGACATAAAGCGACTATGTTTACATAGTGACACGTGCAAATAAAAATACGGCCTACAATGTGCACGATTAGGCTAACGTAGGGAAAACTACAAGGGGCCATGCAGGAACCACATAACAGTTTGGTGGTGCCCAGCCCAAGCCCTGATCTTTGGACTGGGTAAGAGTGGTCTGCTTAATTTAGACTCTCTGTTCATCACCACCCCCTTTTCTGAATCATTTTGTCCACCATAAGCGTGGAAGGGTATACTCAGACATGAGTCCCTTGCTCACTGCACCATCAGGATTCAAGCAAGCCGGGCCGAAGACAGCTGAAATGCCAGAAACTGGTCCCCGGAAGCTTGTTTCCTTCCCGGTATAAGAATTGGCTTGGTAGTTTGGTCTGCCCTGCTCCCATGATGCACTGGGTGAGGGACAGACTAATTTACATGTTGCCAGGTTCTGAGCTGGGATGGTGCAGTGAGCTAAAAAACGGTGATGGATCAAGCCCTGATCTTTGGACTGGGTAAGAGTGGTCTGCTTAATTCAGACACTCTGTTCATCACCACCCCCTTTTCTGAATCAGCCCCGTCTAGTAACATCACCAAGCTAAAACGTCTAAACTGCCCTCGCATCACAATATGGAACGCCCCTTCAATGACCACTAAATATTGAATCAGGCTCCAGATGCTCATATATTATTCATTTTTATTTTCACTTGACTTTTTTTGCTTTTGAAATATATTTTTTGGGTGTCCCAATGTCACGGTCTAGCAGCCCAGCTGGCTCTCAGTAAGGAACCTGCCCACCCGACGCACCCAACACCACCACTTTCTGGTGCATTGGGATCAGGTATTGCTCTCATCCACAGGAGCAGTTATTCTTTCATCCTACCAGTTGGGAGCACTTCTGTGTTCTTCCCTGCCCACAAGAGAGCGTGGAGAGAAAATCATTTGTGCTCCCAACCAGCAGGAACAGCTTTCTGCTCCCACTGGGTGGGTGCTCATTCAAGTGTCCCAAGGGTGGGCTCTGTAACTGAGCCGGCCCCGGGGGATAGGGTCCCCAGGGCCTTAGTATGACTCAGTGAGGGGGACCCAATATTTGATTATCAGCCGGTGGATGGGGTCCCTGGGGCCCTCTCTCCTTAAATTAATGTATCGGGCCCAGGAGGATGGGGTCCTTGTGGCCTCAGAGAGGCTCAGGGAAAAGGGGCACACTTTCCTCTCCCTTTAAGGAATGTTTCAGCACCGGGTAAAGGGGTCCCTAGAGCCTCGTGTAGGCTTGGCTAGGGTGCTGCATCACCCATCCCCTATCAAATTGATTCTGCCACTTATCAGTGGGATTATTTTTTAATCCTCAGGAGCCCATGCTTTTTAAAAATAAATTACCACGGATTTGAAGATCTACCATGAATTTTCAGTAAAAGTTTAAAAAATATATATGTTTTAGTTCACCAGCATTGGGGGGCACCCCTATCTGCACCTTATATATTTTTGTTATACATTTTGAGGACTCAGACAGAGTTCAGAAGTCCTAAAAAGCCTTCCACCACATCATTGTTGATGTGGTGGCAGCCAATCACATCTCACCTTAAGATCTGCTGGCTTCGTAGATCCTCTGCGGCTTGCAATATCTACATTTTTATAGCCTTAATTTCTCCAAAACTGCTCAACAGATTGATAACAAATCACAAAAAGGATGCTTTCGGAGCCAATATATAACTTTCTGCCAAATTTGGTGTAAATCCATTTATCTGTTTTGGCTGTAACTGTGTTTAATTTTCCTATGAAAAAACGATTTGAGAAAATGCGTTTATGAGACCCCCGTCCCTTTTTTTACCCTGCTTGACGGACCACCCCAAATGTTTCTTGTTAGAAGCTAAGGTGAAAAACATTTTTTTAAACGTTTTGTGAAGATTCGTCAAAGATATTGGGAAAACAAAAAAGGTAAAAACAATCCTAACTATAACTACCTAGTGACGACTGTCACTACTGGGTAAAAATTAAAGCAGCTGTTTAAAGCAAGAAAAGGAACATTGCTTTTCTTTCTCCTACTCTATTTTAATTGCTTACAATGACAAGCATAGCGAATATGTTGATTTATGCACTTTGTATGTAGAGAAAAGCCAGAATCTTTCTGCATGAATCTACATGTTCAAAGCAACTCCATCTTTTCATTTAAAAATGACTTGTATTGATCTATTTCTAATATCTATTTGTAACAAATATCTAGCAGGTTTGTGATATGTGTTTAATTTTACACTAGAAGTTTTATTTCTATTCTTCATGTTTGCAAACCTGCCCGCTGCTTCATGTGAAAGAGCTAGACTCCAAGGTTATGAGTGGTGCGTGGGAAGGTGATGGTGAACATGTATTATATGTGATGAAGTCCCCCTGCTGTACATGATGGGGATATTTTAAGTCACCTCAGAGCTCCATAACCTTTTAAATGAACTAGACCTTCAACCTCATTCCTTTACATGGATATGGAACTACTCTGTGACTTGCAATATCCTTATAGAGCGTGGCAGAGGGTCCTTTGAACCTTATATTTTTTTAACAGTATAAATAAGATCATAGTATGGTTTACCCCTACTTTACAGGTCTCTGCCTTTTTTCCCCTCGACTGCTATATCAGATTATTTATCTCGCAAATATTATGGTACCTCAAACACTGAATTCATTGTATGGTCTATCCCAAGATCAATGTCATTATTATGCCTTTTGGTTTCATTATCTTTCTATATATTGTTGGATGGAACTGCAATACATCCTGTGCACAAATGTTTGCATATTGGTAACTGGTGCAGAGTAGTGTTTAACCGCAGCATTCAAAAATTGCCTTTGCGTTTTTGATACTATAGGTTTGTCAGTGATAAATCCATAAAAGAGAGTTGCTTTCAGTCATGGCAGTTATAAACAGCCTTTGTTTTGGAAACTGCATACTTAAAGAGTCAGGCTTGAGCTCCATATGCAACTTCTAAGAAGTTTTCGGTAAATCAACATAAGCTACCAGTATTTAGATTTATATACCTTGTACAGTGGCATGAAAACAGATTAAAAACCAAAGCAGACCAATAACAGCTATTCACATTTGGATACAGCATGCAACAAAGGCACAGGTCACCTGATATTAGAAAACAAATGCTTTGGCTTGTGTAAACAACCTAATGCATTCTAGGAGTTGTAGTCTTGGATATATTCAACTGAACTAACTGGACAACCTCAGCTGCAAACAAGGATGTCTAAAAGAAAACCCCAGAACTAGACCATGGTGTCCCACTCTTCATGGAATTAGCTGGCGATCTTAATACAGGAGTTGGTCATATCAATCAGTTGGCATCATCGTATCTAGCTCACAGTTTGTTAGGTCTGGCTTTTGAGATCGTGTGACAGATTATTGTATACCAAAAAAATCATACTTACTGTACATATATTAAGGCACCTTTGACACTAGGTCAACGCCTCTATTAATTTATCCTTTTTCTTGTCTGTCTCATCCCTAAACCTTTCTACTAATATGATATCCTAAAAAACCTTCCAAAACTCCTCCCTCCTCTATACCCCCTGGCTCACCCCAAACATTAGACTACTACTATGATCTCCCTCACAACCATACTAAAATCTCCCTCATGTTACCTCTCAGTGGGAAAGTAGCATCTGCTGTTATGGTTACCCCCACTTTTTCCCTGATGCTAAGCTGTTACATACTAGTCTAACTGGGATCCTGCTAATCAGGACCCCAGTCTGCTTTCTTTCTTAAATTGGTTTGTTCAGTATGAATGTACATTCCAGATTGGATACTGGGGTACTCTTATAAGTATTTGGTTCTATGATATCCAGGGCATAGGTACACAGGAGGCCCCTCATGGGCTGATGCATGCATTATGCCACCCATAGGAGAGCATTCAAAATTGAACTACAGGCCTGTTATTATAGCCTGTGTAAGTTGGTGCTCTCACAGCTTACTAAAGATATAGGTTTTCTATATTTAGGGTCACTGCACTTAAAACCTATATTCCAGCTCTTTAATAGGCCTTTGCAATCCTGAAGGCAGGGTGCATAGTTCTACGTGAGATGGTGTCAATGCATGAGCAGGACATCCCTACAGCCTACGGAGTCCTGTGCACCTCATTAACTTGCAGTTGTAAAGGTGTGTTGGCTTCCTTCCAAGAAGATCTTTGGGCTCTAAGTAGCCCCAACCTCGAGCATCTCCAATGACCAGGATATTCAGCCACACCCCATATTCTGCATTGTGGCCTGCATCTTTTGGTGAGCTGTTTGAGGTCCTCTCCCAACTCTAGTGCCTCCAGCCTGTGGGTCCATTTGAGGGTCACCTTCACTTCTTATAGGCTCTGTTGATTGCTCAGGGCCTCCCCTGCTTTTGGTGAGTCCCCTGGACCTTGCTGGTCCCGACGTTGCTCCTTCTTCAATTCCTGCATTGGTTGCAACTGCCAAGACTCCCGCCAGACACCGACCTCTCAACACTTGATATCCTTCCTGGGACAGGCTCCTGTTCTTCCTAAGCATTGCCTGGTCCTCACAGCTGCAGAGTCAAGGTCATCATCATCCATCTTGCACCACCCGGTATCGGAGAGCATTCACCTTCCAAATCTCCTGGTCACTCCTGAATGACATAGACACTGTCCCCTATGCCTGCAGGTATCTATCATCTAGAATCCACCTTTGGATACCACCGGACACTTTCTTCTTCTTCAACAGCGGCACTTTCCTGAAGTCCTCCACTGGGTTCGACAGCGGTTTCCGACACCACTTCACACGTATGCATCTGGCTTCTCTGGTGTAGGTAACATGGGTACTGGGGTATCTATGGGTGGGGTGGCTCTCCTACCTTCTGTCTTTCACTGGGTTTCTTCAGGGTCCACTAGGAAGGGTCCTTAAACTTTAACATTCCAACTGTGACTTAACCATAGAGTTGTTCGGAACAAGCAGTTGTGTTCTCACACTGTACACGCTCGCTGTAGCATCCCTATCTACTCGTCTTGGGTGGTTCCGTGGGTCCCCAGCCCTTCTACATCCTCTCGACATTGTCTTGACCCGAGTTGTGGTTCTTATACCACTTTCTTATTTTATGGTTTGGTCCCCCTAGGGTCCACTGTGTGTTACATGTTATTTACTGTGTTTCTTTGGTAAAGTATTGTGTGCATATCTCCGGGTAGGATATATTTCTATGTGTTCGAGAGTATTATATAATAAATACATATTTTTATAAAAACCATGTGTGTAGGCCTGGGCAGTAAATTTCGTTTCACTCACGGAATTTGGGTAATTTCGCGTTCAGCGAAGAACGCGGAATTGCCAAAATTTCTGCGCTTCGCAGAAATTTTAGCTTGTTTGCGCTTTCAAAATGCGTGTTCGCAAGATATTTCTCCCCGAGCACGCAAACACCGTTTGTGAACGGGACAAAAAGCATTCCGAACAGGCCAAACAAGCTATTCCGCGTGTTCGCTGAACTTTTGCGTGCTCGCAGAGATTTTTTACAGTTTTGCAGAGCTTTGCGTAGCTCGACTATGCAAATTCCGCCCACCCCTACATGTGTGGTTCTTTTTCACATAATCTATAATATAATATTGTATTCTGGTTAAACAGGCTGTTTTAAACTCTTTCTGGGCTTAGCCTGAAGGCTGCTTTCCACAGCTACCAATTAGAACGCTTTCTAAGACCTCTTAAATCACCCTAATGGTTGTCTGGACTGGTGCAAGGTGCCCACTTACCTTAGTGGACATCATATACCAGGCCAGTTTCTCACATTGGTGGCAGCGGTGAGATTCAAGCCTGCATTGTTTTACCAGATACATCTTTGCATTGATTAATTGAAAAACCATCACTGATACTAGGCATATATAATACAAGCTTAGAGTAAGTAAGTTTTTATTTTTTATTTTTAAAAGACAATACAAGTTGTGGTAAGCAATATTTACACAAATACATACATCAAACAACAGAAGCAGAAAGCAACAGTGCCGGGAAGAACAGATTCATAGGTGGGATCATGCAAAAAGATAAAAAATAAAATAAAGAAAAAGCCAAAAAAGGAAAAACATGAAGAGGTACATGGAACTGTAGAGACCGATTTGATACCATAAAGAAGATAAATCAATCAATGAAAGGCAGCAGAGTAAAATCATAGCCACTAGAATGGAAAACAAGTTGATCGTACATTTGTTTAAGACTTTTATGACTCGACTATGATTAACTAATCACTGCTTTAACCATTCCTCAAACGAAGCCCAGATCTTACAGGCCAGCTCCCGCCTCTGCCTACCCCTAATGAAAATCTAATGACTGTCTTCTATGCCTGTCACAATATCACAGTTGGGTCCACTGAGACCTCATTGTCTGTGAAATATTGCTTTGTGGCCAGTGTAAGTCCTTCATGTACACTAGGGACTATTAGGTAATAGGGGTTTAGCTTCATGGATCGATGGACCCCAGGGACCGTCCAACCATACACTGCCCATATAGGCGAGTGGTCATATATATCTCTGGGCAGGTTGAGGACTTCCCGCAACTGGGGTACGTAGTAAGCCAAAATCAGAAAATAATCGATTCTAGAGGGGGAGCCATGTGCCCCATAATGGAAAGTGAATTGGTGCATCTCTCGGTTGCAGGATCTCCACACATCTGTCAGGCCCATGGCATTTAAAAATTCTGCCAGTGGGCTATGGCCAACGGGTGTCTGTCTAGGGGGCCAGCCGTCAGAGAAGTCATAGAGGACAAGGTTGAAGTCCCCACCCATAAACATCTCTCCATCTGGGATGTTGAGTAGTATGGTACGCAGGTCAGCCTGTGTGGAGTCATAGAGTCTTGGTGGGCTATAAACCCAGACTATATTGATGGTTGACCCTTCCCAGGTGCCTGTAACTGCCACATATCAATCGTATTTCTTCACCCAGGAGTTATGTCTGTAATGCTAATGTCTTTTTGATTAATATACCCACCCCTCTAGACCCAGACGTATAGCTCACATGTGCCAGCATTTAATAGCTCCACCTATCCAACGCCTTACTCCTGGTGCTAGTCTAATGTGCCTCTTCGAGGAGGACAACACTGGGCACGTGTCTTTTAATATATTGCAGCACATTTCCTCTTTTGATCTTATCGGGCAGGCCATGGATGTTCTGCTCAATATCAACAAGAGAGGTAGGGCATAGACACTCCTGTACCCCGGTTAAATGTATTATAAACAACAAAGGAGTAACTGTGATGCAAAGGAAAATAAAAAACGTGATAGTTTAAAGGTTAAAAATTAAACTCCGCTGTGTGCCGCATGCGTGATCAATGCTCACACGCGTGCAATGCACACAGCGGGGCAGTCTCAAAGTCCCTGTATGAGCCCAATAGACTATCTTCAATGGAAGAAAGTCGGGGCGCTTGCTGGTCACCCTATAGTGGGTGGAGGGAAAGAACCTTACTTCTTTGAAGGACCCTCACTCACCACTAGTTGGTGACATGCTTCATCATCGGGTCCCTGCTGGGGTGACCAAATGTCTCCCCAGCGTGCTACGACGCCTGGTTATAGCGGAGCAGGATGTGGTGAGTGCAACAGTGCCCAAATTAGGAGGTGACTAACTGTGATTTGTGCAAATGTGTTTAAAAATTAAAAAATGCAGAGGTTGTGCCTTTAGAAATTTTTTTAATAATGGCCAACCCGCATTGGTTAAGAACAAAGTGAGCGGACTCCCCAGGTTCTTAATTAAGGAACCGGAATCCTAAGTTAAAGACAGAAATTGGTCGACATGTTTCAGCTGTTTGTTTGCATTTAGCTCAGCTTTCTTCAGGACCTATATCAAGAGTCCTCCGGTGGTGTGCGCGCGCTAATGCGCACCCTCCCGAGAGGCTCAAAGTGTGAAAAAAATATATACAGTGAAAAGAAACTGATAATTTCCGTCAACACCACACTACACAATTGGTAGGGATGTATAAAATGACCTGTAGGAGAGAAGGGACAAACAAGACCACAAACACATAAACATGAAGAAGAAGAGTTACTTTCTTCAATATGAAGTTTTGATCAACAATGATTTCAAAGATGGGTAGGTCTAGGCATCATGCATATTTTATGTGACACCAGTACTGGGGTGCTACCTTAGATACCATCATTAGGTGCATCTAAATTAGCCACAAAAACCGTCCCTGTTATTAGGTCGGTATCCGGTAATTGCTCGGCATTCATTTAGAACAAGCAATATGCCTCTCGCTTTTTATTCAAAGAGTGGTAGACTTAACAAAACACAGTGTTAAAAAGGTATTAGCAAGTATGTCCTAAGATGTTTAAGGAACCATGAAGCCACACATAGAGGAAAGCTTCCTTTCACAGCGGGAGAGATTACAAGCAACAGTGGGTGTATTGGAAGTTTCTGCAAAGACTCACTTCCTAAGGGACACGGTTAAGCCCCTACGGAAACGACAGCGTGGGGTGTCACAGTTGCACCAGAGATCCTAATAATAATAATAATAATACTGGATTTTATACAGCGCGAACAGCTACCTCACGAGGAGGTGTCCCGGCGCTAGTAGAACACAGCAAACCTGGGCCAAAGGTGGGAGAACTAGCGTGGATGGGTGAAGAGCCAGGTCTATAGCATCTTCTTAAAACAGGGTTCGGATGGGGCCTGTTGGATTGCTTGTGGCATGGAGTTCCACAAAGCGGAGACATTTGCTGAAAAGGTTCGACCGCCAAGTCGGGCCTTTTTTGCTCGCGGGACGACCAATTGGACACGGTCATTAGACCGTAATGCGCGGCTTTGGGAGTATTTTGGAAGGCGTTTTTTTAAGTAATGTGGGCAGGAGCCATGTAAAGATCTGAACGCAAGCGTCAGAGCTTTGAATTTTATTCGGTTGGCCACTGGCAGCCATGATGCGGAGAGACTGACTGCTTGAAAGGGATTCGCAGTAACAGTCTCGCAGCCGCATTTTGAACTACCTGTAGTTTGTGAGTCAGGAATTTTGGGAGGCCCAGGTACAAACCATCGGCATAGTCCAGCCGTGAGGTGACAGTTGCATGGACGACCGTTTTCCTGCAGCTCTCCGGTAGAAGTCTAAGAATTTTTCGGAGGTTTCTTAGCTTGCTCAGGCAGCATCCGGCCACTTGTTGGATATGGGATGTAAAGGACATTTTATCGTCCCATCTCACTCCGAGGTTTTTTGCCGAGTGACTGGGAGAGGGGGGGCCCATCTCCAAAGGCCACCAGAGGTCAGGGGCGGGGGTGGGACCCTTGCCGAAGAAAATGACTTCGGTTTTATTGGCATTTAGTTTTAGTTTATTAGTGTTCATCCAGTGAGCAATGTCCTGGAGACAGCCTTTAAAGTTTGAGAAAGAGTCCTGCGTCATCTCAGAGTATGGAAATACCAACTGGGTGTCGTCGGCATATGAGATTGCCTAGCCTTCGAACAAGCTGTGTTCAAGGAAATAGAACAGCTGCAGGAACTGACCCCCTTTAAGAACTTGACCGCCGAGGAGTTCAAGGCTATACAATCCCTTAAAAAGAATAAGGAGATTGTCATCCCACCAAGACTCCATGACTCCACACAGGCTGTCATCAAAAGTGCGGATAAGGGGGGCGGGATTGTGATTCTCAACAAAAACGACTACGACACTGAGTGTCGAAGACTTTTAAGAAATGTTTACAACTATATTCCACTGGAGGCGGATCAAACAAATGATCTAAGAAGCGAAATCTGTGACCTGGTGTCAACAGCAGAAAGGGATGACTGAATCACGAAGAAAGAGGCTGACTTCCTGACGTTGTCAGAGGGACGGGTCCCTTACTTTTACGTGTTACCAAAAACACATAAAAATGTGTTACCCCCCCCCCGGACTACCAATTGTCTCGGGTCTAGGATCCCTCCTGGAGCCTCTCTCACAGTATTGTGATTTCTTCTTAAAACCGATTGTACAATCCACACCACCTATCTCAAGGACACCAAGAGTTTTCTTTTTCTGCTCAACACAATCTCTTTACCGAACGCCTCCTGTTTCCTTGTCTCGATGGATATCGAGAGCTTGTATACCTGCATTCCGCAGGACGAGACCATTAAAGTGGTCAAGGAAGCGTTGGACCAAGCGGTGTGGAACTTCAACACCACCCGTGATTTTGTAGTTGATTGTGCCACTGTCAGGATTCATCGAGTAGCCACTGTAGCTCCCTCAAGACTGTTGTTCAACTCCCTGTCATGGCCCCGTTCTGCACAATCTAATGTGTGGTTTCCTTGTTCCTCTGGCAGACTGAGATATTCCAGAGGTAATCTGAGTCATTGAACTAAAGAACTGTTGAGACTGTATATAGCTCCCCTCCCTAAGATGGCCGCTCAATGTTCCATTTACAGTATTCGATAGATGCGCTCTCTAGTGGACTTCTGGAAGGCGCGCGCTCCTAACTGCGCACTTCAACAAAGATTCCATTTGAGAAGCTTGTTCTTGTCGCTGCTCCGCGTCAACTATTCATGACGGGAGAATAACAGCAATTATCTGAGACATTCAAAGTATCATAGTACTCAAGTTTACAGAGACGTTTATGAGAGAAATCCTTGTCGTGCGCTCTCACTGCTCAGAGAGGCACCTCCGTCCAGACGAAGCTCCCGGCTGCTGTCCCAGAGCGGTGACAGCTGTCATCTAGATATCCTAACTGCTCACAAGGAGAAGGCGAGTGTCGAGGAAGTCTTGACCAGACACGACGAAGTTGAGTATTCAGCTGAAGAGAATCCCGAACTCTACAAGTAAGGTGTTACATCTTCTCGTCAAGCCAGCAAGTACAAAAACTGTATTGTCAGCACTTGCATTTTCCCCTGGATATTCCCCCTTGCGTTTTTCCTTGCCTTTCCTCCCCCTTGTACCTTCCTATATCCTTTTTGCGTGCTACGGAGATTCTGTTGAACTCTTGCTCGCACTTTTGACCAGAGGATCCATTCTGCACAGAACCCCCAAGACCAAGTCTGACGAAGGGCTTCACAGGTACTAGTTCAGTCCGAGAGAGAGAGTAAGCGAGAGTGTAGAAATATTCTGGGTGGAAATATTAATGTTTGTATATGTCTTTACCGCAGGAAGTTCAGTCAGATAACATTCCACAATATAGAAGAGGGGCAAAAACCTGAGCAGAAACTGGTAGGACAAGTTTCGTTTACCATTTGAGAATAGTCTGCACAGTGAAAGAAGATTTGTGGTATATTCTCTGTCTCTCTCCCATCTGTGTATTAGGCACCTACAGAAACGACGGCGAGATGAATTGCAGTCGCTGGAAGTAGGGTGCCAGTCGAAGTGCAGGTATTCTCTTCTCTGTCCACTTCCCCTTTCCCTGCTGCTGGTGGTCTTGCTCTTGAAGCGAGGGTACCGGTGGAAGGGTGATCGGGACATTCGTCAGTACTGCCCCTGCGAAGCGTTGGAGCACCTGGACACCGTGACAGATTGAAGTGCCCACGTATTTTATCTTCGCCCGGGCAGTATGGCTGAGGGAATGGACTTGAAGGAATTAGGTGCAATCGTAGTGGGTATTCAGAGAGATTTGGGAGCAGTTCGGGACGAAAACCAAAGTTTAAGATCAGAGTTAGTGGCTTCCCGTCAAGAGGCTAGGCTGTTAGCACAAAAGGTAGATGGTTTAGCTATGGGGAATCCCGTACAGAGTTCAGCTGTTCCAGTCACTAGTGGTGCCACTGTGGATCCAAAATCTGTAGCTCAAGTAATTCATTCAGTATCCCCGTTGATCCCATTGGCAACTCCTGAAAGGTTTTCAGGAGATCCCCAAAAGGCTCAATATTTTTTGACCCAATGTTCCCTTCACTTCATGTGCCGCCCCACACTGTTTCCGGACGCCCAATCTCGAGTAGCATTTATCCTGTCATATTTGAGTGGAGATGCTGCCAATTGGGCCATGCCTTTAGTTAGTGAGGATGATCCTCTGCTTAGTGACTTCCCTAAATTTAAGGCTGAGTTTCTTAGAATTTTTGATCGGAGAAGGATATCTCAGGCCACCGATAACGAGTTATTGGAGCTGCGTCAGGGATCTAAAGATTTGATTACTTACCTCACACAGTTTAATAAATTAATCCTGGAAACTAGCTGGCCAGAAGAAAAGAGAGCTGCCTTATTCTATCGTGGCTTAAGAGATGAAATCAAGGACACCCTGGCTCAGATCCCTAACAGGCCCACAGAATTGTCAGCTTTGGTAGATTTGGTTTTGGAATTGGATTTTCGGAACTCAGAATGCAAGGGTGAGAAGAAGAAAGATTGGAAGGTAAATTTCCCGCGCTTTGACAGAGCGAGGAGCGAAAAAGGACCCGGAGGGAATTCGGAGTCGGAACCTATGCAAATTGGGACAGTTCGAGGCCCTTTGAGCAACGAAGAAAAGGAACAACGGAGGCAAAAGAAGTTGTGCTTGTATTGTGGTACTGCCGGCCATTTTGTAAAGGATTGTTTGAAGCGCCCCAAGACTCCGTTTAAGGGAAACGAGGTGAACCGCCAGTAGACGGGGTCGCTCTGGTGGTGAAAGAAGATAAGACGACTCCAAAAACGCATTTGATTTTAAATATACTACAGACCATGACTCCTCATGTAATCCTTCACGTAACCATGCAATTCCGTGAACACCAGATTTTTGGAGTGGCCATTATGCTCGACTCCGGTGCCACTGGAAACTTCTGTGATATCCGTTATGCTAAACAGATGGGAATTAAAGCAATCGCAAAAGATCATCCAGAGCCTGTACGTGCTGTAGATGGGACAAATTTGACCTCCGGACCAATTACTAGTCACACTGAAGAACTGGAAATTACTCAAGGGGATGGGCATCGGGAAGTGTTGCAATTCAACTTAATCGATGCCCCACAATTTCAATTGATCCTGGGACTGCCATGGTTAACCCTCCACAACCCGACTATAGATTGGGAAAACCGGACAGTCAGTCTGCATTCAGAGTTTTGCCTGTCCCACTGTTACGGTACAAAGAATATTGAGAAGGAACCTACGCCATCTATGCTGTTGTCGTTTGGTGGACAGTCCATTGGAGCGATAGTGACGGAAGAAATCCCTCCAGAGTACCGAGATCTCAAGACTGTGTTCAGTGAACAGGAAGCTGAAGTGTTGCCACCACACCGTGCTTATGATTGCACCATAGACTTGGAACCTGGAGCAGTTCTCCCATGTAGTCGAATTTATGCTCTGACTGAAGCTGAAAATGTCCATTTAAAAGAATACCTAGATCGATATCTTGCGAATGGATTTATCCGGCCATCTCAGTCCCCAGTTTCCTCACCACTGTTCTTCATACCGAAGAAGCAAGAAGGTAGTCTAAGAACTTGCATAGACTATCGTGCATTAAATCAGGTCACCATTAAAAATAGGTACCCATTGCCGTTGATTTCCGTTCTTTTGGATCAGATTAAGGATGTGCAAATTTTCACCAAACTGGATTTGCGAGGAGCTTATCACTTGGTTCGAATGAAAGAAGGGCATGAGTGGAAGACCGCCTTTCGAACCAAGTTTGGTCTTTTTGAGTATTGTGTCATGCCATTTGGCCTTTGTAATGCTCCTGCAGTGTTTCAACACTTTATCAACGACATAATGAGTGATTTAATGGATAAGATTGCCATCATCTACCTGGATGATATCTTGATTTACTCGCAGAACCCTCAGGAACACACCCAGCATGTACGTTTGGTCCTAGAACGATTGCAAGCGAATCAGCTATTTGTTAAATTGGAAAAGTGTGTTTTTCATGTGTCACAAGTGGAGTTTTTGGGATTCGTTATATCACCTCAAGGAGTTACCATGGATCCAGGAAAAGTAAAAGCAGTAGAAGATTGGCCAGCTCCCAAGAATGTGAAAGAAATTCAAAGATTTCTGGGCTTTGCCAATTTCTATCGGCGATTTATTCAAGGATTTTCGCAATTGATAACTCCCATCACTGTTCTCTTGAGGAAAGGAGTTAAATTTGAATGGACGGATGAGTCAAATTCCGCTTTCCTGAGTCTGAAGAAACAATTCACTTCTGCCCCCATCCTTTTGCACGCGGATCCTGCGGAACCATTTTATGTGGAAGCCGATGCTTCAGATCAGGCCTTTGGGGGAGTCCTCTCCCAACGCCATCCAAAGACTGGGCAGTTGCATCCCGTGGCGTACCGCTCTAGAAAACTGAACTCTGCTGAAATAAATTATACCATCACGGAGAAGGAGTTATTGGCGGTAAAGGATGCTTTTGAGGACTGGAGGCACTATCTGTTGGGGGCACGACACACAGTCACCGTCTATTCCGATCACAAAAATCTGCAGTTTTTAAAGACGGCTAAGACCTTGACTCCTCGTCAGTTGCGCTGGTCCCTTTACTTTGCAGACTTCGACTTCGTGATTACATACCGACCTGGCCCCAAGAACGGGAAAGCAGATGCGCTGTCTCGATTACAGACCGAAGAATCTGAGCATACAGTGGAAGCGAAACCAATCATTCCAGAAACAAAGATAGTGGGTGCACTTACGTTGGATAATTTCAAAGAAGAGGTCCGTAAGAGTTTAACCACAGAAGAGATTCAACAGTGGGTGCTACAAGGAGAAGAACGCCAGTGTCGACAGCAGTTACCCTATGTCAAAGAAGCCTTATACCTTCCAACCACTGAGCTCCAAGAAAAGGCCTTGCGGAGCTGCCATGACCATCCTCTAGCGGGTCACAAAGGAATTGCTAAGACTCAAGAATTGGTGCAGCGTTATTTTTGGTGGCCTGGGATGTCCGATCAGATCAAAAAATATGTTCAGTCTTGCGAGTCTTGTGCTCGAAGTAAACCCACTAGACAGGCTCCCCAAGGTTTGTTGCAGCCTTTGCCCACTCCCCCTTCTCCTTGGCATACTATTTCCTTAGATCTCATAGTAGACCTACCGTTGAGCAAGGGATTTGATACCATCCTGGTGGTGGTAGATACATTCACTAAGATGAGTCATTTCGTCCCTTTGTCAGGAATTCCAACTGCAGTCCAATTAGCTAGAGTATTCAGCGAAAATATTGTAAAAATTCATGGTGTCCCTAAGATAGTGGTCTCAGATCGAGGTCCCCAATTTATTTCCCACTTCTGGAAGGCCTTCTTAAAAGGAATGGGGATAGAGTGTAGACTGTCTACTAGTTATCACCCAGAATCCGATGGGCAGACAGAGAGGACCAATCAAGAATTAGAACAGTACTTGAGGTTATTTCTATTGGATCAGGGTGGGGAATGGTCAGAAAAGTTGTGGATGGCAGAGTTTGCTTGCAATAATGCGAAGAGTGCATCTACTGGTTACTCTCCGTTTTATTTGAACTTTGGTAGACATCCTAACTTTATGGTTTTACAAGAGGAGTTAGATGTCCCTGCAGCCAAGAGAGCCCTTTTAGATTTGAGTTCCTTGCACAAATCAGCTGAAAAGAATCTAGAGAAAGCTAAGGCGTCCTATAAAAAGTTTGCAGTCTCACATAGGAAAAAGTCCCCACAGTACCAAGAAGGAGATCAGGTGTGGTTGTCCACAAAAAATTTACATTTGAAGGGAAACAGAAAGTTCCAGCCTAGATTTGTGGGTCCTTATACCGTAGAAAAGGTGTTAGGACCAGTTACTGTAAAACTGAAACTTCCGACCAAGATTGGTGTACATCCAGTTTTCCATGTATCCTTGCTGAAAAAGGTTCAATCACCTATACGACTTACAAAACCTCCTGATCCACTTAACGTTCAAGGGCACACAGAATATGAGGTTAAGGATATTTTAGATTCCAAGTACGTAAAAGGTAAATTGAAATATTTAGTGGATTGGAAAGGGTTTGGCCCAGAGGAAAGGTCCTGGGAACCTGTCAGTAACCTTCATGCTCCACAACTGTTGAAACGTTTTCACTCCAGATTTCCACACAAACCAGGACCGATGAATCGGTCCTTGAGAGGGGGTACTGTCAGGATTCATCGAGTAGCCACTGTAGCTCCCTCAAGACTGTTGTTCAACTCCCTGTCATGGCCCCGTTCTGCACAATCTAATGTGTGGTTTCCTTGTTCCTCTGGCAGACTGAGATATTCCAGAGGTAATCTGAGTCATTGAACTAAAGAACTGTTGAGACTGTATATAGCTCCCCTCCCTAAGATGGCCGCTCAATGTTCCATTTACAGTATTCGATAGATGCGCTCTCTAGTGGACTTCTGGAAGGCGCGCGCTCCTAACTGCGCACTTCAACAAAGATTCCATTCGAGAAGCTTGTTCTTGTCGCTGCTCCGCGTCAACTATTCATGACGGGAGAATAACAGCAATTATCTGAGACATTCAAAGTATCATAGTACTCAAGTTTACAGAGACGTTTATGAGAGAAATCCTTGTCGTGCGCTCTCACTGCTCAGAGAGGCACCTCCGTCCAGACGAAGCTCCCGGCTGCTGTCCCAGAGCGGTGACAGCTGTCATCTAGATATCCTAACTGCTCACAAGGAGAAGGCGAGTGTCGAGGAAGTCTTGACCAGACACGACGAAGTTGAGTATTCAGCTGAAGAGAATCCCGAACTCTACAAGTAAGGTGTTACATCTTCTCGTCAAGCCAGCAAGTACAAAAACTGTATTGTCAGCACTTGCATTTTCCCCTGGATATTCCCCCTTGCGTTTTTCCTTGCCTTTCCTCCCCCTTGTACCTTCCTATATCCTTTTTGCGTGCTACGGAGATTCTGTTGAACTCTTGCTCGCACTTTTGACCAGAGGATCCATTCTGCACAGAACCCCCAAGACCAAGTCTGACGAAGGGCTTCACAGGTACTAGTTCAGTCCGAGAGAGAGAGTAAGCGAGAGTGTAGAAATATTCTGGGTGGAAATATTAATGTTTGTATATGTCTTTACCGCAGGAAGTTCAGTCAGATAACATTCCACAATATAGAAGAGGGGCAAAAACCTGAGCAGAAACTGGTAGGACAAGTTTCGTTTACCATTTGAGAATAGTCTGCACAGTGAAAGAAGATTTGTGGTATATTCTCTGTCTCTCTCCCATCTGTGTATTAGGCACCTACAGAAACGACGGCGAGATGAATTGCAGTCGCTGGAAGTAGGGTGCCAGTCGAAGTACAGGTATTCTCTTCTCTGTCCACTTCCCCTTTCCCTGCTGCTGGTGGTCTTGCTCTTGAAGCGAGGGTACCGGTGGAAGGGTGATCGGGACATTCGTCAGTACTGCCCCTGCGAAGCGTTGGAGCACCTGGACACCGTGACAGCCACCCTCGCCCTTAAACGTAATTTTTTTGAATACAAAGGCCACCTTTACCTACAAGCAACGGGAACTTCGATGGGCAGCACTTTTGCCCCATCAGTAGCGGGCCTCTATGTTGATGATTTCGAGTCAAAACACATCCTGAACCCTTTGAACCCATATGGCAACAACATCGCCGTATGGCGTCGATACATAGATGATGTGTTTATGATTTGGCAAGGAGATGAACCCACCCTTTTCGAGTTCTATGCTTGGATCAACACGTGTGATGACCATCTGAGGTTCACCCATGAACACTCCCGGGATGAACTCACGTTCTTAGACGTCACCATCAAGAAGGAAGGCAACCGACTGGAGACAAAAACCTTTTCAAAGCCGACAGCAAAAAACAACTTGTTGCATTTCACCAGTTACCACCCCCGGGCCCTACGGGAGAATCTCCCGTATGGGCAGTATCTAAGAATACGGTGCAACTGTAGCACTCTGTCTACATATAAACAACAGGCGATTGCGCCGACTATCAAATTGGAGAAAAGGGGATACCCGTCGAGGATCCTGAACACCAGCCAAAAGAGAGCACGGAACCAACAAAGGGAGGCTCTGTTGGAAGACAACCCCCTCCAGAAAGGAATGAGATCCCCCTAACATGTGTCACAACATTCAACCCATTATCTAACGCAGTGAGCAAATGCATATCTAGGAACTGGAGAATTATCACCAGTAATAAGGCACATTGGCAAAAACCACTCTTTTCCTATAAAAGGGCCACCAGTTTGAAAGATTCCCTGGTCCATACACGACCAAGAGACAATAACAATCACAACCATCCACCGAGCGTTCTCAACGCTTGGGGGCTACCACCAGTAATGGGTCATCACCCTTGCGGTAACTGTAGTATCTGCCATCTGACCTCACACACCAAATTTCTGAACTTGACGGACGGCACACGCTGGGTTCAACGCAGCCACACCAATTGTAACACAACAAACGTGGTATATTTAATTACGTGCAGATGCAAGTTACAATACGTAGGGATGACATCCAGACGTGTCAAAACCAGAATATGCGAGCACCGTAGCAACATCCGTTGCAAAAAGTCAACAACGAAACTCACAGCACATTTCTTGCAAACCAATCATACACCTAATGATCTCGAATGGACAATTCTGGAACATCTGGAGGGCAGTTCAGAGTCCTTGCTATTCGAGAAGGAACAGCGTTGGGTGTACCGCCTGGGTACTAATTCAAAAGGCCTCAACGATGAGATACTGGGGGCAGTGTTTTATGCTGACGGGTTTCAACCCCCCCCTTCCTATATCTCCAAACATCAGATTAAAATTTCTGAATACCAGCTAGAGCTCACATGCACCTAGTTAGGGACCCAGTCGATACCAGGTGGGAGGACACATCTAGGTCCGCATATACATTATTCATTCTGGGTGAGGACCATTTTCTCTTCCCCAAATAGCTAAAAATATCCTTTTATACTGCTGCTGATGAGCATACTATCACATCATCCAAGCAGGGGACCAGGTTAATATTTGATCCCTCTTTTCCACTGCTGTTTATTAGCACTATCAATACGAGGGACATTTGCCTTAAGTGCAATACTCCCCTACTAGGGGTCATCTTTTCCAGCAGACATCCCTTCTCTCCCTTATACTGCTTGGTTTGATAAAAGTTGTGTCGTCCGAGCGAGGGACCCAAGCCATTTTTGCAACCCGAAGTTTTTCTGGCCTGTTACTTAATATGTCTTGAGATTTAACAACAACCTCGCAATTAACAATAAAGGATTCGGATTGCGATAAGAACTGGGACTCGAACCCTTATCCCCAGATCTACGAGCACCGAATCGCTGGCCATGTTAGATTCACCCTGTCAGCAACATCCCACGTGGGATCACCGAACCAATCACGCTGGTCCTTAATCAAGCTGCATCAACCCAATGCTGCCTATCACTTTAAGACGCGGGCGTACCTTGGAGCCTCCGACGTCACGTACCCACGAGGGCCGGCTGAACCAATCAGGGGCGTCAAGCATTTAAACCGGCCGGGTTTACTTTCTCCGCACTCCCGGGAGACATCCGCTGACTGTGTAGGTACACAGAGGGGAGCCGCGGGCGTTGAAGTAAGTTAACCCCACCCTGCCATCGAGGCGAGCACCCCCTTTGCGGTACTATTTTCTAACGGTCTCTTACCTTTCTTATCATTATTTTTCTTAGGGAAACGCCGCATGAAGACACCCCACGCTGTCGTTTCCGTAGGGGCTTAACCGTGTCCCTTAGGAAGTGAGTCTTTGCAGAAACTTCCAATACACCCACTGTTGCTTGTAATCTCTCCCGCTGTGAGAGGGAGCTTTCCTCTATGTGTGGCTTCATGGTTCCTTAAACATCTTAGGACATACTTGCTAATACCTTTTTAACACTGTGTTTTGTTGAGTCTACCGCTCTTTGAATAAAAAGCGAGTGGCATATTGCTCGTTCTAAATGAATGCCAAGCAATTACCGGATATCGACCTAATAACAGGGATGGTTTTTGTGGCTAATTTAGATGCACCTAATGATGGTATCTAAGGTAGCACCCCAGTACTGGTGTCACATAAAATATGCATGATGCCTAGACCTACCCATCTTTGAAATCATTGTTGATCAAAACTTCATATTGAAGAAAGTAACTCTTCTTCTTCATGTTTATGTGCTTGTGGTCTTGTTTGTCCCTTCTCTCCTACAGGTCATTTTATACATCCCTACCAATTGTGTAGTGTAGTGTTGACGGAAATTATCCGTTTATTTTCACTGTATATATTTTTTTCACACTTTGAGCCTCTTGGGAGGGTGCGCCTTAGCGCGCGCACACCACCGGAGGACTCTTGATATAGGTCCTGAAGAAAGCTGAGCTAAATATAAACAAACAGCTGAAACATGTCGACCAATTTCTGTCTTTAACTTAAGATTCCGGTTCCTTAATTAAGAACCCGGGGAGTCCGCTCACTTTGTTTTTAACCAATGCGGGTTGGCCATTATTAAAAAAAATTCTAAAGGCACAACCTCTGCATTTTTTAATTTTTAAACACATTTGCACAAATCAGTTAGTCACCTCCTAATTTGGGCACTGTTGCACTCACCACATCCTGCTCCGCTGTAACCAGGCGTCGTAGCACGCTGGGGAGACATTCGGTCACCCCAGCGGGGACCCGATGATGAAGCATGTCACCAACTAGTGGTGAGTGACGGTCCTTCAAAGAAGTAAGGTTCTTTCCCTCCACCCACTATAGGGTGACCAGCAAGCGCCCCGACTTTCTTCCATTGAAGATAGTCTATTGGGCTCATACAGGGACTTTGAGACTGCCCCGCTGTGTGCATTGCACGCGTGTGAGCATTGATCACGCGTGCGGCACACAGCGGAGTTTAATTTTTAACCTTTAAACTATCACGTTTTTTATTTTCCTTTGCATCACAGTCACTCCTTTGTTGTTTATAATACATGGATGTTCTATGACATGAGGCGCTGCTGGACTTTATCTGTAAGCTGTTTGATGGTCTATTCCTGAGCTTATGTCTACTTGCGCTTCTTCTCTCTCACCCAGAGGATTCTGAGTATCTACCCCATCTATCTGTGTCACCAGTGAAAGACAGGAGGCCTCAAGGCCGGAAGCCCATTCTGTGGTGCACATAGTGGTGTAAATCAAACCAAAACCTGTTCCCAACTTTTCCCCCCTCCCTGCCTCCCTGCTATGCGGGCCCTAAACTGCCCACCACCCCCCGTATGCAGAGTGCTTCTCATCCCAATTAACATTTCAGACAAATTCTATGGAGGAAATTGACCACCTCCGCCCTACTGTCCATCCCCTTAATACAAGTGATGCTCTCTCTAGCTTCACAGGATTGACAAACAGAAAAGGTTCGCCAGCTAGTACTCAGGACTCCTCGTGGTGGGCGAGTTACTCTGGCTGCCCTGGCCATCTTTGTGGTGCCATCGATCTCGGGCAACACCTTAGTATCTCTGCCATTCCTTGTAATTCCGGGATTTGGGTTCCTTCAGCCAGTGCCAGGCCTCCTCCGGCAAGGAGAAGAACCACTTTCTGTCCTCTGTTTGGAGTTTTAGGCAGGCAGGAAACATCATGGAGTATTTCATGTTCTTGTCTCGCAGGGCTTTTTTATTATTCAGGAAGTTACGGCGCATCCTTTGCACCTTGAGAGTGAAGTTGGGGAAGAATTTGATGATAGCATTATTTTACTTAAAAGGTGGGGTGTTTCGAGCCACTTGCAGGACCACATCACAGTCCTGGTAATTGAACAACTGTGTTATGATGGGGTGTGGGCTTGCTCCAGGATGTGGGTGGGTTCCCAGCACCCTGTGTGCCCTCTCAACCAAAAAGAGCTTGAACAGACCACGGGGCTGCAGATGTTTCAGTATTAGGTCTTCCACAGAAAGATCAGTGGTTGGGCCCTCTGCCCCCTCAGAAATCCCCAGTATTCGTATGTTTTTTCACCTCCAGCGGCCCTCCGATTTCAACTCGGCCTCCAGGTCAGCCATGATTTTTCTCAAGTCGGTTACTTGGGTCTTAAGGGAGGTTATTTTGGCTTCTGAAGCCACAGTTGTAGCTTCCATCTCTTAAATTCTGGCCTCCACATTCCTTAAGTTCGGTCTGACCTGTATGAGCTCTGAGTTCATAGTGTCTATTTTGCTTTTGAGTGATTGCGCACACCCTGGATGACAGCCATTATATTTCGAAGCGTGAGCGCCTCGCCATTGTTGAGTTCACTCACATCCTGAGTTGATGGCTCTGTAATGTCACCCAGTGCTGCTGCTTCCCTTGAAACAGTATATTTGTCCAGCTCAGTCTGGGGGCCACCACTGGGCCCTTTCCCTCCTGTCATTGTGATTTCTGGTCATGGCTTTCGGCCCTCGGCTCACACATCTGGCTGAGTGCAGTCTCCTACAGGGCGACTCGAGGCAAATGTGTGAGGCGGGGTGTAGGGACTACACTGTACTCATCACCGCCTGCCAGGGCATTGCCAGAGCACCCTGTGGCCTGTTGGTATTCCAGCAGTCCCCTCCTACCCCGCTGATGAAAACAGCATCTGAGTCCAGCAAGGCACTGCAGGCCCAGAAACCGAATCCCACCTCCCGAGTCAGCCGCAGAGTTCACCTCAGTTTGTAGCCCGAGGGTTGTTCCTCCCTCAATGCAGGTCTTCAAGGGAAGAAGCGGAGTCACCACTCTTTCGAGTTTACAGTGTTGTCAGGAGTGGTTGGTCAGTAAACTCCCTGAGTTGATCCCTTTACCAGTATTGCTGTCTTTGTGGGCTGGCAACAAGTGACAACTAACTATAGCCGGGAGAGGGGTGCCCTGCCTCCGCCACCTCTGGCTGCCCAACTCGCTGTCTATTGCCTGGTGTGTTGTGCCGGGCGGGGGGGTTGTTGTTCCATATCCACCCTGGTCTTTGTTCATCTCCCGGCACCTGGAGGTAGCCCGTCCACAGTGCATGGCCCACAGGGTGGGCCAAGCCAGTACTGTATGGGCTACTCCGCCTCTTCTGTACCGGCCCACTCGGTTCCTCCGTAATTGGGGTGAGGAGGGCCCACGCCTCCCTTGCCCCACCCTCTCTCCTTAAGCAGTTCCCTACCTCCGCACCATCAGAGAATGCGTCTTTCCAGCAGCAGTCGGGAATGATGTGCAGACTGGACCTCCAGTCACTCGCAAATCCAGCCTGAGCCATCAGAGTGCTTGATAGTGTTAGTAGCAAAGTTACAAAGTAGTGTAAGAAACAACAGACATAAGGAGGATGTTTGTAGATTTCAAGTAGAGGATGTTGTTCGTGTGAAGAAATCAGGAAGTGTTTAAAAGGTACAATCGAAGTTTGGAGACCTAAATAGGGTAGAAAAAATATGTTGGTTAGCTGAAAAGGTAACTCTAGGACGAGTGCGGAATAGTGAAAGATTGTTGAGTGAATTAGAGAGAGGAAGATGAGAAAGCATGTGTAGTAGGAGGCTCATTTTCAGTATTGCATGAACATGTAATATAAAACCCTTTAGATTTAGGTATAACTTATTACAACATGAAGTTGAGAAGGTTTTTTTGTACTGTTATTGTAACAATTTTTTTGGGTAAAGCTTATTAGATAGAGATGTTTTATTGTAACTGTTTTTTTTTGTTGTTTTAGTTTTATTTGTTTTGTAGAAAAATTGGAAAGGGGCGACCACTCGGTCCCCCCGAACGTATGGCGGAGTACCACGATCCCCCCGGGAAGCCATCTGGGGCGGGAGGCGAGTCTCGGCTGGTATGCCCGAAGCGGCGTAGCCGGGGCGCGCCTTTTCCCGCCCTAGAGTGGGTTGGCCTAGACACTGACGCGGCTGGCCACGCCCTTGGGGCAGGCAGGGGCGGGTTTACGCCCGCCCTGAAGACGGATAAAAGGAGAAGCAAGATCAGAAGGCATCCTCTTGTTCCTGTGCTCTGAAGCTGCACCTCCTCGCTGCACGTGAGCTCGAGACGGAACGAAGAGCCAATTTTGAGCGTTGTAATCGTTCTTGTTTGTTTTTCAGATACTCTGTTGGAGAATGCCGAAGAAGGCGGGAAAGCGCATGACTACTGACCAAATGCTGCGCGTTCTCATGAAGGAGGTGACCGACCTAAAGAGGCGGATGGATAAAGACGAGGAAGGGGGGCCGAAACGTCCTTTGGCGGGAGCAGCCCCGGGAGGGAAAATCAAGAGGCCCAGGAGGGGAACAGCTGGGGGAGACAACCCGGGTCCCAGTACCCCGCTCGAGGCACCCACTCCCGTGCCGGAGGAAGGGAATCCGATTCCCGTCGTGGTCACCCCCGTGTCCGGGGAAGATATGCCGCCCGAGCTGGCAGCACAATTAGCAGCGTGGTTGGGAAAAGGTAGCGAGGGCGCCACGGCTGTCGACGCACAGGAGCTGATGAAGCAACTGCGTGAGTCACGGGAAGCAGCGAAGGTGTCCACGCCGGCTGCCGCAGTAGAGAAGCCACAGGGGACGGGTTCAGTAGCAGAGGCAACGTCCGGTTCAGGTAAGCGGCCATTGCCGATTGCGAGGGATGAGTCAGCACCCTCTCGTAGGGAAAAGTTGGGTCAGCATGTTCCTTTGGCTATTAAAGAGAAGATATGGGCAGGGGAGTACGTAAACATCTTCTCGTTGCTTACTGATCACTATGAGATGGAGCATGTTAAGGGCCAGAAGGATCTCATGCATCCGAGTGTTTGGCGCGCAAAAATGGCCGCCTTTAAGGTAAATGAAAACATTGGCAATTGGGGCCAAGCGTGGGGGGTTTTTACATCGATCTTGGGGGAACGAAGGCCCGATCTGTTACCCGAATTGCCGATTTATCAGTCACGAATCATGGGGTACTCGGTATCACACGAGGGTAATCACTGGTTCTGCTATG
Source organism: Lissotriton vulgaris (assembly GCF_964263255.1). Classification (NCBI taxonomy): domain Eukaryota; kingdom Metazoa; phylum Chordata; class Amphibia; order Caudata; family Salamandridae; genus Lissotriton; species Lissotriton vulgaris. Next base: position 1,108,023,140 of record NC_141696.1, read on the forward strand.
ATAACCTGTTTAGAAAGGCTAAAGAACATGATAAAAACTTAACGTGGGATTGTTATGATGCTGTGTCATGGTCCAAAATGAAGGATACTGGTATGTTAAAATTGCCATTAGTAGGGAGTAACGTTGGCGAATCCTCCCGCCAGTATGCGGGGACGCCCTTTCGGTCAGGTGCGGGTACCGACAATTACTCGAGGCCTGCCGGCAATACAGGAAAAAGGGGGGTTTGTTGGAACTTCAACAGGGGTAAATGTACTAGGCCCCAGGGATCGTGCAAATTTAGACACGAATGTAGTGGGTGTGGGCAATCATCCCATCGTGAGTCCACGTGCAGAGCCAAAACGGGTGATAACGGGGGTAGAGGAGGCGCCAAACAGGTCTAACATAGTCGGAGGGGCGCCTTTACCTACCCCGATTGATACCTTGGCAATGATTCCTTGGCTCAGTGAATACCCGGATCGTACTTCTGCTGGGGTGTTGCGGAACGGGTTTTCTTATGGTTTCCGCATCCCAGTGGGGGACTTTCAAGGTGCAGCGAAATGTAAAAATCAGCTATCGGTCTTCCAGCATACGACCGTGGTACAGGATAAGATCAGGAAGGAGGTTACTCGAGGTCGAGTCGCCGGTCCGTTTAGTGTACCACCGGTTCCTAACTTTGTTTGTTCCCCTTTAGGTGTGGTCCCAAAGAAGGACCCGGGTGAGTTTCGGCTGATACATAATTTATCAGCCCCACGTGGTCTTTCCGTAAACGAAGCGATAGACTCGGAAGTGTGTTCGGTGCGGTACGCATCCTTCGATGAGGCCGTAGCCATTTTGAATCGCCTGGGGCCCGGGGCGCTGATGGCAAAATCTGATATCGAGTCAGCGTTCCGGTTGCTCCCGGTACATCCAGACGATCAGCGTCTCCTAGGTTTCATGTTTCAGGGTCATTATTACATGGATAGGTGTATGCCGATGGGGTGCTCTATATCTTGTGCCTATTTCGAAAAGTTCAGTAGTTTTCTACAATGGGTCTTCACAAGGAAGACGGGTTTCCAAAGTGTGATGCATTACCTTGATGATTTTTTGTTCCTGGGGGCAGCCGGGGATCCGGAATGTGGGCAGGCTTTGGCGCAATTTTGTGTCTTGATGAATCAGTTTGGCGTGCCATTGGCACCAGGTAAGACGGTGGGGCCTTCCACTTGCCTCGAGTTTCTGGGGATCGAGTTAGACTCCGGAGAAGGTTGTTTTCGTTTACCAGCTGACAAAGTGTCAAAGTTCAGGACATCCCTGCAAATGTGTATAAGTGGACCTAAGGTTAAGCTGCATCAATTACAGCAGTTAGTTGGCCAGTTGAATTTTGCCCTGAGGGTTATACCAATGGCCCGCCCCTTTTCCCGTTCGATTGCTCAAGCCATGGTCGGCCTGAAGGAGGGCCATCATCGCACGAGGCTCTCGGCAGAGGTCCGCCAGGACATGCGCATTTGGTTGGCATTTCTGGCGGATTTCAATGGTCGAGTCGTCTGGAACAAACCGGCCGTGTCCTCTGAGGAGCTGGGGCTGTGGACAGATTCGGCAGGGAGCATAGGTTTCGGTGCCATCTTCGGCACAAGATGGTCTGCACAAAAGTGGCCGACATGGTGGCATGACAGTGGACTGACAAGTAACATTGCTTTCCTGGAACTTTTCCCCATTTTAGTGGCCCTGAGAACTTGGCCCGAAGGGTTCAAAGATCACTCTGTGGTATTTTGGTCTGACAATATGACTGTGGTCGAGTGTATCAATAGTCAGGCAGCACGATGCAAATGGATTTTGAGACTGCTCAAGGAAATTGTTTTACTGTGTATGCAATTGAATGTGCTATTCAGAGCAAGACATGTCCCAGGGGTAATGAACCAGGTGGCTGATGCACTGTCTCGTTTTCGTATGCAGGCTTTCTGGGGTTTTCTTCCCACAGCGGACCCGGAGCCGGCACCCTTTCCCGAAGCTCTCTGGTCTCTCGGTGCCCCGAACTTCGTAACCTCGTGGGAGAGAGTTTAGCACCCAGGACGAGGAAGGCATATGAAGGGGCGTTCCGGTCCTATTTAGCCTTTTTGGGGACTGATAGAGAGGAGCTTTGGGGCCAGGAGGAGTGGGTGGTAAATTTTCTGATGTCCTTACATCTGGTCGGGAAATCGGTGGCCACGGCTCAGAGGCATCGGGCTGCCATTTCCTTTGTTGCTAGGGCTCATGGGATCCATGACCCGACAGCGTCTTTCGTTGTACAGAAAGCGCTACGGGGGTGGCAACGCCTTGAGGGTCGCAGAGTAGACGAGAGGCGCCCGATAGGTTTGGATAGGCTGGCCCAGTTATTATCCAGACTCCCTGCTACGTGTTCATCTCAGTTTGAGACAGTTTTATTCCGAGCCGCCTTTACGCTGGCATTCCATGGGGCTATGCGGGTAAGCGAATTAGTGGCGAGGAACAAGCAGGATGTGACAGGAGGATTGTGCCAGGAGCACGTCCAGATCAGAGGGGAGACAATGACGGTCTCATTTGTCAGGTCCAAGACCGATCAAAGTGGGATGGGTGACTGCGTAATCATACGCAGGATTCCCGGGTCCTCCATGTGCCCGGTAAAGTGTCTAGAAGAGTATTTAGCACGAAGGGTGGCATCATGGGGGGGGACCTTGTTGAGACACGCTGACGCCACCCCACTGACAAAGTTTCAGTTTCAGCGGGTGCTTGCGATGTCGATTGCCGCTGCGGGCTTGAACCCGGGCGAGTTTGGGACCCATTCCTTTCGGATAGGGGCTGCTACAGAAGCTACAGCCAGGGGTCTGAATGTTGAACAAGTTAAACGGGTGGGGCGTTGGTCCTCCAATTGTTATAAAAGGTATGTGCGGTTGCACATGTTGTGAAGCTGTAACAATGTACTCACGCTTCTTGTTTTTGTTTGGTTTTCAGTTGCGCAAGCCTACGAGGCGGGGCGAACTTTGCAGTCGACCCAACACCGGGCCAGCGGTCAGACATCACCGGCTGTGAAAAAGGAGGTGTGGGTCGTGGGCCACTCATACGTGAGACGTGCCGCAGACGTATTCAGCATTGATGTGGCACTAGAGGATCTCTAGTGTCATCCCTTACCGGGCACACAAATATTTGTCTTCCCACTCAAAGAAGACTTTCAATCCAGTGTTTCAATTGTTCATGAAATTTATTTTATATTTTTAGAAGAATTTATCATCATCATTTCATGTTGTTCGTTCAATATGATTCTCATGTTTGTAAATCAGACATTGTCATAATAAGGCATCCAATGCATTTCGGGCATTATATAGCATGCCCTTCATTGAGCCATCGCGGAGTATGAGGAGAGAAGGACGTAATCGCGCGCCGATTCTTGAGCAAGGTTAGTTGTGAGGGACTTTATAGACCACCAGCCTGGTTGTTAGTATGTTTTTGCCTTATGAACTGCCTCCCTATGTGAGGCTGTTTTTGTAACACTGCTTTATTTTTGATTTGCAGAACTACAAGTATTGTTAGAGACCCAGCCATGTGAGTTAGAGTATTTTTCTTTGAGAAGATTCTTTCTGTTTTTTCACTAATACTAACCACAGCATGTGATTCACACACAGCTCATATTCACTTATAAGCACATATCAAGCAGACCTTGTATTGTTTATGTCATGATTGATGTTAATAAGACTCACACAGAACCTTTTTGATGATATGATTTTATTATTCCTTGTTTTACAGTGTCTATTTCCCTGATGAAGGGCATGCTATATAATGCCCGAAATGCATTGGATGCCTTATTATGACAATGTCTGATTTACAAACATGAGAATCATATTGAACGAACAACATGAAATGATGATGATAAATTCTTCTAAAAATATAAAATAAATTTCATGAACAATTGAAACACTGGATTGAAAGTCTTCTTTGAGTGGGAAGACAAATATTTGTGTGCCCGGTAAGGGATGACACTAGAGATCCTCTAGTGCCACATCAATGCTGTGTATCTTGACGTCGCAGGACCCTCGACGCCACCTTACGGTGCACCAAAAAAACGATTAACTGTTGAACTTTGAGAGGTAACAAATTGCTGTGCATTTATCCAATTCTAATATTGCAGACGTATTCAGGGCAGGTGATATGATTCACGTAGCTGGGGAATACGGGTACAGTGTGTCCTTCTACGGAAGAGGCGGTCTCTGTATTGACCAGTTTCAATCATTTTTTGAGGGTTTGCTAGGGCGGACGAGGTCACCGCCGTCTGTAGTCATAGTACATCTTGGGGGTAATGATTTGGTCACCACTGGTAGACGACTTCTTCTCAAGGCGATGCTTTCCACTGTAAGTTGGTTAGCGAGGAGAGTTCCAGGGTGCACAATTGCGTGGTCCCATATGATCCCACGAAAAGTGTGGCGGGGGGCTATTTCGGTTCCTGCTTTAAATCATTCTGTTAGAAAGCTTAATAACAAAGTGAGTAGGTTGTTCCGTTCCAAGACACTGCATTCTATTTCGCATGGGTGTATTAATGATGACAGTATGTATTTGGGGGATGGAGTGCATTTGTCTCGGGTGGGGAATGAATTACTCATAGGAGACTTCTTAGCATGGCTAACAACGTTACACCATGACCTTTAGGTAGGAGTGTTGTGGGGGGTCCGGATAGCCGGTCAACTATCCGGCCTGTGGCGGTAAGGTCATGATCGGTGAGCACTAATTGGAAGATCCCTATGAGTGGGCGTCACCCAGCACGGATGGGAGCGCTCGGGGGAGGTGGCCATTGGCCCCTCAACGGGGAGGCGGTCCCTTCTAAGGATGGGTCGCCGAAAGAAAAGGAAAGGCGGTCAAGGCCCCTTCCTGGGTAGGAGGGGTTACAGCCCCCTCCTGGGGAATTTCCCGGGGCCAGGACGTCTGCGACGGCAGATGTGGTAAGTTGTGTGGGGTTTGGGGGGGGGGTCTACGCTACCTTCAAGATACCTCACACGAGTCCTCGTACGACCTCTAAGTGGCGTCGAGTTTTATTGGGGCCCCTGTCAAGTCAAGGGAAATTGGTAATTGCACTTGAGGTACGCCTCTGGGCCGCCCCTCACAAGTGAGGGCGATATTTCTGGGTTAGGGATCTTGACACCGGTTACGACCTTGCCGTTGGCCCTTAAACGTTAGGATGTGCAATTTCAGAATTTCAAGTAAATGTTTTGTAGGATGTTAGTTCGGCTAGGAGAACCTTTGTATTAGAGAATCTGTTAAGGTTAGCCAAACATCGCAATGTGGTAATGAAATTGTACATAATATGAAACTGTTTATTTAATGTTTTAATTTTGTTGCATATTTTAATAAATACGGCCGGGGGGGTTACTCCCTCCCGTCTTCCAAAAACTTCAGAACTGTTTCCGGTTTCCCATCCTTGGGGATTGTGTTGAGAGGGGGTGGCGGGTATCTCAGCCATATGGAAAGAGGCGACCACTCGGTCCCCCCGAACGTATGGCGGAGTACCACGATCCCCCCGGGAAGCCATCTGGGGCGGGAGGCGAGTCTCGGCTGGTATGCCCGAAGCGGCGTAGCCGGGGCGCGCCTTTTCCCGCCCTAGAGTGGGTTGGCCTAGTCACTGACGCGGCTGGCCACGCCCTTGGGGCAGGCAGGGGCGGGTTTACGCCCGCCCTGAAGACGGATAAAAGGAGAAGCAAGATCAGAAGGCATCCTCTTGTTCCTGTGCTCTGAAGCTGCACCTCCTCGCTGCACGTGAGCTCGAGACGGAACGAAGAGCCAATTTTGACCCACCCACCAGCCCCTGAGGACAGCAAGTGGTTTTTGAATAAAGTTGATGGATAACTCTGATTTTCGTTTACAGGTTGTGGTATTATCGTGATGCTTTTGAGTATGTAATAAAGAATGGTCGATTTGTGTTACGTTTCGCAAATAAAGAAATTCTGCTTTAGTGTTCATTGGTAAGCATGCTTTTAATAAAATTGTAGTTGCTACTGTCTTTAGTTTAGTCATTTAGTTAGCATTGTCGTATTTATTTTGGTCGGGCGGTAAGGTCATGATCGGTGAGCACTAATTGGAAGATCCCTATGAGTGGGCGTCACCCAGCACGGATGGGAGCGCTCGGGGGAGGTGGCCATTGGCCCCTCAACGGGGAGGCGGTCCCTTCTAAGGATGGGTCGCCGAAAGAAAAGGAAAGGCGGTCAAGGCCCCTTCCTGGGTAGGAGGGGTTACAGCCCCCTCCTAGGGAATTTCCCGGGGCCAGGACGTCTGCGACGGCAGATGTGGTAAGTTGTGTGGGGTTTGGGGGTGTCTACTCTACCTTCTAGATACCTCACACGAGTCCTCGTACGACCTCTAAGTGGCGTCGAGTTTTATTGGGGCCCCCGTCAAGTCAAGGGAAATTGGTAATTGCACTTGAGGTACGCCTCTGGGCCGCCCCTCACAAGTGAGGGCGATATTTCTGGGTTAGGGATCTTGACACCGGTTACGACCTTGCCGTTGGCCCTTAAACGTTAGGATGTACAATTTCAGAATTTCAAGTAAATGTTTTGTAGGATGTTAGTTCGGCTAGGAGAACCTTTGTATTAGAGAATCTGTTAAGGTTAGCCAAACATCGCAATGTGGTAATGAAATTGTACATAATATGAAACTGTTTATTTAATGTTTTAATTTTGTTTCATATTTTAATAAATACGGCCGGGGGGGTTACTCCCTCCCGTCTTCCAAAAACTTCAGAACTGTTTCCGGTTTCCCATCCTTGGGGATTGTGTTGAGAGGGGGTGGCGGGTATCTCAGCCATAGTGTTTTATGATGGCCAAATAATAGTGAAAATGTAATAAAAAATGTTTTGCATTTATTATTTGTAAAAATGTAAGAAAATGTAACACATTGCTAGTTTCTATGATGCCAGAGGTATGATATGCTTGTTTTATTTTAATTAAAACAGGAATTATAAGTGACATCCTGTGTAAGCATACAATGCTCATATTTGAGTATTCCATACATCTAGAGAATGTTCGAGGTACAATATGGAGTGTCAACTGTGAAGAACGATAGATGGTGTGAGGAGGCTGATAGCTATGGTGGTTTAGCAGCTCATTCTTAGGTTTATTTAATAAACACATTTCGAAGTTATACACTTATCATAATATACATTTTTGCTTGATGCCTTAATTCTGTTTGTTTTACACATTCATTCATAAATTAATGCATGTTGGATAAATATGAGAAAGTTTCACTTTTGTTTGTTACTGTCTTTTTAGTTACATTTATAATGCATGAAAGGATAATGCAACTTCGGTATTGGAACAAAAAATGACTTTCTGTGTGTTGCATACAGATGTCCTTGAATGCAATTACCTGCTAAAGGCTAAGTGATGTGCAAATAGTCCTATTGTGAGCAACTTTACATAACAAAAGAGAAGCTTCTCTTGACAGAAAAGGGATGTCCTTACCTGTAAATAGTTCAGTAGTTTAAGGAACTGGTTTGACATTCTCCTTGGCAACAAGAGGAAATGGTTCAATTGTTTGTCTATGCGTTCCTCACGGCTTGTCAGTAGGAAGGGATGGGAGTTGGGGAGAAAAAGGGTTTGTGTGGGCGGGTGGGACATACACACCTTGTTGGTATCGATTCCTATTTGCATATTCCCTAAACATCTGCCATATTTTCAATTTGTGATTCCTCCTTTGTCTCCTTTTTAACATTTCCCGTAATGATTTCTGCAATCATGTCCTCAATGTTATATTCTTGGCAGGATAAATGATTCCAACTGCTGTTTATTTTTTCCTGAGATTGATGTTGTGGTTTCCTTGGGTTCTTTTGTGACTTCCGGCCTGAATCACCTACGTGGATAGTGGCAGTTAAACATTGTGTGCACAACGTCCCAGGGGTGTGTGCCAAGTTTGCACAATTTCCTTTTTGAGTAATTGTATGAAATTTAGGAAAAATATGCAAAATTACGGGAAGTGCAAATCTGGCACTTTGCTCTGCAAAAAGTGTGAAATGTACCCATGTACCCATTTTGAATGCGAGGACTGCACTGTGCGCCAAACAAATAGGGAAACAATACAGAAATGTAAAGAATGAATCCTACATTTTGAATACTTGATGCTGTGTTTTTTTGTTTTTTTAATTTCACCATGCTATAACTTATACACAGGTTTCACATTGCATGAATTGGCAGGTGTGCATCCTGTGTTATGTGTTTTGGTTTATTAGTCTGCTGTTTCATACTTCTAGGGTTTCTGAGGGTTAGACGTACAGATTATGTGAAAACCACTTAGCTTCCATTTTACCAGAGGATAGAATTGTACACCAGGTTAATATGGTGGGAATCAGCTGTATTCCTGGAGTTTATTCAGATGCTCCAAAATAGGTCTGTAGATAAACAGTTCACACTCTTGTCATTGTAGCCACAATGTAGAAACCTTATCCTAAGGACATGTGTTTGGATAATAGCATATATGGTTTTAAAATATTGCCTGACCACGTCTGGTGGTCTTTTTGTGTTCTTATAGTAGACGCTTTGCCTCTTTGGTTGGTTATGATCATCTCTGACTTGGCAATATGCTGATATCTGTAGTATTCCTTCCAATATGCTGATAACAGTGCCTTAAGTTATTTCTTTATTAACAAGTGTACGAGATTAAATCCCATAATTCGATGGAATTTGCTAAACTTGTGAAACTGTATGAGGTCATGCTCTTGAATAGTTGATGTAACAAGTTTAAGGAAGTTGCGTTCCAGTTATGTCATCAAGGATTTGAAGTAGTCTGTTGTCTTTCGTGTTTCCATTGCTACAGCACAATTTGGGAAGGTGGGTTTAATTGCCAAACATTAGCTGTTGGTCGATTTACATTCTTTACATTTAGTCACTATCTGAGTGTGCACATATTTCTTTTTCAAGGATATTTCATGCAGTAATCCAATTTCACCATTACATGTGATATTGATGTAAAGAGAATCATACCCACATTTGCTTGCCTTCTTGAGTGGTCCCAATGTCCTGTGGTTCTTGTAAGGAATTGTGAGGAATTCAGTGGTATGCTGAATATAGGTGGGTGGTTATTTGGCAAGAGTTAAGATGTTTTTTTTTCCAGTTAGAGAAGTTTTAATACAGAGTTCCATCGCCTCAGAATCTGTGTTATCTGGATGTTTCCTCTTCATTTTGGGTAGTTTGCTAATGGTTTCAAGTAATGAATGTCTGGAGATCATATTCGAGATTTATCTCATTTTCAAATCAGGAAGTTGTTTGACGATTTCCTTAAGTTTTGTGTGCATTTGTTTGTTGGCTCTTCCTGTAGTTTTGTGGTGTGTGGCCCCTTCAAATGTGATTGTTAGATCGGATAGCTTTCCAAATAATCAATGGTCTTCCTTTCAAGTGGAGCTAGGTTGCACCTCAGTTTTAGCTTTTAGTACAATTTACCTACTGTTGCTTTATTAATATGTTCCATACTTTCCCTACTTTTAGTCTGGGTTGACTTGTGGTTATCACCCATCGTCTCTCATTGTTATTGGTGCTTTCATTTAATGATCTGTTAAGGAATATGTATATGTGCCTCAGTTAAAAAAAATATTTTCCAAATCATTGCTTTGTTTTGAATATTGGCTTTGTAAGGAATGGTGTGCCTATTGGTGATATGACAGAGAGCTCGGCTTTATTGGCTACATTGTTCAAAAGCACAAATAATCAAAATCAATCAAAAATATTTGCATTCTTTAAATGTATGTGGTGGTTCCTTGGATTAACACTGCTGAATTTCTCCTGAGATTTCCCATTTGTTAGCTTGTGGAGCTTTTTATTGTTGGTGATTAAAAGTAGTAGATGTGCTGTGTAGAATGGCTGACATCCCATCCACAATTTTTCCATCTTTATGCATGTTATGTGTTAATTGGGGTAGTGATATGTTCATGATTTTTATCTTTTGCAGTTCTCGATAAATCAATTTTTATGATTATACATTGATTCCAAAGTCTCAAGATACTGTTGCCTTGTAAGCATGCTGTCCTGGGTATAGGTTCTCTGTAATCCTTGTATAATGTGTTTTCATTCTTGAATTTACTGACTAAAAGATGCCACATCATGGTTAGTCTGCTTCTTCATAAAGGTAATAATCCAGTTGTAGTTTACATGTTGTGGTATCGTTCATGTTTCAAAAGGAGCACTCGAGACTTTTGCTTTCCCAGTGAAAAGGGGCCAGATTGCCCCTACATCTTGATGAATGCCACTTCATCAACTCTGTTAAGCTGACACATTTCTTTTTAACTTGCTGAAAGACGGGTGGGCAGGATTCGCCAGCTAGACACTAAAATTGTGTGCAGTGCGAATTACCACCCATTTGAGAGAGCCTATGGAATAAGTAACGTCCTTCTCTGCAAAGGCTTACCCCCTCGCCAAGAAAAATTGTACTAGTCTCCTCAGTGAACTTCAAGCTAGAACACAAATGAATGTTTGGAGAGAACATACAGAGAGGTGCAGGGCTATTTCTGCTAAATGACTCACGGAAAACAAAGATGTTATTTCCCTTGATGTCGCTCAGTTTGGCATTGGAAGAGAAATAAATGTGAAACACTCGTTATATGGGCTGAAGATAACGAATCTTAGGTTTGCAGTTGGTTAAATCAGTGAAAGCTTTCAACCTATGTTCTAGGAATTTTCAATTGAAGTCATATCTTCTGTGTGAATTACCTCATCGTGGGTACTCATCGTTAAGGCTGCTCATAAGCCAGAAACGGATCATGGCTTAATGCTAGTGTAAATAATTTAGGAGAGGAAACACAGCTCAGATATGCCAGAAGCCACACAATAGCTACAGATTATGCAGAAGAAATAAAAAATGTCCCTTGAAAGAAAATGTATCCAAACAAACCTGGCTTTAAAGAGAAAAGGAAACCACAGTATTTCAAACTAACATCTTTTTGACAATGAGGGAGCAGATAGAAAATAAGGCATTTTACAGATGTTAATAATTAAGAATAAATGTCACTAACATAGGTTTAAGGAAAATAAAGGTGGGGGCTACAATGTGTGGCCATCAAGACGGCTTTGGTTTTTCAGTAACTGGTGTGTAGGTACCAAATGTGTTTTGCAGAAGGACTGTTTGTCTCTTTTGTGGGAATAAACCATTTTCAGAACAACCTCTCTACACCTGCAGTTCATCCTAGTTCACGATTCATTAGATTCATTAACTATAAAAGCTCTCACGGGTTATCGAAGCATTCATGATTTTTTCAATGCTGTTACTATTTTTCTTTCATCTAGTGGTAAGGTGCTGAGGTCGGTTTCGAAGGGCATTGCTAAAAAAATATACTTCCCTAACACTGTGCATGTGCAACACACCATATGAAGGCCCTACCCCCATGCACCCTTTGGGGGAGATATTATGTCCTGCCTGAGGCAGATATTGTTAATGTGTCACAGAGATTGGAGCTATGTGGTAGGGAGCTTACCTTACCACTTTGCAGAGCTGGCTGCTTCCTACTCAGATGGAAATATATTCGATTTCATCACAGAATATTGATGCCGTTCTGCCCTCTAAGCAGAGAGTGCGCTCAAAGCGTAAAGACTTCTATTTCATGCCAACGTTTTTGTAGAATATGTTGGAATTTATTCCATTGTTGACATGTAATGGCAAATTTAATCACAGAGATTAATTTGATCAAAGTAAGCCAGGAAAATCACTCCATCAAATTGTATCAGAGTGTTGTAGAGTTTAATTTCATATACAGGGATATAGAAAGCAGTGGCGACCCGTACGTTTTGGAGGGAGGGGGGCAGACGTGAGCCACATGCACATAACACTCACAGCCATGCATTCACATGTACTCACCCACACACAAACACATCCATTCACAGCACTCTTTATCAAAAATGTATACATACACGGAAGTACACACCAAATATTCATTTAAAAGAAAACACATTAGCCGCGGCAGTCTGTAGGGGCTGAGGAGCCATGCCCCTCCACCTTTTGCCCCTCAGGAACAGTGTAAGTCAGGCTGAACAAAGGTTAGACATGTGCTAAATGCGCAGGCTCCTGACTGCCTGTGCTGAACTTTCTTTTGAAAGCCCAGGGCCCCTCCTTGTGCCTCTTTCACTTTCCCCAGCTCTGCAGCGTTAATTGCTGCAGGCACGGGGAGGCTTCAACAGAGACAGAGAGAGGAGGAGGGAGAGATGTGGGAATGTAGAGGGAAACAATCAGAGAGTGAGACGTGAGAGAGGAGAGGGGGGAGAGAAAGAATGAATGAATGAAAAAGAACGAGATTGAACAAGGAGATGAAGGAAGTGGGACTGGTTTAAGCATGTTTGCCAGGACTGATTTTGGTTCCTCGGACCTGTAGACCTCTGGATAAATGTCATTAAACTGCGCTGTGCATGTGCTACCATGTGCTGTCATGCAGTGAAGCAAAAGGCTGGTAATAGGCCATGGATTCATCCTGAATATTAGGGCACGCAAATGAAAGCGCATTTCTTTGTATATAGAAACAAAGCAATTAAAATAATTCCTTTCTCGCACAATCACAGGTCAGGTTCCTCCAACATTATGGAGCATCTACAGCTATATCACCGCACCCGACACCTAAAGTGTGAAATAAAAAGAAATTGGAAGATGTGAATGTGATATCTGTGTTCAGTTAAGGTGGCATACATCAAACTCATCTTGGGCTGAGGTGAAGCTTTATTTTGCAGGAAGGAAAGAAGGTCCTGGCAGGTGCTCCAACCATGATACAGGCCTATGCATGAGTTAATGAGTCAACCCCACAAGAGTGAGTGAAAAGAATATTTGGAATGGTTGTAGCTCACCAGAAAGGGAAGGACTTTGGTAAAATTAATTCATGGCAAAATGTCTCAAAGAGAAATACCAATGAGGATATTTTATTTAGTTATTAAAGGAGTATGGGGCATATTATCAAAGAACAGCGTTAAATAGCGCTGAGCGGGCTTAGCGAGGTTTTGCCTAACGCCGGCTATCGCCGGATCAGGTCGCCGAGATATCGTGTAATTTACAACGCTTATCTTCACGGCGATGTGAAATCCGGCGATGGCCGCGAAATGCAGGATTATCGCTGGAATCCAGCGATAATCCTGCAGCGATAGGGGAATACTTGATAATAGGGAGATGTGGATTTAGCAACTCAATCCACATCCCATCTAAAATATATGTTAGTCAGGAAAAAAGCAAACGTACAATAACGGCGATAACCATTGTTAGCGAGTCTTTAAATATCGCTAAGGGTGTCCTTGGCCGTACTTCTGGGCTTAGTAAAAGATTTCAGGATTGGGGTGTCCGATTACAGTGACCATCAGCCCCAAGAACTCACTCTAGGTATCCAGGGCACTGCCACAACATACGCAATTTCAGAACCCTGTCAGACCACGAGATACCAACATAGGAGAATCCGCTGTAAAATACGCGACCCAGAAAAGCTAGCAGCTGCTGCAAAAACAACGTGGGAAGAAATCAAACTCACCGAAGGAAGCACCGTCCACGCCTGGGAAATTTTTTACCAAAGCTATGGGCCAACCCGCCCCACCTGCTGTCACCCAATCAGTACAAAAAGTGCCTCAGCCAGAACAAAGCATCTGGGCAGGAACAAACCAATGCACCCACTTGTCATCAAGTGAGCATGCCGAATTAAGACACCTAAGGGGCGACATAAACAGAGCAATTCCCTCTATTCGCCAAAACAGCGCTACTGTCGGCACCATAGATGCACTAGGAAAACTTCGATCAAGGAAAAAGAAAATCATCTGGCGCGCAAAAAAGGAATACAAAGAATCACTCTGGACTAAACTACTCCATGATGCCAAAACGAACAACAGTGCCAGATTCTGGCAAACGGTCAAGAGCATCGAAAATCCATCGGCACCCAGGATCAACTCCTACATAACGGAGGACGTTTGGACAACCTATCTGCAACACTACTTTAATGTAGGCCCCCAAAGCAACTTGCAAAAACCAGCTGAGCTCTATGCCGATCTATCTCGGCCCACCCATTATAGGAATAATCTCCCACCTAGTTCCTCCCTAAAAACGATCGAGGACAGAATACAGCACAGCCACCGAGATGGTGCCCCCGGGCCAAACGGCTTGCCCCCATTGTTATACAAACAAGATCAAAAGTATGGGTCTGGCTCATTACAAAAGCTCTTTGGCAACATTACTACAACAGGAACAATCCCAGAATCCTGGAAAGGCTCAATCCTCTCGCCTATCTATAAAAAAGGATGTAAAAGTGAACCAAAAAAACTACAGGCTCATCGCCCTCATTGACATCGAGGCCAAGTACTACGCGGGACTTATTCTAGCCGACCTCCGGGAATGGGCAAGGGAAAAGGCCTTAATTCCAATTAACCAAACAGGCTTCCAGGAAAACCTGGGGACCACCACAAACATCCTGGCTTTTTCCCTTTTAGCCGATTCGACAAAAGCAGCAAGAAAACCATTATTTGTCTGTTTCATCGATTACAAAGCTGCCTTTGACAGCATAGATCGAGGAAAGCTATGGTCAAAGCTAGTACGATGGGGGATCCCTCCCCCCTTCTGAATCAACTCATCCTACTCCATTCCGACACATGGGTCCAAAATAAAACTGGGGAGTGGTACAATCGTATCCAGGCGGATCCCAACCTCCAGAGGCTTAAAGCAGGGGTGCGTTTTGGCTCCTACTCTATTTAACCTCTTCGTGGCTGATCTTTCAACTGACCTAGATAACTGTAACCATCATGCACCAAACCTGGGAGGCCTCCCTCTCTCAAATTTACTGTACGCCGACGACCTGATTTTACTCAGTCAAACCCCAGTCGGCTTACAACACCTGCTCCATACTACGAACAACCACGCCTCAAAAAACGGGCTAGATATCAACCTAGAAAAGTCCAAAATAATGGTGCTAAACCAGCGCAACCCAAAAAAGCTACTGAATTGGCAGCTGGGTGAGAGAGAACTTGAAGTCGTCCACAACTACAAATATCTAGGAATTATCTTTGATAAGAATGGGACATATGACCAACAAAAAGAGGTGATTCAGAGACGAGGAACCATCTTAGCAATCACCCTGAAAAATCTTAAAAGCAAAATAGCAGGACCAAACCTGCTCCCGCTGCTTGAAGTGCTTCGCGCAAAGCTGCTGCCCACGCTCACATACGGCAGCGAGGCCTTGCGAGGGTCGGACGAAGAAACCCTCAATAAAACGGTTGCTAAAGCTTTAAGAATAATCTTCAAGCTTCCTAAATACACCTCCCCAGCCCAACTACGCCTCGAATTTGGAATAGTAAACCAGAGAATAAGCAGGAAGGCCGCGTATGTAAAGAGCTGGAATAAAATAAAGAGTGCAGAGGCGGGCTCGCTGAACTCATTCCTATGGAAGGAAAATCTCAAGGAAACATGCTTCAACGGCCAAATCAGGGATCAGCTTGTTAGCTCTGGAGAATATATGGGAGTCAGGACTCCCATTCAAGACCGTAAAAGACCTGGTGAATAAGTCAACAAAGCTCGTCTCCACCGCAAATGATAAAGAATGTCTAAATAAGAGGGCCCATAGCTGGTTCGTGATACAAGGCTATCCAAAATGCTCACCACAACCGTACTTTAAGACCAGCTTTTCCGGGCCTTTAAAAGAAGGCTTCTTGGCCCTGAGGATGGGCATCCTTCCTGTCAAACCACATTTGCCCCCCTGGAAACGTATATTCACATCTACACAATGCAGACTATGTGGCGAAACCAAAGAAGATATGCTGCATCTCCTATGCATATGTAAGTTCCTAGACCGGGAGAGGAGAGAACTGCTAAAACCGCATATAAATGAAATGCATATCCGGACGTGCAGACAGGCAGTGAAGGCGTGCTTCAGTGGGGCCAACGTTAAATTAACCTGCAGCTTCGTCCGCTACATGAAAACTGCCCAAACAAAGCTCCTCGCCGCAGCCTGAGCATAGTTGCGACCCAAGCTCTTTTATTCCGGCAACTCTCTTTGACTCCCACTACGTTCCGATCCTGAGGCAGTCGTCCACGACCAAACAATAGACTACTAGAACTATGGATACTGGCGTCACCCTCAGACGGGGACTTACCCTTACTTCTTTTTTAAATTTTATACCTTCATCACAAACAAACTGTATGTAATTTTAACCAGAAAATTGGTCGATTTTAATGCATATCCATCACGCTGTTTTTTTTTTTAGGATAATATGAAATAACGTCACATATATGTATCCTTTTATACATTTCATATTGATGTGTGTACTGCTAAGATTTTAATTAATCAAGCAATAAACTTACTACTTACTACTAGTATATACGGCGAAGGACAGTTAGCGATAATTTCCAGACTGTTTTCCCAGGGAATGCCTACTTTGCATCTCATTAGAGATGCAAAGCGAGTCGTTCACAAAACGGGAGCAGAATCAAGGAAACACACGCTAGCATGTCCTTGTAAATAATGCAATAATATTATCGCCGCTTTTCATCCGAAAACGGATGGTAAAGCAGCGATAATATCATCGCTGCACCTTGATGATATGCCCCTTTATTTGGGCATTGGTACTTAACATGTGATCCGAGGACCTCTGGAGGTCTGTGAGGCCTACTCTGGTGGTCCGCGACTGTTTAATTAAAAATGAAATAATACTAGAATTAATACCAAGTATATCAAAATAAATAAGAACATTTGAAAATCTTTTCCACCTTTGATTGTGAATTAGACAAAGTATTCCAATATTTGATCATTTGTTTAGGGTATACTTTTTGTATTTTGGGGTTTTGGTTTGAGGTTCAAATCACGGAAATAGCTTAGGCCGGTAGTCCCTGGCTTCCATTAATGACTTAATGCAGGGGCCTGGATTCCAGTAATGATTCACTGCTAATCCACAGCGTAAACCTATACAACAATGGTAGTGGAGAGCTTTATTATGAAAAAAGAAGTTACTCAAAAAACATATTCCCCAAACATTTCAGATATATGAGAAACAAACACCTATGTTATAACAGAGCACGGTTAAGCATAAACTAGACAGAAAGATGCTAAGGGGTGGAAATGTTCTAGTTGGTTTGGCCTGGCGATAAAAGGTAGCAAAGCTTTTTGTGCGTTCCCAAAGTCTGGCAAGTCTGGCATTAAGCACACTTTCTTTGGTAGGTTGTTCATATTGTAGAAAATATATGAAAGCGTTTAAAGATTTATTTTTATTTTTTGTTTGTGATATGTATGATTAAGTATGCCTGCTTATTGTGTCCGGAGTAATACTAATGGTGACATAACTTTCTCCAGCTGATTTGCCAATACTTTGGCATACATTTTCCAATCGTAATTTATTCAAGAAATCGCTCTATATCATCAGGAAGCACAGACGATTTGTCTTTTTTCTTAAAAACAAATATGCTTGTTGTTTCCCATGATGGTGGGATTGATCCCATCTGAGCCTGCAAGAAAGTCTGAAGCATATCCTGTCAGAGTTTCTCAAAAAAAGCTTTAAAGAATTCCAGCAGAAGATTATTACGCCCTGTGTCTTTCCCAGTGACAAGCAAATGTATTACCTCACAGTTCTCATCCAATGTTATTCGGGCATCTAAGATCCCTTGGTCTTCCCCACTTAACCTAACCCTGCCTGACCCATAAAAAAGTCCTCATACCCATACATTGGTGCTTCAAGTTCTTTCTTGATAGAAGTCGCTGAAGACCCTAACAATATCAGATAGGAATTCAAAGGTCATCCCCTCATGATCTGTGATAGCAGGTATCCCATTCTCCACTTCTTTCTGCCTAATCCGTTTTGCTAACAATCTCCCAGTGGTTTCCCCGTATTGATAACATTCTGATTGATAATGATAACATTTGGTGGCCACTTCCCTGTTAAAATGTTGGTTGATCTTCAATTTTAAATTTGCCATTTCTTGACGGGCCTCTTGAAGGTCCATCCCCTCAGTCAACCTCCAAGTCAATTTCTCCTCTGTTAGGTATAGCTCATTAAACAGCTCCCGTATTTTGGTCTGCTTTAACGTCTGTTGATACAAACTAAAGCTAAGGGTTTCCCCCTAATTCCTGCCTTTAATGTGTCCCACACCAGGCCAGTCCCTCTATTGTTTTTCAGAAAATGCCTTATCCATTCACACATATGATTCACATATACTGCTTCTGACAAAAGCTTCCTGTTGAAGGTCCAGGACCCCCAATGTTTTATAATACCCATCATTGGGATTTCAGAGACCAGTTGGCTATGGTCTGAAAGAGCCCTGGGAAAGATCTCTATCTTGGTCTGGCTGGCCAGCATGGTAGATACACAAAAATAATCTAGCCATGCCAGCTTATTAAACAGAAAGGAATAAAATGTAACTCCTGGGTGAGTTGCCTTGCACTTATCCCACACATATGTAAGGCCATAGTCCTTCACCAGATGTTGCAAAGCCTTGTATACCCCAGGCTTCCTCCCTGCGTACAGTTGATTCCTATTTTGATCACACTTGACCTCAAGGTGGATATTTAGATTTCCAAATAAAATGAGAGGGAGTGGCCATGAAGCCAATTCTACATTCAGCCAGTCAAAGATATCAGCCTCATCCATGTTAGAGCCATACACTTAGCATATCGTGAACTGTCCCTTACCCATGACACATTCTACAATAACCCATCAGCCAATCATATTCACAGCTTTACTCCCAGCTGGGCAGATGGCTTGTTGGCAAGGACCATCACCCCCCTAGATGCTAAGCTCTGCTGCATGCAAGCCAAAAGTAAGAAGCTCAGATCCTTAAAAAACCCTGCTTGTTCCAAGGAATGTGGATCTCTTGAAATCAAATCTGGTTCTATGGCCCTTAATCCCAATGGAACCCCCCTCTCTTAGGCTTATCATTGAGACCACAGATGTTGACGGTACAATTACGCAGCTTATACCCTGCCATTTCATTTCGTACAAGAGTCGGTTGTTTTCATACCACCCAGCAAACTTTCGCCAGCCCCCTCATAATCACTTAGAGGTAGGATCTATCTCACATCAAAAAGGATGGGATAACAGAAAAGGAAATCAAGCAAGTGAATCTGTTCCTGTTCAAAATGGCGTCTCTCTTTTATATTTCCAGTATTTTTATCGTTTACTTGCTCAGATCTGCAGTGACACCTAACCTTGAATATCGCCACCCGCAAACCTGTCCCCCTCTCACCCCTTCCCAAATCCCTCAGACCCCCTACACCTATCCGTCCCCTCTTTCAACACCAGGCCCTAGGTTAACCTTCACTTAAACATTCATAGTCACTGCCTTCTCAGAGAAAATCAACTCCCACCATTTAAAGCTGTAAACTCCCATACTGTGCATTCTCCATCATATAAATGGAATATACCTGCTTATACAAATACCTTCTTGGGAGCATCCTGAAATCCATTCAGGCTAAAATACCTTAACCAGAGCTCAGACTTTCTAAAAACTCCTTTGCGTTAACATATGATGTAGAAAAGTGGAAATTGTTCTCATAAACCACCTTAAGTTTAGAAAGATTAATTAAATAAGCCAACACTTCCTTATTTTGCAAAGGTTGTATCAGTTGTCGGAGGTTCCACCTTCTCTCCACCGTGTAGTGGAAGAAGTTTGGTCTGACAAAAAATGAACCCCTTCAAAGGATCTCTTCCGATTTTATTTATTTATTTATTTATTCGATTTTATATAGCGCGAACTTTACCCGAAGGTGTCAGAACGCTTTACATAAGAACCAGTTGAGAAACATAAGGACTTAGGATTACATGTGTTACATAAAGGATACAAACAGAAACAATTGCAAATGTACAAGATGTAAAGTCACACAAGGAGGAGATACAAATGGATATACTCTAAGAGTCACATAGGAATGGTAGATAGTACAAAGGTCTACTGTATATACTAGTGATTAGAGTTATCTCTATATACATAAGGAAGGGATATGACTGGATATACTCTAAGAGTCACATCGGAATGGTGGGTGGTACAAAGGTTAACCGCATATACTAGTGATTAGAGTTATCTCTATATACATAGGGAAGGTATACAAATGGATATACTCTAAGAGTCGCATAAGAATGGCAGAGAGCACAGTGGTCTACTGCATATGCTAGTGATTAGAGTTATCTCTACATACATAGGGAAGGGATGTGACTGGATATACTCTAAGAGTCACATAGGAATGGTAGAGCGTACAAAGGTCTACTGCATATACTAGTGATTAGAGTTATCTCTATATACATAGGAAAGGGATACGAATGGATATACTCTAAGAGTCACATAGGAATGGTAGAGAGTACAAAGGTCTGCTGCATATACAAGTGATTAGAGTTATTTCTATATACATAAAAGCAGAGTTCCATTAAGTGGGGTCAGAGGGGGGATGCAGTCACAGCACCAAGGGAGGGACAGAGAAGGGCAGGAAAGTGAGACAAACCAGAGAGGGAAGCAGATAGTGACGAGTAAGACAACCAGGAGTGTGTCAGAGGCAGCAGGAGAGACAATAGAAAAGTCGCCAGGACAGAGGGGAGGTCAGAGATCGCTAAAATGGCGGAGGAGAAAGGTAGAAGAAGAAGTGAGTCATAAAAAGAAAATGGCGGGGAACACAGAGGTCCAGGTCTGAAAGTCCAGGTCTGAGAGTGCTGCCATAGCCAGAAAGTCCAGGGGGAGAAAGGCAGTCCGCAGCAAAGTCACAGCCTCATCGTCCATGAGGAGCTGGGGCAGAGGAGTTTGATCCGAAAACCAGGGGTCGGGGAGGAAAGACCACGGGCGCCAAGACAGCTGTTCGCAGAACGGGAAGCAGTCCTGGGAGCAGGGGAGAACACGCCACAAAGCCGTCCCACATCATCTGGGGCCAAATGGAGGAGCCTCAGCAACGCCGACGCTGGATGGGCACAGGAGGAGGCACAGGAGGAGGGCACAGGAGGAGAGCTCTGCAGCCGATCGCGAGCTTGAAAGTCTGTCCAGGGAGTCATTTGCAACGATGTCCCTAAGGCGCCGCCATTTTGGGGTGAGGCATGCCCTGGGGCAGAGCAGACTGGAGTGCATCTCTGAGGAGAGCAGCGAGGGTGCCCCGTTAGTTGCGGTGGCGCCCGGCTCACCTCTAGTGCTGGTGTAAAATTGGAGGCCAAGTTCTTCAGGTGGCAACCTCCGCTGGCACCACAGGATCCGGTGAACAAAGCCGCCCGGCAGCCGCCATTTTAATCAGGAGCTCCTCCATGGGTGAGAGGCTGAGCCAGCAGGTAGGAGAGAGGAGCAAGTGGTATAGCAGGTCTGCTGGAAATCAGGGTGTATGCTACCATTACAGGGGTCCTCCAGACGTTGTATGGCCGCAGTAGCTCGCCGGGCAGTTAACGGGAGTCATTGGATCCTATAATCGGAAACTGCTGCCATTTTGAGGTCAGGCACGGAGGCCGCAAGGGTAGCGCCGCCGGGTGTATTTCCGCATAGGTAAGCCGAAAGTGTTCGTTGCTGTTCGCGCTGGCGGCCGGCTCACCTCAGGCGCGAGGGCTGGTGCAGGGTGGCTCAGGTCTGGAGGCCGTGTCGGACTCCGACATCTGTGGGGTCTGGCGTTCAAGTCCGGGTGGCAGCCGCTATCTTAGCTTGCGGCTCAGAGAACCGCTCAAGGAAGCGCCGACGGTGCTCTCGTGGACAAAGAATCAGGTGAGCGCCCCAAGCTTGTGCGCTACATGTTCCGCTTTTAGATTCTGCCACTTTCGGCCCCCGGTCCGCTCCTGAAGTGCACGCGGACCGGGAGGACCCGGGGGCGCGACTATTAATGATGATCACATAACCTAGTCAGAGATTGCCTGGCATAGTAAAATGTTGCCTAGATAGATTAGTATTACCCTGATTTTTGCCCCGTCTTGCATTCCTGTATATTCTGTTTGAAGGGGAATCTATGAGCCTGCTGAACCTTCACTTCCCAATTCCAATCAAATAGTTCCGATAAAGCTCCCTTGAGGAGTCCCACAATATAATTATGGGTGTCCGTCCCTTCCAGACCATCGGAAATACCCATAACTCTAAGGTTGATCTGTCTGAGTCTGTTTTGGAAGGCTTCCAGTTTCCACTGGGTATCAAACATTTTAACCTGCAAGGTTTCTGTCACTCTCTTATGTTGTTGATTTACTCTCTAAGATTAAAATTTTGTTCTCAGCTTCCTCCATCCTCAGGGAGAATTCTGAGCAAGACTTAACAACCCAGCGAATGGCACCTTGCAGTTTGCAACAAGCAGACTGAGTCCTGTTGTTTTCTGTCTGTCTTTCCTCACAATGCACCATTATACTTTGGTAGATCGCTTCAAGTGAGACAATATGTAGGATTCCTTGAGCAGCACTGCCCTGTCCCGAGTCAACTCCTTCCAAACTGGGCAGAACAGAATAACCCCAGAGCAAATATTTTACTTGTGCCATGGCCCTTTCCTGTTGTTTTGCCCCCCTCTTCCTTACTGTATCAGTCAGGTCAGAACAGGTTGCATTTGAGGGGGACCCAAACTCTTCTCCAGACTGCCTCACATCGCTTAACACACTGACCAATGAGTACCCCTGGTGTGCCCTTTACCCAGCTCTACATCCTCCTTGTCTGATCAGTCTAAGTGGTCCAAGAGTGAGAAAAATGATCCCCGGATCCGCATCTATACATGTTCTTGTATGTGTGACGGCAGACATTTGACTGAGGTGTGGAACACCCTCAATACAATTGCTATCGGGATCCTTCCTGGTTGTAGACGTCTGACGTGTACCCTCTGCTGGGCTAGTCTTCTCAACCAATCCCCTCAGTAGGATATCATACATGTTTGTCCCCAATACATAAGCTGTTGCAGCTACTGCAGCCATACCTGCTTCCATGTTAAGATCAGCTTTGCCACCTGGTTGTCTTGTGCAGTGATTTTCCCCATTCCTTATCTCCACTTCTGGAGGTACCTGAGA
Organism: Lissotriton vulgaris; assembly: GCF_964263255.1. Taxonomy (NCBI): domain Eukaryota; kingdom Metazoa; phylum Chordata; class Amphibia; order Caudata; family Salamandridae; genus Lissotriton; species Lissotriton vulgaris. The sequence goes on from NC_141696.1 coordinate 1,108,045,987, forward strand.
TTCCCCTGCAGCAGAGGGTGGCATCATGCTGCCAGCCAGGAACGCTCGAGAAATGTAATGGACTCCAAAGATCAGCAGAGAAGCCCCCGGGCACAGAGCTGAGTCTGGGGCGTCACACATCAAGGCTGCATCAGTGTGAGGGAGCTGGGTAGGCTTCTTAAAATGATACGCTACTGAGCTTGTAGATACTGCCAATTTTGCAGGTCCACTGGCCCATACCACAGGGCTTTGTCTGTCAGTGGTTTTATTCACTGAGGGCTGGTCAGACGCTGTCTCAGCTCAAACCACTGGTGCTCCACCACCACCACGGGTTTTCAAGCCTCTTGCATTCTTCTGAGATATTGCTGCTGCACGTCAAACAAAGTAGTGTCCCAGACTTACAATGCCAAGTGGACCACGCAGGAGACCAGCAATCTTAGCTCGCGGCAAGCAGGGCCTACTCCTTTGCTATAAGTAGCCAAACATCTTGCAGAATGCTAGCTGAACATAGCCCCACGTTCATTCCAAGCAAATGCTACACAGGGAGCAAGGAAAACAATCCATAAAGGCCCGGTTGGATAGGAGGGGAAAAACAACCGTCCTCACAGGGTCGCCATCTTGCTCCCAACAGAGGACAGCTTTTTGTAATTGGCAAACAATTTCATGAAGAATATAGGAAGGAAACTGACACTATTATTTAGGACAAGATCCCACTTCAGTTTGCAGTTTAATCAGGTATAAGAGTATTCACTGAGCTACTTTAGGAGTATGTAATGACTACACCTTCACTTATTTCATTAGTCAAAAATGAAAGATGAAGCTGAATTTAAACTAATCAGGGGTGACCATGCTATCCAAGTGTTTTTCTGAAGTGCATATCAGAAAAAAACTGGGCTAAAAGTGCTTTATAAAGACATTGTTTTGATTCATCTTTCTGTAATGTACTTGAAGAATGATTTCCTCCAACTTTGCATCTATTTACTGCTTCTTCTGAAATACATAGATCATAGTGAATAATATTGTCACAACAGCAATTTTTAAAAACCACCAATACATGCATTTTGTTTTAGTAAATAAGGTCAACAAGAACTTGTGCTGTAATAATTCAAGGGATACCCCACTATAGTTTTGTGTTTTTAGGTCTCACCTACGGACAACATTAGCTGTATGTTGGTCAGACCTATTGTTTCCAGTACATAGATGCATTTGACAATGGGTCAGCCCTTAGTAATGCTGGATGATAACATGCTGAATATGATTTACTGTGATGTAAAACCCCTCCTCGCTAACCACATTGCCTAGATACATAACTTCTTTTTCGCAAACTTATATTTGATGTACTCTTCAGTTAGTCCCTTCTTTTTCAGAATTCCTTATACATGTGAAAGTTTAGCTTCACAATCCGACTTTGTCTTACCCATTACCAGGTTATTATCCTGAAAATATATTTCATTTTTGTTACCCTTAAATACTTTATACATTATTATTTGGAACATAGGAGCTGAGGATACAAGTCAAAAGGTACTTTAATAAACTGGAAACATCCAAGTGGAGTAATGCAAGCAGTTCCTTTTCTACTATATGGGTGCAGTTTATCTTGGTGATAGGCTGCAGTAAATCACATTCACATGAACCATGTTATACCTTTGGTTAGGGGCAGCATTTAGTTTATCTTTGATAAAGGAAATTGATCAACCAGGATATTTTTATTTAAGTCTATTAAGTTGACACATAGCCTCATTTTATCATTAGCATGCCATGCTACAATTAATGGAGCAACCAAGTCAGATGATTCCACTGGTTCAATAATGCCAGCAGACTGCAATTTGTGTTGCTCCCTATAAATATCACCCCCAAAGGTCATGGGAATATTCCTTGTTTTATGGATGCAAGGTACTGTGCCATTTTACAATATTATTCTATGCTGGGATTCTTTGAGTGTCCGTCTATTTCCCGAAAAACCCTTGGGGTATGATCTACAAATCTGTGAATCAACTCAATTTTCATGTAAAACAATCGAAATTGTTTCATTAATGTTTGGATCTAAGATCATGCCTAAGTTATCCATATCTCCTCACCCTAAAACTAATGGTCCATTTTTGAATCATACAATTTGCATTCAGCTTCCCTGTTTTTAAAATGGCAGGATTTTTAGTTAACTCCCTAAAACCAATAATGTCAATCACCTCACCTGTGAAAGTCTTTAGCATAATGTCTGGTGGCTCTAAGTAATCTAATGTTGTTGTAAATTTATTTGACCCAACCGTCCATATTGACAAAACTATAAGGAGTCAATTAACATTTCCACACCTCCAACAGTCATCTCACACATGGGCTTCTTTTTGGAATTTTGCACATGCAACACAACTGTATTTTTATCCATACTCAAAACACAAATGTTGGTGCCATCTTCTTCAGTTTCTTTACGTTCAGAGTCACTCTATTCAGTGAGTAGCTTGACACTATCTTTTTTTCCAGCAAACTTTGTAAAAATGGCCTAAAATACTACAACCAGAACATGTTGGATTCCACGCAGGAAACTTTTTGTCATTAGCATAATGGCCTGTGTTGCCGCACTTGAAGCATTTTCCTGAAGGTCTACTTTAACAGATCTTCTTTCTGTTACCGAATTAAAAAAATGTAATTGCTAAGGATTTTTTTCATAAAATCATGTTGAACAAGTCTTTTTCCAGGCTTAAACTGTGTAACAGTATCTTTTCACCTTTTCTTCAGAAAGCACAACTTAGTCACATATCCTTGTCAGTTCTGCATTTTGTCAATGACTTCTTGCAGCAGAGATTCACCCTCTGCCTAAAGGCTGTCTTGAATCCAATAATTTGAAGCATGCATCACAGTTTGGTAACATATGAGTTCATTGTGTAGGTCCCCAAAAGTTGCATGTTCATACAAGGTTTTTATTGAAGATACACCTGCTTCAATGGACTCATCCTTACCCTAATTTTATGATAACATGTGTATCTGTCAATACCTATGCCAACAGTAGATGCAAAATATAAGTCTAAATCATCTAAGGGATGGGGAAAATGTTACCTTGACCCATTGGTCTTGCTTTCATTTCAATAGGATTGTAAACCTTTAATCCACAAGGACCTAAACAAGGCCAAAGTTTTTAATTTTTTTTGTGGAGTATGATCCTCCTCATCATCACAAGTAGATATGCAATTTAAAAAACATTTGCACCACTCTTCCCATTTCAAAGAGGTTTTATCTGAAGATGATATGCATGCTTGAGGTGGAGTAAAGTTCCAAGTATTACGGAAGTCGTATATTATACAGGTAAATGTGAAGAAAAGCCAGGGCAACCAAAAACAAATTAGTGCTGAGCTGTTAAGTGACCAAACAAAAACTCATCATTACTGTGTGATTGCTCATAGTGGAGAATCGTTGCACTCTGCAATAGTAAGAAAGTCTAATCATGGACGAACGAAATTGTTTTAGTATTGGTAAATTGCAAATAGAAAATGCAAAATACAAAAGGGACTTTCTTAAAAGTGGCAGCATGCTATGTCACGTTGTGTGACCTTGCATGTAATTTGACCCTGCAGAATGCGTAAGTATCCTGTTTCAAGATGGTGGCACATCATCTTACGTTGCATGAGCGTGTATGCAAGCATCAGAAATAAGTCACACAGGCATGCGCGTTGAATTGGCTAGTCTCCTGAAGTGTATGAAGTGTGCAATTAAGTTGTTGGATTCAAATACATGGGATGTTTTGAATTACATGTTGGGATGAGAACGTTTAAGAGGAGAATGCTGCAAACAGAAATATGTGATCACAAATGTGCAAGTAGTAGTACACAGCATAAATGGCTCATAGTAATAGTGTCAATGATAAGTCTCTGTGGTAGCAGAGTAAATATTGCTAGTATGATCTGGTTCCAGTTGAATGTGCTGCAAGATAAGAAGTAGTGGGTTCTTCTGCCAGGGTTGTTCGACCCGTCACCAAAATTGTAAAGGCCACTTCGAAGACAGTATGCTGATTATGATTTATTTTGAAGTAAAACATTGGTACAGCATACAGCAGAGACACCTAATCTCATCAGCTCCAGTCTTCAACTGTTCTTTCAGAATTCTACATGCAGTATTCTATATGACCCCCCACCAACAGAATTCTAAATATGTACGGTGCCCTATAATAAACCAACTAGCAAATGTTAAACATAGAATTTACAATATGACACTGATTCAATGGCTTACCTTCCTATTCTTGTGTTGTACTAACCAGGTGCCTTTCAGTCTTACATAGTTTTGATTGGACGAGTTGTATTGTTTCACTGCATATCTGAAGAGAACAGTTTTCTTTTCTATAAAGCATTCGATGATTCCTCCTAGGAGACCTGAACTTTCACCTGAAGAACAACAACGACAACACCACCACCACCCTGATCGACAATCTCGCCAACCACGGACTCAAGCAACTGGTGGACACCCCCACCCACCTCGCTGGCCACACCCTCGACGCCATCTTCTCCACCAGTAACCACGTTGCCTTCAACTACTCCACAGGACTACACTGAACCGTCCACAGCTGCATACATTTCACATTCAAGAAGACTACATCTCACCAGCTCACGCATCAGATCCCCCTTAAAAGCTGGAGCAAAGTGACCACTAACCAGCTCATCACGTCACTGAGCCAAAACCCACCTGCCGACACCAACATAGCCAACACCAACGACGCAGCTCGCACCTTCGCACAGTGGATCACCAACTGCGCCGACAACCTCTCTCCACTGAAAACCCCCCACAGCAAGACCACCAACACAAAACCCTCATGGTTCACTGACTCCCTCAAAACCGCAAAGAGAACCTGCCGAAGACTCGAAAAGACCTGGCGCCAAGAACGAATGACAGAAAACATGACTGCCCTCAAAACCGCCACCCGCAAAATTGCAGAGATACACAACAGCTTCGGACCCCAAACTCCACTTCAGGACACCAAACCAATGACCCCCAGCAACACCATCAACTCCTGGACCCCCATCAGCAATGATGACACCACCTATGTCATGAGCACCATCCACTCCGGCTCCCCCTCCGACCCTTGCCCCACCACATCTTCAATAAAGCCGGCACCACCATCGCACCCCACCTGCGGAACGTCATAAACAGCTCCTTCATGTCAACGACCTTCCCTGAAAGCTGGAAACACGCAGAGATCAACGCCCTCCTGAAGAAACCCACAGCAGACCCAAAGGACCTCAAGAACTTCGGTCCCATCTCTCTTCTCCCCTTCCCGGCTAAAGTCATCGAGAAGAATGTCAACAAACAGCTGACTGCTTTCCTCGAGGACAACAACTCGCTCGACCCTTCACAGTCCGGATTCCGAGCCAACCACAGCATCAAGACCGCCCTCATCGCAGCCACAGACGACATCAGAACCCTGACAGACAATGGGGAAACAGCTGCTCTCATCCTCCTGGACCTCTCAGCAGCCTTCAACACTGTATGCCACCGCACACTAATACAGCGCCTCAGCAACACTGGAATCCAAGGGAAGGCCCTGGATTGGATCATCTCGTTCTTTTCCGGAAGAACCCAAGAGTCCGCCTCCCCCCCTTCTGCTCCGCGGCCACCGAGATCATCTGTGGCGGTAATCAAGGATCCTCACTCAGCCCAACACTCTTCAACATCTACATGAGCCCCCTCGCCACCATCGCATGAAAACACAACATCAACATCATCTCCTACGCCGACGACACCTAGCTGATACTATCCCTCACTAAGGACCCAACCACCGCCAAAACCAACTTCCAGGAAGGGATGAAAGAAGTAGCAGACTGGATGAAGCACAGCCGTCTCAAGCTCAACTCAGACAAGACGGAAGTCCTCATCCTCGGACAATCCCCATCTGCCTGGGATAACTCTTGGTGGCCCCCGGCGCTGGGAACCGCACCGACACCCACGGACCACGCACGCAACTTGGGCTTTTTCCTGGACTCCTCCCTCACGATGACCAAACAATTCAATGCTGTCTCATCCTCATGCTTCAACACCTGAGAATGGTTCGGAAGATCTTCCGGTGGATCCCCACAGAAACCAGAAGAATAGTCACCCAGGCCCTCGTCATCAGCCGACTGGACTACGGGAACGCCCTATACGCAGGAACCACCGCCAAACTCCAGAGTAGGCTCCAGCGCATACAAAACACCGCTGCACGACTCATCCTTGACATCCCTCGCAACAGCCACATAACCACACACCTAAGAAACCTCCACTGGCCCCCCGTCAACAAAAGGATCACGTTCAGACTGCTCACCCACGCACACAAAGCGCTCCACAACATGGGCCCAAACTACCTCAACAGCCAACTCTCGTTCTACACCCCCACCCGTCAGCTTCGCTCCACCAGCCTCGCCCTCGCCACCGTCCCACGAATTCACAGAACCACCTCCGGAGGAAGATCATTCTCCTACCTGGCTGCGAAGACCTGGAACTCCCTCCCCACTCACCTACGACTGACCCAGGGCCATCTCAGCTTCACCTCAAGACCTGTAGCAGTAGCAGCAACCCCCCCCCCCCCCCAGTGCCTTGAGACCCTCACGGGTGGGTAGAGTGCTCTATAAATGCTTTGATTGATTGATTGATTGATGAGACTGCACACAATTCCTTTCTCTTTTTCTTCATCACCCTATTCCCCTTGTATGTGTTTTCTTTTCCCACTGCTCCTCCAATCCCCAATGTTCTCACCCCGCTTTCTGTTTTGTCTTCTAATTGTTTGGAAGAGGGGCTTGTTCCTGCTACTGCATTCTCTGGGCTTGGCTTTTTAGTTGTGGACAGAACAGGAGGACAAAGGCAGGAAATTGTCTGGATTTTACAGTAAATTAATAGGCCATACGTCAATGGTTATTATGGTTGGAGATAGGGTATCAACGAACTCTTCTGCACTTGGAGAGTGAGTTTCAAAATAATAAGTGAATAAGGTGGAGTAAACAGGGCCAATCTAACATTAGGTGAATCTGTCAGGATACCCCTATTGTACTCATGATGAGAATTCACTCTCGCATTATGCTCTGAGCTGGTACTGGAAACAGAGCCAATACTTCAGGCAATGACATGATAAGGGGCCGGTAGAGAAGATACACACTCTAGCTTACTGTATAAATGATCATTTATTCTTAACTCTGCAGTAGCTGGGAGGTGGCCCCTTCCTCATACAAGCACCTTCTCCCAACCGCCCTCAATAGAACCATATCTTGTTGCACATTCTATACTACCTCATAGATAGCTTACCTCACACATTCTACTGCATGCAAGCAGCAATACCACCGGCCTCCTGTCCCGTTCCTCATAGTTCTATATTATTGCGGAGGCTTGAATTGCGATAGTCACTCCTCAGTTTTAATGCTGCTGGGGATATCACTGGGGCTGTGAAGTAATCCAAGAACAATTCTTCTTGTTAAAAGGATATTTATTGATAACCTCTGCTAGCTAACAGGAAACGCTCATGACAAGTCTAAAGCTACATTTAATCTGCTTACTATATTCCAAGCTACTTCAGAATGCCTAATCAAGTAACACTCTATGGAATACAAACATGTTCCATGTTCTGTAATAATAACTTATCTTATACAAACCCATTACCTCCTCGCTAGTCTTCCTCGCCACATGAGTTACATAGTGAGCTTCAGCTCCACGACAGAACCCTCCAAAGTAAAAAAAGCCTCCCACCCCCTCCCAACATGGCCGACCAGTCACACCTGACCTCTATAAGAGGCGGGCCGGCCCAACCAACAGCCTGTTTTTTTTGTTCTGCGCGATTCTCTCCAGAGGCGCTGTTCAGGTAAGGTTGGACCTGCTTTAGCGGGTCCATGGGTTTTGGGGTGAGGGTCCTGCTTTAGCGGTCCCTGGTTCCTGGAACTTCACTCCCCCCCCTCTTCCTTCCCCCGGCCCTGTGGGGCCGGTTAGGTGCTGCTATAGCGTGCCATGGGTTTACGGGGGGGGGGGCAGCCGGGGAAGTGGGGTGTTTGTGCATTCCCTTGTCTTCCCCCGGTCGTTACTTAGTGGGCCCCTGTCCTTTTCGGGCTCTGGGGCCCGCACTGGGGGTTCTCCTGTGTTCATGATGGAGCTCCGGTTGCATACTAGCTCCTTGCGTGGGGCGGCCGCCGTTTTCCTTTTGGATATCGGGCCTGGCCTGCTTGGTGCTCACGCTGTTTGCTGTTTGCCGTTTGCCATTTGGCGGCTGTGGACTGCAAGTACGTCTTGCGTCTCGGTCCTGACTTCCGCGTTGGTGCGGCTTGAGCTGGCGCGTTTCAAGTACGGGCTCGGCTCCCTTGTGCGAGGGTGCTTGTGTTGGGGGCGCGTCCCTGACTGCCGCATTTGTGCGGCTTGGGCAGGCGCGTTTCTTTTTTTGATATGTCCCCCTTTGCTAGTGAGCGCATATGCCGCGTAGGTGCGGCTTGGGGGATGCGGTCCTACCTCAGTTTTCTGGTGTCCTCTGGGGCTCCGCTGTCTGGGTTCCCGTGTCTGAGGCTCATTTCGCGGCGCTGGTCGCTGCCGCCTGGGAGGGGGTTTTCTTCTTCGCTGGGATTGGCCCCGGGCGCATCCCGCCTTCTTGTGGGCGGGGTATGTCGCGCCAGGTACTGCTGTTTGTGAGCCTTCCCCTTCCAGGTCCCGGCTGTGGTGCTCGCTTTGGCAGCTCATATACTTGTTGTTGGGACGAATTTCCCTGCTGGCTGCAGCCTTTTTCGGCGTCCTGGGTGCCCTTGAGTTCCTCCATTTCGTCTCGGGGTGGGGTGTTTCTCTTCGCAGAAGGCCGGGATAGCTCAGTTGGGCAAGCGTTAGCCTGTTGATATCAAGGTCCCTGGTTCAATCCTGGGTTTGGGCTCAGCTGAGAGGTTCCTTGCTTCTAACGAAATCGGTCTTGGAATCAGCTCTAGTAGATACGGACTCCTGGTCGGCTTTGTTTTCTGCGCTGTCCTGCATGGTGCCCTTGGATGCCCTGTTCCCTTCCTCGCCTCGGCGTCCTCATGGCTCCGGTGTCGGAGGGGGGGGTGGATTTCCCCCTGACAGCAAGGGTTCCCCATGGCCGTTGCATCCGGGGTCGGGTGCTTCGGGTGTTTTTTTCTCACGTCAGTCTTGTCTTTCCCTCCTCCGGCGGCGGTGGGGGTTCCCAGGGTTCTCTTAGTGCAAATGGGCACCTGGTTCGGATTTCTGCGCTGGGCTCCGGACCCACTTCACCTGCTTGCGTCCGTCGTGCTGGTCATGGTGGGGGTGTGGTTGGGGCTGGATTGTCGGTCCTTCCCACGCTTACTGTCTAGTGCTGTTGACGGGTTCGCTGGAGTTTTCCCCCTGGCTGCTAGGGGGGACTCTCTGGTGGTGGGTCTCCATTCCCGGGGTGCGTTCATTCCGGTGGGCGCCTGCCCCTCTGGTCCTGGGGTCGTGCGCATGGAGGCGACTGCGGTACGTTCTTGCCCTGTAATTTCTTTTTTTCTTACACAGTGCATTCTGTGGTTGCTGGATTTCCGGTCCCTAGGGGCATGGTTGTCCTGGTCCTTGCCTTGATGGCCCGGCGGACGCGCCTTCTATTGGTCGTCTCCTTTGACGCTCTGGGTGCGGCTGCGGCCGCTGAGGGTGCTGCGTGGCTGGCTCGGCGTCGGGTCTGGCTGCGGCCTGGAAGTCGGTGGCGGCCAGGGGTGCTTTGCTCTGGTGGATTCGGAGTTTTCTGCGGGAGGCCATTATTGGCTGACTCCCTTCATTTCGTCTGGGGCCCGCTTCCCTGGGCACGGCACAAATTTTTCTCCTCATCCACCCGTGGGTGTGGGCGTCTCGCCCCTTCGAGGGCTGGGTCACGGCCAGGGCACCCCGTTCTTCGGCTATTCCCGGTCTCGTCCTGGTGCTGCCGCTCCCTTTTCCGCCACTGGATCCTGGCTTTCGGCCGTCTCCCTCCGGGGTGTTCCCTGTGGGGGGCTGTCTCTGCCGTTTCGTCCTGGCATGGGACGGGCCTGTCTCGGATCTTGGGCTCTGCGGATGGCGTTGGTGGGAGGTGTTCCCTCGCCTTCTCGTCCCCTCCTACGGTTTTTCCCACGCTCCGTTTCTCCCTGGTCTGGGGTCGGGCCTTGCTGGCCGGTGTTCGGTCTTGCTTGTCAGGCGGGCCTTCCGCCGGGTCCCGCCTTCTCAGGGGGTTCGGGCATCTGCTCCTTCCTTTGTCTGCTCTGGATGGTTGCTGGGGTGTTGTCGGCCAGTTTTGATTTTGGTGTGGGTGTGTCCCTCCATTCCTCATTTTGTCTCTCGACAGCGTTTTCTGCATTTTCTGGTCTCGTTCCTTCCGTGTCCCGGAGGTTGGTCTGAGTGGCCGGATGGTCTTTCCGGTTCTGCGATTGGGGGTTGCCGCTCTCAGTTGCGGGTGCTTCCGTGGGGCTTGTCTGCTGGCCCGAGGGTGTTGGCTGTGCTCCTGACCCGCCTGGTGGGTCCTCTTCGCCGGGAGGGGGTCATGGTTTCCTGGCCTGGGCGTGTGGTACGTCTCTGCCTTCTTCTTTTTCCTGGGAGAGGCTTCACGTCGGACGGGGTCTCCCCTCCCTCGGCTCCCTGCTCCATGTGCGGTGGTCCCATCTGTTCCCATCTCGGTCTTGTCCTCCTTCGGGGGTCGAGTGCCTGGACCCGGTCTCCCCTCTGCTTCTTTCAGTGTTGGGTTGGCTGGTTGGTGGGGTCTCGCCGCTCCGAGGGTCCTACCTCCTTGGTATCCCCGTCCTGGGTGGTCACGACCGATGCCAGTCTCCTCGGCTGGGGGGCGACCTTGGGCGCAGGGTCGATCCAGGGTCGTAGGGATCTCCTTCTGTCGCGCTGCTCCTCGAACTATCGGGAGTTGAAGGCAGTCCTCCTGGCCTGCCGTCATTTTGCTCCTTCTCTACGGGGTCACCATGTCTTGGTCGGGACAGACAACCAGGTTGTGAGGAGCTATGTCAACCATCAGGGGGGGGTGCAGGGTTCGCTCCCTTTGGTTGCTAACTCAGGAGTTGTTGTCTTGGGTGGAGTCGTCGGTCCTGTCTCTTCGGGCTGTCTATCACCCGGAGTCCGACAATGTGGGGGCGGATCGACTGAGTCAGATCTTTCCTTCGTTGCCTTGTCTCTCCCTGACTCCGGTGGTGTTTCAACGCCTGGTGTCTCGCTTCGGTCAGCCGCTGGTGGATCGGTTCGCGGACGGGGACTCGGCCCTCCTACCCAAGTTCTGCTCTCTCCTCCCGGTTCCGGGGGTATGGCGTGTGGATGCTCTGTCATTCGCTTGGTCCTCCGGTCTTCTGTACGCATTTCCCCCGTTCCCTCTGATTCCCCGGGTCCTCTGCAAGATTCGCTTGGACAGAGCCAGGGTGCTTCTGGTGGTTCCCGGCTGGGTTCGCCGCCCCTGGTACCCTCTCCTTTGCGAGCTGGCGGTTCAGACCTACTGGCCGATCCCGGATCTTCCCTTTCCTTTGAAGGGCCCCCCACTCCCGGAGTCGGTGTTGCGCCGGCTCCATCTGCAGGCCTGGCTTTTGAGCGGGTGACGCTGCTTGCTCGGGGTTGTTCTTCTGGAGTAGTGGTTTTGCTGCAAGGCTCCCGCAGGTCTTCCACCTTATCATCCTATGCCCGGCACTTGGCTTCTTTCTCGCGTTGGTGCGGTCTGCAGGGTGCTGACCCCGCCTCCGTGGATCCCTGGCGGGTCTTGGATTTCCTTGCTGAGGGGTTTTCATTGGGCTTGGCCCCTTCCTCCCTGAGGGCCCAGTGGGCGGCCTTGCGGGCCTTCCGCAGTCCGGTTTCGACAGGCTGGATTCCCTGGTGGCTCGTTTGCTCCGGAGTTGTTTTCTCCGTCACCCTCGGCCGCTCTGCCTGTCTCCCCCTTGGGATCTCCCTCTCGTTCTGCAAGCCCTTCAGGGTCCTCCCTTTGAACCCCTGGCCTCGGTGGCTATGCGGTTTCTCGCCTTTAAGGTGGTTTTCCTGGTGGCCGTGGTGTCTGCTGGGCGGATGGGCGAGCTGGGTTCGTTCCTCTGCTCCCCTCCCTTCTTGCGGGTTTTGCCTGACAGGTGGCTTCTCCGTCATGACCCCCGTTTTCTTCCCGAGGTTCCTTCCCTGGTGAACCGGGCTCGGGAGGTGTCTTTGCCTTCTTTCCCTCCCAACACGGATCCTTCCTTGTCCTTGCTGGATGTCAGGCGTGCTGTTTTAGTTTATCTTGAGCGCACGTCTTCCCTTTCCTGGTGTGATAGCCTGTTCGTGACTTTCGGTCCTGTTCATTCGGGCCACAAACCCTCTCTTTCCACCTTGAGTCGCTGGCTTAAACAGGCTATCATCCTTTCCTATGCTTCACTGGGTTCGGTGGTACCGGCGGGGGTCCAGGGTCGGTCCACGAGGAGTGTATCTGTGTCCTGGGCCTCCTTCAAGGGTGTCTCCACCGAGGAGATTTGTCGGGCGGCGACGTGGTCGTTCCCCCACATGTTCATGGTACACTATCGCGTTGTCTTGGGTGGTTCTGTCCCTGGGGACTTCGCTGGGGCCGTTCTGAGTGCGGGAGCTGTGGCTCCTTGATGGCCTTTTCTTTATGTCTTGATTCAGGTTTGCTGTAGTTCCTGTTTTCTTTGCATTGTACTGAATAAACCTTGTGTTGGTTTATCTGCATCCCCGTGTGGTGTTGTTCTTCTGGTGGTCAATGAAGCCTTTTTGGCTTGGGTATTTGCTCACTATGTAAGTCATGTGGCGAGGAAGACTAACGAGGAGGTAATGCCCCGGTTACTTACCGGTAATCTTCATTACTCCGAGTATAGTCTTCCTCACCACATGAGTTCCCTCCACCCCTCCCTGTCTGGCTATCGGCTGCATTGTTTGCTTGGTAGTTCAGGCTGTTGGTTGGGCCGGCCCGCCTCTTATAGAGGTCAGGTGTGACTGGTCGGCCATGTTGGGAGGGGGTGGGAGACTTTTTTTACTTTGGAGGGTTCTGTCGTGGAGCTGAAGCTCACTATGTAACTCATGTGGCGAGGAAGACTATACTCGGAGTAATGAAGATTACCGGTAAGTAACCGGGGCATTACTACACATCCCTTTTCTTCAATAAAAACATACTAACATCCCCCCTATTTAAAAAAATAAATGGAGAAAAAAAACCATACATTTCTAGTGAAATCAAGTGGAACAGATATAATCGTCAAGCTTTTTCGGTTTAATAATGTTTCTTCCAAAAGTGTCTTTGCGCTCAGGTGTGAGCGCAAGCACACACGAAAAGGGGACTAATGTGCTCACTCATTGACTCCACTTTTTGAGTTGAACTGCAGTGATCTGAACTCATGACCGGCCTCTCGAGTCCTGAGGTGACCCCAGCCCCCACATGCATCAGTCATGCCAGCCTGGCAGATGCTGCCCAGAGGTATCACTGTGGTTAAGCATGCCACCCTTGGGTGGGTGAGGGAAACTGTCCTGTAAAAGGGACACTCCAGCACTCTTTCCTATATATGCTGCTCACACAAAGGCAGCCATATGGTCTTCTGGAAAAGGCACAATTGAGCCTGCTTTCTGTGTCTCCTTGGTATATAGACAGCCCAACCCTGGGAGTATAAAAGGTGCTCTCTATGTTCTGGACTGCAAGCGTCCCATCCTGCTCTCTTTTTCTTTCACACTAAGGCCCCAATTATGAGTCTGGTGGTCCACGGACTGCCAGACTCATGGGAACGTGGCAGTCAGGAGGCAGTAATATGCTTGGCGGGACCGCCAAGCAGATTACAAGTTTCCTCTCTACCACGGTTTTCATGGCTGGTGTTCATGCCCTGTGGATGCAAATAGGGGGGCACATCATGCAACACCGTGGGTGCATGCACACCAGTTGCTGCAAGGCATTGAGTTTTCAGTCCATGCCGTGCAGGAACTGTTTTTGGCATTCCCATTGCGTTGCCCATTTTTAGGGCACTGCTGTGGGAATGTCAAAAAGAACGCCAGAAAGACAGGAGGAAACTCCTAATCTGGCGGGCGGTATGACTTGGCTTTGGTGGTGCAGCGGACCTGGACCGCCAAAGTCGCAATCGGCCCTAAGTCTTTGACTTCGACACCAGTGGCCATCGGTAAGGTTGTGCTTGTCTCTTCCATGCTTCTTGCGCTCCCTGTTGGTGGAGAGGAACTTTTGTGGAAGGGGATGAGGTCATAATTAATGTAGATGTGGTTGATTGGGAGACAGTTCAGCACGTTCAATGTAAAACAACCTGTTACTTGGCGAGTCGCCAAATTCAGTTAAAGTTTTTTTTTATTATGTTATAATTTTTTTTGCATGCGAAATGCAATAGCATTATCATTACAATTAATTTAAGTCTGTGGTTGTGATATGGCATTTGTTTGGAACACCATAAATTATGAGCAGGTGGCACAGATATGTGTGCACCTTCGATTTGCAACAAACCTTTCTTCAGATGAAATACATTTTCCTATAATAATGTGCCTGCATCCAGAGCCCGAGCTGGCCAACAGGTGTTACGTTGTGAATCAGAGGTATGCATGAGCAGCCAAGGGTGTCAGTCACTCACCCGCTGTAATGAGGGTTTGTTAATCAATATAATGTGTTCTTGAACTGTTTAAAGGCATGTTGTGGACCTATTTACACCGCGTATTATGTAAAGAGTGTATTTCAAAGACATTGTCAGTTTTATGTACTTTGTAGAGCCGGCCTCTATAGCCAGTAAAATTGAGTTGTATATTTGTGTGCTACTGTGTAAACTGTGTCCATTTCCCCGGATACTTTTCAGAGCAGACAGGACAGAGCTCTGTTCCACTGTGGTGGTCTGTGTAACGTTCCCTGTGTTGGATGCAGTGTTGTTCTCAGGTGTTAAGTGGGATGAAAATGGTGAGGTTTGGGGGAGGGGGCCTCTAAACGGAGTGTGGCTAAAAACGGGTAACGAAGAATCCTTTCCTATAGACAATGATTATGTAATTAAGGATGTGGTTTAAAATATATTTCAGCCAAGTAGACCCGAGCATCCGCTCTAACACCCTTGAGCATTGTCTTGTTCGCCAAGTCCCAAGCGGCGAGGCGCCATTGTGCCTCATTCTTGTGTCCAGGTCTTCCCACCGATACCAGCAGTGGCGAGTGGTCTGAAAGACCTCTAGCCAAGTATTCCGCCGTGCCCTCTATAGTCAGCTCCGGTCTAGACATAAAGACGTAGTCCAATCTGGAGAATACTTTGTGTACTGCTGAGTAGAAGGAGTAGGCCACAACATTTGAGTGGAACAATCGCCATACATCTGTCAGCCCTATCCCTGATATCATTTGAGCCAGGGGAGTCTGAGTACGCTGCTGATTAGCCATTCCCGATCTATCCATGTCTCTGTCCATTACATTGTTAAAAGCGCCACCCACTATCTGTATGGTGTCTGAGGTGTCTAGAAGTATGGTAGCTAACATTTTTAGTGCGGTAGCCTTTAGTTTAGGTGGTGCATACACTGAGACTAGGGTGTAAGTACGTCTCCGTCAAGATCCCTGCACTCCTACACATGTACCTAGAGGGTCCCCCCATGTCCACGTGACCTGAAACGGGAAAGTGTTCTTAACAATAATAGCTACGCCCCTGGAGTCAGTTGTGTATCCCACATGACCCAATACCTTGTACCTACCCCGTGCTATGAACGCGCAGGCCGTGCCCCTCAGGTGTGTCTCTTGCAAAAAAATTATATCGGGGCCTATTCTCTTGAGGAAGTTGTTCACCAGACCCCGTTTAATTTTGTTGCCCAGGCCATTTACGTCCCACGTCAATATACTCAGGGGCATATTACCAAGCAATAGCGATAATTATCGCTATTGCTTGGTTAGAGACAAAAATTTACCGCAGCGCTGCGGCGATTTTTACCGCAAATAAACCTTGGTATTACCAAGGTTTAACGCAAATGCGGTAAAAATCGCCGCAAAGCATGAATATCGCTGAAAAGTCAGCGATATTCATGCATTAGCGAGCTAATGCTCTTAGCCATGTTATCCACCTCCCATTGGATAACATGGCTAAGAACTGCTCAGGGCAGGTGTTAGCTTTTGGAGATATTCCCGCTTAGCGTAAATATCTCCAAAAGTTGGTAATAGGAGATAGCGATGTTAGCGACTGTTTTCAGTCGCTAACATCTTGGCACGCCCACTTTGCATCTCATTAGTGATAAATATCACTGACATACTAAGTGGGGCCCAAGATGGTCGCTATCTCCTACTAGCTGTCGCTAACTGGTGTTAGCGGCAGCTAGGTAATAGGGAGATAATTTTATCTCCGCTTTCTTGGCTTTTAAAGCCAAAAAAGCAGAGATAAACCCCCTTGATAATATGCCCCTCAGTTTTTCAGCGGCCATGGGTACAATGGTGAGGCATGTTTATTCCAGGTCGAGGAATCAGGCAGGCGGGTCAGCTCCCATATAGGAAGAACCAAAGAATGTGTTGATCCCCGTGACTGCACTTCACACAACATCACATCTCCCCCCCCTCACCCCCTTCAAACAACCGAACTGCATGAACAACCCCCAAGCCCCCCACCCCCACCCCACCTGTACCCCCCCGGCCGTCCCTCCCGTGCAACCATTGACGGTGTGGGCCACCAGGCAGCAAGGTCTGTTGCCCGCCCTGCAAACAACCCCAGCTAAGAAAAGTCTAGCTGTTCAGAGTTCAAGTCTGGTAGTGGCGCGTGTCCACCCCAAAAAAAAACAAAGAAAAGTTACTTGCGCGCCCCATGGTAGAGGACTGCTTCGGTGCATCGCCGTCCCTTCAGCTTCTCAGGAGTGGGAGTCCTGCGTGTCAGGGTCTGTAGCCTCCGCGTTGCTTGGCCCTCCCTGCTCCAAGTCTCCGATGGCAACAGCTAGTGGGTGTAAGGATTGCTCCGTCTGATCTTCCAGATCCGAAACATTTGTGCCATCCTCCTGATCTGTGGCAGCTTCCGATTCCGCAAGGAGGCACCTGAATCGCGATCCTCGAGTGGTATCTCCCGTGGTGGCAGCGGCGCCGTCTCTACGGGCTCCTCCGGTCGCCATTTGCTGAGGCGGGTAAGGTGTTCTCTGTGACTGCCTGTCCGTCCGGTGGTGTCGTGTCCTCTGCGATCCGTTCGGGTTCCTCCTGAAGTTGGCCGCCGCTTGCTCATCCCGAATTCTGCGACCTTCTTCCTCCGCCTCTCTCAACAGCGGCCTCTCCTCAAGCCAGTGCCAGGCCTCCTCAGGGCGAGTGAAGAAGTGTGATTTGCCCTTGAACAGGACTTTCAGTTTTGCAGGGAAGAGGAGCATATAGGATATGTTTAGCTCTCGTAGTTTGGCTTCCACAGTGTCGTAAGAGCGTCTTTGCTTTTGAACTGCCTGACTATAATCAGGGAAGATCATGATGACGGTATTTTCAAACTTTAGTTCTCCCAGTTTCCGGGCTTCTCTAAGGATAAGATCCCTGTCCACATAATTGAGAAATCTCGCAATTATTGGGCGAGGTCTCGCTCCCTCCGGTGGTCTTGCGAGGAGCGCCCTGTGCGCTCTCTCAATCACGAAGCAGTTAGAGAATTGAGCCTGGGGGAACATGGTCGTCAGCCAAGAGTGAAGGAAAGCTGCAGTGTCGTTCTTCTCAATTCCTTCCCTCAGGCCCACAAAGCGCAGGTTATTTCTTCGTGCTCTATTCTCCGCGTCGTCCACTCGCCACAGCAATTGTCTACGGGAGGCCTGCAATTCTGCCATATCTTTCTTGAGTGAGGTAACGAAGTCTTCCGTTTCGGATATCCTGGTCTCCGCGGTGCCCACACTGTCGGATAAGTTCCGGAGGTCTTGACGCAGCAGGAGAACCTCAGATCCTACCTCCCCGATCTTGGTCTCAAGGGCCGCCCTGGAATTCTGGATGTCCGTCCGCGAGGCCTGGATCGCCTCTAGGAGCATGGTGGTGTCTGGCTGCGAATCCCGGGCCCCCCCGGCCGCATCCCTATGTGCCCTCGTGTTGGTGGTATAGGTTTCAATTGTCTCTTGCCTCGCAGGCCTTGACACCGGATCCCTCTTGCCCATGGTGGCTGCCGGTTGGCCCCCCAATGTAGTAGGAGGACTGGGGAGGTAAGGAGCACGGCCCGTCAAGGTGACAACGGCCCAGGGGCAGGACCAGCCCTGTGGGTCTCCTCTCACCACCGGGGATTCTCTGCGCCACGTCCCCTCCCGTGGGCCCCAGCTAGGCGGGCAAATCCAGATCGGGTCCTCTTCACGATGCGGGGTCCCCGATGGGTTCTCGCACGCCCCAGAGGGTTGGGGGGGGGAACGAAGTCCGTTGGTGAGCCCCCCTGCAGCTCCAACCAGGCAGCTTCAGGCCCAGGGGAGCGTGCACTGGCACACGAGCTCCACAGCACACCAGGCGGGCCAAAGGCAATAAATCCGGGTCCCAGCTGCACAGGCCCCACTCGATCTCCGGGTGGTCAGCCCGATCCAGGACCCCGCAGGGCTTGCACCACAGTCTCTGAAGGGGGAGGGGCGGGGGCGGAGTCCGTTTGTGAGCCCCCCCACAGCTCCAATCAGGCAGCTCCAGACCCAGGGGAGCGTGTTCTTGCGCACGAGCCCCAGCTCACCAGGCGGGCCACAGGCAACAAATCTGGGTCCCGGCTTCACAGGCCCCACTCGATCTCCGGGCGGACAGCCTCCAATCGCCGCTGCACGGCCCTCCGCGGCCCCTCGAGGCCGTGCCAGGCCCAGGGTAACGTGGCCCCGCACAGCGCACGCCGGCCGAGCAGCTCACCTGAGGGGCGGCGGGCAGGAAATCAAGGCCCCCGCGTCCAGGCCGCAGATCGCTCCCGCTCCCGGGGCCGCCGTATCATCAAGGGGGGAGGGGGGAGGAGGCGAATCTCCGGGCCGTCCGTCGTCGCGTAGGGGTAGGGTGTCCTCCGATGTCCTCACCGCCTCTCCTGTGTCACCGCCTCTCCCCCGTCAGTAGTCGGACCTGATGACTCCGGGCGCCGCCATTTTAGGACGCAGGGTCTTCGGCTCCAGGGAGAAACCAGCGGACAGTTCGCCTCTGCCTGAGCGGAAATCGAAGCCGATGGGCTATCCAGGCGCCTCTCACCCTCGGACGCCGTCATAGCCGATTTTCCCGTTGATTGCCCGCTGTTTGGGTCAATGTAATGCCGGATCTCATTCAGTCATGCCAGGAGCTGCGCTGAGGCACGTCTTACTCAGCCATGCAGCTGGCCACGCCCCGTGGTTTAAAATATAGAACCTAAAATCCTGTGTTTCACACAGCTCATCAACTTAGTAGTGTCTGGGTGCTTCTTTGTGCGGTTTCTGTTATTTCATTTGGATATATCACTCAATAACTGTGCTAAAAACAAGCCTAACCTATAGGTTTTGTCAATACGTGTTAGCAGTATCAGATAAATGAGTAACAACACTGATATTGCGTATCATTAGAATTTGAGATGTTTCAATTCTTGAAAAATGAGACTGTGAATTAAACATTACTGAGGTGTGCGGAAGGGGAAATGGTCTTTAAAGTTTTGCAATTGCCCTGTTCTCCCATTCACACCGCACACACTTGTAGGCTCTCTGGGAAGCACTTTCTCCCTTTTCTCCTGATACCTTTGCGAAATCATCTATTGGCATATTTCTAACCTCGCCTATTTCTCCACACTTTTTTCACTCTGTCCTTCTATACGTGCTTCCTTGCATCGCCTTCCCTTCACATCTCCTTTTGCACACAACTCACCCATTCACCTGTAAGCACTGCATGTTCTTTTACTCTTGTCCTATTAGTATCTCAACAGCTTTTTACATTTTTCACTCATTTTTCCATATGATCACAATTGCAACGGTCACATACAACTATTTCTGTACACTCTGCAGAAAGGCCAAGGGTTGGATGAACACAAGTTTTGAGCATCATTATAACCCACTGACAGGAACTGTGAGAACCGCGCATTACCTTCAGACTCCAGGCCTGAGCTCTTATTCGTGGCCCTCTATAAACATCCACCCACAGCCTGAGTTTGCACAGACACCTACAGATAAAGGAGATCACCACATGCACAGTAGAAGATAATTATGCTGTATGAAAAACTGCAGAATAGCATAATTCTGGGAAAAGCAAATACTCCTAGGAAAGTAAATGAAGTAAAACGTGTAAACATGAGCTACCTCACGGGCATGGATTCCCGGTTTCACAGTTATTTTTGTATTTATGTTGAGAGATCGACCAGTGTTTTTTCATGTGATGGATATCAATCTAGCGTCTGACAGGAACCCGTTCCAAAGTCAGTTTTTAATTGCTGCTGGGTCTGAGACGTGAGTGTGTTTCAAGGCGCTTACTTACTCAGAGAGGCCCGCCCCACTTGAAGCACTGGCTGTGCCTCTGTAAAAGCAGCTTGCGCCTGGATCCGTGCTCTATTTCCGTGTCAGGAATGTATTTGTGTTAATGGTACCCAAATGTTGCTCGTGCCGGGCGCGATGCCACTGACGTTCCTGTGTTTAATAGGCTGATAGATCGGTGCCATCGGGCTCAGTGCTGCTGTGCTGTTGGAAAGGCTGTGTTAAAGCTGTTGTGGTGGAAAGGCTGTCCGTGCCAGGCATGGTGCCTTTGTAAAGTCAGTGGCTGTGTTGGAGTTCATCATGCTGCTGCCGGTGATAATTTACTGTTTCTTCTGTACCAGCCTCGGAGTGACACTGCCACACAGGATCAAACCAAAGACCACACCCTTCCAATCAAACATCTTATACGTTGTAGTGTGCCACCCATCTAAGCAAGCGCTTCAGCGCCCCACTTAGGGTTAGTATGAATGTTGCAGTGCGATATAATGCAATGGTTCTCTCAATACTTGTGTGAAACAGATGCTTGGAATGCTACCCACAGCTTCTTTTGCATTTTTAGTGATATGTATTAACACGTCACTAGGACAGACTGCGTGATCTGCTAAGCCCCCGCACATGACTGTGTGTGATGCTCCAAGACTCTTACTCAGGCCATGCTCAGCTCAGGTGCTCAGACCTGTCTACCCTCACACAGCACATCAGCAACAGCAACACAGAGCAACTTCCGTTCTGAAGTACGGAAATTACCAGGAATGTCTGCATGGTAACAATAAACATAATTATTCAAATTTGCTTTTTTACCTCACTTATCCCACCATAAGGATTTCAAGTGATTCTTGATATTGCCAGCGAACAGCACTAGACAGGACTGGTGATGATGTGGCTTTTTTTCCCCACAGAGGATACAAAATATTTGCACTGAATGTTTAATTACTTTATAGGCATGAAGTAAACTCTTCACTTCCTAGAAATTTGTAGAGGAGACACTGGACCAACCAAAGCTTTAAAAAGTGGCGCTGCCTTTGGTTGCCCGGCTCCCTCCTTCTCTTCCAGCGCCTGACCAAACTCCAACCCCCACAACTTCCAGCTCACAACTAGGAACGCATCTCTTTCAGCCTCTGATTCAGTTCTGATTGGGTGAGTTTTATGCTTCTTCTTCTTTTTCTTCCATGCCTGTTTTTATATTATTTTTTTAACTAATATTTATTTGTTTTTTATGAGAGCCCTAGCAGCTGCAAAATGCGCACAAGCTGTGTGTTTCCTCTTTTTGTGTTTTGTGCAGTCATTTCCATACTTTGTATATTTTACTTTACTATTGAAACACTGCTATCCATCATGTTAGAACAGTGATTTAAAAATGGCCGCCATGTGTCACAATGTCTTTGTACACATCAACAGCTTGGAATGGGTTTTTGTTAATTTAAAACCCAATTCAAGATTATGGACCATGAAGTCAGATGTTTCTTAACCATTGGCTAAAAACACTGGCAATGCCAGTAAATTGACATTTTAGAGCAAAGAACTATTGGCTTTGTCAATGTTTGTTGAAAACAGTTGCTTAAAATGCTATACGAAGCTTCATTTTGCAAGATTACGGGCACATTCTTACCCATTTTATGTTTCCATCTATAAAACATATAGTAAATAAAAGTCCCTGGAATGCTCCATGTCTCCGCCCAAAACTCTAGCTTTCCCTTGGAGGAGCCTGCTGAATATCCATCTTCTCTTTGGAGGTGGACGCTCAGCTCATGCCTTGCAATCCGTTTGTCCGTAGGTATTCTTTTGTAATGGAAGGAAGAGGCAGGGCCACAATTATTCTCTGATGTGTTTGGAGATAAACTCACATGCATATTAAAGAGCACCCTGGAAGAAGTGCTTAGACATTCAGAGTTCTTGTTCAATGCGCACTGCAGAGGGTACTGAGTTTTATCCAAGGGACATAAAATAGCCCATGAGAAAAGGAAGGGGAAACAGTTCCAGAGGGTCAACGGGGAGAGGTTTAAAAGGCGCTTTAGGTGTCACCATGAGAGAAGATAATACCAGGATGAAACGTTTCACAGAGAGCTCATCTGACCACCGAGAAAGGTCAGTGTCACATGAAAGTAGTTCATAGAGTGACCATGAAAAAGCCTCTGATATTGCCCCTAACACCAGTGTGCCACTAATAGCAGTACTAATTGTGAAGGCACAAGCACATAACTCTGAAAAGGTGGCAATGGGCAACACCCCAAAAGAAAGTGATGTATTTACTGCACTTTTGGAGTAACTTACACTTTTGTTGCACTTACACTTTAGCAATAAGTCCCTTGATCTATTATTTTCAATGAGAGGGTGTAACAGTACCAGTGGTTGGCTATGTGTAATGCTGGACTTACTACAAAAGAGTAATGTACTGCATAAGTGTATGTCGTGAATACTACAAAGTTGTAAATGGACTCGAAATTGTAAGGTTATTCAAAAGTGTAAGTTAGCTTAGTGTATCATGCCCTATGTTCAGCAAGGCTTCGTCAATTCATTTATCTTGCAGTATTTCTTTTTATTTTGTATCAGCTGTTTTTTTTTACCTCAAAGAAGTGTGCTTCATCGCACATTTTTAGGGTATTTACATGTTGTCAAAACACAAATGTACTACTGGAATCAAATACATTCACCCAACCATAATGATAAAGAAGGAGTCCACATTACAAAGGCAGCTGATATGTGGGGGAGACATTGCACTAAACTGGATGTGCACGACGAGCATGCAAATGCAAAACAACAGTCCACTCTATAATGAGTGCCTGAGTGTATCGAGTGAGTCTAACTCAATTCTTGGGAGTCTGGTAGAAGAAAAGAATAAACTTTTTTTTGTTAAAAAATGGAGACAAATAATATTGTTTGTACATATATTAACTATGAAGTTGTAGGTTTTGCAGGCATTTCTGAAAAGACAGCGATAACATATTCCAAAATTTCAGGTTCTACCATGATAACAATAATAGCTTGTTTTTTATTTTGTGCTTCATATATAATTTCTTCCATTTATCAGCATTGTAAATAACAGGTGTTGTTTTGACCCTATTTAATGGTGCTCATTTTACCAGCCTTTGAAAGAATGGATGGGTGAGTCCGTTTTGACAAGATTCGAACTAGTGAACTCAAGATAATTTCAGGTGAGTCAGTCTTGACAGGATTCGAACTAGTAAACTCAAGATCATTTATGGGTAGCTTTACTAACAATTTCCATTGGGTTTGCATCACAAAAGAGACTCTAACTCGTACAAATTATTGATTTGGCATTTGCTTTTCAGTGCAAATCGTTTTGTGTTGAAAAGTAGTCCTAAACTATGGTAAAGTACTGTTAGGACTGCTTTGCATCAAGGAGATATACCCTGGGGCATACTATGGTTGGTACATCGGTGTTCCCATGCCACCACCCACTTTTTTTGATACAAAGCTCTATGTTCTAAAATTTGTAGATAGGACTTTGCATCGAAAAATATCACCTCTTTGATAATGGTGTTAACTTGCAAAAATGGTTTTATTTCTTCAAATTTGTCCAACTTTGTATGGGTGTAGCATACACATATAAAAGTGTTGAAATAAGCTAAAATTTGTCCAAGCACAGTATTTGCTCTATGTGAGTAGTCAAGTCAAAAAGTATGTTTATTTAGATTGTAATCTTTAAACAAATACATAACAATTAATTGAGTTAAAATATTTCCCAACAATCACTCATGCAGATTTATAGTTAAAATCTTATTCCTTTGATTATAAAAAGATCTTCCCAAGACATATGACATTTAATGCTGGGTGCTCATACAATTGATTCCTCCATTTGATTCTTATCATAAAACTACTAAAACCGGCTATCTCTAGACAAGATTCAGTTTAAAAACTCTAAAATCTATTTCTGACTTATTATAAAACTCTGTACTACCTTTATAAATTTCCCAAGGGCAATTGCAATGTCAATACTTGGTAGTTCTAAGATCAGCTCAATTGCTTGTCCCCTAGTTCTTATATTATATTTTACAAATATTGGGCGCAGCCAAAGTTTACGCTGATCTAAGATATTTATACAATCCAGCAAAAAGTGCACTCTATCCCCTTTTGTCCGCAGCCTGCATTTACAACGCCCATTAGGGTCCAACATTTTGGTTTTAAATTCTTTATTTGATGACCATGGGTTAATCCCAATGCGTAATCTTAGGATCTCTTGTCTGAACCACAGGTTTGGCAAGAAATCCAAGTAGGGGAACCAGTTTTCCGTTGCCAATGCATTCATCATAAATTCAACCAATATTTTCTTACCAAAGTATTCCCTATCCATACTTCTAGTAGCAGCTTGTCCATTAAACTTTAGCTCATTTTTTGAACACTCTACTATTAGGGAATCGCGGCATATATCCACTTTCATATTTTCGCAGGCCTGTATCATTCTCTTCCTGCACATTTTTGCCCATTTTAAATTACTTTGTTGTATTTCTTTCCGAAACCAATGTGCAACTTTTCGTTCATTTTCGAGACGTTTCCAGAATCTATTCGCTGCGAATTGTGACTATACCCCCCAAGCTGTTGTCCCCAGTTCTGTTCTTATAGCTTGCACCATTGCTGATGGGGGCAGGGATAAGAGGTTTTTCAAGCATTTTAATTCCTCTAGGTCTCAGACTCCCTTACCACTCAAATAAAGGATTTCCGCTCCATAGAGCACTTGTGGTGGAAGCATTGCATTGAAAGCTTTTAACAATGGACGATGTGACTTATCCCCATAGTCACGGTTGAACATTTTTAGACCAGCGATTGAAGATTGTGCCTTCGCTTTTTGGGCTTCTAGGTGTGCTTGCCAATTTAACCTTTTGTCAAACCACACACCAAGGTAACGGTATTCATTAACAGATTCTAATTTAAGATCAACCAAAAAACCAATTAAACGTAATCACTTTTATCCCAAAGCACAGGATTTTCGTCTTGTCTAGGTTTACCGTTAAAAATTTCTTTATACAATATTCGTTAAAAGAGTTCAACTTCCTTTGAAGGCCAATTTCTGTTTGATCCACTATTACGAGATCATCCGCATATAACAGACACAGCACCTTTTTGCCATTCATTCTTGGGCTGAGGCTACCCTTCACTTCAAGACACTCCGGTAATTCCGATAGAAATATGGAGAATAGCTGAGGGGCCAGTACGCAGCCTTGTCTCAAACCATTTTCGATAGGTATTTTTGGCGTCAGTGACCCCTCAGTATCCCTAATTACTTGAGCCCAGTTGTCCCGGTGCAATTCTTTTAATATCGTCAACAGGTCTCTTGGGATATTTTTCTTAACTAATGTTTCCCAGAGACAGTCCCTATCCACTGAGTCAAATGCGGCTCGGAAGTCCACAAAGCAGCAACAGAGTTTTCCATTCTGCTCCGTCGACTTTGTGACTATGTGAGTAACTATGGTGCATGGGTATGTGTGTTGGCACATGGCAGCTATAGTGTACCAGTGCAGACAGAAAGGAAAACAGCGCCATATCTTAACATTGATGGCACAGTTCTGCTTGCTCCCTTTGCAGCACTGCAGAGCAGCAAATTTGGTATTTGCACAAAATATTGAGTTTTTAAGATTGGGAGACAGAAATATCAGATCAAATAAAACTTTTTTCTGCTTTTGTAATACAAACCATAAAAGTCAGAAGTACTTCACCAAAACACATAAAAATTACAAAAGTCAAAGCTACTGCTCCTAAACACATAGAAATTACAATAAAATTAGTTAATTGAAGGCTCCATGTCCCATTCTCCCCCACCCCAGATGATTGCTCTAAGCCTTACTGCCGCCTTTAAAAAACTAAGTACATGAAATACGATACTCCCTGAGAACATTAATAAAAAACACAAAAGCAGGTTGCACTTGTTTAAGATTGGCTTGTTTTAAAATTGGGATTAAAAAGGACTTTTTAGGCGTCTCATAATTACCACAGAACAATAAAAAATGAAGCATGTCCTGTGGAGATGCACAGTCGCAGCCACAGGGCAGCAAGACCTCGCCTATCTTGCTCCCTTAGGGTGAGCAAGAAGAAGATAGAATAAACCAAGGCAAAATCTAGTCAATAACAAACGGTCACTTGGTTTACAAGCCCTGGGCACAGGCAGTGCACTGTACTAGGGTCTGACAAGTAAACCAAACCAGCCAATCATGGATCACTAATCCACACATCAATTTATAGTAGGGAGAATGTATGAACTTTAGCTCTGATCAGCAGTGGCAAAATGCCCAGAGTCATAAAACCAACAAGAACAGGTCAGACAAAGTACAGGAGGAAGGCAAAAAGTTCAGGGATGACCCTGCAAAAAGGGCCAAGTCCAACACAACCTCCTTCCAGCCAAAATGCAGGGTAGACCAATCACCACCTTGATGGGCCTACCTGCTTTGGGTGATAGAACCTGGACTTGGCCAGCAACTGCATGGGCAGACTCCAGTTCTACGCCAATCTGAACCTATTGGAATCCCTCTGTCCATACTCTCAGGGCCCACCAAGCTAATTCATGGGGAACCCTTCTCCTCACCTGTGGATAACTCCTGTGCAGCACCTACCCTTAACTTGCTCACAGGAGTTTCACAACAGAGAGACAGCAAGCCACAGTGGCTACTGACAAGGTTCAGGGATGAGACCCAGGCCTTATGCCTCTCATGGCTCTCAAACCTCTGTGGCGTCAGGGAGAGGGGGGCAGTAGCCCCAGGTGCTTGGCACCCTTTTTCCATTCTCCCTCCTGTCTGGTCAGGTATGACATCCTGGCACTGATCCACCAGCCCCTGGCCTGTTCCTGGGGGCTGAACAGGAGACTGGGGTGGACCTTCCCACGCCAGGTCCTCCTCCTTCTTGTTTGGGCTCAGTACCCTCCCACCTGGAGTGGTACTCCCTTCTAGAATTGCCAGGGCACCCGTGGCAGGTGTCCTGCTCAATTCACCCGTCAGTTCAGGGGTTCTATCCTGCACTGGGCGTCCGGGTCAGGGGGACACTGTGAACCTGGTCCTCCAATCTAGGATCTAAACCCTCTAGTTGAACCGGGGTCAGAGGCGTAAAATTCCTCCCTCTGCACCCCCTTCCAGAGTATTGCCCCCTCCTATCAGGAGTGGTACCCCAGAAGACAAACTGGTCGGGACACTGTTTACAGTTGTCCCATCCTCCAGGTCAGACAATACCTGAACCTGGCTTCCCAATCCCGGGACCAACCCCTGCGGTTGAACACTCGCCTGGCCACCAGGACTTTCTTGGGAGCACATATGCCCCCGAGGGTAACACATAACTCATGTGTCGTGTCATAGTCTGCCTGGAGCAGATATCCCAACCCCTGTCCATCTGACAGGGCATGAAGATCCCCCAGGACAGAAGTGGTGTCACCCTGGTACCCTCACTTGTGACACAGTCCTTCTGGCTGGTCCCTGGCCCACTGGTTCTTCCATTGGGAACTCTTTCCCCCTCTCATCCCTCAGGCTGTACTTCTGCACCCTCCACTTAGGAGTGGCACTGTCAGACACCAAAACTGATGGAGGCCTGCTTACAGACACTCCCATTTCACTAGACACTAGGGGATCCTCCTCCCCTGGACTACTAGGACAGCCTAGGCTCCCTACCTGGTGTTCCCTTAAATAACCATCCAGGCCCTGAGACTGGGTTTTGGGGACCTGGGGACCCGCAGCCCCACAAACACTCCTTCTCCACTGAGACAGGACGTGAGTCGCTACACCCATGCCACTACACTGGGACCTAGCTGGGCTACACTGAACCTCTTCCCTCACTCTGGGCTGGAAGATACCTGAGCCACTCCTCAATTCAGACCCTCTGGAATCCATCAAAAGGTCTGCCTCCAATGTGAGCTCCCTGGGGTCAGAGAACTTACACTCCAACAGGTGTTGGCATAGCTCTGGAAAACAGGGACTTACAATATGCTCTCCCACGAATGGATCACACAGCCCCCTACAAGGGTTAAACAAACTATCCTTCACCTCACCATTAGGTGCCTTGCACACATACTCTACGCCATTCTCCTGAGATTGGCAAGACAGTATCTGACTGTCTCTGTCACTCTACATTGAGAAGAGGTCCCAGTACACGATCAATTAAAAACAACAAATAACTGTGAAATAGCATTGGGAGATATATACACAAGACAAATCAGACAATCATGCGGGTACACTGTTATTTAATTACAATGGACCTTGCATAAACAATACATTGCTTATTCAAAAGAACACAAATCGGTGCCCCAAGGGATGAGGGAGGGAGGAGGGGAGCGGGTCGGTGTGAATGCATGCAAGGATAATAGGGTTTTCAGGATCAGAGTGTCAGGTCAATTGACCTATCAGATAAATCGACCTTATTAGTCAAGATACAAGTACATACAGTTTGCTTCCATCCGAGCAAAAAAAGAACCACAAAAATGTTGAACAAAATTTAGATTGCCATGCTACAGTGGCCTACATGAACGTATTATAACTGAGGCACGTGCTTGCATAATTGCAGGTTGTTGACATTTCAACCCCAACGTGGTGAAGGATCAATGGGGGCCTTACTGGGGGTCTTCCTCAGGACCGGGGTGACGGGTGGGGTAATGGGGCCAATTACCGTGATGCTGTGGATCACGGTGAGATTAACATGGTGCTGCAGGCACAGTGGGACCTGCAGTTGCAAACGAGAACGGGTGTGGCAAGTCAATTACTGGGGATACACAGAATCAAGTCCTCCTTCATCTGAAAAGATTTTCAACAAAAGCCGCCAAAGTTGGTCAGCCTACCAGCCTTAGTTCTGGGAGTGAAGGTTTACTTGGTCCAGAGTCCGATAGCCGTTGCCATGTGAGTACTATAGCCAGGTCCCAGGGACATTAATTGGGTTTACCCTTTTGGTAACGTGTCTCTGTCACTCAACCCACACTCTTCTGGGTGGTCTTCACACTCACGGGGGAACCCCTCTCCCTGTACTTCTCATCTAGAGTCAGTAGAGTGTCCCTCCCTCCACTAGGACCATAAACCTCTGTGTCAGTTTCCCCATTCTCCTCATGGACACTGCACACCACTGGAGCTACCTCATGTCCTTGAACCTACTAGTGTATGATAACCACCTCCGTCAAGTCAGGTGCCACATCTCTGGGTGAATGTACTGCCCCCTCAGCACTAGAAAAATCGATTTTGCTGCCACCATCCGAGCTGGACTCCACCTCCAACTCAGCAAAGCTCAATCTCTAAGCTACACACATTTCTTGTTGCTGGGCTGAGACACTCATGGCCTCAAGCCTCTTGAGCTCTAAATCAAGCTCCCTCATTCTCAATTCATGCTCCATTTGCATTCTCTTTTCCTCTAGGGACAATTTCCTATTCTATAACTCTAGTTGTCCACTCAATTTGAGCTTGTCCTGCTCAATTTCACGCATCCTATTTCTCTCTCTGTTCTCCTGCTCCTCGGGGAACGGACTTCGGGCAGAAACACTGCTAACGGCTTGGGAAGGTGCTTTCCTCTCTCGTGGGCCCAATGGCCCTTCCAGCTGCCTTACATTTTAGCATTCCAGTTTCTCCTCTTCCCAATCAAAATCGACAGATGCTATGGATTCTGCTTCCTCCATGATGGTTAAACTTGGCAAAAAATAGAAAATCCCAGGAAAAAGAAATCTACCAAAAGTATGTGGTCGCATTTTGGTCTGCACTTACTAGTAGTGTTCACCAATCACTGTACATGAGTCACAAATGCAAGTCCAGAATCCTCACCGCTGACCACCAAAGTTAGATTTGGGGGTCTCTAGTTGGCATAGGTAGGTACCTGTGACAAATAGGAACCCTTGCGTCTAGTCAGGGTAAGGAGGTACACATTTGTGAACACAGACAGTAATCCAGTGACAACACTACAGATGGACACCACACCAGGTTTATATTAAAAATAAGTATTCTTTTATATAGATTTAACACAAGACCACAAACGACAAAAATCCACAATACTGTACTTAAAATGGTATGATTAGCTTAGTTCTCTTTCGATCTTAAAAAAGCGACACTTTGAGTCAATGGACATTAGGATGCGTAACGCTTCTACAACGAAAGTGTTCCAGAGATGGTGATGCGGTAGTTCCTTATACACAAAGATGGGGATGCATTGAAGATCCGGTGCAAAGTAACAAAGATGGCATCTTCTTGATGCAACACGCTCCTCCAATGTTGCGAGATGTCTCGACGCGACGCGACAGCTGCAGCGGCGACTCCCCTGTTCAGTGATGCAAGGCCACGGCTTTAGCTGGGACACTCTTCTCCGAAAATGTGAGACACTCCGGCTCAATGCGACAACTGCAGCGATGGCACTCTTGTTCAGTGATGCGACGACAGTGGCTGCGGCTGCGGCACACTTCTCTGTGGATGCGAAGCACTTCTGCAGTGCAATGCAACAACTACAGTTGCGATACCCTTGTTCAGAGATGTGACGGCAGCGGCTGCGATGGCAACACGCTTCAACTTCTTGAGTAGCTCTCCCAGCTCCTTCTAACACACAGTCCCTCAGATGGCCCAAAACATCTGCGGGCACTTCCAAAGGACTGTTGGGGAGCTGGTGGTTGAAGTCTGTTGTCCCTGAGACTTCAGCAGGAGGCAAGCTCTTCTCTCAAGCCCTTGGAGATTCTTAAAAGCTGATGAAAGTACACAAAGTTCCTCTCTCTTTTCTTTGGCAGTCAGGCAACCACTGCAGGCCAATCCCCCAAGCAGCCCTTCAGCTTAGGGATAGTCTCTCCTCAGTCTCCCTGGTTCCACTCCTCAGCAAAGATTTTGTCTTGTTGTCCAAAAGTGATCTAATTCTCTGGGCTTTGGAACCCATCTTTTATACACTGTTTCTCTTTGTTCTCTGAAGGCAGATACGCCTGGAGCACTCTGTTTACATGACTCCTTCTTTCCTTTCACAGTGCAGGGCAGAGACATCAGACACACCACAGGAGGTGGAGCCAGCAATGTGGAGGGAAGGCACAGCCCTATTCAGGTCCCAGGTGCAACTCCTCCCTCCCATCTAGATGCAGCTCTCTCTATTGACCACTGGGCTGACTCACCCTGTCTCCTGGAATCCCCTATCACCTGTCACTCAAACTCCAGACAAAGAATACACAACCTAGCAGAGGCAGGCTTTGAGAGTTAGACAAGAAAATACCTACTTTTTAAACGTGGTATTTTCAAACACAGAATGTTAAAACCAACTTCACTAAAAGATGTATTTTATCATTCTGAGTTCAGGCGTACTAAACTTGAATGTCTACCTAGTTCCCTGAGTCAGTTAGGATTATAAGATGTATTAATCAAACTGCCCATTCTGGCCTATGGGGAATAGGTAGCCTTGCAATAGTGAAACATGAAAATGGCTGTAATTCACTATTAGGACATGCCACAAACATCAGGGCTTGTCTTACTTTATACATACAATGCACCCTGCCCTTGGGCCTACCATAGGGTGTCTGATATGAAGAAAAGGAAAGGTTTAGAGACTGGCAAGTGGGTGCACTTGCTCGGTCAGCATGGCAGCACCAGACTGCACACAGGCTCTGCAATGGCAGAATTGAGACACACTTTTACTGGCTGTTTCTGAGGGTGGCACAACCAAGTGCTGCAAGCCCACCAGGAGCATTTGGTTTACAAGCCCTGGGCAGATGCTGTGCACTGAACTAGGGTCTGACAAGTAAACTAAACCAGCCAATCATGGAGTCACTAATCCATACATCAATTTATAATAGGGAGAGAGTATGCACTTTAGCACTGATCAGGAGTGGTAAAGTGCCCAGAGTCATAAAACCAACAAGAACAGGTCAGACAAAGTACAGGAGGAAAAAGGGCCGAGTCCAACACTCTCAAACAAGGAGGAGGAGGAACACAGGTAGAAAGGCGATGACATAAGGCAATCGGAATTGGATCATAGCCAACTGAAGTGGGATTGTTCATCTACTAATTTCCTGGTTGAGGATTGGGCACCAGGGAGAGAAGGTACACAGCAGGAGATAACTAAGATATTTCCTGAATCGAAAACAGCTGCAGAATCATCTCCCTCAATGAGGCTCATCTACTCCACTTTAAAACAGATGCAAGTGGAAGCAAGACAAGATCACAAGAGGGCCCATTTAGCAACAAAGAAAGTGCATGGAGCTATCCGGAACGTTACCAAGACCTGCCTCGATATTACGGAGCGGACAACTGCATTGGAAGAGCAAGAGGTAGAGCTGGAGGCCAGAGCCGAGGCTACTGTCCAGAAAGTATTTTTTTTTATAGATTTAACACAAGACCACAAACAACAAAAATCCACAATACTGTACTTTTAATGGTAGGATTAGCTTAGTTCTCTTTAGATCTTAAAAATGCTACACTTTGAGTCAATGTACCTTAAGATGCGTAACGCCTCTACAATGAAAGTGTTGCAGGGATTGTGATGCGGTAGTTCCTTATACACAAAGATGGTGATGCGTTGAAGATCTGGTGTAAAGAAACAAAGATGGCATCTTCTTGATGCGACATGCTCCTTCGATGTTGCGAGATGTCTCGACTCGATGTGAGAGCTGCAGCGGCAGCACCCTTGTTCAGTGATGCGACAACAGCGGGTTTGACGGTGATACTCCTCTCTGACGATGCGAGACACTCTGGCTCGATGCAACAGCTGCAGCGGCGGCACCCTTGTTCAGTGATGTGACGACAGAGGCTGCAGTGGCGGCACGCTTCTCTGTGGAGGCGAGGCGCTTGTGTGGTGCAATGCGACAGCTACAGTGGCGACACCCTTGTTCAGTGATGCAACAGCAGCGGCTGCGACGGTGACACGCTTCTTCTTTGTGAGTCGCACTTTTAGTTCTTTGCGTCAGACACTCCCTCAGAAGGCCCAAAACAGCTGCTAGTGCTTCCAAATGACTCTTGGGGAGCTGGTTGGTGAAGTCTGTTGTCCCTGAGACTTCAGCAGGAGGCAAGCTCTTCTCTCAAGCCCTTGGAGATCCTTCCAAGTTGATGAAAGTGCACAAAGTTCCTCTCTCCTTTCTTTGGCAGCCAAGCAACCACTGCTGGCCAATCTCCCAAGCAGCACTTCAGTTTAGGGATAGTCTCTCCTCAGTCTCTCTGGTTCCACTCCTCAGCAAAGGTTTCTTCTTGTTGTCCAAAAGTGATCTAATTCTCTGAGGTTTGGGGCCCCTCTTTTATACACATTTTACCTTTGTTCTCTGAAGCCAGAGAGGCCTTTGTCTAGTCCAAACCAGTTCTGGTCAGTCCTGGAGCACTCTGTTTACATGACTCCTTCTTTCCTTTCACAGTGCAAGGCAGAGACATGAGACACACCAGAGGAGGTGGAGCCAGCATGTGGAGGGAAGGCGCAGCCCCATTCAGGTCCCAGGTGCAACTCCTCCCTCCCATCTAGATGCAGATCTATCTATTCACCACTGGGCTGACTCAACATGTCTCCTTGAATCCTCCAGCCCCTGCCACTCAAACTCCAGACAAGGAATACACAACCTAGCAGAGGCAGGCTTGGATAGTTAGACAAGAAAATACCAACTTTCTAAAAGTGGTATTTTCAAACACAGAATGTTAAAACCAACTTCACTAAAAGATGTATTTTATCATTCTGAGGTCAAGCGTACTAGCACTGATCAGCAGTGGTAAAGTGCCCAGAGTCATAAAACCAACAAAGGTTCAGGGTGACCCTGCAAAAAGTTCAGGGTGACCCTGCAAAAAGGGCCAAGTCCAATACTCCCAAACAAGGAGGAGGAGGAACACAGGTAGAAAGAAAGCTGAGACAAGGCAATCGGAATCGGATCATAGCCAACTGAAATGGGATTGTTCATCTACTAATTTTCTGGTCAAGGATTGGGGGCCAGGGGGAGAAACTACGCAGCAGGAGATAACCAAGATATTTCCTGAATCAAAAACATCGGCAGAATCATCTCCCTCGATGGGGCTCATCAACACTACTTTACAACAGATGCAAGTGGAAGCAAGACAAGAACACAAGAGGGCCCACTTAGCAACAAAGAACCTAAATGGAGCTATCCCGAACATTAGCAAGACCTGCATGGATATTGGGGAGCGGACAACGGCATTGGAAGAGCAAGTGGTAGTGCTGGAGGACGAAGCCGAGGCTTCTATACAGCAAGCCTCAGCAAAAGAGACCAGGATGACGGACGTCTTGTGGAAGTTGGAGGACTTTGAAAACTGCCAATGGCAAAATACCTTGAGGCTCTTGGGTATACCAGAAAATTCTAATGGAGGGGACATCAGAGTGTTCATGCTACGTCTGATGAAAGAAGGTCTACTCAAGTTGGCACATTGAGACTGGGACACAGAAGTGCAGAGTGTGCACTGCTTTCCACTCATGCTTAAAAAGAGGAGAGGCCAGAATGACCCAATGAGAAACCTAGAGCCATTTTAATATTTTTCAGGAACTTCCTCCTAAACAAGCAGTATTTGATAACGCAAGGCCAGAGGCCAGACAATCTACCGAAGGGTGCACCTTCTTTGTCAGGCCAGATTTCTGCCACACCACTGTGGAAAGAAGGTGGAGGCTTTAACAATTAATCATGCCTTTTCAGAAGCTAGGGTGTGAGTTGTTTTTATTAAACCCAGCCCAGCTCAAGGTTATTTACAAGGGAATCCCGATAGTATTTTCCTCAGCAATACAGGCACAAGATTTTCTACAAGAATTTTCAGAGGCAGGGAAAATAGAAGGAACCTAGTATGGATTTTGCAATTGGCCAAGAACACACTATGGTCGCATCCCCTTCTTTTCCTTTCATGGGGGAATTTCTTTCTTTTTCTCTTTTTTCCTTTTTATCTTAAAACTAGTATGAATTGAGTACTCCACGTTTGGTCTGGTGGAGCCGTGGTAGGTGGCACTGGGAAGCAGCACTATGCAGGAGGCATCAGAAGGGTCTTCGGACCTATTTTGCCTGGCTATTGGGGGCAGGGAGGGGGAAGGAGGTGGCTAGGGGTGACTTGGGGAGGTTCTGGGTGAAGGACTGGTCCATTGGGCTGAAAGTGGTGAGGTGGCAATGATTCAGGAAATAGGCAGAAATTGTTACTGGCTACAAGGATGAATGGGGAATTTAAGGATTGAATCTATTAATATTTGTGGATTACATAATCCGCTTAAAAAATGAAGGAATAATGAAGACATTCAGTATCTGAAGGTAGACATAGTGTGTCTGCAGGAGACTCAAACAGAGGCAGGTAGACAGAGGGTGGCAGAACTCACAGGTCTCTGGTTTCCAGCGCACTGCAGAGAACACGTACATGAGGGGTCGCTGTTACGGCTTGGAAAGACACAATTATATAACCGCGCTCATAATTGGATCAAATGGGCAGATGGCTTATTACTCAATGCTGTATTGACAATAGCTTTTTTATGCTGTGCTCAGTGTACAGCTTTGTATTGGATGACCATGCCTTGTTTATCTGGTTAAATACAGAGCTAGTCTGATGGCCACTTCCCTTAAAAATTTATGGGGATTTCAACATCAATATGAATTCCAGTAATATTAAGCTAATGGAAAGTTCATATCATGGCCATAAACCTAAGGTCTTTAAATTTCTAGCTTATTTATGTATGGCGCTTGGGTTATCAGATGTATGGACCAGGCAAGAACCCTAGGACTCTGGATATACTTTCTTCTCCACCCCACATCAGACCCATGCTAGGCTAGATAATTTTGTTTGACTCCCAGGGGGTACTGGCAACATGTCGTATTTTTAAAATCTTTCGTGTCATGTCTGACCAAAACCCGCTGGTTTTAGAAATTCCAACACAAACACCAAAACCTCTGATATCATGCTGGACCTTTGATAGAGCACTTCTCTATGATGAAGAATATATCGAACATAAGATGAAATGGATCCCAAGGTTGATAGCTGCCAATAGGTTGGATGTGGTTTGGGATGCCCTAAAAGCGGGTGTGAGCGTTGAAACATCAAGATATGGTTGGGAATCTCAGAGGAAGGGAAAACAACATGTGCAGAAATTATATGGGAAGATTTTAGAAGCAGAAACACAGCTGGTGGGGGTAATCACAAATAAGAGGGGCATTGATCAGGCACAAACAAGAGTGGCTTTAATAAAGTCGGCAATATTTGATATCTCGGCAAAAAAAGCAGCAGGGAAATATATGCCCTGGCATACTAAAAGGTACGAATGTAACATGAGAGTTGGACATCTTCTTTTGCTGTGCATAAGTGAGCGGGTAATTCAGAGGAGAATTGAGGAAATTGAGAATGCACAGATTGGCTCAGTTTCTGAACCTGTGTATATACGGGCTGCATTCAACCGATTTTATCAGCAGATATATACTGAAAAACTAACTTTGGGGGGAAAAGAAATAGAGGATTATCTGGCAGATTACCAGGGGAGAGTTTATCATTGGAAGAAAGGGAAGGAATAGAGGCCCCTATCACGGAGGAAGAAGTAAGGGGTGCGATCCAGTCGCTCCCGATAGGGAAAGCTGTAGGAACAGACTCCATTCCTGGGGAATTTTATAAGAAGCTTGCTCCCTGCCTACAAGAATTGATGAAGGAAGATTTTTTAGAGGCTCAAGCAGGTAAGGGGCACCAGACTCATCTCATGGAGATCGTCTAATATAGCCATATTTCTTGAAAAGGGCAAGCCGGTCAAGGAGCTGGGGGCCTATTGCCCAATCACGCCAATAAATAGCGATGTAAAGGATTATGCTAATATCCCAGCCAAGGGATTGAGGGGGTAATAAAGAAATTGGTTTCCCCAGTTCAACATGGGACTGTCCCGGGCCGCAGCACTATCGATCATATCCAACAGGATACTAAGCTCTTTGATGCCACAGGGATTACCGGAGACCCTATGGCGCTAATTTTGCTGGATGCAGGGAAAGCTTTTGAAAGGGTCTCCTGGCCTTTTCTGTGTGCAACTTTTGATAGCAGAGGGCTAGGAAGGGCTTTATCAATGCCATTGCACTGATGTACAGTAACCCAGTTGCCAGAGTAGCGATAATGGGGGAGATGTCCCAGTTTTCCTCAGCTGAGGGATTCGCCAGGGCTGTCCCTCTTCCCCCTACTATTTGCTTTATACATTGACCCACTAATCAGAAAGATCGTAGGGAATGTTTCTAGATTCCTTTTGGCCAATTGTCGCCCTCGGAGAGTGTTGACATTTTTTAACTCTTCCAGGGGATAGAGGTGGGTGGGCTGTCCCTAATTTCCAGCTATATCACTGGGCTTCGACACTACAGAGAATGGCTGTATTACTCAATGGGGAAATGGCAAGTTCAGAAGGGGTGACCCCGCTTCAATATATGAGCTGCTACTAGGAAATGAAACTCATGAGTGTCTCCTGTGCCCCACCAAATTGAACTATTATAAAAGGGTTATGTTTTAACACTTTGATCTGTGCATTTAAGGTTTGGACTGCGGTTCGGAAAAAAACTTGCCCGGGGCAATGTAAATGCCTATACCCCCATGTATAATAATGAGCCCCTCCCTGGTATTTTTAATGACGGACATATGAAATGCTGGTATGCAAAAGGAGTGAGGATGATTGGTTATGTTATGTACGAGGCGGGTATAGTACCGTTTGATATGATCAAGGATAGATATGGGGTGGAGAACAGGCAACTCTTCAAATATCCCCAGATAAGAGATTTCTTGTTGAGAAAGGCTGGGGGTCGCTGCGGCTTCGCCAGAGTGACACTGATGGAAGTGCTGCAGAAAGGGGCAACCTCGCTTGGTATAATTTATAAAATGTTGAATGAGACAATGCCGGATGATCTAACCAAGCACTGTGATCGTGGGCATGAACTCCTTCAGGTGGGATCTGGAGAAGCCGAAGATTCGCAACATTTAGCTCAGATATCGTTTATAGCAGCCAACTTGCAGCTGTAATGCTTTAAAACATGGTTTAATCTGTACATTACCCAGGCTAAGATTGCTAAGTGGGGAAGATGAGCTGGGTCATGTTGCCCTCGTTGTGGCTGTCAAGCAGGTGATAGTGTACATATGTTTGCATCTGGCCCAGCCTGGATACTTTTATAAGAGATGTCTGCATCATTCTGGAATCACTATTGGGGCGTCAAATAGATATGTTATTGCAGTTGTTTGTGCTAGGTGGGCGATACGTGACTACCGGGACAGGCACAGGTATTCTTATACATCGCTATGACGGTATTTAGACTCTGCCTAGCCACTGGCTGGATTCAGTCCCACCAACTAGTCAACAGTGGATGAGTAGATTCTTGGTGGTATAGCGGCTGGAAACAGCAGTATATGCAAGGAGAGGGCGCATAGCATGGAAAAGAGGGCTGAAAATGTGGGCGCCACTGAGAAGGTGGTGTTGTGGGGTGTGGAGTAGGGAAGTAATGGGAGAGACGGTGTATAGGACACTGTGGCAGTCTTGGGACGACAATAAGGGATGGGATAGCCTCCTCGCGAATAGTCGAAGTATCTTTCAAGGGGGTGTAATTAATTATCAATTATAAGTGTCTGATTTATGAAAGGGATATGTAATGAAGGTCTACATGTATTTGACGATGTAATGTAGCTATTATATCATGGTTGATGCTGCCCTCTTTTCAAAGGAAGAACTGGTTTATCCCTGTGGGTAACCTGGACTGGGGGGTTGGCTCACAGGGTGGGACGGACTGATTTTTCTTCAGTTTCTTTTTGCTGGCATATCCCTTTATGTTTTGTATGTATTACTAAAGTTACAATATAGATTTTTTTTTAAATAATTTAAAAAAATATGTCCTCTAAATCAATAGGGTTATTCAAATAAGTAATGTTTGAAGTGCAAGTGCTTTCCCTACAGTTGCTTAGACTGGAATGGCAATAGTAAATTACATTCCACTGAATTCCAATGCTTTCCATACTATTGCGCAGACTGGAGTGTGAATAACACATTTATTATTCTCAGAGTCTAATACGTTTCCTAATATTGTTTAAATACAGCTATTATTTTTATTTGTATATTTTTAAAATGTTACATTATTTGTTTTTTTATGTATATGTGTATATATATATGTGTGTTTTCATAATTTTTATAATATTTTAAGTCAATTTCTTTCTTTAGATTTCATTCATTTAGTATTTTTTTTAATGTTTTGCAATTCATTTGTTAAAATTGTTTATGAAACATTTCTGTATATAGCTTTATATAAATAAATTATATATATATATATATATATATATATATATATATATATATATATATATATATATATATATATATATATATATATATATATA
The DNA here is from genome assembly GCF_964263255.1 of Lissotriton vulgaris. Classification (NCBI taxonomy): domain Eukaryota; kingdom Metazoa; phylum Chordata; class Amphibia; order Caudata; family Salamandridae; genus Lissotriton; species Lissotriton vulgaris. The sequence continues at coordinate 1,108,085,418 of NC_141696.1, forward strand.
TATATATATATCTATATTACCTACTGGCGGTCGCCAGTAGGTATATATAGTTAGGATTTTTTCCGTATGGGATTTCTGAAAATTCTATGTCTAATAACTTTGGCGTTTGTGGACGGAATCGGCTGAAATTTTCAGGAAAATGGCACATTTTGTTTCTGAGCAGCCCCTGAAAATTTGGGGGGGGGTTCGGCAAGGGGGGGCCGAGAAAAAAGGGGGGTCCCAAAACGCGTTTTTCCCATGTTAATTTCCATAGGGCGGTTGGCCTCACTTTTAGCCCGAACGGCTGAATGGATTTCCACGAAACTTGGCAAAATTGTAGGGACTGTTAGCCCGATGTGCCTTTGCTAGGTCTCAATATATGTGCTTCAGTGGATTTTGAGAAATTAACGTTTAAATCAAGATATATATCTGTAACAGCGCTCCGGGCTGCGCTCCGGTTCGCGTACTTTTCGCGTATCGGAACTTTGCGAAGCGAAGCTGATTGGCTCTCCGGTGTCTGTCAACATTCTAAACAGTCCGGAGCGGCCGCCATCTTGTCTCTCGGTAGGATCGAGAGACAAGAGGAGGCCAAAACAAAGGGGGAAATGAAGGAAAGGGGGCAAGGTAGACCCCTTCTGACCCCCTAGGATTGATGAGGGGGATATTATAGAGCCACGCGGGGCCCCAAAAAAAAAAAAAAAAAATCCGATTTTTTTCGCCGTAGAGACGCGTCTTGGTACGCGAACCGGGAAGCTAACCGGGCAGCTAACCGGCAGTGTAACGGGAGTCTGAGGAGTAGCTGATTGGCTGTCAACATTGTAAACAGTCCGGAGCGGCCGCCATCTTGTCTCTCGGTAGGATCGAGAGACAAGAGGTGGAAAAAAAAGGTGTAAATGAATGAAAGGGGTAAGGCAGACCCCTCCTGAACCCCTAGGATTGATGAGGGGGCTATTAAAGTTCCCTGCGGGGCATAAGAAAAAAAAATTGCGATTTTTCGCGGTAAAGGTGCTTTCTGGTACGTTAACCGGGCAGCTAACCGGCAGCATAACGGGAGTCCGACATATTGTGTTTTTTGAACGTTTGTGATATGTGCACGTGTGGATTTTGTCTAATTAAGGTTAAAAAAAATATATATATATCTTTAAGCGTGTTCTGGCGCGCTTACGTTTTGGGTTTGGTTTGCGCTGCAGAGACGATACGTCACGGTTATGCGATGCATCATGAGGCGTCTCACGGGCTACGTGATACGTCACTTAATAAAGAATATATTTTACAGCTATAGATATTAGCTTTTAAAAAACCAATGAAATTCACAGAAAAAACCATAGGTTATAGACCATATATAGTTAGGAATTTGCATTTACAAAACCTTGAAAATTCACTGAAAAAACCATAGGTTATAGACCATATATAGTTAGGGATTAGCATTTAAAAAACCTTATTTTATTTGCACAAAACAATTGAAATTCCATATATAGTTAGTTGCACTAACTATATATCGCGGACCCGCAATCCACTGCTAATGATGTCACATATTACATCATTCATGACATGGTCAGTGACATCACTGATGACATCACTGATGACATCTCAAATGACATCACTGATGACATCACTGATGACATCTCAAATGACATCACTGATGACATCACTGACATCTCATTTGACATTACTGATTACATCACTGATGATATCATTTATGTGATAATACATCTTCAGACTCTAATATAACCTTAGATACACTCAGTGTAAACAGGCACTCACAGACTGTCACACATCCATGGAGTTACTCACACACCTAGTCAGTCATGCAAAGAATCAATCACATCTCCATTTCCTCAACTATACAGTTATACACACCTTACTTATTCAAACATATAGTAACACATATTTACTCTCTTATACAATCCTTGATACAAGTTCAGAATGATTCATACAGCCACTCACACATTCACTGGCTCTTATGTTCAGTTATTTATATATGTCAACTCTCACATGGAGTGTGTTTTACATATGTACTTACTTTGACATGTAGCACTGAGATATCCATTCACTCACCAATATACTCATGCACACAGTCAACTGTCCATACAGCTGTTTCTACATGCACTTTTGAACCCATACACCTAGGGAATCAACTGCTCACACATCTATGCACAGAGTTAGACACCTCCCAGCCACCCACACACATACTCAGTCTCCCATACAAATACTTGGGCAACCATTCAATAACCCATATAGTTACTGATATAGCTACTGATTTAAACATGCAGCAGTTTACAGAACAACATAAATAATGATTGCCAAATTAAGACACTTTAATCACTAACCCATACACTCAGTGAGACACATTTAATCATTCTCTCATACAGTCAGTTATGCACCTACTAAATCCTTTATCCAGACACTTATACATCCACTCATTCTTCAATATGTAAGACATATTTTAACTTTACAGAAACATACAGTCACTGGGTGTTGTCATCAATGATGTCATCAGTGATGTCATCAGTGATGTCATTTGAGATGTCATCAGTGATGTCATCAGTGATGTCACTGACCATGTCATGAATGATGTAATATGTGACATCATTAGCAGTGGATTGCGGGTCCGCGATATATAGTTAGTGCAACTAACTATATATGGAATTTCAATGGTTTTGTGCAAATAAAATAAGGTTTTTTAAATGCTAATCCCTAACTATATATGGTCTATAACCTATGGTTTTTTCAGTGAATTTTCAAGGTTTTGTAAATGCAAATTCCTAACTATATATGGTCTATAACCTATGGTTTTTTCTGTGAATATATATATATATATATATAATCCCAAAAATTAATATCATGTAAAATATATATTTAGAATCATAATGGTACTATATATATATATATTCCGCCAGTAGGTAGTTATAGTTAGGATTTTTTTCAATGCAAAATCTCAAATCTCTATTTGGAATAACTTTGGCGCCGGTTGACGAATCTGCCTGAAAATTTCCTCAAAATGGCCTCGTCAAGCTCCGGTCCTTCCCTTAAAGTTTGGGGGGGATGCGTCAAGCGGGGGCCGAGATAAAAGGGGGGTCCCAAAACGCGTTTTTGCCATGTTAATTTCCGTAGGGCTGTCGAACTCACTTTTAGCCCAAACGGCTGAATGGATTTACACCAAACTTGGCAAAATTGTAGGGACTGGTAGCCCGATGTGCCTTTGCTATGTCTCAAGATATGTGCTCAAGTGGATTTTGAGTAATTTAGGTTCAAAAAAATATATATATCTATAGGCGCGCCCCGGTAGGCGCACCTGGGAGCGTACCGGGTGTGCTACGCGACTTGCGCATGGAAAGCTGATTGGCTCACGGGTGTCTGTAAACATTCGAAACAGTCCGGAGCGGCCGCAATCTTCTGTCTCGGTAGGATCGAGACAAAAGAGGTGGCATAAAAAAAAGGGGGAAATGACTATAAGGGGGCAGGGTGGATCTCCCCTGACCCTCTAGGTTTGATGTGGGGGCTAAAATATGGTCCCGCGGGGCATTTAAAAATAAAATTGATTTGCGCGGGGGGAGCGCCCGGTACGCGCACCGGGGAAAATCCAGGGCCTTATTTATGAAGGCCTTGCGACAGTTTTGCGCCGCCGGTGCGTCACTTTTTAAAAAGTGACGCATCTAGGTAGATGGGTCACTTTTTAAACCCCTGCGCCACATTATACCTGCGTCAGGTGTAATGTATGCAGAGGGGGCGTTCCCCCGCAAAAAGCCTCGTAATAGTGACGCAGTGAAATCTATGAGATTTCACTGCGTCACTTTTAGGACGCTGTTGCGTCAAAATCTTGCGCCTGCCTCACAGCAAGCGTAAGACTGACGCAAGCCCTTTCACATGGGCTTTCCCCATGTGAAAGGACGCATTACTGGAGTTGCGTCACTTTTGTGACACACTCCAGCAATGCGTCACTTTTGCACTTACAGATATGTCAGAAATACTGACGTATCTGTAACTCCTTGCGACATGATTCGTCATACATTAAATATGACGCATCAGGAATGTCGTAAGGAGTGCGCACTGAAAAGTGACGCATCGCTGTTTTCAGGCAGCGATGCGTCACTTTTCATAAATGAGACCCCCAGTTTATTCACTGTGTCACCTCTATGACCCTTTCTTGCGTCAATACGTCCCTTTTGCATACATTACACCTGACGTAGGAATAATGTGGCACAGGGGCTTACAAAGTGACGCAACTACCTAGATGTGTCACTTTGTAAATATGACTGAATAAGGTGCATTTTTTACAGCACTGGTGCGTCACAAAAAGTGACGCTCCGGTGGCGTTAAAGTGGCGCATGGCCTCATAAATGAGTCCTTCAGTCTTCTACTCATGCGTCATATTAAATTTATTACGTATTATGTTGGAAGTTCTTACAGATACGTCAGTATTTCAGACGTATCTGTAAGCGCAAAAGTGATGCATTGCTGGAGTGTGTCACAAAAATGAAGCAACTCCAGCAATGCATCCTTTCACATGGGGCCAAGCCCCATGTGAAAGGGCCTGCACGCCTGCTGTGAAACAGGCGTAATATTTGGAAGCAACAGCGTCATAAAAGTGACGCAGTGATATCTCATAGATTTCACTGCATCACCTCTACGACCCTTTCTTGCGTCAATACGTCCCTTTTGCATACATTACACCTGACGTAGGTATAATGTGGCGCAGGGGCTAACAAAGTGACACATCTACCTAGATGCGTCACTTTGTAAATATGACTGAATAAGGTGCATTGTTTACAGCACTGGTGTGTCACAAAAAGTGACGCACCGGTGGCGTTAAAGTGACGTGTGGCCTCATAAATGAGGCCCTTAGTCTTCTACTCATGCGTGATGTCACTGACCATGTCATGAGTGATGTAATATGTGACGTCATCAGCAGTGCATTGCAGGCGCGCAAGTTATAGTGAGTCCAACTAACTATAACGTGGGAATATATATATATATATATATATATACATTATGAGTGCATTTATATAAGTATATATTTGTAGTATAATGTATCAAATATTTAAATGTATTCAATATACATATAGTGATCTTAGTGTGAAACAATATTTTATTTTCGATATTTATGTACTTACCATTATAAGAATAGGGAGATTCATTTTCATTTTTTGTAAATTATATTTTTGACCCAATTTCTTTGTTACATGATATAGCTGTTAATATTGTGTCCGTGACCCGCAAATTTGATGCTCTGCTGAATATAGTAAATCTACCCATGTATGTTTCTAGTGGTGAGCATTCAACTAATTGAACCAGCCCTACTGGGATAGTACTGCACGCGGGAGCACGTTGCTTTAAGAAAATTGAGTCCAGCTACTTTCAGAGCTATAAGAACAGAGGATGCTGCTGCCCTTGCATTGCAGCCTTGAAAATCACCTCTTACCCTCTAGTTTAACGTGAATTTTATCTACAACGCATTAAGGCTAGTTCTGCCTTCACGTAGAACACATTTGTGTTGTTCCTGTAGTTAATGTAGAATTTAATTAACAATGTATTAGCAATTCCATTAACACGTTTGAAGCTACTTAGCTAGAGAAGTGACTTCTCTTTCAAGGTTCATCATTTCTACATCAACGATTGAGGAAAAACACATTAGTGAGACTGGGCACAGCATATGCTACCATTTACACGACCTACATAAGCCTGTAACACGTTGTGCAAGCTGCATGAATCAACAGGAGCACACTTCGAGCATGAAAACATAGCTAAATTGAATGGACAGGAGTAAATCAAACTTAATGTAAAAATATTTACACATAACCATCAGGGGACACACGTCTAAAGCTGGGAACTCAGATCATTCAAACTGAAAGTAAATACCCCATTGCATTCTGGTAATCTGTGGTCCTCCCAGGTCTGCACTGCAGTAGCCCCCTTGGCACTGGTCGGATTGCACGCTGCCATCAAGTCATTAGAAAGCAATTACGTTTTCTAGCATGAATATCCCATTTGCGTTTGCAATGAAATGCAGAGACTTTCATTAACATATTTGAGCCATCAACATCGCTGCTTCCTTCCAACATCATTAATAAAAAGGAGTTCATGTGTATAGTCCGTGTTTTTACTTTAAAACTGAAACAGTCAGAGCATTTCGGCATACACTTGTTGTTGTCTGTAATCAGACATTGCGCCTGATTTAGAGTTCAGCAGCAATGGTGTAGCTAGGTTGACATGAGTCCCAGGGCAATCAAAGTAACTGGTCCCTTGACTAGGGTGACGTTTCAGTCTTTCATCTTCCCCTGACACTCCTCAACTTCCTTCAACAGAGTCTGCATTAACCATATCAAAACGTGCTATCATTCTCATGCACACTATTATATTTCCACTACCTGCCTGAATGCCCAGTGAGGTTATCTAAACTCCCATAAACCACTCTTCGACCAGCACTACAGACAATCTGAGTCTCAAGTTTGTTGACTTTCGTAGGGAAGAGTGTTGACGTCAAAGAAAAGTCCCACTTCCCTTCTCAAAAATGATGTGGCGGATTTCTTTGTAGCGCAAGCATACACTAAAAAAAAGAAAAAAAAAAGAAACAATTGATAGATTGTGCAGAATACTGTTTCAAGATGGTGGCATGGTTTTGAAGTTTGCAGTAGTGGTGCCGGGCACTCTGCATAAGAAACCTGTAGTCCAATAGAAATGGAAGTTGAGCTACTGGTACTCTCTGTGTTCAATTAGCACTAGTCTGCATTTGCAGGTGAGCCGCTGGGAAATGATATAAAGGAAATATCTCTTGAGGTTGAACTTCCTTGGATGCAGAGTAACACAGAGTAAGCATGCAAAATACTGCTATACTAAGACTACCTGACATCCTTAAAACCAGCGGTTGTATACTAAGCAGAGGCAATCACTGGCAACAAAGTCAATGGCTGAAGAGAGCTGATCTACAGCCCAGTTGTATCTATGTTGTTCTGGTGAGCCAAATCACTTAGTGAATGACACTGTCTGAAAAATAACTGAAGTTGGCTTACCTGAAGCCCATTTTTCCGGGGAATGATTATGCATTATTTCGAGAAAACATGAGGCTATTGAGACAGCTAAATCTCTCTTTTGGTCAGACCTAAAACACAGAAATAGATAGAACACGGGGTGCTGCAGCACAGGGGTCTTATCTCACATACAAAAAACATTTCGTTGGATCCCCTCCGAAACCAGAAAGACAGTCACCCATGCACTGGTTACAAGTCGCCTGGACTACGGAAACACCCTATACGCCGGTATCACCGCAAAACTCCAGAAAAAACTACAACGCATCCAGAACGCATCAGCCAGACTCATACTTGACATCCCATGCAAAGACCATATCTCTAGCCACCTGAAAAACCTCCACTGGCTCCCCGTCAATAAGAGGATTACTTTCCGACTCCTAACCCACGCCCGCAAAGCACTCTACGAACTTGGACCCGAATGCCTCAACACACAACTTTCCTTCTACACCCCCCCTCGCCAGCTTCGATCTTCCAACCAAGCCCTTGCTACCATTCCTCGCATCAATAAAACCACCATGGGAGGTAGATCCTTCTCCTACCTCGCAGCTAAAACCTGGAACTCACTCCCCACCCACCTACGTCTCACACAGAACCACCTAGCATTCAGAAAGCAACTTAAAACCTGGATATTCGACAAGTAACTCCCTTCCCCTCCTCAAGCGCCTTGAGACCCTCTGGGTATGTAGCGCGCTATATAAATTTCTGACTTGACTTGACTTGACTTGCTATTGCAGTACTAGTCAGTTCAGGCTTCCTTTAAAGTCATAGAACAAATGTGGTACTGCAGGACCAGTGCAAGCTTAATTCAAAGGCACAGAACAAGTGTGGTATTGCAGTGCCACTGTACGTTTCCTTCGAAGACCTAGAACATGCATGGCACTCAACAACACCATTTGACGCCTCCCTTAGAAATAATGAAGAAGCAGCATTTCAGATTTGGTACAAGTGTAAGGAACAGCACGGGGGTGCATGAGTGCCAGCTTCACTCACACGTATAGCAAGATTTTTGCACCTAAAAAGGTACAGTACCAGGTAGGAGTATAGCACATACCACCCTGGCCAGAACAATAAAAGCTTCTTTTGCATGCATAGAACATGGACAGCTTCTGCAGCATCAGTCTAAGCCTGTGTCTAAAAACACACACTATGTGCAGTTTGTGTCATCAGTGTACCCACATGTACAAAATGGTCATCAGCAGTCCAAGCTAAGGTATCCTCACATACAAAGCAGGTATCACACTGGCAGCACCATCTAAGTTTACTGCAGGCACAGAATACGCAGAGTAATACATAGAGGTGGGTGAGCCACAGTAGGTTTCAGCCAGCCTCTAGGCTTTGGTTCAGCTCAAGGTCCTCTTGAGGACTTGAGGGCACAATGAGTTGAGCTTCCTTGTGGCTTCTGCTTACTCCCAATGCTCTAACCTCCTGCATCAAGAATAAAAGACAGTCTATAAAGTTGGATGTCAAACAGGAACGAGAAAGGGATACAAATCTAATAGATGAATTTGACAATGTGAGACTAGAAAACCTGGGATTACTCCCAGCGTGGCCACTTGAACACAAACCCCATTGAGTCCATGTGAGCCTTGACCCACCTCAATCGTGTCTCTGTCGAAGTGGAGCCCTCAGACAACTAGACTAAATCTACGGCAAATATCCTTGCTTAAGGGAGGCCAAACTCCCAACAGCCACCATAGATCTACAAGCTGACCCTAAGGCAATCTAATAATACGCTGCAACTTTCTTGGGGCCTTCCACCATACAGATGCACCGTTGAGCCCCCTCACCCTGACTTTCCCCTATCCTCTCCGCTCCTTCGAACCCTCCACTCTTAAATACTACCTGGACCCCTACATAGCTACCACTCCCTCCTCAGAGATACCGTAGCCCCACTGACGTGGCTCTGTCCCGTGGGCAAGCTCTTTAATTCCCTAACACATTAGCCACCAGTACTGCCACACTTACCTCCAGAAACTAAGTTGGCTCTAGCTCCCCTGCTCCCTATTTCCTCCCTGACCCCTAAGACCACGTTTCAGTACCCTCCATCCCATTTCATATAGAGCGATCAGACCCTGCTATCAGTCCAGTCCTTAGTCACTACCCGTCCCGTCTGCTCGGTTACTAGATTAAACCTATCACTGAAGGATCTAGTCACACTGACATCTCAGTTATAATGCATTCTATCATGACTACCTCCCCCAATCCCCTCTCCTCATCCTACATAAAACGGCATGGTCCGAACTCCTTCTCGATTACCCTCTACCCCAACCTCTCGCCAAAATCCCAAAAAAAACTCAAACACAAACTGATCAGGCAATTCCCTGAATACCTCTTTGCAGACGTATATCATTGTTCCGCCAAAGGGCAAGTGAAAATAAACCACATCTTTCACACAGATAGGCCCGGCTATTGGATCTCCATCCTGAGAGCTAAACGCCTAATCACCAAAACCACCAAGACGCCCCAGAGCTGCAAACTAGCATTCTGCACCCCCAACCACCTGCCACACTGCGGGTTCACATCGGTGACCATCTACTCCAATGGCCCAGTCCTGATCCAAGCCAACAATGCCAACCTGGAGACTTTTTATCTCCTCTTCCCTTCTCTACACACCAACAGTACCTGCACACAACCCCCACTCCCAACGCTCCCCGTCCACCCGGGCAACCAGTCCCCCAAACTGAACACCCTCCCTATTTCGCCTCCAGCTATCACAATCACCTACGCTCAACCTCTAACACTCTCCAATCCCTCTACCACCAAGGACACGCCACCTCCTCCTGCACTCATCCATCCTCTAGTACTACCCCCTGTGCAGAACCCCCCAATCAGTACGTCGACCGCAATACACACCCCAAGTCTCCCAATGACCTGTCTCCACGCTCCTGGTAGAAAAAACGACTTCCACAACATGACCACCCTCATCCTACGCCCTATCTCACAACCCAAACTGACAACTCAACCACCACCAGAAGACAGCACAACACTATCAGTCCTTCTCCCCGCCGAGGAGACCCTACCATAAAGCAACCCACCTCACCTCAAGAAGAGACGGACCGCCGCCTCACCCGCATTGAAAGCCAAGTCCCCATCATAATACAGGGCCTGAATCATATCCTAACCAACCTCTCAGCATTCCACAATCCCCCTCTCCACCCCCATCTTCCCCACCCCCACACACCCTGGGCCTCCCAAAGCCCCGCCCCCTAGCCAGTCCCCCTGCCCTTCCTTGACCCCTGCCCCAAGACCGAAAAGAACCGTGGAAGCCATGTCCTCAGAGGAAGCGCTCGAGCTGGCCTCCTCATACATCACCCCTTCCACTCATGCCCTGCAAGCCACGATTCAGGTAATCACCGGGTTCAGAAATGAAAGCTTCTTCCCGAAACCCCCTAGACCCCTAGCCTCCCTCATCAACATCCCTACTGAAACAAAAAAAGAGACTCCCTGTACTAACTGCATGCTCATTAACTGCAGATCTGCCACGAAACATGCTACAGAGCTTGCAGAATCCATCCTTAACCATGACATAGATATAGCCTACATCACCGAGACCTGGCTCAACGACTCCTCTCCTCCTATCCTGGATATGCTCGTACCCCCAGGCTTCTCTATAATCAACAAAGATAGAAAAGGCCAAAAAGGCGGAGGCATGGCAATCATTTACAATAACCACCTGTCAGTGTCCGAAATTGATACCTTCAATTACAACTCCTTCGAATGCCTAACCGCCAACATCAAATCCTCCAACAACAATCTATTACACTGTCATCTCCTGTACCATCCCCCAGGCAACTCCGTCAGGTTTATTAAGGGAATTTTGTAAAGCGCCTGGTTACGCTCAGATGGCGTGTCCCCGCGCTATGGTGAATGGAGTCAGCATAGTCGTGACGCAGGGTCTGCTTGGCTTACTGTGTATAAAGGTGGGTTTTTAACTTCTTCCTGAAGCCCAGTTCCGATGGCTCCAGGCGAAGGTCCAGTGGCAGGGCCTTCCAGCTTTTCGCAGCCAGGTATCTGAAAGATCTTCTTCCCATGCGTGCCTTTTTTATCCTGGGGACCTTTAGTAGCCCTCCACAGGAGGAGCGCAGGGCGCGCGCAGGCGCATATCGGGTGATCAAACTCTGAAGCGGTGCTGGTGCCTTCGCGGCCAGGATGCGATGGCATGTACAAAGGGCCTTAAACTCGACCCTGCTCCTCACTGGGAGCAAGTGAAGGGTCTGAAGGGCTGCTTTGGAAGCAGATCTCTTGGGGAATATCAGAATCAGGCGAGCTGCTGCATTCTGCAACACCTGGGGGCGGTTAATCGCCTTACTGGTGGCTCCCAGATACAGCAAATTGCCGTAGACCAGGCGCAATGTGACGAGGGCATGCACCAGTGTCCTACGGGCTGAAGTAGGAAGGGGATCTAAAACCTTACGCAGACTTTTAAGGACGCTGAAGCAGACACCCACCACGCGGCCTATCTGAGGTCCAAAGGACAGGTCCACGTCAAGCCAAACTCCGAGGTTCCTGGCTTCTTGACAAGGTATTGGGACCTCCCCTAAGCATGATGGCCACCATGCCGTGACCAGACAGATGGGCTCCTCCCCACCACGAGCACCTCGGTCTTGCTGCCATTTAACTTAAGTCAGTTGGTGGACATCCAGGTTGCTAGTTCCTGCATGCAGGCTCTGAATCTGTCCACTGCAAGACCGGGCGCGCGCGAAAGGGAGATGACCATCTGCGTGTCATCGGCATAGGACACTATGTGCAGACCATGGCTTTCAGTGATAGGCGCCACTGGGGAGACATATAGATTAAATAGGGTGGGGCTCAGGGACGAGCCCTGAGGCACGCCCTGGCCCAAACCGATCTCCCTAGAATAACAGTCTCCCTGGCGAACCTGAAAGCCTCTCCCTGTCAGGAAGGACTGGATCCATTTGAGTGCAGCACCTGATATCCCACCACCATTCAGACACTGCAGCAAGGTGGTGTGAGCTACAGTGTCGAATGCTGCACTCAGGTCCAGTAGGATGAGGGCCATAGTCTGACCCTCATTCACCGCCTGACGTAAGGTCTCCACAGCCATCAGAAGCGCTGATTCAGTTGAGTGGCGGGGACGGAAACCAAACTGGGTCTCGTGCAGGAGGGCAGCCTCTTCCACGAAATCCATCAGTTGTATGTTTACTGTTTTTTCCGCCACTTTGGCCAGGTAGGGCAGAAGGGAGATTGGCCAGAGGTTCTCTAACTTTTCGAAGCTGATATTAGGCTTCTTCCTAAGAGGTAGAACCACCGCCTGTTTCCAGTCTCTGGGCACGGTCTTAGTCCTGAATGACATGTCCAACAGATATCTGATGTACGGTTCCAGCACTGGCAAGCTGTCAACTAGCCGTTTCGGCGTGGTGGGGTCCCGAGGGAAACCTGACTTAACAGACCTACAGATCTTCAAGAGGGTCTCCGGGGACGGGTTGACAAAGTTGGTCAGAATGTGTCTATCCCCCCATTCCCTCGGGATTTCCACAAACTCCGACCCTGCGGTGGGATGGCTGGGGAACGCCGAGTAAATTTTTGCTACTTTCTCGGCAAAGAAGTCCACGATCCTATCACAGGATTCCACTGAACAATCATCTGGGGCAGTGGCGGGCATCCCGCCCGAGAGAGTTTTATAGAGAAAAAACAGTTCCTTTGTGGAATTCCCAGCTTCACTAATCCTAGTGGCATAGTATGCCGCTTTGGACTTCCTGATTAACCCATGATAAGCTCGTCTCTCAGTTAGGTAAATCTCTTTAGCATCCGTGGCAAAAGCCCCTCGCCACTGCCTTTCAGCTCGCTTCAGTGCTGATTTCATCACTATACCACGGGGCTGTGTTTTGGGTACGGCCACCCGATTTAGCATGGGAGAGTGGGGCCGTGCAGTCAAGTGCCTTGGTGATGCGTTTGCAGAGGTTGGTATTACCAGTACCCGCATCATCCCCCCCAGGGCTCCCCCCTCTAGTAAGTGCTGCACAGAATTTAGCCTGGGAGAAGGTGGCCCATCTCCACCTAGGGTGGTACAGTGGTGCTGGCTCCGGTAATCTAGCCCCTGGGATGCGTATGGAGAATGGTACCAGATGATGATCCGACCAGGGGATAGGAATGGGAGTCAGGGCATCTACTTCCCCCCAGTTGACGAATATGGGATCTAGCAGGTGGCCTAGCTGGTGAGTAGGGCCACTTACTATCTGATTCAGCTGGAGGGCCCCTAGCGCCTGGCAGAATTCCCTGGCAGCTTTGTCCATGGGGTCATCCAGGTGTATGTTAAGGTCCCCCAGTACCAGGAACTTGTCTCTGCGCAGCGCAGCCTCAATAATGCCTTCTACCAGACTCTCCCCAAACCTGGCCATAGGGCCAGGGGGTCTATAGATCAAAAGACCCTTCATCGTGTAGCCATCCTTTACCTTAATGGTAAAGCTACCTGCCTCGCTGTCCAGGATGGGGGAGTAGTCTAATTGGCACCGTAGGCATTGCTTGGCTACAATAGCAATGCCCCTCCTCTTCCGGTAGGTCTATCTTGCCTAAGCATTGTGTAGCCTTCTGGTAGCGCCTCTAAGGCATCAGAGGTAGAGCACTCGTCTAACCAAGTCTCTGTGAGAAACACAAGATCCCACTGTTTCTCCGTGAGTAGATCGTAGAGATCTAATTTGTGTTTCCGCAGGGAACGTACGTTAAGCAGGCCACAGGCCAGGTTGTGGTCCCTAGAATCCATATCCCTGCCACAGTCGTAGGAGAAGTGGCAGTGCTCACAGTCTGTGTTATCCTCCACTCTCATGCTATATAAACATGGGCTGGCAATGGTACTGCGGAGAGCCATCAGCTCCTGCCTGCTCCACTGTAAGTGCCCCGCCCGTGGGACATACGGTCCGGCCCTGGCCCACGTACGATCGCGGACGGGTGCAGACGGGCTTGACTTAAGCGCGACTTCGGCACGCCTTCGTCGGGCCCGCTGCGCTCGTCCGCTGTGCTTCCGGGAAGGCATCCGCCTTAAGTATCCCGCAGCCCATCAGCGTGAGGAACACTAGACCGCTGATCGGCCTCCCGTGCACCGGAAGTGGCTGTCTTTACCTTCCACGCCCTCCGCACAAAGGTGCTAGCCACCGCGTCGGACCGGGAGGGTCCGAAACGGTCTGAACACCTGTCAGACCTGTTTGCCCACTGCTCTCTCCGAGATAGCAACAACCTCATTCTAGGTGACCTCAACCTCTATTGGAATGATAAGAACAGCGCTCCAGTTCAAAACCTGAATGAGCTATTACATTCTAACAACCTTATTCAGCACTGCTCAAAAGAAACTCACAGCAAAGGGGCAATCCTGGATGCCATCATCGCCCAAACCCAACGCGATTACTATAGACCACATCCTTCCAATTGATTGGTCAGACCACCACCTAATCCTACTCCACATCTCACAACCGATTATGTGCCAATCTTCCATCACAGACCACCCTACATGTCTAGAAACCTAACGCAGATAAACACAGCTGGCTTAGAAGAAAAATATTCTCCCTCCTGCCCATCTCCCCGGACGGCCTCTCAACTACAGAACTCACATCCCACTAAAACATAACCATGTCCTCCATCTTAGACCAACTAGCCCCCATAAAACTGAAAAAACCCAGGACCATCGCCTCCAGATCCTGGTTCAACAAGGACATCAACGAGGAAAGGAGGTAACTCAGAGCTACAGAACACATCTGGAGAAAGAATCCCACCTCCAGCCACTGTGAAGAACTCAAATCAGCAAGAAGAAAGTACAAGAAGCATATCAATAATGAAAAAACAAACTTTTCTGCACCACGCTGGACAAGGCTAAAAACAGACCAAGAGAACTCATTTCCATCATCAAAAAACAAACGTCCATGCCGTCTATTGCCCATGTCCAGCCATCTAAAGCCTTATGTGACAACTTCGCCATCTTCTAATGAAAAAATCACCAAGATCGAACTATCGCTTGGCATCAACCTCCATCCTGCCGGCAAAATATGCACCCCAGCAATCGAAACTACCTCTAGAAGGCAACCCACAATTACCTGGTCTTCCTTCGACCCCATCCCTGAAACTGAGATCCTCAATCTCCTCCTCCAAGCCCTCATCCCATAACCTCGACCCTATACTCTCCCAAATGGCCAAAGAGCTGAAACTCTCCCTTGCACCACTTTGGTGCGAAATCATAAATAGTTCCCTAAAAACGGGCATCATACCAGATTGCCTCAAAGTCGACCAAGTCACACCTCTTCTGAAGAAACCAGGCATTGATACTAGCGATCTGAATAATTCCAGACCTGTCTCCAATATCCCCTTCCTAGTTAAAATACTCGAAAAATGCGTTCTCTGTCAACTGATCAAACATATTGACAATCTTACTTTGCTAGATCATCACCAGTCAGGCTTTAGAAAAGGCTGCAGCACCGAAACTGCAATCCTCAACATCGTGGATGACATCCTCAACTCCCTTGACTCAGACCATTGCTGCCTACGTATCCTCCTAGACTTGTCAGCAGCCTTTGTCACGGTAGGTGCAGACGAAGTGGTTCTTCAATGGTTCTCCTTCTTCCTTCAAAATCGCTCCCAAAGAGTAAAAAACAAATCCTTTACATCTGACCTTCTCCCTGTAAACAGAGGTGTCCCCCAAGAATCCGCTCTCTCTCCTCAACTGTACAACATACATATGGAACCCCTCACAACCATTCTCAAAAAAGCCAACATCCCTTTCCATCTATATGCAGATGACACCCAGATCTATTTGGAAACCTCCTCCTTTAATGACTTTCTAAGACTCAACAACACTCTCAGAGAAGTCCAAGAATGGCTATCAACTAACCACCTTAAAATCAATCAGAAAAAAATGAAATCCTCCTCATCTCCAACAAGGAAGAAAACCCGCAAATCGTTGAATGGCTGAAATCAATTGATACCCTAAATGGGAATCTCACCCTGGCAAACTCGGTAAAATCACTTGGAATCACCCTTGACCACAAACTATCCTTGACCAACCACATTAAGAACTCCGCTAAGAACGCCTTCCTCAATCTGATTCAGAAAAGGGGGTGGTGATGAACAGAGTGTCTGAATTAAGAAGACCACTCTTACCCAGTCCAAAGATCAGGGCTTGATCCATCACCGTTATTTAGCTCACTGCACCATCCCAGCTCAGAACCTGGCTATATGCAAATTAGTCTGTCCATGGCCCAGTGCATCATGGGGACAGGGCAGACCAAACTACCAAGCCAATTCTTCACCGGAAAGGAGACAAGCTTCCGGGGACCGGTTTCTGGCATTTCAGCCGTCGTCGGCCCAGCTTGCTTGAATCCTGATGGTGCAATGAGCAAGGGACTCACATCTGAGTATACTCTTCCACGCTTATGGTGGACAAAAGCGCTGTTACCATGATGCACTGGGCCAGGGACAGACTAATTTGCATACAGCCAGGTTCTGAGCTGGGATGGTGCAGTGAGCTAAATAACGGTGATGGATCAAGCCCTGATCTTTGGACTGGGTAAGAGTGGTCTGCTTAATTCAGACGCTCTGTTCATCACCACCCCCTTTTCTGAATCATTTTGTCCACCATAAGCGTGGAAGGGTATACTCAGATGTGAGTCCCTTGCTCATTGCACCATCAGGATTCAAGCAAGCCGGGCCGAAGACGGCTGAAATTCCAGAAACCGGTCCCCGGAAGCTTGTTTCCTTCCCAGTATAAGAATTGGCTCGGTAGTTTGTTTTGCCCTGTTCCCATCATGCACTGGGACAGGAACAGACTAATTTGCATGTAGCCAGGTTCTGAGCTGGGATGGTGCAGTGAGCTAAAAAACGGTGATGGATCAAGCCCTGATCTTTGGACTGGGTAAGAGTGGTCTGCTAAATTCAGACGCTCTGTTCATCACCACCCCCTTTTCTGAATCATTTTGTCCACCATAAGCGTGGAAGGGTATACCCAGATGTGAGTCCCTTGCTCATTGCACCATCAGGATTCAAGCAAGCCGGGCCGAAGACGGCTGAAATGCCAGAAACTGGTCCCCGGAAGCTTGTTTCCTTCCCAGTATAAGAATTGGCTTGGTAGTTTGGTTTGCCCTGTTCCCATCATGCACTGGGACAGGAACAGACTAATTTGCATGTAGCCAGGTTTTGAGCTGGGATGGTGCAGTGAGCTAAAAAACGGTGATGGATCAAGTCCTGATCTTTGGACTGGGTAAGAGTGGTCTGCTTAATTCAGATGCTCTGTATATCACAACCCCCATTTCTGATTCATTTTGTCCACCATAAGCGTGGAAGGGTATACTCAGATGTGAGTCCCTTGCTCATTGCAACATCAGGATTCAAGCAAGCCGGGCCGAAGACGGCTGAAATGCCAGAAACCGGTCCCCGGAAGCTTGTTTCCTTCCCAGTATAAGAATTGGCTTGGTAGTTTGGTTTGCCCTGTTCCCATCATGCACTGGGACAGGAACAGACTAATTTGCATGTAGCCAGGTTCTGAGCTGGGATGGTGCATTGAGCTAAAAAACGGTGATGGATCAAGCCCTGATCTTTGGACTGGGTAAGAGTGGTCTGCTTAATTCAGATGCTCTGTTCATCACCACCCCTTTTTCTGAATCATTTTGTCCACCATAAGCGTGGAAGGGTATACTCAGATGTGAGTCCCTTGCTCATTGCACCATCAGGATTCAAGCAAGCCGGGCCGAAGACGGCTGAAATGCCAGAAACCGGTCCCCGGAAGCTTGTTTCCTTCCCAGTATAAGAATTGGCTTGGTAGTTTGGTTTGCCCTGTTCCCATCATGCACTGGGACAGGAACAGACTAATTTGCATGTAGCCAGGTTCTGAGCTGGGATGGTGCAGTGAGCTAAAAAACGGTGATGGATCAAGCCCTGATCTTTGGACTGGGTAAGAGTGGTCTGCTTAATTCAGACGCTCTGTTCATCACCACCCCCTTTTCTGAATCATTTTGTCCGCCATAAGCGTGGAAGGGTATACTCAGATGTGAGTCCCTTGCTCATTGCACCATCAGGATTTAAGCAAGCCGGGCCGAAGACGGCTGAAATGCCAGAAACTGGTCCCCGGAAGCTTGTTTCCTTCCCAGTATAAGAATTGGCTTGGTAGTTTGGTTTGCCCTGTTCCCATCATGCACTGGGACAGGAACAGACTAATTTTGCATGTAGCCAGGATTTGAGCTGGGATGGTGCAGTGAGCTAAAAAATGGTGATGGATCAAGCCCTGATCTTTGGACTGGGTAAGAGTGGTCTGCTTAATTCAGACGCTCTGTTCATCACAACCCCCTTTTCTGAATCATTTTGTCCACCATAAGCGTGGAAGGGTATACTCAGATGTGAGTCCCTTGCTCATTGCACCATCAGGATTCAAGCAAGCCGGGCCGAAGACGGCTGAAATGCCAGAAACCGATCCTGGGAAGCTTGTTTCCTTCCCAGTATAAGAATTGGCTTGGTAGTTTGGTTTGCCCTGTTCCCATCATGCACTGGGACAGGAACAGACTAATTTGCATGTAGCCAGGTTCTGAGCTTGGATGGTGCAGTGAGCTAAAAAACGGTGATGGATCAAGCCCTGATCTTTGGACTGGGTAAGAGTGGTCTGCTTAATTCAGACGCTCTGTTCATCACCATCCCCTTTTCTGAATCATTTTGTCCACCATAAGCGTGGAAGGGTATACTCAGATGTGAGTCCCTTGCTCGTTGCACCATCAGGATTCAAGCAAGCCGGGCCGAAGACGGCTGAAATGCCAGAAACCGGTCCCCGGAAGCTTGTTTCCTTCCCAGTATAAGAATTGGCTTGGTAGTTTGGTTTGCCCTGTTCCCATCATGCACTGGGACAGGAACAGACTAATTTGCATGTAGCCAGGTTCTGAGCTGGGATGGTGCAGTGAGCTAAAAAACGGTGATGGATCAAGCCCTGATCTTTGGACTGGGTAAGAGTGGTCTGCTTAATTCAGACGCTCTGTTCATCACCACCCCCTTTTCTGAATAATTTTGTCCACCATAAGCATGGAAGGGTATACTCAGATGTGAGTCCATTGCTCATTGCACCATCAGGATTCAAGCAAGCCGGGCCGAAGACGGCTGAAATGCCAGAAACCGTTCCCCGGAAGCTTGTTTCCTTCCCAGTATAAGAATTGGCTTGGTAGTTTGGTTTGCCCTGTTCCCATCATGCACTGGGACAGGAACAGACTAATTTGCATGTAGCCAGGTTCTGAGCTGGGATGGTGCAGTGAGCTAAATAACGGTGATGTGTCAAGCCCTGATCTTTGGACTGGGTAAGAGTGGTCTGCTTAATTCAGACGCTTTGTTCATCACCACCCCTTTTCTGAATCATTTTGTCCACCATAAGCGTGGAAGGGTATACTCAGATGTGAGTCCCTTGCTCATTGCACCATCAGGATTCAAGCAAGTCGGGCCGAAGACGGCTGAAATTCCAGAAACTGGTCCGAAGGAAGCTTTTTACCTTCCCAGTATAAGAATTGGCTTGGTAGTTTGGTTTGCCCTGTTGCCATCATGCACTGGGACAGGAACAGACTAATTTGCATGTAGCCAGGTTCTGAGCTGGGATGGTGCAGTGAGCTAAAAAACGGTGATGGATCAAGCCCTGATCTTTGGACTGGGTAAGAGTGGTCTGCTTAATTCAGATGCTCTGTTCATTACCACCCCCTTTTCTGAATCATTTTGTCCATCATAAACGTTGAAGGGTATACTCAGATGTGAGTCCCTTGCTCATTGCACCATCAGGATTCAAGCAAGCCGGGCCGAAGACGGCTGAAATGCCAGAAACCGGTCCCCGGAAGCTTGTTTCCTTCCCAGTATAAGAATTGGCTTGGTAGTTTGGTTTGCCCTGTTCCCATCATGCACTGGGACAGGAACAGACTAATTTGCATGTAGCCAGGTTCTGAGCTGGGATGGTGCAGTGAGCTAAAAAACGGTGATGGATCAAGCCCTGATCTTTGGACTGGGTAAGAGTTGTCTGCTTAATTCAGACGCTCTGTTCATCACCACCCCCTTTTCTGAATCATTTTGTCCGCCATAAGCGTGGAAGGGTATACTCAGATGTGAGTCCCTTGCTCATTGCACCATCAGGATTTAAGCAAGCCGGGCCGAAGACGGCTGAAATGCCAGAAACTGGTCCCCGGAAGCTTGTTTCCTTCCCAGTATAAGAATTGGCTTGGTAGTTTGGTTTGCCCTGTTCCCATCATGCACTGGGACAGGAACAGACTAATTTGCATGTAGCCAGGTTCTGAGCTGGGATGGTGCAGTGAGCTAAAAAACGGTGATGGATCAAGCCCTGATCTTTGGACTGGGTAAGAGTGGTCTGCTTAATTCAGACGCTCTGTTCATCACCACCCCCTTTTCTGAATCATTTTGTCCGCCATAAGCGTGGAAGGGTATACTCAGATGTGAGTCCCTTGCTCATTGCACCATCAGGATTTAAGCAAGCCGGGCCGAAGACGGCTGAAATGCCAGAAACTGGTCCCCGGAAGCTTGTTTCCTTCCCAGTATAAGAATTGGCTTGGTAGTTTGGTTTGCCCTGTTCCCATCATGCACTGGGACAGGAACAGACTAATTTTGCATGTAGCCAGGTTTTGAGCTGGGATGGTGCAGTGAGCTAAAAAATGGTGATGGATCAAGCCCTGATCTTTGGACTGGGTAAGAGTGGTCTGCTTAATTCAGACGCTCTGTTCATCACAACCCCCTTTTCTGAATCATTTTGTCCACCATAAGCGTGGAAGGGTATACTCAGATGTGAGTCCCTTGCTCATTGCACCATCAGGATTCAAGCAAGCCGGGCCGAAGACGGCTGAAATGCCAGAAACCGATCCTGGGAAGCTTGTTTCCTTCCCAGTATAAGAATTGGCTTGGTAGTTTGGTTTGCCCTGTTCCCATCATGCACTGGGACAGGAACAGACTAATTTGCATGTAGCCAGGTTCTGAGCTTGGATGGTGCAGTGAGCTAAAAAACGGTGATGGATCAAGCCCTGATCTTTGGACTGGGTAAGAGTGGTCTGCTTAATTCAGACGCTCTGTTCATCACCATCCCCTTTTCTGAATCATTTTGTCCACCATAAGCGTGGAAGGGTATACTCAGATGTGAGTCCCTTGCTCGTTGCACCATCAGGATTCAAGCAAGCCGGGCCGAAGACGGCTGAAATGCCAGAAACCGGTCCCCGGAAGCTTGTTTCCTTCCCAGTATAAGAATTGGCTTGGTCGTTTGGTTTGCCCTGTTCCCATCATGCACTGGGACAGGAACAGACTAATTTGCATGTAGCCAGGTTCTGAGCTGGGATGGTGCAGTGAGCTAAAAAACGGTGATGGATCAAGCCCTGATCTTTGGACTGGGTAAGAGTGGTCTGCTTAATTCAGACGCTCTGTTCATCACCACCCCCTTTTCTGAATAATTTTGTCCACCATAAGCATGGAAGGGTATACTCAGATGTGAGTCCATTGCTCATTGCACCATCAGGATTCAAGCAAGCCGGGCCGAAGACGGCTGAAATGCCAGAAACCGTTCCCCGGAAGCTTGTTTCCTTCCCAGTATAAGAATTGGCTTGGTAGTTTGGTTTGCCCTGTTCCCATCATGCACTGGGACAGGAACAGACTAATTTGCATGTAGCCAGGTTCTGAGCTGGGATGGTGCAGTGAGCTAAAAAACGGTGATGTGTCAAGCCCTGATCTTTGGACTGGGTAAGAGTGGTCTGCTTAATTCAGACGCTTTGTTCATCACCACCCCTTTTCTGAATCATTTTGTCCACCATAAGCGTGGAAGGGTATACTCAGATGTGAGTCCCTTGCTCATTGCACCATCAGGATTCAAGCAAGTCGGGCCGAAGACGGCTGAAATTCCAGAAACTGGTCCGAAGGAAGCTTGTTACCTTCCCAGTATAAGAATTGGCTTGGTAGTTTGGTTTGCCCTGTTGCCATCATGCACTGGGACAGGAACAGACTAATTTGCATGTAGCCAGGTTCTGAGCTGGGATGGTGCAGTGAGCTAAAAAACGGTGATGGATCAAGCCCTGATCTTTGGACTGGGTAAGAGTGGTCTGCTTAATTCAGATGCTCTGTTCATTACCACCCCCTTTTCTGAATCATTTTGTCCATCATAAACGTTGAAGGGTATACTCAGATGTGAGTCCCTTGCTCATTGCACCATCAGGATTCAAGCAAGCCGGGCCGAAGACGGCTGAAATGCCAGAAACCGGTCCCCGGAAGCTTGTTTCCTTCCCAGTATAAGAATTGGCTTGGTAGTTTGGTTTGCCCTGTTCCCATCATGCACTGGGACAGGAACAGACTAATTTGCATGTAGCCAGGTTCTGAGCTGGGATGGTGCAGTGAGCTAAAAAACGGTGATGGATCAAGCCCTGATCTTTGGACTGGGTAAGAGTGGTCTGCTTAATTCAGACGCTCTGTTCATCACCACCCCCTTTTCTGAATCATTTTGTCCGCCATAAGCGTGGAAGGGTATACTCAGATGTGAGTCCCTTGCTCATTGCACCATCAGGATTTAAGCAAGCCGGGCCGAAGACGGCTGAAATGCCAGAAACTGGTCCCCGGAAGCTTGTTTCCTTCCCAGTATAAGAATTGGCTTGGTAGTTTGGTTTGCCCTGTTCCCATCATGCACTGGGACAGGAACAGACTAATTTTGCATGTAGCCAGGTTTTGAGCTGGGATGGTGCAGTGAGCTAAAAAATGGTGATGGATCAAGCCCTGATCTTTGGACTGGGTAAGAGTGGTCTGCTTAATTCAGACGCTCTGTTCATCACAACCCCCTTTTCTGAATCATTTTGTCCACCATAAGCGTGGAAGGGTATACTCAGATGTGAGTCCCTTGCTCATTGCACCATCAGGATTCAAGCAAGCCGGGCCGAAGACGGCTGAAATGCCAGAAACCGATCCTCGGAAGCTTGTTTCCTTCCCAGTATAAGAATTGGCTTGGTAGTTTGGTTTGCCCTGTTCCCATCATGCACTGGGACAGGAACAGACTAATTTGCATGTAGCCAGGTTCTGAGCTTGGATGGTGCAGTGAGCTAAAAAACGGTGATGGATCAAGCCCTGATCTTTGGACTGGGTAAGAGTGGTCTGCTTAATTCAGACGCTCTGTTCATCACCACCCCCTTTTCTGAATCATTTTGTCCACCATAAGCGTGGAAGGGTATACTCAGATGTGAGTCCCTTGCTCGTTGCACCATCAGGATTCAAGCAAGCCGGGCCGAAGACGGCTGAAATGCCAGAAACCGGTCCCCGGAAGCTTGTTTCCTTCCCAGTATAAGAATTGGCTTGGTAGTTTGGTTTGCCCTGTTCCCATCATGCACTGGGACAGGAACAGACTAATTTGCATGTAGCCAGGTTCTGAGCTGGGATGGTGCAGTGAGCTAAAAAACGGTGATGGATCAAGCCCTGATCTTTGGACTGGGTAAGAGTGGTCTGCTTAATTCAGACGCTCTGTTCATCACCACCCCCTTTTCTGAATAATTTTGTCCACCATAAGCGTGGAAGGGTATACTCAGATGTGAGTCCATTGCTCATTGCACCATCAGGATTCAAGCAAGCCGGGCCGAAGACGGCTGAAATGCCAGAAACCGTTCCCCGGAAGCTTGTTTCCTTCCCAGTATAAGAATTGGCTTGGTAGTTTGGTTTGCCCTGTTCCCATCATGCACTGGGACAGGAACAGACTAATTTGCATGTAGCCAGGTTCTGAGCTGGGATGGTGCAGTGAGCTAAAAAACGGTGATGGGTCAAGCCCTGATCTTTGGACTGGGTAAGAGTGGTCTGCTTAATTCAGACGCTTTGTTCATCACCACCCCTTTTCTGAATCATTTTGTCCACCATAAGCGTGGAAGGGTATACTCAGATGTGAGTCCCTTGCTCATTGCACCATCAGGATTCAAGCAAGCCGGGCCGAAGACGGCTGAAATTCCAGAAACTGGTCCGAAGGAAGCTTGTTACCTTCCCAGTATAAGAATTGGCTTGGTAGTTTGGTTTGCCCTGTTCCCATCATGCACTGGGACAGGAACAGACTAATTTGCATGTAGCCAGGTTCTGAGCTGGGATGGTGCAGTGAGCTAAAAAACGGTGATGGATCAAGCCCTGATCTTTGGACTGGGTAAGAGTGGTCTGCTTAATTCAGATGCTCTGTTCATTACCACCCCCTTTTCTGAATCATTTTGTCCATCATAAACGTTGAAGGGTATACTCAGATGTGAGTCCCTTGCTCATTGCACCATCAGGATTCAAGCAAGCCGGGCCGAAGACGGCTGAAATGCCAGAAACCGGTCCCCGGAAGGTTGTTTCCTTCCCAGTATAAGAATTGGCTTGGTAGTTTGGTTTGCCCTGTTCCCATCATGCACTGGGACAGGAACAGACTAATTTGCATGTAGCCAGGTTCTGAGCTGGGATGGTGCAGTGAGCTAAAAAACGGTGATGGATCAAGCCCTGATCTTTGGACTGGGTAAGAGTGGTCTGCTTAATTCAGACGCTCTGTTCATCACCACCCCCTTTTCTGAATCATTCCTCAATCTGAAGCTTCTCAATAAAATCAAACTCCACATTCCATCTATGGACCTCAAACAAGCCACCCAATCACTGGTGTTGTCTAGATTGGACTATGGGAACACAGTCCTCTCCGGTACAGCTCTCTTCCACCTAGCGCCACTCAAAACTACCCTCAATGCAGCTGCCAGAATGGTCACCGGAGTCAATAAATTTGACCATATATCGCACTCAGACAGCTAAAATGGCTCCCAGTGGAAATGCGTGCCAGTTTCAGATCTGCCTGCCTCACACACAAAGCCCTGCACACAGGGAAAACAGAATACCTAGCTTTTAAGCTTAAGAAAGCCAGCCAGTCTAGAAGTCTCAGGAGTTCCAACTCCCTCCTACTCATCCCTCTGATATCGCGCAAACAAAAAACTGCAGCCCGCTCCTTTGCAGGCAACGCTCTTAAAATCTGGAACTCCATCCCCGTTGACATCAGAACTACCCCCTCCTTTCCAAAATTCAAAAGCCTCCTTAAAGTCCTTTACCTCAGCCATGCCTCCCGAACTCAATTCCGTGACTCTCTTGCCCCCACGGGCAGTCACCTGACATTGCGCACCCACTGCCTACCTCATCCCCTCTCCCTAATGGTTCATCGACGCTCGGAGAAACTTTCATCCTAAAACTTTTTCTGTGCATCAAGATTTCCTCTAGACCTCTCTACCTCTATAACGCACCTCAGATGCTCAGCACAATTGTAACTTTGAACACTTATGAATACGTCTATTTTGTTCCATTATCCTGTATTTGACTTCTCTCCCTCCTGCTATAAAGCACTCCGATACCTTCGGGTCTGGCAAGTGCTATAGAAAACTTCTTAAATAAATAAAATAAATAAATTACATTGCGTGCTCCTAGGCAATTATTTTATTTTATTGTGCCTCCTATTTTTTTATTATTGCATATGAGAAAACCTTGAAGCATGTGAGAATGTGTGCTGTACAAAACTCTCTCTCCTGTATTTGATGGAATCACTGACATAATATCGAATAGACAAATATAGAATTACCAAAATATCGAAGAAAAAATATAGAATGCAAAAATATCGAATTCCTTTCTACAAACAGGTAAGTACAAAAATATCGAATCAAAAATATTGTTTTAAAAAAATGTAGTTAGTCAAAATATCGATTTTTTTTAAATGTCTTAAAAGTAATTTAAAATTAATGAAATAATAAATATAACATTTACTATATTCACTCCAGTGAGTGCAACAGTAGGGAAAGCGTTGGATAGCGTAGGGGTACAAATTACTATTCCCACTCCAGAGAGTGCAACAGTAGGGAAAGCGTTGGTTAGCGTAGGGGTAAAAATTACTATTCCCACTCCAGAGAGTGCAACAGTAGGGAAAGCGTTGGATAGCGTAGGGGTAAAAATTACTATTTGATATTAAATTACTTACCTTTAGTTCGATATTTTTCACCACTATATTCTGTCTATTCGATATTTTGTCCATTCTATATTTTTACTTTGATATTTTGGTAATTCTATATTTTGAATTCAATATTTTGTCTTGTTACCGTTTGATGTAATGGAAAACAATGTTGCTCTGTGTAAAATAAGAATATAGCCCACATATAAGGTGCACATGACAACAGAAATTTCCCTTGGCGCACTAGTGGTATCTCATTAAGGTGGGTGTTGGGAGCATGAATGTTTCAAAATTCATGTTTAAAAACAATCAATTTTAATAAACAGCTTTCAATGCAGTGATAAAATCTGATGTACGAAGGTGAAATGCTTCACAAAAAATATACCTTTTTGAATTATGAAGACACTTTATCATTTTTTATATTATATTTATATAATATTTGTGCACAATTTCTATGCCAAATGCTCCATGGCACAACTCGAGCCTTGGCTCTTACAGCCAAGACAGACCCTTAACTCAGCTCTCCCATTTAATTTGTTGGTTCACTCACCTCTACTACAAACCTGTCTATAACAGTTACTTGAGTTCCCCCTCGCTCAGTATCTCGCTCTGGGGAGCAACATTCTTAATTTTCCAAGAAACCGGGCAATTTCCATGGGTATCAGAAGTATAACTATTGGTACTTTTTATTTTAATAAGAAAGAATAACTGTGCATTAGTCAGCCCAGGAAGTTGCTTAAAGTTACTTGTGCATTTTTCTTTTAGCATAAAATTAAACAAACAATGCTCAAATCATTAATATTCCCAGTTCCAGCTCTCTGCTCTAAGTAAGTCTGCGTTATTTTATTGACTGACATCATCTGCCCTCCTCCATCAGGCTGAACACAGTGATTACTGTGATGTCTTACCTTCAGAAGCCACCCAGTAGCATGGGCATAACTACTTATTTGACCACTGCTGGTGTCAGGCAGCCAGAGCCGAATGGTGCACTCTGCATTTACAAAAGCTAGCATGCACAATGCTCATCCATTCAGTGTGCACGCAATGAGTCCTTCGCAGTGCCCATGCAGGAGCAGGGCCGGCTTTACCACTAGTGGCTGCCTGTGCCACAATGTTTGTTGCCGCCCTCCAATGACCACCTCTACCATGGATTCTGTCACTAACACCATTTACCAGTGCAAGCTCAAGCCTCCATAACCCCTCTCTCTCAGATTCATTTAGTTTTATAGCATCACTCATACTAATGTAAGGTGGCAGAGCACTTTACATAACACACACATTGCACAGAGACAATCTAGCATGCTTAAATCAGTGTGTAAGACATGTTACATAAGACAGAGGTCTACAAGGTGTAGGAGTCACATGTCATCCATTTGGTAGGCATTAGAGTTCAAACATCCCTGGTCTGGAAAAGCACGGATTCAGAATTTAAAACGTAACACCATTGTTAGGTGTTCCCTTTAACAATAAGAATGGATTTCTACCCAAACTAACCCTTAGTGCAAGATTAGGATAATGAAAGACTGGGCAAAAACATATAGCTCTAATCTATACTTTGCAGTAGTTTACATGAAGCTCATTGATGAATGCTAATAGCTCTCTGTTCTAGATTAGGATTTTAATTTATATACTGCAAGTAACAAAAGGATCCCTCTGACAAAATCATTAACTCACTGACGCATTTATATTATATGCACATTGCGTTCTGCAAGGTACATGTTCTTTGCAGCAAGTTTGTTAACCCTCCTCACCACCTTACGATGAGTCAACACGTTCACTTGGAAAAACTCAGGTTTCTCTCCAGGAAGAACATTAATTAGCAGAGTTATCTTGACATTTTTATTGATGCCTGAAAATTACTGGAGGGAAAGAAAATGGCAGCAGGTGTTTTTAAAAATGATAATATACTTCCAAAAATGGCACCACCTCCCAAAGTCAGCGCTCGGTGCAGTGGCACTGGTCGCACCGCCCTCGAGCTGGCCCTGCGCAGGTGCTTGTAGATTTTGCTGCTGATAGATTGACTCCTGCAGCTGAGGGAACTGGTAGGAGCTAACAGCATGCCACCAGTGCTGTAAGAACTCCTGTGGCCCCAGTCGGCAGTAGTGCTAGAGCAATTCCAAGGTTTGTGGTGCTGCCATCAATTGTACATCACTGAACCCAGACGAATTGTGAAAACTTCAATCATCACACAAAGAACAAGTGATGCAATGAGCCACGCCCATTTAGCAGAAGAGTGATAAGGGTTGGTGTTGCATTTAAGATCACCCTTTCACTAGATATTACTAAAGCATAGTGTGGCAGCCATTATCATTTACATAGTGCACATTTCCCATTGAAATGGGCACTCAATTTACACAGACATACAATTTTACTAAGCACACAAATGATAATGTGTAGAAGTTGGGGAGCCGATTTACTAATATTTGGCCCAATGCAGTAAGACAACATGCTGCGCTAAGTCAAATGGAGTGTGAAGGAATGCACTAAATTTACTTACATATAGTGCATTCCTGCTCTCTCTCTCTCTCTCTCTCTCAGCAACCGTGCACTTTTGCCTGCCAAGCACCAGCGCAGGCACCCTTGCGCCATTGTCTAAGGGGTGCCTGCATTACAGGCAGAATTATTTTTTGCAGGAAAGGACCCTTTCCTGCACAAAAACAAGCCTCTGCTGCATTTTCATCTTTCTGTGCAGGAGAATTCAGCACACATAGAAAGAGGAGAAAACAAGGAGCAATAACCATATTGCTCCTCGTTATGCCTCACCTGGGGAGGCGTAGCATTTTGACACATTTCCAGGTTTGCTAGTGTTAATCAGGTAATGTGCCAAAAACCATGGGTGCATGTGTGGGAACACCCAAGTTCCACCTTTGGAACGCCTTCCCTGTGCAGATTAACGCACAGGGAAAAAGGGGGAAGGCTTGGGTCCTGTCCCTGGCCGGCCTGGACCACTCTTATAGGACAAACAAACAATGGAGCCGGACAGTATAACGTTTTAAGGAACAATTGCAGACCTAGTATAATGAATTGCTAGGCTGAACAACCATTTGTGTTGAATCACTTATTTTTTATGAAAAGTTATGAAGCAAGTATATGTGCGTCAAAAGATACACTACCACATTTACAGAGGTTCACAAATACATTGAAAAAACCACAAATAATACATTCAATCAAATAATACACATATAAACAATTGTGATGAACAAATAAATATAGACAACTGTGCAATGCCTCAACAAATTACGTTGTTGAAGTACCAATCCTAAATACAAAATGAACAAGTGGACTAACAAGGTGAAAAACTAGCCTGCTTGTTACAACCACCACAGAATACACAGTGAATTTGTCACATAGTGCGAAAAATAGGAAACCACATAAACTATACAACAGTGTAGAAATGTGTAAGTTCTATTCCTATTACGCCCTAGTAGTTTGGTATCTTGGTGGAACTGGACGCCGACGCGTTTCGAACCCAATCAATCATTTAACAGGTTCTCCTCAGGACATGGATTGGGGGGTCGTTGTCACTGTGAATTAAATTAAAAAATGGTATCAATGCTGAGCTAACTACAAACTCGCTGAAGCCCGAACACCTTAAAGAAACGTGCAAGTACCTTATACTTGGGGTGTCAGGATACTCCCTGTGAATAAGATGGTATAGAGAACCTCAGTTATTATCGGTCTTATAGAAATCCCTATGAGCCATCCCGTTAAATTATTGAATTTAAACACATACCTCAATGTGGTAGACACTGGGAATCGATCGTGGTGCCGGTGCACCTAAGATAGGTGATTTATGGTTATGGAGCGCCTGAAAGAAGCAAGAATACTTCTTAGTGTCGTCCTGAATATTTCGACGTAGTGTGAGGGTATACTCAGAAATAAAGTCCTACCTTCTTGTGTGGGCTGGGGACTATTTTTGTGCTCAAACGCGGGCGGCAGCCGCCGCAAGAGTTAAGCAGCTGTAAAGACAAAGAATGGGCTTTTTTAGAAAAGGTCTGATGTAGCGCTCGCACGACCAAACTGACATTTGTCCTACGGAACTTACTTCAGAAACGAGAAATCGAGGCTCCGCAACTGGCACCAAAGCGATACTGAATGAACAGTCGAAGCTGGGGGGGGGCGTGTCCTATTGTATTTAACACGGACAACGTTCCAATGCATCTTGGGATATGTAGTTTGCAGGTGCGTGGTAGCACAAAGTCTAGTGCTGAATTGAAACGGGGGGCTCAGGAGGGAGGTTCACAGTTAGAGACCTGTGCCCTTAGGATGTCAAAGGGGCACGTACTTTAAAACAGATGGCGGCAGCTAAAGGCTCAGACACACGAGCAGCAGCAAGCGGAGACAGACAATCGCCGCTGACAAGGTATCTACAGGTTACTGAATTCATTGAGATCATTGAGTCCAGACATGGCAGTATCAAATCTTAAGATGAGGTAAGCCTCTTTTTGGGCCAGGCGTACATCAGGATCACCGCCTGCCCCCGGAGTGTTCTTGATATTTGCAAGGATTGTCCATTTTAGATCATTGGCCGAGTGTTGCTTTTTCAAAAAATGGGACACCAGGGGTGCTGTGAGGACTTTATTATTGATCCGGGATCTGTGCTGGATAATGCGTTGGCGCACTTCTTGAGTAGTTTTGCCTATGTACACTTTTCCGCATGGGCACGTGATGGCATAAACTGCATATTTGGTCTTGCAATTTGTGAAGTTGTCATGTCGCCAATGTTTTTTGCCATCTGTAAAGAGGGTTCCTTCCGTTGTCAAATTGCACACCGAACATGTGCCACACTTGTGGTGACCCTTAACTGGGCCCATGTTGAAGAGAGTTCCTTGGGTTTCTCTTTTGATCGTACCTCGTGTAGATGAGATCTGTTGTCCAATACTTCTGGTTTTTTTTAGTGCGAACAGCGGTTTGCCAATGTCAGGAAGAATATCCTCCACTAAGTGCCAGTTGCTCCGGATGATTTTCTGTACTGGGTTTGTGTGGGGTCCAAAGGTGGAAACATAGACCAACCGTTCCACCTTTGGTTTTTCTCGTTTTTGCAGTAGATGTTCCCGAGGTGTCCATCTTGCCCTCTTCATGGATTGTTTCAGGAGTTTGGCCGGGTAGCCACGCGCCTTCAGTTTGTTAGTCAGTGCTTCTCCATGGGTGATGAAGTCCTCCATTCTCGAGCAGTTCCATCTCACCCTAAGGTATTGACCGTAGGGGAGATTGTTCTTTAAGCTTTTAGGGTGGAAACTTGCATAATGTAGGGCATTGTTCTTATCAGTTTTTTTCTGGAAGAGTGTGGACTTCAGGCCTTCTGGTGTCGATTTGATCTCCACGTCTCAGAATGGCATAGTTCTACAGTTGTACGCCAGACTGAATTTTATATCTGGACTGCGGTTGTTCAACCATTCATGGAATTCTTCAAGAGCCTGTGGTGTGCCATTCCAGATGCACCACACATCGTCTATGTACCTAAGCCACTGCCCGATATGGGCTCTGTACGGGTTGTTATTGTAAACAAATTTCTCTTCATATTGGGCCATATAAAGAATGGCCATCTCCGGGGCGAAAGGACACCCCATCGCTGATCCCTTTATTTGCAAGAACATTTCATCCTCGAATACAAAGAAGTTCTTCTTTAGGGCGAGTGAAGCCAAATTCACAATCAACTCAGTCGGCACTCTGTGAGGGCGAGGGCTGGAATCGAGGTACATTTCAATGACGTCCACTCCATCCTGCTGCGGAATTTGAGTGTAGAGGGACAACACGATTAACGCACAGCAGTGAATTGTGCTCCCTTGCATAACTCCAGATTTACTATTCCACTCCAAACCACACACGGTGGCTCTACATGGTTTTATAAATCTGACTTTAGGTCATGCATTGCTTTGCACCGCCTTGCTTGACACAACAGTGACTCAAGCCCTTAGTAAATCAGTAAATATCTGTTATTTGTGCTTTTCTTGTTTGTTTATTGTGAAATCTTAGGACAGTTCTGTCAGGACGCCACGGCCAACAGCCATGACTCACATGGGACAGAGGAGGGGGACTCAGTATTACCACCTTACGTCATCCCTCTCCTTTATTTGCAGCCCCATACTGACTTCACTTCATTTTGGAAAACAGGAAACTCTGGTAGAGAGCCGAACTCCTTAAAGAAGGGAAATGTTGACAAATACGTAGGTGGAACACGTGGACCAATCACCTCAGGCGGGAGCAGATCGAAAGGATAGCCCGGAAGCCCAGAGCTTCAGCTGGAACTCATCAGGAGGATGCAGAGAGTTGCGCTCTAGTTCTCACGTCCTACATCATGACGTAGAGCACAAGAGCGCGTGAGATTGAGCATCTGCGCATGCGCAGGGAAAAAGCGAAAGCGATTGAGAACACCGGATGCTCGGCGCTCTCCCGCTCTGTAAGCATTAAATAAAGATATCTTCTGCCTCCACAAAGTGTCTCCAAATGCTTCCTGCCTAGTGCAAGGCACCTCATTACAGTGGCGACGAGGTCTGGGATACGAACAAGGAATAAATATAAAACCAACAAAGTAAAAGAGCCTATCAAGACCCAGCACCAGCACAGAAATGCAAAGTCCAGTCAGAGGCCACCATGTGGACCTGCAGGTAGGCGGACAGTCACCGCTGCAACACAGAACAGCGGGGTAGCGTGGCAGAAGCGCGCAGAGAGTGGGGGACACCACCCACACGTTAAGGTGCCAGACACAAGGCGTAAAGCAGCAGTAAGTACCAGCGAGAGTACAGCGATAACCCACAGAGGCACTGGCGGAGCTAGCTAGATGCAGAGAAGGGGGAGCAGAAGAGCCCCGACCAAGCCAAGCGCAAGGCAAGAGCGCAAACGCGCCAGGCAGCCCAGGAGGTCCAGGGAGGACCAGAAAGACGCGTCACAATGAGCACGCAAGCATCTTTACTCACGATGCCGATCCCGTTCTTGCCGAAACCAGGAGAACCTCAAATTAAGTGGGAGGACTGGAGAGAGTACTTCAAGAATTATATTGACGCCCTAGAAGACGAAAATGGGGAGGCTTTCCCCAGTGTGAGGAAGAGAAGGATACTCCTGCACAACCTAGGCCCAGAAGGGATAAGGGTCTTTCAGAACCTTGTGCCCACGCCCAGACCACAGGCGGATGATGAGGTATTTAAGCACGCTACAGAAGATCTCGACAACCACTACCGTCCGGCGGTGTGCGTTTCGATCGTCTAGTACAATTTCCAGCAAAGGAAACAAGAGGCTGGCGAATCCATAGATGGCTATGTCTCAGCGTTGAGAAAGTTGGCAGTAACGTGCAAGTATGGGGCCCCGCATGACAAGTTCATAAAAATTTAAATAGTCATGCACACCACCAACAAGATGGTACAAGACAAATTGTGGGTGAATGGAGAAGCATCGCTTAAGGAAGCAATAGCCATGGTAAAAAAGGCAGAGTTGTTGAAACAGTGTGCTGACGCGGCTAAAAGAGAGACTGTCCAGAGGACCATGGTGAACAAGGTGGATGCCGCAGATCCACCGGGGAGGAGTAAAGCCATGACGATGGAAGGAAAAGGGCCAAATAAGTGGATGGGGAAACCTGGACAACCATGGAAACAGAACAAAGAAAGCAAGACCACGTGCTACAGGTGCGGAAGCCTGGCACATGCGGCCCAAGACAAGCGTTGTCCAGCGTTCAGAGCAAAATGCATGTTCTGTGGTATAATCGCTCACTACGAAAAAGTGTGTCGCTGGAAAATGAAGAGACCCATAGTGAAGTACGTGATGCAGGATCAACAGGAGGAAGAAAAAGAACTGGACGAGGAGGACAATGAACTATGTGTGGAAGAACAAGTGCTGGGCATTGACTGTAAGCGGTCCGGTACACACAATGCGACGTGGTGACAGGAGGAGTGAAAATCAAGATCGTAGCGGATCCCGGATCCCCATACACCATTATCCAGAGAGCTGTGTGGGATGAAGAATTCAAGCCCAGCTTGGGTTCAAATTTAGAACCACCTGATATACGACCGGTGTCATACACGGGAGAACTCATCCCCATGGTCGGATACAGAACTCTAAAATTCGAATTCAGAGGAAGGAGTACGGAGTGCAAATTGTATGTAGCTGAGAAGGGCCCATCCGTCTTAGGATGGAGGGACCAAGGTGATCTGGGGATAAAATTGGACCCAGGGGCAGACATGCAATTGCTGACGACAGCCCCCGAGAACTGGCCAGACTGGGAGAAGATGAAGAGTGACTTCCCGAAAATGTTTGGTGAGAAGGTCGGCAAGCTGGAGAAGTTCACACATAAGATTGTACTCAAGGAGAACTCCAAACCAGTATCCCACAAGGTAAGGAACGTGCCCCTAACTGTAAGGGAAGCAGTACAGCAGGAACTGCGCAGATTAGAAGAAAATGGAATCATCAAGCCAATAGACAGCTCGGAGTGGCTGGCACCCTTGGTGGTTGTGCTGAAACCTAATGGCAAGGTCCGCCTCTGTGTAGACCTTCGAGAACTGAAGAACTGCCTTACAGTGCCTTATAGTGGAAAAATTCCCGTTGCCTCGCATAGAAGAAATGCTGGCCAAGACGAAAGGGGTGAAGTGGTTCTCCACCATTGACCTTATCTACGCATATCTCCATATAGACCTACATCCAACAAGTCGGAAACTGACATCCTTCATAATACCCTTCGGATGCTATCAATTCCGCAGAGTGCCCTTTGGCCTTGCTTCGGCAGCCGCGGTGTTCAAGAAACTAATGTACCGCTTTTCAAGGACATCGAGGGTATCCAGTACTTCCAGGATGACATACTGGTGATGGGGACAGACTGGAATGATCATGACAAGAAGCTAGACAAGGTACTTCGAGTACTAGAGAACAACGGCCTGACAGCGGAATGAGAGAAGTGTCGACTTGGAATGACGTCGGTCACCTACTTGGGACATGAGATAGGAGGACACGGCATCACGCCAAAACGAGCAAATGTGAAAGTAATCTGTGATGCCATGGCGCCAACCAACAAAGAGGAAGTGAGATCCTTCCTAGGGATGGCAGAATATTATAGCAAATTTGTGCAACATTTTGCCACCAAGACGCACCACCTGAGGCAGCTGATAAGGGACAAAATGGTGTTCAAGTGGACAGAAGAGACTCAAAAGGAATTTGAAGCCATAAAAGAATGACATTAGTCAAGCTATACCACTACAGGGGTACGACCCTCTTGGACAGTTGTTAACGACTGATGCCAGCGAGAAAGGTCTGGGAGCGGTCCTCATGCAGGAGAGAAAAGATGGGACGATAGAGACCCTCAGTTTCTCCTCGAGATCCCTATCACCCACTGAACAGAAATTCAGTGTGATCAAAAAAGAGATGCTGGCGGTGGTATGGGCCATGGGGAAGTTCCGCCAATTCCTATGGGGCACAAGATTTCAACTAAAGACAGACCACAAGCCGTTAGTCAAAGTTCTCACCTCGAGTGGGCATGCAAGTGTCACACCACGCAATGCCAATTTGACATTAAAAATGCTAGAGTACAGGTATGATGTGGAATACATACCGGGGACACGAAACAAGGTGGCAGACTACCTCAGTAGAGCGTCAGCAATGGAAAGAGCTCCCAACCCAATGGCAGAAAACGAGGAGATGGTAGCAGTGATGGAAGACCCAGAACGGGTGATTTGCAACCAGGAGTGGACCAAAGCGTATGAAGAAGACAAGGACATCTGAAAGGTCAAGTAGTGCAATATACATGGATGGCCAGAGAAGAATCGATTGCGAGGAGAACTCCGAAAATTCTATGAAGTCAGAGAGGAACAATCAGTGGGTGAGAGTGGAATATTCCTGTACCGAGATGACAAAGTAGGTTCCCCGACAACGCTGGTTCCTCACTTGTTGGAGCTACTGCACGAAGGGCATCTAGGAATCGTAAAGACTAAGATGATGGTGAAGCAGATTTACTGGTGGCCAGGAGTGGACATCCAAGTGGAGAGACACGTGAGAGAGTGTGATCAATGCCAAAGAGTGGACAAAACTCTGAAGCCCTTAAGGCCGGAATTGGGAAAGTTTGCCCAACCGAGTAACCCCTGGGAAGAAGTGTCCATAGACATTTTGGGACCTGTGCTGGATACCCTGGCAACGCCCAAATATCTGTGCGTCCTCGTTGACAAGTACTCGAAATGGCCGGAGGTACACATACAGGAAGAGATGGACGCTGAAACAGTGCCTAAGTTTCTTACTTCCGTCTTCCTCAGGGAAGGGATTCCTAGATCTATTCTAAGCAACAATGGGCTGCAATTCACTTGGGGGAAGTGGTATAAGTATGCGGAGAGAAATGGGATCAAAATCAAGCATACCTCCGTATATCATCCCTCGAGCAATGGACAGGTGGAGCGTTTCAATGAAGTCATAATGGGGTCCATCCAAGCTGCCATCACAATGGGTAAAGACTGGGAGAAAGAAGTACAAAGAATGTTGTGGGCCTACCGCATCACCCCCACCAGTACTGGGTACAGCCCTTTCCAAATCTTGAGAGGAAGACACCCCTTCACCAAGGACAATGTAGCATGGAGGGAAAAGACAATCACTAGCAAGTGGTCTCCTGCAGTGGTGCAGCACAACCTAGAGAAAGCCCAGAGGATATACATCGAGCACTACAACCACAGGAGAAATGTGAAGCAAACAGCCCTTGAGAGAGGGGAAGGGGTGAGAGTCAAATTAGCAGTACTAAGAAGAAAAGGAGACAGCAAATACAGTCAACCGCTAGGGCAGCACTGCTCAGTGATGGGAATGTGTGGTCCCAAGACCGCATGTCAAAATCCAAAAAAATCCTACAATGGTCCTCGGAAGAGAACGTGAGGACACAACAAGACCAAAGACAAAGAGAGAATGAAGTAAGCACCCCTGCTGAAGACGGAGATCCGGAAGCAGAAGGAAATGGTGAGGAGTTTGGAGACCAGGGAATGCCGGAGACGAGGGAACAACTAAAAAGGGAGAGTGTGACCCCGAGGAGAGAAGAGCCGGGCACCCTGAGAGACAAGGTGGTGAGTCCTGCAGAGAATGGCACCGGGGAAGCCCTCTCCACTCCGCTAAGACACACACGGGCAGGCAGAGTGGTGGTAAGGCCCACCTGCTGCCGCAACTTTGAACTGGGGGGAAGTTAAGCATCCTGAGGGACTTTCAAGGACATGTTAATAAAAAGAGGGAGAAATGTAGCGACGTAGCGCGCAAGATCGCATGAGATTGAGCGTCTGCGCATGGAAAAAGCGAAAGCGATTGAGAACGCCGGACGCTCGGCGCTCTCCTGCTCTGTAAGCATAAAATAAAGATATCTTCTGCCTCCACAAAGTGTCTCTAAATAATTCGTGCCTAGTGCAAGGCACCTCACTACACAGAGGAGAACAGCCATCGCCAGAGGACCTCCAGCCAGAAATATCGGGAGAACGGAGTGGTGAAGAATTACCCGTAGTGGGCCTATTAGTCACAAAAACAACAGAAGCAGAGACGACACAGACTCCCAGAAACCCAAGCGGAGACCAGCAGCCTAACGAAGTCTCCCACCATGTTCCTGGAGGAGCGTGGCTGTCTCAGGTACATGCACTTTTTATACGGCACCTAGTTGTCAGGAGGGTGGAAGGGAGAACCTGGCATCACTAAGCCAGTTGGTAGAAAACAATAACTAGAAGCAGGAATGGAGTACTGCTTTAGAGGGAGTTTTCTTTTTCTTTTTTGTCACGGGTGAAGGTATTTTTTATTAAGGGTAAAATTCCTACACCCCCTATCTGAAAACCAAGTAAATTAAGTGTGAATAAGTCAACGCTTACCTGAGCGCTATTGTTTTTTTTTTTGTAGGGACTAGAGATGCTGGTATTCCGTGGAAAAAATTATTCCCCAGGAACACCTAAGAGAAGAAAAGAAAATACCTTGTTTCTTATAGACCGGGGAGAGCCCAGTCAAAGCCTATCATTGAATACCAAAAATAAGTAAAAGAAGAAACTTTGCTATCTGCCTCATTTATTCCGCCCAAACCCTTACAAGTTAGTTGATAGATATTTTTAATTTTGCTGTGTTTTAAAGGATAACGACATCTCAAAGCCTGTTCTTTCAAACCAGCCAGCTTTTCGTACAGTTTACTTTTCAAAATGTTGAAACTTTGCATTAGGCAACAGAAAAGTAAACACCAGTCTCCAAGTTAAAAGAATAAGAAGCCATTTGTCAGAAGTTTAGACTGACATTTGACCTCTGTCTTTGAATGCACCGCAAATGTGACAAGATAAAAACAAAATCTAAAGTCATGTTTAATGCTCGTTCACCTTTGTGATTGCAGCACGGTTTTTAGGGACCTTCTGGGGGTTCAAAGGACTGTTCTATTTGGGCCCACTCCCACCATTAGGCCCCAGTGCATTTTACAAGCAGCACCACTGGTAGCTACACCCCTGTTTGGCGGATGAGTTACACTGTCACAAACATGACAGATAACCCTCCCGCTTATCACAAGTGCATTATATCCTATGGCACTTGGCAGAAAGTTTACAGGATAGTTGTCGCATCTTTGACTGAGTAACACTCTGATAATCTCTCATTCAGGCTCTTAGTTTTGAAAGTGATAAAAAACTAACCTTTGCAACCAGAAAGAACAATTCATAGTTTTGTGGTTGTTCGTTGCATACTTCCCTGGGCAAGGCTTTTTAAAAAAATTCTTCCTTGATGTAGGTTAAAGAGACCTACCTTCAATGCAATGTATTGCACCATGATAAAACTGGTAGCATGCTAGTCAAAGAACAGGGTTGAGCTGGGACATAATATAGGCCCAGGAATCAAAATGAAGGTGGGCTCCATTAGTGCATCACGGATCGTATTATATATACAGCGCACTTTCCCTGTATGCGCTATGGCACACCTTTAAATAGGTGCACCATGAGCAACCATGGCAAGTACGCTGTATTACAGTGAATGCAATACCCCTTCTGCAACCGCGATTTTATTCAGCCCAGGGGGCAGCACATTCAAGTGAAATATGGAGGGCTGCTTCGAAGTGTTCAGGTGGCAACCTGCCTGCTCTTTTATGGGGATTAGACATCCCCTTGCAGGCAGGTACAGTGAGCGACTGCACCTGCTTGCAAGGGGATGTCTGGTGGAGGGCGAATAGGACCCACTTTCTCCCCTGAAGAAGGCTGCTTTTAGGAGGTGCACTGAAAGTTTGCCATCTTTCTGAGGCACACTATCAATGCGCTTCCTAGATGCATGTTTGCCTCTGCACCAAAGTCCATAATACGGAGTGGGTGCAGAGGCAAAAAGATTCCCTCATTTGAATGGGGTCACAACTCTATGCAAATAAGGGGATGCCCTCTTGTGATAGCGCTGGCGCTACATGTGTGCCAGACCTATCTGTATTACAGAAGGGATCACACAAGCTTTTGTGGCCCCTCTATAATACTAAAGTGCCTCCGTGGAACACAAAGTTGGCGCGCATACTCGTTGCTCCTCCAGGTCCCTTTCCATATTATGGGGCCT
This sequence comes from Lissotriton vulgaris, assembly GCF_964263255.1. Lineage (NCBI taxonomy): Eukaryota > Metazoa > Chordata > Amphibia > Caudata > Salamandridae > Lissotriton > Lissotriton vulgaris. Next base: position 1,108,124,814 of record NC_141696.1, read on the forward strand.
GATAGCCAAAAAGTGGCCCACGTTTGCAAATAGAGTAGTTTTGAACCTATAAAACCATGTTGTATAGGTGTATTGCACAGTATTCATGCATTTGTGCGTGTTACTTTGTTTTGGGGAAATCAGGGAAAACCAGCCTGCCAGAACAAAAAACAGACACATACCTCCAAAATACCGGCCCGCACACTGACTTATCAAACCAACTTTTTGAGCTGTTTTGAGCATCAGGGGCCCGATGTAGGTAAATGCGTTTTTCCGATTTCAAAATACCAAGGCGGGCCGAATCAGTATTCAGAAATCGGAAAACGAGATGTAGGAGAAAAACACTGAATAAATACCGAATCGGTCGGCATCTGTATTGTGATTCGGTACGTACCGAATCGGCACGGACCGATTCGGAAAGTACCGAATCGGCTACCACCGATTCGGAAATTACCGAATCGGCAAAATCCGAGTCGGCAATTACCGAATCGGAGGTCGGAATACACCCCCATGGCCAAAAAGCCCATAGGAATACACTGAACAATCCAAATCGGTAAAAACCGATTCGGATGTTACCGAATCGGATTTTACCGATTCGGTACAATCCGAATCGGTAACATCCGAATCGGTAACATCCGATACAGCCAATGAGGTGGATCCACCCTCCCCCACCCAAGCAGGCAGTGGCAACCCAGGCAGGTGCAGCTCATTAAGAACATTCTGGAGAACCAGCCTGAGCTGAACACTCACAGTGAGCATCAGTGGGAGCAGGAGGCAGAGAACTGTGGAGAGCAAGATGGCAAACACCAGTGAGAGCCAGAAGGCTGGCCAGAAGAGAAAGCCAAAGTTCAGTAGCATGGAGCTGCAGGTGTTGGTGGAGGAGGTGGTGAGGGTGCACAGGCAGCTCTTCGGGAGGCTGTACCTCACTGTGCCGGACAGCACGAAGAGGAGGCTCTGGAGTGAGATAGCAGAAAAGGTCAACGCAGTAGGTGTCACCCCCAGGTCCCTTGATGACCTTAAAAAACGCTTCTATGACATTCGCAGCCTGACCAAACGAAAGATGGCTGAGATCCAGAGGCAAGCTGGACTGACAGTTGGGGGCAGGAACCCGGCGCCACCCCTCACTGAGCTGGAGGAACTGGTGTCCAGCACCATCGAGAGGGAGTGTGTGACAGGAATCGGGACCCTGGATAGCTCCGCCAGAGCTACAGCTACAGGTAAGAAGCATGCGCATCATGACACACCATACCAGACACCTCCTCTTTAGACACAATGCACAGGCAAACCCCAGCCCAGTACTGTAACCAACATACAAGAGAAAAGCATCATGGTATATGTAGTCAGCAGAAGTTAGCAAAATATGGCAGTGCAGAACCACAAGATAGAAAAGAGTGGAACACATTCAAAGGAGATGCAAGGACATGTGCAATGCTTTAATTGTAGTGACTGTAATACATCGGCACTCAATTTACAAATGCTTCTTTATACCTAGGTGCACCATCAGGCGGAGGACCACAAGCTACAGAGGCACCAGCACCAGCACCAACTACCAGTGCGGTGGCAGGGCCTAGCACGAGTCAGGCTGCCGAGGAGGAGGAGGAGGACAACAGCATTGACCAGGGTAATGAGGGAGACCTGGTAATCGACTATGCATTCCTACACTCCCCACAAATGCCAGGCACACCCCCCTTGCTGTTCTCCCCTGAGAACTCTCCGACAAGGGCCCACCCTGCACCTACACCACCTCCTGCCACGAGTATGGCTGTGGCGCCAGTCAACCCTATCCAGGGAGCAGTGGGTCAGGCCCCGGCCACCACCACACCCACACCAGTGGCACCCCAGCCCACACAGCAGGGCGGCAGCAGCAGTACCCGGAGGCGTGCCATTTCAAGCACTGCAGCGCCGGCACCGGAGGGCAGTGTCTTCCAGGGCCTTGAAGGCAGCATGGTAAAAATCCAACGGCAGCAGGCAAAGTCCATCATGGCCTGCCAGCGCCAGCTCCGCCAGCACAACCTGCAGATGGGCGAGATGGTGAAAGGTTTCAAGGCATTTGTAGACACTAACAAGGAGGTTGCTGCAGGTCTTGGCAGGCTGACCACAGCCATAACACAGTTATGCGGAAGACTTGAGGAGCACGAGAACTCGCGCAGGCGGGATGCCCGCGTGCAAAACCGCTCCATTAGCCGCCTTGCTGCTGCAACCGCGCAGCTGTGTCAGCGTGGTGCCAATATGGAGGCAAGTCTGACACAAAACACTGCCGAGGTCACCAGGGGAATGGCCCGCATCACTTCAGCCATGGAGGCAATGATAATCTCCAACACTGCCGCCAATCCAGTCCTGGACCTGGGGGATGCTGGGGACAGCAGCAGCCGCAGCAGCCCGGCCAGCGCTGCATCAGAGCCGCGCAGGAGCACCAGGTGCTCCGCAGAAGCCGCCGGACATGCGGAAGGGGGTGAGGCACACCCCAGTGGGGCTGCCAAGCGCTCCAAGAAGTAGGCTTGCCAGGGCGGGTGAGGCAACCCGGACCTTGGACATTTGTTTGCTTTACTTTTACATATTATTTTGTTGCACATCAGTGCAGTAACGGTGTTGCAACATTATTAAAATTTGCTTTTCCCCACAACCATTTACCTGTCTGTGCATCTGTACTCACTCAGAAATAGTTTTCTGTAATCTCCGCACGTCTGTATCTGCCATCACTTGGCGTAGACACCCCAGCAGGCTGTGTTAGTGGCACAGCATCGTCGTCATCATGGTCCTCGTAGTCAGACAACTCCACCTCAGTGCCCTTCTTCACCGCAAGGTTGTGAAACATTGCACAGACAGCTATGATCTTGCAGCAGGTGATGGGGGTATACTGCCTTGCACCTCCACTCTTGTGCAGGCATCTGAATCTACTTTTCCAGATGCCAAAGGTCCGTTCAACTACATTCCTTGTGCTTTTGTGGGCCCGGTTATACCTCCTTTGGCTGGGTGTGGAGAGGTTGAGGTAGGGGGTGAGTATGAAAGAGCGGAGGGCATATGCACTGTCAACTGGAAGGAAAAGGGTTAACATTACTCACATGCATACATGTATCACACCTAGCTACTTTGTGTTATGGGGGTCTGATGATGTGTCTCACCTAGGAGGTATCCTTCACCAAATTCGCCAGCCATCAGCCGTGCATAGATGCCGCTCTGTTGAAAAATGTAGGAGTCGTGGGTACTCCCTGGGAATTTTGCTACCAGGTCTGTGATGGTGCACTTCGCATTGCAGATCACCTGCACGTTGATGGTGTGCGTAGACTTCCGATTGCGGTATATGTATTCTGTGTCAGCTGGGGGGCAAATCGGAATGTGCGTGCCATCTATGCAGCCAATGATTTGGGAAAATTGTGCCATCTGGTAGAAGTCAGCTTTAGTTTGTAGCAGTTCTGCGTGGGTTGCAGGGAAAGAGATTTATTGGTCCATCCTGTGTATCATGGCGTCAAGGAATGTGTGGAAGAACCTTGACAGGCTGCTCTGGGTCACCCCTCCTACCGCCGCAACTCCACTTTGATAGCTGCCAGACGCAAGCAGGTGTAAGCTGCATAGCACCTGGACGTGTGCTGGGATGGCGTGTGCCATTGGGGTGGGGTGGTCCAACAGTGGTTTGAGGTCCCTGATGAGCTCCAGAATGGTGTCTGAGTCCAGCCTGTACCTCTGTAGGATCTCTGCCTCTGTGAGCATGAACAGGGTGATCCTCTGTCTGTAGACCTGTTCCTCTCTTTGCCATTCCCTCTGTCCTTCCTGCTGTAGCCGTAGCCGCCTCGCAATGACATAAAAAGCTGCCATCCTGCAAGTTGCAATGCATTTTGGGTCTGTTTTTATGTGTTGGAGTTGGTTACCACCTGATTGTAATCCATGGTAAATACCGAGTGGATAATACCGATTTTGACCCGAAATAGGTGTTTCTGTGCTTCCCTACATCTCCCCATCTGTCCGAATCGGGGAATTTCCCAATCGGTGATTCTACCGATTCGGTAGGTTATCCGATTCGGCTTATGTCCGATTCGGTGTCACTACCGAATCGGTACATGGACCGATTCGGCTTATGTCCGATTCGGTGTCACTACCGAATCGGTACATGGACCGAATCGGATGTTTTCCGATTCGGTGTCACTACCGAATCGGTACATGGACCGAATCGGTATTTTAATCCGAATCGGTGTGTTATCGATTCGTTACATTTCCGATTTTCGGTATGTACGTATCGGATTATTTTCGATTCGGTACTCATTCCGATTCGGTTTTTGGACCGATTTGGACTTTTTTCTATGCCCTACATCTCGATGGCAGTATACCGATCGGTAAGGGCCCAAAATCGGTATTTTCGGCCGTTACCGATCGGTAACGGCCTACCTACATCGGGCCCCAGGTGTTTCCTCAGGAGGCTAGAAAGATGGGGGCACTTTTGTTATTGTAGACCCTTTTTGTAGCAGTACAGCAGTTTTAAAAGCACTGTTTCTTCTATATACAACAGTTTTCAGGCATCAATAAAAGTGCCAAGATAGTTCTGGTGATTAATGTACCTTCTGTAGAGACATTGGAGTTTTGTTGAGTGGCGTTTTTGACTCATCTAAGTTAGCGCAGAGGGTTAAAATGCCTACTACAAAGAGTGTGTACTATGCAGATCATGTAACAGTATTTTATGTGCATAGCTTAGTGGATTGCTGCTTTTGTCACAGAGATCCTTTTGTTACTGTGCAGCTCATAAATTACAATCATAATCTAGGTTACAAAGGTATTTTTTTATCCCAGTCTTTTATTATCCTAATTTTGCTAAAAAGGGTTTGTTTGGGAAGAAATAAATTCTTATTTGTCAAGTTAACCCTAACCACTGTGTTCCCTTCTGAATCCTGAGGTTGTGCTTCCCCAGACCAAGCACTCTTAATAAAAGCCTACCAGAATGGATGACATGTGAATCCTAAACCTTGTATTCCCCTTCATCTTATATAATGTTTTATATACACTGATTTACAAGCGTATGAATCACTGTCCCTGCATTTGTGATGTAAAATGCTCCGAAACCCTACGATAAGTGCTATAAAAACATGAAATTAACGTGATAGAGGGACTGTGGAGAGAGGAGAGGCACAGTTGGAAGTTGATCATGAGGGAATCATTGACGAGCCCCCAATAAAGATTGCCTTATTCTAGTGCACTGTAAGCTCATCATTTACTATGCTTTAAAAGCTAATACGTTTGAATATATAATGAAAAATGTGTCGTAGAATGCAATATTTTTGAGAACAAAAATCCCAAATTTTCCTGGGGGTGGGAAACTCCTCCACACCCCTTGTAGTGATAAACATTTGATAATTGTTGCTCTACACTTAAGAGCCAGGTCAAGTAACTCACCATAACATTAATATTACCCAATAAAATTAATGTTAACGTGTCTCTGTTGTCTTGAATCAGAGGTTTTTTTTAACAGGTGGACAACGCATGTGTGACATAATGTTGGACACCAGGTGCAATGAAACAGGAAATGCTCAGGAGTTTCATTGGAGTGATTGTCGCACCTGCACCTTTCATCTTATCTCACATCCAAATCATTGAAGGCTGGTATGTTAAACCTTACATTAGTTTTGAAAGCCAGTTAAACCTTGATATTGGATTTGGAGATTACACAGCAATCTCTCCTCTGTCTCCTCCTCCATCTCTGTAAATACATAGATTCCTCCTTTCCCTTGTCCCGTTTTAGTATGCAAAATTAGCTATTGTTATGTCTACCCCCAAGTAAATGTTGTATAAAGCCCCTCGATCACCACCCAATCTCTGATGATTATTTGTGTTACCGCTATGTCAATATTTATGTTCGCTGTATATTACACTTACCAATAATATGATAGTGATGGAGCAAGGTTTTGTTTGAAAGAAAATTGCTTGGATGCAATCCTCTCTAATTAGGTGTAATACTGTAATCAACATGTTCGTAAATATTAATATTGCATAACATTCTCCATACTGAATCTAGGGGAAGCTTGCCTATGTGTATTACTAATAAGTAACCAGAGTGACTGAAAATGGCTGCAGAAAACGTGTGAATTTTCTGCGCATACGTCTACTGCATCTTTGTGGTATGATGTCCTTTGCTTTTGGTGGGAAAACTTTGCAGCAGCGCGATAGATATTAAGATGGCCGCTTGAAACTCACATGTTAATGCACATGCTATGCTTAAACTAAAACTCGCACGTTTTAGTAAATAGCTAATGCAAAACATTGAAAGAAATTAATGGGATTAGAGTACAGAAAAGTGGTATACAGAGCATTCATTTATTTTTGTATTCTAACATGTCTTTCTCCAACTTTATTATTAGTTCGTATTTGGGCCTGGAGGGTGACTGAAATCCCTATCCCACCTGACTTGTGCGCAAGCGCATTCAACTATGATGAGACAAGTTGAAACACAGCCAAGGTTGTTCTTGCAAGAAGAGCTTGGGAACCTCACCTCTCGACCTGAAGAGGGGAGGGAAAGAAGTCAAATTTTGCATACAAAGTATTGATCCTAATGTGAAATGAGGCTGAGAATAAAGCTTGGTAAAGTAAATTAATGGGCGGGGATATTGAACAATGAATTAAAGAAAAGCCTTACATTAGTATGGTGTGATGAGCTCTCCCCTAGTTCCTTGCCCAATCAGAAGTAGGGGTTTTCACGAATATTGAAACATTGGGGGGTGGTACAGACACGTAGAATAGTATAACTAAGGTAGGCTTAGTCAGTTAAATGACACAGAGACCGGACACAGACCTATCACTGACACAGATGACGGCGGATGCCACAGAGGCCAGAGACGCTGTCCGAGCACTCTGATAGGAGACCCGAGAGAGAAGAGATGGAGATACTGCAGAAGAAGAATCCGTTCAACTAGAGGGGAGACGCGGAAGAAGATCGAGGAGGCACATCCAAGGAAGGAGAAGAATTGAAGAGAGTAGTGCCTGAGAGGAGTGTGATGTTGGCGTTGCATCTAGAAGAGGTCACCTATCCCGTCCTGAACCTGTCCCAATCCTTTGGGTCCTGACACTCAGGGGTCCTTATCCAGCTCCTTGGCCAGGGGATCGTCCTCACACCATTCTAGGTAAATTTAATTCTGTGTAGTATGTCCTTGTACTGCTCTCTGTTTCCACCCTTTCCAGGTACTGTCATCATGAGATTGTAACCAAACGTATTGTTTTATTTTGCATTCGTTTTCCTACGAATTTTATGCGTGACAGTGTATTGGTATCTGACTCACATAATTGTTTAAATAAAACTTCTAAAACTCTCTTGAGTCTGTGGTCATTCAAATAAAGCCAATGACGGTTCTACCTATTCAGCTAACAACCTGATCAATTGACCAGAGGAAATTAAGACCCAAGGTGATAGGGTTGGTAAGAATTGGTAAGATAAAGTCCTCACTCAGAAGTATTGAAATTGATCCCATCAGTTATTATCAGCTTATATGTGAATGTTTATGGGCCCAGGTGAGTATGGTAGGTTAAGAGTAACCCAATCTGGTAAACTCGCTGGATCAGTTTTACTTGGTAGCAGAGTTATGATTAGGTTTTGGTTAGTTAGGTAGAAAAATTGTGTATTGAATTATTGATTTATGTATTAACCAATACCCATATGTATTGTTTTATGTTGTCTGGCTATTCCCGGGAATATTGAATAGCGGTGGTGAATGGAAGCCATACTGCAGTGAGGTTACTTGCCATGATGAAGAAAGTGTGAAAAGTTAGGCAGAACTTGAAATACTGATTTAGGGATTATTTTCTTTGTATAAAAGTGAGAGTGATTGGTAGCAAAAGAGTTTGTTGGTTAAACTGGTTTTATATCAACTAGAAAGGGTAATACTGAAGGCGTAGCAGGTTCTTTGATGCTTCAGTGAAGATTAATCGGAAGAGGTTTTACCCGTAGTGTGTGAGGGGTAAGCGGAAAGTTGTACTCGCAGGGGATGAAATGACCTTTCGCTGAATTTAGTCAATCAGGCCCAGTAGCGAATGTTTCTATGTTGGTAATTAATGAAATATGTATGTAAAATTGTAAGCAATTAAGTTTCACCTTGTGAAAAGAGGGGTCAGTTGCGGATGCTGCACTAACGTCACTGAGAGCCGTGCTGGGATTGGTTGAGACAGCGGGTGTAGTTGATGTGAAATTGTAAAAGAGGGGTGATTAGAGAGGAGCGAAACTGATGTCTCTGAAAAGCCGCGCAAGCATTGCTTAAGCGAATAGGCAGAACAGACGTTGATTGGTCATCAGAATAAAAGACGCTCTGGTATTGGAGAAGCATTACAGTAAAAGTGAACAATCTGATTAGTCATCAAAATAGAAGCCCCAATATTAATAGACAGTGGAATTTGTATGTGGAGACTCAATCCTACCATAATAGGGACTCGCCCAGATAGAATATTTAAAGGGTTTGCCCACAAACAGTATATGAAAGGAAATTCACATAAAATGTACGAAGAGAAAAGAAAAATGTCATTTATGCAGAAAATTCAAAATGATTTTTTAAATGATAAACTCATTAAAACTAGAGAAGGAATTCTTATCCCTCCCCCGAAAATGCCTGCATCATACATGATGATGGAGAGAGGCTATCATACCTGTGTATGGCTAGAAAATTGGATTGAATATACAAAGATGATGGAGTATTAGCATTTACTGAGTTCAGAACATTTAATGGGAGAATGTTACATAATTTACGAACTTGCATGAATGAGTTAGAACTAAGACCTAGATTGACCCAGTATGAAGCTTTAGAAGAACTGGAAACTGAGGCATTTGAGCGTGATAGACCGCGAAGTAACAGGAACCTGAGAAAATGTTATCCCAAGTTTCCTCAGGAAACTTGAGATAGATGAAACAATGGAGACAAGCCATGGTGGTGGAAGGATTATATCCTGTACTAACAACAGAAGAACAGACAGGAAGTAAATGTACAAAGAAAACAAAACATTTACCCCCAGATTCATCAATGTCATGTTTTGCGAGTCCTTAAAAGCGAATTTTAAGGATTCGCTATTAAAGACTCGCAAAACGGGATGCATATAGGAATCACAATAATATTTGCGATTCCTACTGATTCCTAATTTGCGATTAGCTAATTGCTAATCGCAAATAAGGAATGGCTTTTCCATTCATTCCTATGGGCCTAAAGGCCCATAGGGATGAATGGGGAGTCATTCCTTATATGCAATTAGCAATTAGCTAATCGCAAATGTGCCGCAATTTCAAGGGTGCCAGGGTGTCCAAAGGACACCCTGTTGCACCCCTGAAATAGTAATGTTCACTGGTGTTGCGCACACACATGTCCCAAGGACATATGTGTGTGTAACATACAACTTAGAAAAATGCACTTTTCTAAGTTTTTGCTATTTACCACGTAGTTTGACTTTGCAGTAAATAGCGGCCCCAGATTGCGAATTCGCAATCTAGGAATGGATCATGCATTGCATTTAAGGAATCGCAAATTGCGATTCCTTAAATGCAATCGCAATTTGAGAACTCGCAATTATTTGTGAATTTTTAAATTGGGAGTGCATGAACCCTTCATGCATCTCAAATGCCATTTTTGCGGGCGCAAACGGCCGAATTTTGTGATTCGCACCGTTTGCGCTCGCAAAAATGCTTGATGCATCTACCTGCATGTGATAGTTACCAGGAAGAATCAAACAGAGCTACCCCTAGTGCCCCGATTCTGAAAACTCCTTTAGTTCCGCAGGTTGTACATGAGACTACAATGGAAAGCGTACTTCAAGAAAAAAAAGGAGAAGCAATAAATAAAATTAGAAGTAAATTATTTCAGAAAATACCTCAGCTGAACACAAATCCTGAAGCTCTAACGATACCAATGACTATAGGTCCTGTTGTTCCCTTATATGGGGGTAAGCACATTTGTCCTAATACACCGATCATGCAACCCAGAAAAGAAAATATAATAATTGATGATCAAGCCAGTGAATGTGAATCTGTAATTTCCTTAATGGATTTGCAAATAGGAGAGCCAATAAGTGATTCACTCAGAAATGTCACACGAGGTTGTTTGAAAGAAGTACGAATTGAGACATCTACAGGAAGGAAAAGTGCCATCTTGGTAACCCCAGAAGAAATAGAAACATGGACACGAGAAATATATAGACCAAAACCCCAACCAAAGATATTAGATATATTTAAATTAAGAGTAGAATTGGAAGAAATGATAGCTGGGAATGTAGGAGTGGATAGGTTAAACACCTTTAGTGAGAAAGAATTGCTATTCATATGCAGAAGCATTACTCAAAAGACAAAAATATTTTACGAGAAATTGATGAATTTGCTCTCAGAAATGGTAATTGACATAGGGAAATCCAAAGTATTGCAGAAACCCTACAGAGCAGAATTTTCTGATAATGACTTAGAAAACATGAACGTGCCAGGAAGGAAGTTAAACATAAAAGAGTTGTTGACACTGTTGCAAAAATGCGGGAGATTTAGATAGATGGAAAACAATACGAAGCAAGTAGAATGGTGCAGGCAAGTTGAAAGGTTTGTGAGTGTTTCAAAAGTTTTGTTAAAGGACTTAGGGCCAGATGTAGGTAATCTCGATATACCTACTCTTAAATACCGAATCATTCCGATTCGGTATTTAAGAATAGGTAAATGGGATGTAGGTAATTTCACTTTTGAAATTACTGAATCGGAATGAATCGGTAATTACCGAATTGGTATTTACCAATTCGGTAATTGCCATTGATTTCTATGGGCCTTGAGGCACATAGGAATCAATGCAAATTACCGAATCGGTAAATACCGATTCGGTAAAATTACCTAATTTGCAAGGGGGACAGGGTGTCACTTTGACACCCTGTTGTACCCCTCAATTGTGCATGGGTGCACATGTTGCTGACATACATGTATGTCTGCAACATGGCACGTTTTTCAAAGCAAAAAAAATGCTTTTTGAAGGGTTTTCATTATTTACCACCAACTTCTAGTTGGTGGTAAATAACGAATTCTTAAACCCTTGTAGCACTGATTACAGTGCTACCTACATGTTGAATTACAGAATCAGTCATTTTACCAATTCAGTATTTTACCGAATCGGAAAATTACAAATTCAGTAAAATGACCGATTCTGTAATTTAACATGCCCCTACATCTCAATATCCAAATACCGGTCAGAAACGGCCGAAAATCGGTATTTTCGGTCGTTTCCGACCGGTATTTGTATACCTACATCTAGCCCTAAGATGGTCTATTCGACATAGTTGTACCTGCTGATTTGTGGACAGAATGTAAAATTACAATAGATTGGCCTAATGATGAGTACCCGAGGGATGAACAGACAGGAGCCCCGTGAGAAGAAGTAATGAAAACATTTCACCAAGTAATCACTTTCCTGAAAGGGAAGATTCCCCCAAAGATACAAATTGGAAATAAATAGACAGAGCAACCCAAGAAAAGGATGAGTCAGTATATGTGGAGAAGTGTGGCTCACTGGTTAGAGGAGGCAGAACCTGATGCAGAGGTCAGACCCGGGACCAGGGTTCAATTCCCGACTCGGCAGGGTCTTGAGCTCAAAATGTCCACAAACTTGATAATTCTCGCCTCGGTGCCTACTCGAATCATGGGTTCACACTCTGCAACTCTGGCCAATAGCTTGCTTAATCTCCACTACGGCCCTACAGCGATGGGATGCCTGGTCTTCACCTTGGGGATGCTCAGTAGGGGTTATCTCGCAGGGAAAGCCAGGACGGGTTCCCAAAGCAAGCGCTAAGAGACCTCTCGGTGATTTGGCGCTATATAAATCGAAATTAACATAACATATCATGCCTACTATGAACGCCTTTTACAGGTATTCAAGCAGTACAGTGGGTTTGAGAATATTGGAGACAAAGACATGACACATTTCATGTATCGGTTTGTGTCTGGGTTAAGGTTGGACATATCACAAATGATTAAGCAGCAAATGTTGTGCTGGCATGCGAAGCCCATAGATGAAATCCTCAAGTACGCAAAGTACTGTGGACATGAAATCGATAATAGAGAAAAGAATTTTGAAAAAAAGGTAATGTGGGCCCAAGTTAAATTGGCAGAACAGTAAGAACTCCAGCTAAATAATCAGGCAGAAAACCAAGGAAAAGGGAAAGGCCAAGGTGAAAATAGTGGGGGTAAACCAAGAGGGGGATTAAGCAGAGATGAGGCACAGAAAACGTTTCTCTGTCACAGGTGTGTAAAATTGGGGCATTGAAAAAAAGGGTGTAAACTTATACAGAATAATAACACCCAAAATCAAATTTTAAATACATAGACGCAGAATGAGGTGTTAATGAGACAACCACAGCAGGATGTAAACCTATAGAGTCAATTGCCACCTGCTCTATGCCAAATTGTGTGAGTCAAGCCCAGTACAGTGTGGACACCGGATTCCAGGAAGGAAGTGGTAAAACATTTTTTGTAACACCACAGTTTCTTTTGCAGGATTCCTATTTCGACAATGATATACAATGACGGTGCCTGAGAGGGAAGGAAAAATAGTGCGTCCTTGGTGTATCCTTGCCGGTAGATCAGTCGAGTCCATATATAGATGGTAAGGTTGAAAGGAATGACATCACCTTCTTGTTGGACACTGGTGCTACCCGTTCTACTGTGAGAACAGCAGACATCCCAAACCTACCCCTCTCGGAAGAAGCGATCCAAGTAGTGGGCATTTCCAATAAACAAATTAGGACCCCTATTATGAAACCAATGGAGGTATGTATTGGCAGTTTTAGAGAGATGCATACGTTCGTGGTGTGTGACTCAAGTCCCGTAAACTTACTAGGACGGGATTTAGTGTGCAAAATGAATTGCACAATTTTCTGCACACCGGATGGTGTTGCAGTTCAGACCCCTGATGAAGATGGAGTCTACAAAATCATGTTGGCCAAGCAGGGAACAGAAGTAAATGAAATGTATTCCATGATAAGAGAAGACAAGCTACCAGATGAGGTAAAAACTACTGTGAATCCTGAAGTATGGAATTTTACAGGAAAAGGAGGATTAATGGCAAATGTAGATCCAGTAAAAGTAACTGTGAAAGAAGTGCAGTTTATCCAAATACTCGACAATATAAAATGAGCCGAGAAATTAAAGCTGGTGTTGCAGCAGAAATTGATCGATTGGTTGAACAAGGCATTCTGAAAGAAACAATGAGTAGTCCTTGTAACTCACCCATAATTGGTATAAAGAAACCTATGAGAAATATAGGGTGGTTCAAGATTTGAGGAAAATTAATAAGATTGTCATACCATGTTGCCCGGTAGTGCCAATTCCAGCAGTAATTTTATACCAGATACCATGGACAGCAGGATGGTTCACCTCAATTGATTGATGCCATGTCTTGTTCTCCATTCCATTGCAACCTGATAGTCAATTTTCATTTTCTTTTGAATTTGAGGAGTGTGTTTACGTTTGGAATCGTGTTCCCCAAGGGTACACTGAAAGTCCTTCAGTTTTTAACAAATCTTTGAAAAGATGTCTTGAATTTCTGGTGTTTCCCAGACAATCAGTCTTGGTGCAATATATTGACTTATTGGTCACGTCGAAAACACAAAGTGACTGTGTTACTGATTCAATTGCTTTGCTAAATCATCTGGCTAAAGGTGGACATAAAGTGTCACCAGAGAAATTACGATTTGCCGAAATACAGTCAAATATTTGGGACATCAAATAGAAAGAGGAGTTAGGAAAGTGACCACAGAAAGAATAAAAATAATAAGACAAATGCAATTACATTAACCTCAAAAAGAGATAAGGATGTTTCTTAGAGTTGTAGGTTATTGCAGGCAGTGGATTGTGGGATTTTCATTACTGGCTAAACCTTTGATACAAATGACAAAGAAACGAGCAAAAGATCTAGTAGAGTGGGATGATGAAAGCATGATAGCTTTCTTAAAGTTACGAAACTGTTTGTGTGAAGCACCTGCACTTGGTTGCCAGATCATTCAAAAGAATTTGCATTATTCAGTTACAAGAGAGATAATTGTGCACTCTCAGTCCTAACACAGAGACATGGCCTAATGCGACGTCCTGTGGCATATTTTTCTGCTACTTTGGATCCTGTGGCATCTGCACTGCCAGGTTGTTTAAAAGCTGTAGCTGCAATGTGCATGAGTCTGGAACAGTGCGAATCGATTGTGATGGGACACCCTGTAAAGGTGTATGTCCCACATTCAGTTGTAATTCTGTTGACAGGAACACAAAGTCAGCATCTTACTCCTAGTCGATTGACAAAATATGAGCGAGTTATACTGGGGGCTGAGAACGTGACCATAGTCAGGTGTACTGTACTAAACCCAGCTAACTTGTTACCAGATCCATATCACGAAGAGGTGAAAGATGAAGTCGAACATGAATGTCTCGACGTAACTGAACTCAGTACCAAACCTTGTCCAGACATGCTGGAAGAACCCTTAAAGAATGCAGAACATGAGGTCTTTGTAGATGGCTCGTGTATGCGTCAGGATGGAGGAGGACTGAGTGCTGCTTACGCTCTGTGTACATTGGCTGGAATAGTTGAAGCATCGTATTTGCCAGGAGTCAAATCTGCAGTACAGTAGCCAAATTGATAGCTCTAATTAAAGCTTGTCAAATTGGGAGAATTTGGAAAGTAACAATTTACACTGATAGCCAGTATGGTTAAGGGGTTGTGCACAACTTTGGCCAGCTCTGTATGCAGAAGGATTTCATGACTTCTTCAGGATCCCCCATTAAAAATGGAAATGTTGTGAATGAATTGATTGAAGCAATTCAATTGCCAAAAGAAGTGGCAGTGGTCAAGTGTGCTGCTCACCAATCCGGAGGTGATCATGTGAATCATGTGACAGCCGGTAATCGATATGCTGACCAGGTTGCCCAACATTGTGCTAAATACAAAATAGCATTAAATAAGAGAATTGAAACATGTGGAATCAGCTGCCAACTTATGCTACTTGGGGATATAGGAACATGGGAAGAAGTAAACAACCTAAAAGATGAAGCAGACATAAAAGGAAAGGAAGAGTGGGAGAAAATCGGTTTCCAGAAAAGAGCTGAAGATGGTGTGTGGGTCTATTTAGATGGAAGACCAGTGGTGTTGTTATGTTATGTTATAGTGATTTGTATAGCGCGCGGCTGCCCCAGCCAAGGGGCGTCCCGGCGCTGCGAGAAGACTAATTGCAGAAAGTTAGAAGCACAGAGAGAAGAAGAGGCATTACTGAAAAAGGTGAGTTTTGATGGCCTTTCTGAAAGCCAAAAGGTCCTGCATGCCACGGATTGTTACCGGTAGACTGTTCCATAGCTTGGCAGCTAGGAGGCTAAAGGACCAGAAGGTGCCAGACTGTATGCTTGCACCCATGGCTAGAATGTATCATGGAGACACCCACATAGGTGGAGATGCTATGATTAGACTTTTCAGACAAGATTGGTTCAATGCAACGTTCAGGAATGTCGCAGACTGTCTTTGCCAGAGATGCTTAACATGTGAACAAATGAATCCAGGCAGGAAAACAGTACTCAGCACAGGAAGAATTGGAAA
This sequence comes from Lissotriton vulgaris, assembly GCF_964263255.1. NCBI lineage: Eukaryota > Metazoa > Chordata > Amphibia > Caudata > Salamandridae > Lissotriton > Lissotriton vulgaris. The sequence goes on from NC_141696.1 coordinate 1,108,140,335, forward strand.
GGCAGAAGGATCATTTATTTGTAAGACTTCAAATTGATTTCATTCAGTTACCCATTTGTCGAGGACTGAAATATGTACTTGTCATAGTTTGGTTATTTTCGAAGTGGGTGGAAGCATACCCGACCAGGCGGAATGACAGCGGCCAAACTCCCATTTAGGAAATATATTCCGCGATTCGGTTTTCCAATAACTAATGAATCTGATACAGGGTCTCCTTTTAATAATGAAATAATTCGATTGATTTGTGAAGCATTTGAAAGTGAACAAAAGCTGCACTGTGTATACCGCCCTGAGGCTTCTGGAGTAGTAGAACAATTGAATGGCACAATCAAGTCGATACTGGGAAAGGTGTGTGCCTCCAACAGAGTGGAATTGCCTGATGCTTTACCTCTTGTCCTAATGAGACTCAGAATTATCCCAGATAAAAATACTGGTTTGAGTCCCCATGAAATACTCATGGGAAGGGCAATGAGGCAGGCATGCATACCAGGACACAAGCTGTTGAATATATCTGATGATTTGATACTGGAGTATTGCAAAGAGTTGGCTGACCAAGTGCTTTGTATCTCTCACCAGGTTAGGTAAGATGCAGTTGCCAGGCAGACGAACAAGCGCATGATCTAAATCTTGGCGACTGGGTAGTTGTGAAGAATCACACTCGAGAATCGTGCCTAGCATCAAGGTGGGAAAAAACGAATCAGGTTATATTGGTTACAACAACAGCTGTAAAATGTGCAGGCTTGCCTAATTGGATTCATGCAAAACATACAAAAAGAGTGCCAGCACCTGACGAAGTAGATCCCTAACTAACACATGCAGTTGAGGAAGCTGATGGTTGTACAGCTGAAGGATCACAAATAATAGATCCTGAAGTAGCTGATCAAGAACAGCCTAGCACTAGTCAGGATGACTGGATCCCACTAGTGGATATACCTGAAGTGATTGTGAGAATAAGAAGTCAAACCCAATTAGAGAGACAGGACGAGAGTAAGGACGAGTTAGGAATAAAAGAAGACGTTCAGATAAGAGAAAATATAGTTGTAAAAGAACCTGAGCAGGACTAGACAAGGAAAGAACAATCTACTCAGACGGAGGAAAATAAAAGCCCCATCCACAAGTCTGAGGAGGGACAGATAGATCTTAGAGAACACGCCCAGTCAGAAGAAAATCAAGAAACTGAAAGACCTGAGCAGGATCAGTTAGGAAAAGAAAAACAAGTTCGGGAAGAAGAAGAACAAATCAAAACGAATCCTGAACAGGGTCAGACTAGGGAAGAAGAGCACATCCCGGCAGAAACGGCTGAGGTGGCAAGTCTTGGACAAGGTCAGATAGAAAGAAACTCTGAAGACGGAAATAATCAAGTTGTGCCACAAATAAATGAAAAATAAAAGAACTCTTGAAGCAGGAGAAAGCACAGTGCAAACTAAAAGGGTTAGAAAAGGCGATAATTGTCCTAGTATTATTAAGAGACTGAAGTACTGCCTTAAAAGTATTAATGAAGCACCTGACCAAGTAAATGAACTATACAGCCAATCTGGGCCATCCACTGAAAAGCTAAGAAGGAGAAGTCCACGATTACAAAGACTGAATAATAAATTCAAGGGTCCTGAATGGACATATTTAATTCTTGAAGATTTCGAGAATCTTGAAATAAGTGGCGATAGTCATGAAGAATTAAATGCTGAACGAATTGATGAAGAAGTGGGACCCACTTGAAGAAAAGATAACTCCCCAGGTTGTATTTTGTACAAAATAAATAAAGAGAGGAGAAATCTTCTTAATCTAAAATGGTTGACAATAGAGCTGCTGGAAAACTGAAACAAAACTTTGTAAAGATATGCTGAAAAATATGTATATGTAGCATATTTTTTGTACTTACAGTATGGTTAATACAAACAGAGCCATCCCCTATTTAATGGTTACAAGCAAACAGAACAGCACTAATACACATGAAAGAGTGGCTAACATCAACTAGGATGGAGTAGATTTAGAAGCACCAGATGAGACAGATCTACATCACACTGTGAATAAAAATGATACAGATTTAAATGTTTTTGTAAACCTATTAGTACATTATGTAGAAACCATGGAAGTTAGAGATTTTTATGTGTGTATGAAATTGCCAACATCAGTAGCAGAAGTTGTAACATTTCATCATTTACCGTTGACATATGGTGTTTCGTGTAGTGTTTTAGCTAGTTTGTTTTATTGAACTGGAAAATTACAATATTATTATTCTAGCGTAGCTGTGATATTTCCTGAATTCCTCTGCGAAAAATCATGAACACAGTTCTTAGTAGTAGAGACTCACAATGTATGGGTGAACAATTTCTTACAATGATAACCATAGATATAGCTGATGCACATAAGCACAATTTAACATGTAAGTTGCATGAAGAAGAAAAGATATTTTTGAATTTAGTTGAGAAAAGGAGACAGGATATCCAAAGAAGAGCCTCTGAACCGAAACCTCAGATACCTAAATGGGCTGAGAAAGAAGACTTAATTGTAACTGGCAAGACTCATGCTGCTATGTCCCTGGACCTTGAGACGAAAGGGAAAATATGTCTCCATAGGTTAAAAACAGAGTATAACCATCTATTTATTGGTTCCAGTGAATGTGAACACAATTTCTCAGTAATTGGGGGATGGGGACTAAAAGTTGAAGCAAAGCTTATTTTAGACTGCCTGACCATTGGTACTGAAGTTGCTATTTTGGAATAGTATTCCCAAAAGTATATCTTGTAAAAAGAATCACTGGAAGCAATGAAGATAGTAATGTACTGACACGCAATAAAAGGGCTAGTTTTTCAGAAATTGTAGAAGACATATTCAGTGGATTGATACCTTCAGTGGGAGTAATTCTGAATACTCAAAGAATTTGTAAATGATCCACAGTGGTTGATCGCTTATCGGCTGACACTGCTGGAGGATATTTATTGATCAATACCGAATTGGTTGCGGTCAGATCTATGGTTTTGCAAAATCGACTTGCTCTTGATATATTATTGGCTAAAGAGGGAGGAGTCTGTAAAAAGTATGTTGAAGGCACAACATTGTTACACATATATTCCAGGCAAAAGTGTTGAAATTGGAGGCTATATAAAAAATATCACAAATTTGGAAGAAGATTTAAAACCACTGGAAGTTGACAGTGTGTGGAAGAAACTAACAAATGGTCTTACCACTATAGGGAAGTTGGTTTTCTAACCTAGGTAAAAGTAGTATAGGTCAAATAATAATGCCAATAATGGGAATAGCCTTATTAGTTCTAGCAATAATGTTTTGGTGCAAATGTTGCAGGAGAAGAAAATGGTATGAAGTGAATGAGAAAGGAAAGAAAAGAAAATATGATGAAATTCAGCTTGAAGAGATAAGAGGAGATATTTACAAAAAAATGAAAGGTTTACAATGTAAGAAAGAAAAGGAAAAAACTGAAAGGGTTGAAGAAATTGAAATGGAAAATTGCTAACGCTGGCATCTGATTTAGTGATTGAAATTAGTGAAGGCATAAAATGCCATCAGAGAGGGGATTGATGGAGCAAGGTTTCGTATGAAAGAAACTTGCTCGGATGCAAGCCTCTCTAATAACGTGTAATAATGTAATCAACATGTTCATTAATATTGATATTGCATTACATGCTCTATACTGAATCTTGGGGAAGCTTGCCTATGTGTAGTATTAATAAGTAACCAGAGTGACTTATAATGGCTGCCGAAAACACAGTAATTTTCTGCGCATGCGTCTACCTCATCTATGTAGTATGAGGTCCTTTGCTTTTGGTGGGAAAACTTTGCAGCTTTGGAATAGATATTAAGATGGCAGCTTGAAACTCACATGTTAATACACATGCTATGCTTAAACTAAAACTCCCAAGTTTTATTAAATTGCTAATGCAAAAGATTTCAATAAATTAATGGGATTAGAGTAGAGAAAAGTGGAATACAGTGCATTCATCTTTTCTTTATATTCTAACATGTTTTTCTCTAACTTTATTATTAGTTCGTATTTGGGCCTAGAGGGTGACTGAAATCCCTATCCCACCTGACTTGTGCGCAAGCGCATTCAAACCCGTCCGGAACCATGATGAGACAAATTGAAACGCTCTTGCAAGAAGCGCTTGGGAACCTCACCTCTCGACCTGAAGAGGGGAAGGAAAGAAGTCAAAATTTGCATACAAAGTATTGATCATAATGGGAAATGCGGGTGGGAATAAAGCTTGGGAAAGTAAATTAAAGGGCGGGAATATTGAACAATGAACTAAAGAAAAGCATTACATTAGTATGTTGTGATGACATCTCCCCATCTCCTTGTCCAATCAGAAATAGGGTTTTTCACGGATATTGAAACATTGGGGGTGGTACATACATATAGAATAGTATAACTAAGAAATGCTTAGTCAGTTAGATGACACAGAGACCCGGCACAGACCCATCACCGACGCACTCTGATAAGAGACCCGAGAGAGAAGAGATGGAGATACTGCCGATGAAGAATCCGTTCAACTAGAGGGGAGACGCGGAAGAAGATCGAGGAGGCACATCCAAAGAAGGGGAAGAATCGAAGAGAGTAGTGCCAGAGAGGGATGGGATGCTGGTGTTGCATCTAGAAGAGGTCATCTATCCTGTCCTGAACCTGTCCAAATCCTTGGGCTCCTGACACTCAGGGGTCCTTATCCAGCTCCTTGGCCAGGGGTTGGTCCTCACACCATTTTAGGTAAATTTAATTCTGTGTAGTATGTCCTTGTACTTTTCTCCGTTTCCACCCTTTCCAGGTAGTGTCATCATGAAATTTTAACCAAACTTATTGTTTTATTTTTGACTACTTTTCTTAAGAATTTGGCGTATGACAGTGTATTGGTATCTGACTCACAAAATTATTTAGATACAACTTTTAAAACTCTCTCGAGTCTGTGATCATTCAAATAAAGTCAATGACAGTTCTAACAACCTGATCTATGGACCAGAGGAAATTAAGACCCAAGGTGATAGGGTTAGTAAGAATTGGTAAGATAAATTCATCACGCAGGAGTATCGAAATTGATCCCCGCAGTTAATATCGGATTAAGTGTGAATGTTTATGGGCCCAGTTAAGTATGGTAGGTTAAGAGTAACCCAAGCTGGTAAACTCGCTGGATCAATAGTCACACTCATTTGACTTTTTAATGCAGTATCATTTCGTGTTTGCAATTTAATATGATGTTTCTATGTAAAGCTTATGAAATCCTTGAGTCTTGTGTAAGCACTATACAAAACTACTTAAATAATAAATACATATCTGCTAATTGTACACTTTGTGGTATCATTTTGTCTTGTCTAGAGAGCCTCATGAAAGTCACGCCTCGCAATCAGCATAAACAGAGGCTCCAGCCACCCTGGTTGAAAAGTTTAGTCACATAAACCCAAAGTAGTGAAAACCCCACTCACATATTGAACGGCTCTGAGCTCATCAAATGTTATAAGTCAACCTGTGGGTGGCGCAAACCCAGGTCTTCTTCCAAATCAGCCCAATAGCAATCCTAGAAGATTTGTTCATGGTGTGAGGCCTAGCTTGACACATCATCTCCCTGCATGTGGTGACTAAAATCCAATACAGTGGCCTAAGGAATTTATTTTAAGCCAATTAAAGGAGAGGTACATTTCACACATATCAGCTTCATTTCTTTGGCAACTAAAACTATCTCTTCAGTTAACAACGGTGGCCTGTAACCTCAACTTTAGATTTTGATGCATGTGGGTAAAAAAGGGCAATTCTTAACTAAACCTCAGATTGAAAGTTAAGGCTCCTTTCAAAGTTGGTTGCAGGCAATAATTGATTAGCAAACTTGAGGCGCAATACTGCCATGCCTCCTATTTGTTGCCCATGAGCTTAAGTACTGTCAGGTGCCTAGACATCTCCATTACAATACAATAGAAGTTCAAAAGAGGCACTAGTGAACATGCCCAGATTTCTTCTTTGGTGACTAGGTGTTACTACTAATGAAGACTGCGGAGAAGCATTTAATGTAATTGGCAATTTTCTGTTGCTTACAAGAAATTGTTGGAGCCTCTTTCTGTCAATGATGATTTCTTTATTTTTCCCTTTTTACCATCAATGCAATATAAATGCAAGCTCATTTTATGAGGCTGCGTATGAAAGCCCTGCCTGTGCTCTTATATTTTTGTCATTGCACAGCCCTGGAATCACACTTTCTTATGATTGATGAATAAAAAACAATCTGTAAGAGATGGAACCAGCAAACATCATCACTGTGATTTTTGTAATTTTAGATGCTTGATAAATTGTTGCTAACATCAACCAGGTATTAGAGAGGAGTGAAACCAACAGGAAATGAAGCTCTGAAACTTTCTCCAATACTCCTCTGGACTCAAAACTAAGTACTCATTCTCTATGCCAACGTCCAAAAGGTTCAGGATAAGAGCACACTTTTTCTTTTTGCTATATTGAACAAACAAGTCAGCCTACAAGGGTTAGAATCTGACCTTCTGCTCTGTGGTAATAAGGAGCGTTTGGACTGTCCCATGACACATTATGCCAAATAAATACCTCTTGTAATCTCTAATGAGAATTTAGGATGATGTTTGTGAGGATCACTTGAAACCCGGTTGAATTAAGTGGTTTGATCACCTTTCTACCCATCGATTAGGCGTTTATAATCCCAGAAACACTGCACATTAGGCAAGACTTGTACAGGAGAATAATCAGCGGTGCACCTATACATTGCCTGAAAGCATCTGAAACTCAATTTGAAAGAGCAGTGCAAGAAAACTGCAGAAAATGTTGACAACCTAACTTCAAGAATTACTTTGAGAAGGTTCAAACTGACGGTGTTTGTGTCCACTTTTCTGTCTCCCCCCTCTCTCTCAGGTTTTAGAGAGAGTTTGCCTTAAGAGAAAGTAAGGTTCTTTGAAGTCATTACTTGGGTTGCCTCCCTCAAACAATGACTTTCTGTCTCTATTGCCCAGTTTGTCTGAATGCACTCTTCCCCCGCTAATCAGTATGAATCTTGAGCCCCCTTCCCGTACAATTCACATGATCATTAAATTTCCCTTCCTGCCACCCAGCAACTTCAGCATGAGGTTGGGAGTTAACATTCCTGCAACCTAACAGAAGCAGTATATAGCTGGAATTTTCCATACAGTAAAACAACTTGTCACCAACAACCCTCCATTTCATCCTGCTGAAACAAGACATGGCCATGAGAGTAGACTGAACAAGGAGAATTCAATATGTGTAAGATAATTCAGTAGGCTTTGGGAATGAATTCTTAGGGACTGACTGCATATGAATGTAGAGACTGCTGACAGGAAAATGTAACCACGATGGCACATAACAACTACAGAGGTAAAAAAAAAAAAGGTAGGCAGAGCACACTTTAATGGGCATGTCTTAGATAAGTTGAAAAAAGGACTACAAGGGGGAGCTCAAAATAGGCCACAAGGTAATGTTGATCGAAGACGTGCATATTTAAAAGTCATCACATCAAAATAGGACAGAACAAATCTAAACGAGGTACATAGCCCTCTTGTGAAGGGGAATACATTACCCACAAATTGGCAAGCAGAATGAACAAAGAAGAAAGGATGAGATAAGAGTGAATCAATACTTTTGGAGAAGATAAGACCTTTAGGAGGTGTTGCAGATGAATGTCAAGTCAGGCATTTTGACAAGAGCACTAAAGAGCTAAGAGACTGAGGGGCATATTTATCAACTTTTTTTTGCACTTGAACAAGGCAAGGTAACACAAAACCTATATGATATTTACCAAGCCACGCAAGGCCGCCTTGCATGGCATTGCTGTGATTGCTAAATATTGGTTAAAACAAGGCAGCGCAAATCACTCCCTTGTGTTTCTATGCTCCAGGGAGGTGTTCCTTGGGTGGAGCGTTGGTGTTCCCACGCATCCACCCATGAATTTTATTGCATTCCCAGATTTATCATGAGTGGTAGATCTGGTAATGGGTCAACATGCTATGCCTTCCCTGCGGAGGTGTAACGAGGAGAAATATCTTTACTTCCCCTTGTTTTTTCCTCTTTCCACATGTGCTGCATTCTGCAGGAAAAAGCCTCAAAGGTCCCTCCCTGCATAAAAACAATCCTGCCTGCAAAGCAGGTACACTTGCACAATGGTGCAGGGTTACCTGCGTGGACGCTAGGCAGCCCAAAGTGCGCCAGCGCTAAGAGGTAGCAGGATGCACAATACCTTGATAGATGTGGCGCATTCCTGCCCTCTTCCTTTCATGCAGTGCAGCAAGGTGTCTTGCTGTGTTACATGAAAACATTACAGACATAGCCCTGAGAAACCCGGGTGTATGGCGGCAATGTGATTCCTTTAACCAGGGCATCCAGTTAGGCATTGAAGATAAGACAATGAAATGCAAAACTAAAAGGTGGTAGAAACTGACAAGTTCGAAATCCGAATGGAAAAAAAAATAATGTAGGAATTATTGACAGTCAAATGTATTTTATTTAAAAAAATGACAGTTTATTTCAAACTAAAGAGGAACTAGAGCTTATGCATTTTCAATTATATTACAGTGTTTCCTTGCATAATTTCCAAAATTGTCTTTTAATTAAAAAAACCTGCTTTATGTATGTTCTCCTGATGCGAAAGAATGAATTTGACACCTAATAAGTCGCTTGCAACTTCAAAGGCTGCTCCTTGTTTTACAATTCCTCGAATTGCAATTTTGCCTGCCCCAGGACAACGCTTTAAGCCATTTCTGGCCTTTTGTCCTATGATGCACTTCTCTTTGGTGTCTCCCAGCACAGCTCATTAGTTGTTGTGTCTCAGGGGGGCAGCAAGCTATCCAAGAATACTAGTCAGCACAGCAGAAATAATCATGGTGTTGTAAACATTTTTCGAGTTTGATGAAATATAACTTACAGACATACAATGCATTTAACAATACTTCACATAAAACAAATTAACATCGGTCTGCTCTCTAGAGCTTCTATACATCACACTGCTTGGCACCTTATTTATGAAGGAGTTCTTCTTTCAAAGAAGAAATGCTGCTGACAGGTTACTTGTAAGCAATTTAGCTTGGCTGAAGCCTCATGGGAATTTTACAGATTTGAGATTGAATTACATACTCTCGTCCTATGTTGTGTTGGACAGAATTGTTATCCTATCATATCTCACTGTAACTTTAGTTTACAACAATTTGGGTCAGATATACCAAAGCCGTGTGCCAACACAAGTTCCCAGAGTAACACAAAGTGGTGCATAATCTTGAAAGGTTATTTACTTTATAGGCGTTAATTTCAGGCATGGTCGACACAGATAACAGTCCTACTTTGCACTCGCAGCGTCGCCGACTCAACGATGCGGCGAGCACACTGCTGTTACCTGTGCCGGCCGCACCTGGTTAAGTTTCAGAAATGGTTTCATTTTTTCAAAACATTCCCGTGTTTGCATGTGTGCAGCATTGTACAGCCCCCATCCAATGTGTGTAATGAATAATTTCTCCAGGCATAGGATTTTTTTCTGAAGGGGTATGCTTCCTCTACAAATCTTATGCTACATATCACACGCACACACCTCAACACCATGGTACAATGGTTCTGTGTGGTGCCAGGCAGCCTGATGTGTGCCAGAGCAGGGAATAAGAGCAGCAGCAGCAGGCCTTTTATTAAATAAATATGACTCTGTATTGCTTCCTTTCCCTTGAACAACACAGCACAGTAACATTGTTTGCTGAACTGTTTTGTGCTAAAATATAATATGTCTGCCCCTTTATGTCCTTATTGTGTACCCATTTTCTCAACCGCCGGATCTTCTGTCAAAACTAAAAAAGTAGTTACTGCAGTTCAGGACTAACCCCCAGATGCATCAAGCCCATATTCTGAGAATTCTAAATTGCGAAAAATACCAAATCGCAATTTAGAATTCGCAGAATGGGATGCATCAAGAAAAGCGACTAAAAAAAGCGAATCGCAATCGGCCGCATTTGCCGATAGCGATTTTCACCAAATCGCATAAAATTCGCAGTTTTACATGTAAAAATTGCGAACTCGCAATTACTGAAATCGCAAATTGTGATCTCGCTAATTGCGAGATTGCAAAAACGGGAAGTCGCATTTCGAGCACAATGATGACATCACAACCAGGAAGTAGGCAGTTCCCTCCCTCATTCAGAACACAGAGCCTGAGAGTGGAAGTAGCGCAGCAAGAGCTCCACAACAGACATCCTGCAGCACCACACCAGGACACAAACAACAACTTAAAATGTCCCAGGAAGCAGCAGGGAGCAGTGCAACAGGCAGAAAGAGAAAAATAAAATTCTCTGAGCAAGAATTGGAGTACCTCATCAAGGGAGTATCAAAGGACCATGACAGGCTGTTTGGAAAGAAGTACCGGAGGGTGCCTGAGGCCGACAAGCGGCGTATTTGGCTGCGCATCCGTGCAAAGGTGAACTCAGTTGGAGTGACCCAGTGCTCCATTGACGAGCTCAAAAAGAGGTGGTACGACCTCAGAGGGCGTACCAAAGAACACATCGTTGAGAGGCTGGGGGAGCAACTTGCCACCGGAGGAGGAGACCCCACAGTTGCACCCAACACTCCACTCGAAGACCTGGTGGGGGACACCCTCAATCCTGCAGCCTGCGTGGGGGTCACCCGGCTGGACTCCTCCCGACCCACCCAACAATCCCAAGGTAAGTGCCATGCGACTGCGACCCCGTCCCCAAACAATGCCCATGACTCCAGAGCTAGCCATTTGATAACCCCAGTAATGCAGGTCATGCACACCTGAAATGCCCTACTGCATTGTGGGACCTGTAGTGTGACCACAATTCCCGGATAGCCACACACAGCCAGACCTGTCAAGTGAAAGATATTCCTAAAGCCAGTCAGGAAATGCAAGCCTGCATGCATGTAGCAACATCTCATGTGCAAGATACATATCATTAATCATGCACCCATTTACATCACAGGTGCGTCTAAACAACCCAGCACAGACAGCGAGGCCCTCCACATAGAGGAGAACCCTGAGGACACCGAGGGAGAGGGCCCTCCTGCCCCACGACCCAGACCATCACTACCACCAGCAGCAGTACCGCCACCTCCCCATGTGGACAGGGCCACCCCTGCAGCCACAGGAGCACAGCAACCACCCAATGTGACACCCATGGCAGTGGTACAGGCCACACCACCACCACCCAGGAGGCAGACACGACGCACAGCCACTGTGCGATCTCAATCCAGCGGACTGATGAGGCAGCAGCGCAATGTCTCAACACGCGCTGGCAGGGGGAACATGTCCGAGATCCTGGGCTGGCCATAGAACGCCGGATGCTTGCTGTCCAACAGAAGCAGGCACGGCACTTGGCAGCCATCCACCTGCAGCTCAACAAAACAGCACGAAACGTGAGCCAGCTCACAGAAAGCATGCAGGTCATGACCGCAGCTGTCAGGGAGAACAGCCAGATCCTGGTGTCCCAGCAGGACATCACCCGCCGCCGCCACCGCTAGCTGCTGACCCACCTCTCAGCATACACAAGATCCAACCATCTCATCGGAAATGCCACCTCCCAACTATCGCGCCGCTCTCTTGCGATGCAAATACAGATGGTTCAATGCTGTCAGCACGTTGCCAGGCCCCTTGAACAAGTCACAACAGCTGTGCAGAGTCTGCAGGCGTCTGGCCATGGCCAAGCAAGTGGGGGGATGATGCCAGTGAGGGCACTTCGAGTCACAGCAGCCTGTTCTTGCCGCTGGTAACCGTACGCCACCGCAGCACCAGGCCCACTGCAGCATCACGTGCCAATAGTGTCGTGGAGGACATGGAGAGGCGACTGGGTGCATCCGGCCGGAGGCGCCAGTGACTCTATGAACTCTACCAGCAGGGCCATGCTGATTAGACAAGCACACCCTCTTCTCTATCATGGGGCTGTATGAGGAAATACAGTTCTCAAGTAATTTGTAAAAAATTTAAAGACACAATTTTGTGAAAATAACAGTAAGAATTTATAGTCACAAGAAAATCCGACTCATGTCATTATTACATTTGTCATGCATGAGTGCAGTGTTGTGTGAGGGGAATGGGTGCACTAGAAACAGTTCATTGTGATTTGGTTGCAGCACCTGTGTCCTTCTGCAGGATTCTCCCCGCGTGCATGATGCACATGGGCGGGTGGGCGGTTGTCCCCTTCCGACTCACTGCCAGAGATCTCCACAGGTATCCACCACTTGGTAGCAATATTGTGGAGTATTACACACACGGCCATGATGGGGCAGCAGACCTCAGGCTGGTATTTGAGGGCCCCACCAGTCTTGTGTAGGATGCGGAATCGGCTCTTTAAAAGCCCAAATGTCTGCTCAATGCAATTTCTAGTGCGAATGTGTGCAGCATTATAACGCCGCTGCTGTGGTGTGGCAGGGTTGAGGTATGGGGTGAGGAGGTACTCACGGAGGCCGTAGATGCAGTCACCTGAATGAAAGGAGCAGAGGGTGAGTGCTTGTTATGCACAGCTTCATGGTCTCGATGTACTGTTTGTTGGCATGTGTACTTACCTAGAAGGTGTCCTTCGCCAAAGTCTCCCCTGGCCAGGCGTGTGTGCATGCCGCTGTGCCAGAATATGAAGGAATCATGCGTGCTCCCCGGGTATTGTGCCACTATGTCGGTGATGATTGTCTTTGCGTTGCAGACCATCTGGATGTTCAGTGAGTGGTAAGACTTGCGGTTCCGGTACATGTATTCTGTCTCAGTGGGTGGGCAGATGTGGATGTGGGTACAGTCAATGCAACCAATTACATGGGGGAATTGTGCAATGTTGTAAAATTGTAGCTTGGTTTCATTCAAGTCCTGTTGGGTGGTTGGGAATGTAATGTAATGGTCTAGCCGGGTCAGCATGGCCTCCAGGAAACTCCTTAGGCAGCGGGACAGTGTGCTCTGGGACATCCCCCCTGCAACTGCAACTATCCCCTGGAAGCTTCCGGAGGCCAGGAGGTGCACGTAGCACAAGACCAGGACATGGGTGGGCACCGCATCGGTCCTCCTCGTCGGGTGCTGGATCAGGGGGTCAAGGTCCCGGATGAGCTTGGTAATCATTGCCCCTTTCAGCCTGTACTTTGAGTAGATTTCCTCCTCAGTCTGGCCCAGGAGTGTGACCCGCTGCCGGAAAATTCGCTCCTGGATCCTGCGTCTGTTCCTGGCTGAAGCCTGGAGCCTTCGCCGCCTTACCACCATGTAGAGTCCTGGCATTGTGAATGTCCTCATGCTCCTACTGTGTCTCCTTAAGTGTGTTTGTTCAGCCCCGCACCTGTAGCTAGATAGAATTTTTGTTAACATTTTTTTTTTACTTTATGGTTACCACCTGGTTTGAGTTCTCCTTAACTTGCGCCTCGCAAATAGCGATTTTGAGCTTTTTCGCTAATTGCGATTTTTCATGCATTTGGTTTGCGATTATTTTGCGATTTTGCAAATAAAATCACAGAAAGATTGGAAACTCGCTATTTCAGAATCACAAAGGGGTTCCACCTTGATTCTGCGATTTTATTTGCGAAGTCGCAAAATATATTTAGCGATTTCCCGATTTGGTAGTTTTTCTGTTCATGAATTGCGGTTCATGGAATTGCGATCGCAATAGCTGTTTCGCAACTATTGCAATCTCAATTTGTGTTGATAAATCTACCTGTATATCTCCTAAGATCCTCGCTCTTTGTAATTTATGGGCCTGGTGCTCAAAGGAGGCTGGTAACTGCACAATTTTTGTATCGTGCTGTAACCAGTCTTTCTTTTTGTAATTTTATTTGATTGTGGGTATTTGTAGAGTGCTTAAATTCCTGTGAGTGTCCATGCACTACAGACTGTGATTGAAAGTGCACAGAGATTATTGAAACAGGTTGATCTTCAAGGCTTTGCGAATTCTAAATAAAAACAGTTCTGAGTGGATGGCAGGAGGGAGACTGTCCCAGGCTTAAGCAGTAATCCCACAGAAAACTTGTCCTCCTAGGAGAGCTCTGAGGAACCTCGGAACCGAGACCAGATAGGCAGAAGAAGTAAGGAATGCCTAGTAAGAATCAAAGATAAATAGTTCTTAAGTGTGGCCAAGTGAAGCGCATTGTGATTACAGCAGAGCCCCTTGAATAAGCATCTCTTTTGAATGGGGAGCCAATGCAGTGTATTAAGAAGGGCAGAGAGGCTGGAATATTTAGGGATCTTCAAGGTTAATCTAGCTGCCGCTTATTGGATGGGTGGTAGTCAGCGAGTCAGATAGATGGGAAGTTCCATAAACAAAGTATTGCAATAATCCAATCTGCTTAAGGTTAGAGATGCTTAGAGCCCTCACAGTCAAAATGTTTTTCATTTCAGAAAGTTACAAACCTACTGTATTGAGGAGTAATAAAATTAGATTCCGACTCCTTGACGACAAACAACAGCAATACCCCATTTGCATTCCTATTAACAATGTTCCTTCATTAAGACCCTTATCCCTTAAAGAGACAGGGGTGAGAATGCCACAAACAGTGGCGCAATGCGACATCAGTGAGGACATGCAGTGCTCAACTCACAATGTTTGTCGCCTTCTCAAGCAGTGTCTAAGCTATTTGTTTTGACAGTTTATGCTTTAAAGGGTTTCCATAGCCCTCACCACACCCTGCTCATTCACAGGTTTTAGGATGCCTCTCTTTCTCATCCACAAAACATCTCTGAGCTCCTCCCTCTCAGAGAGGGGGTTGTAGCCCGCACTGCGACTAGGTTTGTAGTGCGAGGAGGTTAGCCGATGATGAAGCATGCCACCCACGAGTGGGTGAGGCAAACTATCCTGAAAAAGGGACTCACTAGCCCTCTTGTTGATATATAGACCCAGGGACCTTTTTCAGTGTTTTCTAATCATGATAGAGGGGAGTCTTCCTCTGCTGGCCTCTAAAACTCCTCATGCCTTCCCTTTTGTGTATTGAACCTATAGCAAGCACTGCCATTCCATGATTTGAAACAGGAAAAATTGCAAGGGTAGTGGAATGTTCCTTGGGTGCTCCCTTATTCTTTATACCATGCAAATCTATTGGATGTTAGCTGCATGTCTGGCTGTACTTGACCGTAAAATACGCTGAGAAAGGAAGAAGGCTTGCACAAGTACTGTTCAGGGGGTTCACATTTTGACTGCCCTCCTGGTAGTACATGCTGTTCATCTGATCTTCTCTACGAGACCCTAGTGCACAGATTCTTGCTCTGCTTCTGGACAGGGCCGGCTCTAGGGCTGTGTGACCGGGTGCTGACTTCTTATGGGGGCCCCTGTTTGCTAGTTTATATCGTGCTTAAAAGCACCTCCTGCAGTGTTCCTGGCCTCCAGCAAATTTCAGGCAATAATTAATATGTACAGAAAACTCTGGTGAATAATGTTCGTCCCGGAGAGATCAGAGTTTTGTCTAGTACAAGTTGTGGCGCGTGGAAGTTTTGATTCATGGTAAGGGAGTGCAGAGGGTTAACCTGCCTGCTGAAAAGTACATGTACCATGCAGATCACAAAGTGAATGTAATGTAAATAGGTCAGTGGGTTACTGCTTTGGTCAGAGACTTCCTTTTGTTAGTGTCAGTTTACAGAGAGCTATTAACTGTCATCAAATAACTGTGTGCAGACTTCAAGGTATAGATTAGAGAGTAAGGATGTTTCTCCCCAGACTTTCATTATTCTAATGTTGCAAAAAGGGTTCATTCAGGTACAAATCGGTTATTGTTATTAAAGACCGCCCCAATCCATTGTGTTACATTTTAAATTCAGAATTTGTGCTTCTTCAGACCAAGTACTCTTCAACTATACTGCCTATCAGTATGGATGACATACGAATCCACCCATTATAGTCCTCTGTCTTATGTAACATTTCCTATACACTGATTTACACACGTATGATTAATAGTCCATGTGTAATGTGTGTGTTATGTAAAGTGATCTGATACCCGTCACTTTTATGAGCGACGCTATAAAATTAATTAAATGCACCTGAGAGGGAGTGGTAATGGAGACTGTTAAAGGGTGGTAGGGAGGGAATCCGTGGCGGAGATGGTCATTGGGGGGGCGCCAAAAATCATTGTTGCACTGGCCGTCACCAGTGCTAAAGCCGGCCTTGTTTCTGGATCCCACATCAGAGCTAAGATACTCTTTTTTTGTGAGCACAGCGATCATTTAAACTATGAATAACCCACCCCTCCTGACCGCCTCTTTTTTGCCCAAGTCTCAGGGCTATATTAACCGCTTAGTAAAATACTGATGAATTGCACTTGTTTCAAGGGAATTCCCAACAGCAAGACTCTTTTCAGAAAGGATGGCCTGCTGAGCTGAGATAGGATCTTAATATAGATAGGCATTTAGGTGAGACATAACACTGTCATAACATTGAGAGCAGTTCACCTTTTTTACTCCACCCTGTACTTTCTGAGTACATAAGCATATCAGAAGGAAGAATATTACATATATTGGAAAAAAGAAGGAGGAGATGTGGCAGATATATTTATGACTGCCATGGGAAATAATGAAAAGAGTTTACCCTAGGTTTACTCTGTCCTTGAAATTCCGAGATCTCTGCTTCATTCTAAGCAATGCAATTTAGGTTGAAAGTTTTCTTCACCATTCCCCTTCTAGGAACCTGTTAAGAAGGATTCTCCAAAGGAAGAGCAGGAAACATCATGTAAAGAACTGAAGTTTACTCTCAGCACAACCTGGCATACGACTACCCCCACGACCCAGCTGCAACTGTCAGTCCTGGAGTGCCATCAGCCTCACATTCTAAGCACGAGCATAAAGAACACAAAGAGCATGGGAGCTCCAACCAAGGTAAGACTAGATCAGGAACTCCAACCAAGGTAAGAATACATCACAACACATCCTCTCCCTTTAATATTAAAACATGAAAACAGAACAGAAAGAAAAACAAAAAGAAAAACAACAACAAAAAACAAAGATAGAGAGAAACAAAGAAAATAATAAACATTCATGATCTAACATAATCCTGAAGGTATTCTGGTGGTCTGCGATTCCAAACAGCCAATTCAACAACAGGAGAGTTAGACAACTCAACATGACCCTCCCCTCTGATTCCTTGAGGAGAAGAACACAACTCATTAAAATGTGAAAGGTCTTCAACAAGTTTAGAACATGAATCATTCTTGACAACCCTGTCAGGCATAAACATCACCCCGGAACAGCTTTCATTATCCGTGTAACTTTTGTCAATAGAACCACCTTTCTGATATAAGGCAACTCTACGCAAATTCCAACGTTCTCCTCCTTCAATGACAACAAAATACCTTCCTACACTGACAACACAACATGGTCCTTTGAACTTAGTAAGACCATCTTTAATCCATCCAGATATCAATTTGATCCAGTCACCAACCGAGATCTTAGAAGGAAAAATCTGGATAGTATGTTCACCTCCAGAAGACACCCAATCCCTAAGCCAAGATGGAACAAGACAATAGCCAAGAAGACACCCTCTCATAATCAAAAATGGGGACTTGAAAGTAACACTGTTAGGAGTCGTGCAATAAGCCCATAACATGTCTTGAACAAGACAACTGGGAGACAAACCATTTGCTAAAGCAAGTTGTAAAGTTCCTTTGATAAGTCGATTAGCCCTTACCACAGTACCATTACACATCGGATTGTAAAGAGAGGTACATGAATGTTTCACTCCACACCTTTCCCAAAAACAACACATTTCACCAGAGGTAAGCTGAGTCCCATTATCTGTAAGGAGAGCTTGAGGAATACCTTCACGTAAAAACAAAGTCTCCAACACACCAATCGTGGACTTCGTTGTGACATCCTTCAAAAACTCAAGATGCAACCATTCCGAAAGAGGACCAATAAAATCAAGACAAATAGTGTGCCGCCGTTCACCAGGATCCTGAATGTGACCCATAAAACTATGAGAACCAACTTTCAATCTCTTTTCACTTTCTTTACAGAGAGTACAATTAACCATCCATTCCCTGATTTGATCATCCGTGGCAGGCCACACGAATTCTTGCTTGATGCGCCTGATGATCATACCTTGACCCAAATGACCCTCTTGGGCAAGTTTAAAGATGTGTAACCTAATGGCATTCGGGGGCACAAATCTCTCACCTCTCATAATTACATCCTTAACACGCAGAAAAAATTCATCTAACAACTTCCAGTAGGGCCTAAGTGACCATACTCTCACGAGGTGCACCTTTCTTAATAAGAGTTATAACATCTTGCAAAACTGAATCATCAATCATGGCTTCAGACCACTTTGTTTTCGAAGGGGACCATAAACTGCATTCACAAACACCAAAAACAAAAGCAACAGCCTCTTCACTTTCTAGCTTGTTGACCACCTCCTTTTCTACTGCTTCCTAATTAAGTGATATGTGTGACAGGCAATCAGCTTGTAGGTTTATCCAACCATGAATAAACTCAACATCATATAGATATTCCTGTAACCTTTCTGCAAACCTAGCAAGACGTGCTGATCCCTTTCCAGCACCCCCTGCAGACAGAATTTTCATTAAAGGTTTGTGATCAGTCCTTAACACAAACCGTGATCCCCACAAATATACTCTGAAGTATTCTACTCCCCAAGCTGCAGCAAGAGCTTCACGCTCTATTACTGAATAATTCCTTTCAGCTTGAGTGAGAGTTCTCGAGTCAAAAGCGATTGTTCTTGTAGCGCTACTCTGAAATTGGGAAAGCACCACACCAATGTCAGTACGTTTCCTGAGAGGTTCAGAAATATCAGCAAAACCGCGCACACATTTGGAATAGTACTCAACAAGTACTCAACTGAGCTGGTCCTTGTCCCTCGGGGGAGGAGCATTTTTTATGGCATCCAAAAGATTTTTTTTAGGAGCAATACCACCAGTAGAAATTGAGTACCCCAAATAGTCGACTTGATCAGTAAGAAAACTACAATTATCTTTGTTGACCGTAAGACCTTGTTGTTCAAGCTTCCACAAAACGTGCCTTAGTGTTGCAATATGTTCCTGAATAGTCTGTCCTAAAACCAATATGTCGTCTTGGAAGTAGACTACTCCAGACAAACCTTTGAGCATGTTAGACATCATTCTCTGAAAAACACTTGCAGCGGAAGCTAACCCAAAGGGCATGCGAGTAAATTGAAAAATACCTTCCGTTGTGATAAATGCTGTGAGAGACTTTGATTCTGGATGCAATCTGATCTGGTGGTAAGCACTTCGCAAATCAATTTTGGAGAAATACCTACCACCTCCAACAGACTGCAGCAACTCTTTGACATTGGGAAGTGAAAATGTGTCAGTAATAATATCTCGATTTAAGGACCTGAGATAAATGCAGAAAAGAAGTCGACCATCTGACTTAAGCGTCAAAACCACCGGAGAAATCCAAGAGGATATTTCCACTGGTTCAATAACTCCAGACTTCAATAAGTTGTTCAACTAATCTTTAAGGCCTTGTCTGACAGAGAGAGGAACTATCCTAAGCTTGTGTTGTATTGGGCACGCAATGGGCATGAGAAGGATCTCATGCTGATACCCTTTGACGCAACTAAGCCTATCCTCAAACACCTTGTGGGCATCTCGAAGGATATCTTCAACCTTTATGCCATCTTCTACTACCATGATTTGATTTGTAGCTCTGGGATTGATGACAATGTGTAGGTCATATTGGTGCATCCAACCAAGGATTGGGGGACCCTCTTTGGAAACATAAATCTTACCATGAGTGGTGCGTGAGTTGAAAGTGATCTGACCTGACATGTACCCAAAAACATCTATGGACTGGCACTGACAACCTACTGGGTTAATATCCTTTTTGAATAAAGACACCCCTCCCCAGATGGCTCGAAAAAGGGACTCAGGAATAATCGTGTACATGGAACCAGAGTCCACCATCAAGATGATACCCTTGCCACAAACATGAAATGCAGCTGTAGGTCTATTTAATCTAGGAGAGTTTTGAGTAGCACCTAAAATAGTTTGATCGTACTTCTCTCCCACTACTAAGAGCTTATTTACAAAGGTCTTGTGATTGTCACATTCATGTACCACACTTATTTTGGATTTAGACCTATCAAACAAATCAGATTGCTTACACATTATAGCAAGGTGCCCTTCATGCCCACACCGTCGGCAATTCTGATGAATCGCAAAACATTTTTTAAAGTCAGCTAAATGATACTGACTTCCACAACGCAAACACTCTCTGGACTTAGATTTAGAAGTAGCCCCAGAAACATTAGTAGGTTTAACACTTTTCCTCATTACAGCACTGACATCAACATACTCATCTCTTAATTCAACATTTCCTATTTCTTTCAACGGTGTGTTCTTTTTGCTCAATTCTTTAATACATCTCTGAGATTCTTCGATGACTTTAGCCAAATCAATGGCATCTTTCAAAGAAGGATCTTTAGCAGCCCACAGCCTTTCTTGAATCTTCCTGTCACAACATTGAACGATCAAATGATCACGAATCAGTTCATCAGTCATGGTTTCAAAACGACACTTGACTGTAAGTTTGCATAACCTAGAGACAAAATCATCAATGCTTTCTCCTTCTAGTTGCGGCTGAGTATAAAACTTATGTCTAATTAAAACCAAATTAATTTCCTTTGAAAATCTTGTTTCAAGTCTCTTAATAGCTTCTTTAAATACATCATCCATAGGTTGTCCATTAGGTCCCATAGCCATCGGTAAGTACTTAAACACGAGTTGACCTTCAGTACCTAATGCGCTCAATACCAACGCTTTTTTCCTGCCAGGGGTAAAATGAATACCATCAAGCGCTACTATATAAATATGAAGCATTTCAACCCAATCTTCCCAAATTATTGGTGGAGGACCTACCTGGATTAGAAAGAAACAATGATGGAACAATTACATTGGAAGAATTAGCAGGCATGTTTAAATTTAAAAGCTCAAATAGTAAGTAAAAGGTTGTGTAGAACTCAGATGGAATAAGTAAAATGCTGAAAGAACTAAAAACAAGAAAAGAACGACAGACCAAGCAAAGTGTGCAGATCACCGTAAATAAATGCACTTGGAAATGTATTTTGGCCTGTACCAGAAAAGCAAAACACACAAGATGATGGACGGAATGTTGCACAATGGCAAAACATTCACCCCCAGTCACAGATCTGGGTTTAATCCATTGTTATGTTGCTCACCAAGCCACGCCAGTGCAGACGTGGCCATATGCAAATCAGTCTTGACCCTGTGCCTCATGGGAACAGTGCAGACCAAACTGCCAAGCCATGTCTTTCCTGGACTGGAATCAAGCATCCTAGGACTGGTTTCTGGCTATCAGCCATCTTCAGCCAGGATAGCTTGACTCCAGTGGCTTAGTGAGCAAGGGACCCACGTCTGGGCATACCCTTCCCACATAGGGTGAACAGCAAAACACACAAGATGATGGATGGAATGTTGCACAATGGCAAAACATTCACCCCCAGTCGCAGATCTGGGTTTAATCCATCGTTATTTTGCTCACCAAGCCACCCCAGCTCAGACATGGCCATATGCAAATCAATCTTGACCCTGTGCCTCATGGGAACAGTGCAGACCGAACTGCCAAGCCATGTCTTTCTTGGACCGGAATCAAGCATCCTAGGACACAGCTTTAATAGTAGTTTCTGACCACAGAACATGCTCTCTTGATTGTTATAATTTCCCATCATTGCTTGTGCTGTTGGATTTGCCAGCAGCATTTGCTATTGCGTCTCATCTTAAGGTGCTCCAAAAGCTGCAGGAGATTGGAATCCATGGCAGAGAGTAGATGCTGGGGAGCAGTGGTCGAAGTGGGGAAAAAAAAATAGGGGAACTGTGGGTGGAGAATAAGGGGGCGGGAACAACCGAAGATTGAATCAGTGGGCGGAGTCAGGGGTGTGGCTAGAAATAGCAAAACATACCAATTTTTTGTACGTTTAGCATTTCACTGACCAGTTACAGCTTATAATGTTATTTAATTAAAAAAATGGATATGTTTATTTGAGGTTTAATTCAGGAAAAAGCAAACACTCATAGGGAATTCAGGTTTATGTAAAGCATGTGAAATATAAGCAGGAACAACATGTTACCTTAATGCTTTTACTCTCATTGTTCAGAAATCCATGAATATTTTTTGTCTCAAACATTGAGGTCATGAATGCAGGGCTCCTCCTATACACATGTGTTAAGCAGGGCTCAGAAGAGAAAGGGACTCTTCAGGAGAATCTAGACTCACAGAAACCCACAAAGGCTCCTTCATATTTATGTCAGCCAGCTGGCTGCTCAATCATAATATAGTAAAAAGAACAACTGGTGGACAGAATGCAGAGCAATATCATACATTCACCCCAGTGCAGAGAGATGGGCCTAAATCCATTGTTTATTTGCTCACATGCGATTTCAGTTTGGACCCAGCCATATGCAAATCAGCCTTGATCCTGTGCCCAATGAGAACAGTGTAGCCCGAACTGCCAGGCCAGGTCCTCCCTGGACTGGAAACAAGCATCCTAGGACCGGTTTCGGGATTTCAGCCCTCATCAGCCAGGATAGCTTGATTCCATTGGCATGGAGAGCACAGGACTCATGTCTGAGCATACCTGTCCCACTCGGGGTGACAAATGCAAAAAGAACAATTGATGGACAGAATGCAGAACAAGGTCATACATTCACCCCAGTTCAGAGATCGGGGCTTAAATCCATCGTTTTTTGCTCACCATGACATTCCAGTTTGGACACAGCCATATGCAAATCAGTCTTGATCCTGCGCCCAATGTGAACAGTCCAGCCCGAACTGCCAGGCCATATGTATTCAAGTGTCCTTTCATTCGGGAAGTGAACACAAAGCAGTACCCACTGAACTATACACATAACATATTGCTCTTTGATATGCATGGTACATGTTCTTTGCAGCAGGTATATTACCCCTCTGCACTACCATAGATGAGTAAAATAGCCACTAGACAAAACATGCTCCCATCTCCCTCCAGCAGGTACATTGATCACCAAAGTTATCTTGACACTTGTATTGTTGACCGAAACCTGCTGAATATACAAATAACTTTGCAGTGTTTTTAAAACTCTTGCACTTGCACAAAACCGGTCCCCCCAAACTAAACTGGCCCCCTACCCTTCCAGTCGCCCTGGGAAACGCCTACTCCTGCCCTTTCACTGCTCCTGTCCAGTCAGTACTCCTGCTCATGCTCGATCAACACTCCTGCTTCGTCAATTCCCCCGACCCCTCCCTTCTCCTGGCCCGTCACTTCTACTGGCCCATCACTTCTCCTGCCCGTCACTTCTCCTGCCCTTCATCTGGCCCGTCACTTCTACTGGCCCGTCACTGCTCCTGCCCTGTTCACCGCTCCTGCCCTGTTAACCGCTCCTGCCCCGCTCACCGCTCCTGCCCTGTTCACCGCT
This sequence comes from Lissotriton vulgaris, assembly GCF_964263255.1. NCBI lineage: Eukaryota > Metazoa > Chordata > Amphibia > Caudata > Salamandridae > Lissotriton > Lissotriton vulgaris. The sequence goes on from NC_141696.1 coordinate 1,108,163,685, forward strand.
CCTGCCCCGCTCACCGCTCCTGCCCCGTTCACTGCTCCTGCCCCGTTCACTGCTCCTGTCCCGTTCACTGCTCCTGTCCTGTTCACTGCTCCTGTCCTGTTCACTGCTCCTGTCCTGTTCACTGCCCCTGCCCCATCACCTCTCCTGCCCGTCACCTCTCCTGCCCCGTCACCTCTCCTGCCCGGTCACCTCTCCTGCCCCGTCACCTCTCCTGCCCCGTCACCTCTCCTGCCCCGTCACCTCTCCTGCCCCGTCACCTCTCCTGCCCGTCACATCCCCTGCCCGTCACATCCCCTGCCTGTCATGTAACCTGCCTGTCACTTCTTGTGCCCGGTCACCCCTCCTGCCCTGTTGCCTCTCCTTCCACGTCTCCTCTCCTGCCCTGTCGCCTCTCCTGCCCCATCACTGCTCCTGCCCCATCACTGCTCCTGCCCTGTTCACTGCTCCTGCCCCGTTCACTGCTCCTGCCCCGTTCACTGTTCCTGCCCAGTTCACCGCTCCTGTCCTTTCACCGCTCACATCCGGTTACTGCTCTAGCTCATGCCCCGACACCTCTCCTGCCTCGTCACCTCTCCTGCCTCATCACCTCTCCTGCCCTGTCACCTCTCCTGCCCCGTCACCTCTCCTGCCCCGTCACCTCTCCTGCCCATCACCTCTCCTGCCCGTCATGTCACCTGCCTGTCATGTCACCTGCCTGTCATGTCACCTGCCTGTCATGTCACCTGCCCAGTCACCTCTCCTGCCCTGTTGCCTCTCCTGCCCCGTCACCTCACCTGCCCATCACCTCACCTGCCCATCCCATCACCTGCCTGTCATGTCACCTGCCCGTCACTTCTTGTGCCCGGTCACCTCTCCTGCCCCGTCACCTCTCCTGCCCCGTCACCTCTCCTGCCCCGTCACCTCACCTGCCCATCACCTCACCTGCCCATCCCATCACCTGCCTGTCATGTCACCTGCCCGTCACTTCTTGTGCCCGGTCACCTCTCCTGCCCTGTTGCCTCTCTTTCCACGTCTCCTCTCCTGCCCTGTCACTTCTCCTGCCCTGTCGCTGCTCCTGCCCTATCACTGCTCCTGCCCCGTTCACTGCTCCTGCCCCGTTTACTGCTCCTGCCCCGTTTACTGCTCCTGCCCCGTTTACTGCTCCTGCTCCGTTCATTTCTGCTGCCCTGTTCATTTCTGCTACCCCGTTCACTGCTCCTGCCCCGTTCACTGCTCCTGCCCCGTTCACTTCTCCTGTGCTTTCACCGCTGCTGTCCTTTCACCGCTCACACCCGGTTACTGCTCTAGCTCATGCCCCGTCACCTCTCCTGCCCTGTTCACCGCTCCTGCCCTGTTCACCGCTCCTGCCCCGCTCACCGCTCCTGCCCTGCTCACCGCTCCTGCCCCGCTCACCGCTCCTGCCCCGTTCACTGCTCCTGCCCCGTTCACTGCTCCTGTCCTGTTCACTGCTCCTGTCCTGTTCACTGCTCCTGTCCTGTTCACTGCTCCTGCCCCGTCACCTCTCCTGCCCATCACCTCTCCTGCCCCGTCACCTCTCCTGCCCCGTCACCTCTCCTGCCCATCACCTCACCTGCCCATCACATCACCTGCCCGTCACATCACCTGCCTGTCATGTCACCTGCCCGTCACTTCTTGTGCCCGGTCACCTCTCCTGCCCTGTTGCCTCTCCTTCCACGTCTCCTCTCCTGCCCTGTTGCCTCTCCTGCCCTGTCGCTGCTCCTGCCCTATCACTGCTCCTGCCCCGTTTACTGCTCCTGCCCCGTTTACTGCTCCTGCCCCGTTTACTGCTCCTGCCCCGTTCACTGCTCCTGCCCCGTTCATTTCTGCTGCCCCGTTCACTGCTCCTGCCCCGTTCACTTCTCCTGTCCTTTCACCGCTGCTGTCCTTTCACCGCTCACACCCGGTTACTGCTCTAGCTCAAGCCCCGTCACCTCTCCTGCCCCGTCACCTCTCCTGCCCCGTCACCTCTCCTGCCCATCACCTCACCTGCCCGTCACATCACCTGCCTGTCATGTCACCTGCCCGTCACTTCTTGTGCCCGGTCACCTCTCCTGCCCTATTGCCTCTCCTTCCACGTCTCCTCTCCTGCCCTGTCGCCTCTCCTGCCCCATCACTGCTCCTGCCCTTCATCATCCCCATAAGGTCACCAATCATAGACTTCAGAACATTGGAATATTTTCTTAAATCACTAACAGACTCCTAAATACTGGGGTCAAACGCCGGGGCTGTCATTGCTTGAGTTGGAAAAGATTTGTCTGCACAGATGGCGTCATTATCAATGGAGCTTTGCAGGGGGGCGAATCTGTTAGTACATGCAATTATTAAATCTGCCAAATCATGTGCACATGGGTCAGGAGGTGGTGTAAATACTGCTTCCAAATATGAGCTTACTCGTTTGGTTATGGGTGCAAAACCACTCTTGCCCTTGAGTTTCTCAAACATCTTTGGAATGGTGTGTGTTACACCGGGGCCTGTATGGGGAGGACAACTGTCAACAGAACTAGAAGTGGCGTGAAAACGGCCCCGGTGCACCTCCGGGCCGAGATTGCCGGGAAACAGTCTGGTAGGCATTGATGAACGTTGCTTCAGCAGGTAAACACTGTGAATATCACTGCCACAAAACCCAACTAATAGCAGCTTTAAATTGGCATGTAAATTTGCTGGCAGCGTCCTCACAAATGAGGTGTGATTACGGGCTCACAGCAGCCGCAGGGTCATCAAAGTAGCCGTTTTCGCACTATGCTACACTGATGGCCCTTTCAGTCTCACTTTACAGGCCCATTAGACCCAGCGGGGAAGGGGAGGAGGCCGGGCGCAGTGCAGAGGCCTTCTGAATATTCACGTTGCACCACTCATGCGTGAAAAAGTAAAAAAGGTGTACTTTAAAGTATGGCAATTTTACAGTCCCCGGTACGCTCTTTCAAAACTAAGAAGTAGGGGAACGGACTAACATAATTTTAAGAAGTAAGGGCACGCCGTGCCCTTCCGTCCCCGCCCACTTTTAACGCTGCTGGGGAGGCAAGATGGCGTCTGGCTAGACGCGTCGGGAGAACGCTCCCGAAGTCACTGGGTGAAAGGCTTCAGAAAAATGATGTGTAACCCGTCAAAACCCGTACCTGATAAGCACCGATCGGGTGGAGAATATATGGAACCCGGCAGAGAGAACGGCGATCTGATTTCGGCAGCTGTGCTGATCGTGGAAGCCCTGTTGCCGTTCATCGAGGCTGGGGAACGGCGGCAACGTCAGACGGAGCTGACTGCTGGGATCGGCGGAGCAGCAGGGGGCGGCGACTCCGGGAGGAGAGACGACTGCGGAGCTGGCGGAGCTACCTGCGAAATCGGTGGAGCGAGGTCGGAATTCCCGGAGCCGGCAACAGCAGCTGTGTCCAGCAGAGGAGACAGGGAACTACAGGAACGATCAGGCTGTTCTTCGAACTGCTCCTGGAGCCTCCTTGGAAAAAGACTGAGAAGAAGCTGGGCAGGGGGAGAAACAACCCTCTGACTATAACACCAACAACAGCAGCAGCAACATATCGGGTAAGCAAGAGGGTAAGCAAGAGACAGTATAAAAAAGACAGCTTGTTTAAAATACTCAGAGTACTGGGGAACAGACTGCTTAGATTAGAGGTTATATACTTCTAAGCAATTATTTATCCGACTCTTGCACTAGTGTCTGATTTTAACGAGTTCATATACTCTCTAGCTTGAATCTCTGAGGTGAAAACTCGGGTAGTGTTCTTATAAATATTCTTAAGTCTGGCAGGGTTCATTAGGTAAGCCTGAAGACCCATCTGATGACACAGCTCTATCAATTCACGTAACCTCCACCTCCTTTCAACTGTAGAATGACAGAAGTCTGGGGTAGTAAAAAAAGAGTGAGAATCAAAAGATCGTTTGGCGTATGGACGCGCTTTGGAGTACACTTCCTCTCTCAAAAGGAAGTTCCCAAATAAATTAAGATTGCGCGAGGTCTAGTGTTACCGTCTTGTGAGGTATGTTGGTTCTTTTTCAACATAATTGAGAATCAATGGACCCTCTGTATTTCTTTCTCCCAGTCCCAATGATTTAATTCTGGAAAAGCCCCCCTCATCAGTTTCACAACGAAAGCCTTAATGTCATCTCCTTCCACTTTTTCCTCTATGCCAAGGACCCGCAAATTATTGCGGCGCTGCCGATACTCCAACTCTTCCAGCTTCCATTGTACATCTGTCATCAATTTCTCCCCCCCCCCCCCCCCCACTCCTCGAAGTTGAATCTTTGGCTCGCGTATCTTCCAATGTGCTAACCCTCTCCTCCAGTTGAACCACTCTGGCATTTGTATCTGTGCATATCTTAGCCACTTTCCGAATTGCCCCCTGCAGGTTTTTATTCACCAGTCTATTCTTCTTTCCTTCTGTCTTGATTTCCTCCTGTACCTTCCTGATTGACCCAAGAATAAGTTGTAGTGAAGAGGCCTCTTTAGATTCCCTATGGACCCCTCCCTGTGATGTTTGTTCTGAGTAAACATTTTGAGTAGCTGAGTAGTCCCATCTTAAAAGTGGTTCATGACTTAACCCACTTATTGACTTTTGACTAACCCTGCTTTCTCCTGGGAATGTGTGTCTCTTTGTCTACGTGACAACCTCTTCTTTCTTATTTCCGTCTCTCTCTCCAGAGAAGAAGATCCTCTCCTTGCCTCTGAGCTTGAAATAAAGATTAGGTCTGGCGTGTCTCTAATTTCACTATCTTCTAACTCCTCTTGCTCTTCTATCTCCGAGGATATGTTTTCCGATCCCTCTGAGTCATCAGTGACTGTGTAAAAATTTTCCATAGTCTCCTCGGGAACGCCGTTGTTCACTGTAATTTCTTGAATTAATGATTGCGTTGTGACTGCATCCTCTTTTAATTCTCCTTCTTGGCCTTCCGCCCCTTTATCTGGAGGTTTCATTATTACTACAGTATTAGGGGGCACGCACCAATTTTGGACAGGAGCCTCAGTGCCAGAGATAGTTCCTGTTGTGATCGCTAGCATCTGTCTCAATCATCTCGCTCCACTGGGTATTCCCCCCTGTAGCACCCCCTACCGTATCATCCTCCGCTACTGTGTTTTTCGTGAGGGCTTCAGTCTGACTCATCGGGGTGAAAAATCCTGCAATGCTGTTACTGTTGTTGTGTGTCCCTGAATTCGGAGCCACATTTTCTCAACTTTGGGCAAAGATGTATAGGGGGATTGAAAGCGCTATATAGATGCCCAGTTATAAGGGTCAGAGTAGCGGGGGAACAGAGCGAAAATATTAACATCCAGCGTGGTACTAGGCAGGGGTGCCCCTGCTCACCATTGCTCTTTGCCTGTTATATCGATTCTTTAATAAGACATATAGAAATAAATAGGTTTATCTGTCCTATCGTTCTTAATGGTTATGAGACGAAAGTTTTGGGTTACGCAGACGACCTCGCAATTATGTCACCTACTCCAGCAACAGCGATAGTAGAAATAGAAAAAGAGGCAAAAAAATATGGGCTTCTGTCTGGATATAAACTGAATCAAACTAAAACACAGATAGTTATTAACCAATTTGTCGCAATAAATGATGAAAGGATTACAGATTCAGCTGTCTACTTGGGCATTCCGATAACATCTTATTTATCCAAGTTGGTTGAGGAAAATGTGACTCCTGTGATTAGGAAGGCCAAACGAGATTTGGATAGGATGGATAATTTACATCTTACAATAACTGGATGCTGTAATGTAATTAAGATGCTACTTCTTCCCAAAATGTTATATTGTTTTCGAACTATTTCTTTAATGTTTCATAATAATTGGTTTAAGGACATTGATGGGGTCTGCAATCGATTTATATGGGCAAAAGGTAAAACTCGGAGGGCCATAAAACTGTTAGCACTTTCTAAGGAAAAGGGAGGTTTGGCTGTTCCAGATTTTAAGGGATATTATTTGGCAGCAGCCTTGCAGTATCTTAGAGGACTTCTCGGGGGAGTTAAATTACTACAAAAGAACAAAGTTTAAGGTCTTCGCTGCGGCTATATCAGTGTGGTCTATGGTCCGGAAAAAAATTAAGAGGGTCATTATAATTGTGGTTTTTCCGCATCCTCGGGGCCGGCGGAAGCCACCGCCGGCCCAGAGGATGCGGAAAAACCGCAGCGGACAGACCAAAGACCCACGGCCCCATTAGGATGGCTGGTGGGTCCTGGTTTCCGTCCGCTGCTTTTCCGCCGCGGTCGGCTTACAACCGCAGCGGAAAAGCTCTAATATGGTGACGGTGTCTTCCAGACACCGTCCACCATATTAGGATGGCCTGTAAATTATGCTTTTCCGCGGCAGGTTTTCCGCAGTGGAAAAGCATACGGAACTTCACTGCGGGGGCCCGTTGCGGGCCCCCTAGGTGAAGGGGGGGTGGGGGGTGCACATGGGGGGTACCTATGGTACCCCCTGCATTTGCATGCAGAAAGCGGCAGGCACCGCGCGGTACCTGCCTCTTACTGCATGCAAATGCAATGCGTGCATTTTTAACATTGCCGCGGGTGCAGCTTGAAGCCGCACCCGCTGCAATGTTAAAAATAGAGGATGTGACTGCCAGGGTGGCGGTCACATCCTAATTGCACAGGAGGGAACTCCGCATGCTATGCGGAGGTTCCCTCCTGCTCTGGGGTCGCGGACGGACGCAAGTCTGTCCGCGATCCTAATGAGACCCTAAGTTAGGAAGGATGAGTTTTTACACACCTCTATATAAGAACGAGCTTCTCCCGGAAGTTTTTCATGATCAAGTCATGAAAACATGGGATAATTCTGGGGTGTGCACTATAGGAGATATTATAGACGACTCTGGTATAATCTCTTTTGAAAGGGCATGCCAATTATACAAGCTAGATCGTAGAGACTTTTTTAAATTCCTACAGATTAGATCAGTAATACAAAGGAAAATGTCAGGGGGTGTTAATTTTAAAATAGAGGATCTGATGGAACACATTCAAGATGAAAAGGGCTGCTCAATTTCACAATTGTATTGGGTGTTGGATCAATATAAAGACGACGACAGGATTAAAGTTTTTGATAAATGGAGAAGGAAGCTAAATTTAGTAGGAAATGAGGGGGAAAAATCGTTGCAGTTTACTAATTCTATTGTCAAGGTTGCTAATCTGCAGGCACAATGTTATAAAACTTTTCATGAATTATATTATACACCGCATAGAATAGCACGATGGGGGGGAACTAGCGGGATATCCTGTCAGAGGTGCCAAAGTATACAGGCGAACACTATACATATGTTTGCAGCATGCCCAAATCTAAACCCTCTTAAACAGGCGATTGAAACATTCTTTAGTGATGAACTAGGGATATTAATTAGTTTAACAAATGAGATTATGATTTTGGGTGTTGGGACAGAAGGGCTGGATATTCCCCATCAAGAATTTATATTTATTGCAATGGCCATAATTCGACTTTGTATAGCAACCCTGTGGAAGGATCCTAATCCCCCGTCATTTAACCAATGGCTCTTAAGAATGTTATCAATGTATACCTTGGAGAAATCTCTGTATGAAAAAAAAGGTTGCAAAGCGATGCAGTCCTGTAAACGGATCTGGGCACCGGTAGAGCATTGGAAATTAAGAATAGAGGGGTAACCTATAGTATTATAATAATAATTATTTTTGTCTCTTGGCCAGGTCTTTTTCGTGATTGTATTTGTGTAATGATTTATTTGTCTTGAGAATTTTAATTATTCAATGATGTATATCTGATGTATGGAATACGTCTATGGAACGCAACAATTGGTCGGAACTGTGTGAATTGTATTATCTGATGATGAATAATAAAAAATAAAAAAATAAATAAAAAAAAGGAATCCATGGCAGAGTATTACAATGGTTCGATAATTTTTTAACAAACAGAACTCAGACCAAGATTGTCAAAGGTTATTGATTTGAACCTTTAGCATATGCAGATGATAATCAGCTAAACATCTCCTGTGATAAAGATCTGGATAAGGCTAAAAAACACTTCTCAGATAGGATGAAATCCATCTTTGCCTGGATGACGATAAACGGTGTCCTATTGAATGCTGCAAAACAGAGATTATGCTGTTTGGCAAGACCCTCTGAATTAGGCACAGCTACAATTCCTAAACTGATAGTCAAGAACTTGGGCGTTTGCCTGGACCAATTGCTGACAATGAAAGAGCAGGTTTTGACTACAACAGGCACCTGTTTTAATATGATGCACCTATTGAGGAGAATTTTTCCTCTCCTCCTTCTTTCTGTGAGGAAAACCTTGGTCCAAGCATTTGTTCTCAGCCGCCTGGATCACTGTAAGGCCTAATTCGCTTCTAAAAATGAGACATTATTAACTAAATTAACTAAACTGCAAGTTGTTCAAAATACCACAGCACGTCTCATTAGTAATCTTCCTTCCAGGACTGCTTCTTCTCCCCTTCTGTGCTCACTTCATTGACTGCTGGTCCATAAAAAATTATTTTTAGAAATTGCTGTTTGACACTTAATTCGTTGATCTGGAAAGGCTCAAGCTACCCATCCTTGAAGCTTACATATCACCGGCCAGTCAGACTTTTAAGATCTAGTGACAAAGCTCTGCCTGCTCACTGTCCCACGGGTCAGAAAGTCCAGGTTTAGGGGCAGGTCTTGCACCTAGCTAGCAAGTCTGAACTGAAATGATTCACCACTTCACATATTGATCATTTTAAATTCAGAAAACTCATTAAGACAGAGCTATTTTTAGCTGAGTAGTTCTGTGTTTTTGCCTGTAATCTGCACTGTGCCCAGATACCCCACCTAGGGTCATAAGCACATGATATTAATTAAATTAACATAACAAAACGAAGTGATAGCTGAACTGACCTTTCCTCATACAAAGCTGATCTCAAACATTTCTATAGAACTTTTGGAATAACATGTTAAGTTCCCAATGCTGCTGATGATGATAATTATGATGCCATCTAAATAATAAGGATCTCCTTGAAGGAAAACATTCCCTCCAAAAGGCTGTCTAAAACTTTACTTTAAGTAATAGCAACTGTAAAATCAAATTTTACATTGAAAAGGTGTCTTTTGGTATGCTACTAACTTTGGCACCTTTTGCTGAATCTGAATAAAATTCCTGTTCTAATAGAGTTAGCAGCTATGGGCCTTATTACAACAACAGCGGTCCATATATTGGTATTAATGCAATATGAGCTATTGAGGTAGTCACCAGACTGGTGGTCCACCTGCCACATTCTAACAATCTCTGGTGGTCTTGCAGCAGTGTGAGGCTGGCAATATGCTGGAGGTGCCTGCTGTGGCACCGCCATGCATATTACTAGTTTCCTCACGCCACAGTTTTCATGGTTGTGAACCCGCCATGAATAATACGGTGGTGAGGAAACAAAGCTGTCCCTACAGGGCCTATTGTTGCCTCTGCACCATGGGGTGCATGCAGGGGGCACACATTGTACCCCCCCTGTATCCATGCACCCCAGTTCATGCAGGGCATGGACTTGACAGAGCAGGCCCTGAAGGAACTGACTTTGGCCCTCCCATTGCGGTGCCTATTTCAAAGGCACCACCGTGGGACTGAGAAAGTATTGCCCACCAGAGACTTTAACATTCTTAGTCTGGGGGGCGGTCTATTTTAGCTTTGATGGTCTCTGAGTAGACGGCGGCGTTGCGGCCCCGCCCCAAGACCGCCAAAGTCAAAATAAGGCCCCAAGTCTTGGCAGGTCAAGAGTCATGCAGATCCGTCTTGAGCATAAACTTAAAGGAGGGAGTCAAAACATTTGTGTTGTTGCATTTTAACTCCCATAGGTACATTTCCTCTGTGTTAATTCAAGAATCAATGAGTGAAATTACACCAAACTTGGCATCAAACAAGACCGTAACTCAGAACAAGGCCTTTCCTTGGTTTGATTTTTAATAAATCTGTTTCTGAGATATTTGCATTAGAAAAAGGTGTCATTCAGACTTCGAAGGGTTAATAATTGTACTTCTCCCTTAGTTCCTTGTTTCATCTGACTGGTAAAGTAATCTTATAATGTATAATGCCCTATGGGGCCTACTGTGGGACATTTGAACATTATAATGAACCTGAAAATGTTGAGTTCCTTTTCAAATTGTGACAATTCTAGACAGTATTGCCTTAATTTGTTTTATTTTTATTTGGGATTTTTCTATAGGAGGAACTCGACCCGAAGGTATCTGAAGCTTTACATGAGCACCAGTTGCGTCACAGACAGACACATTTATTTTGTTAGGCACTTGGAGATTAAGGGATTGCCCAGAATCACAGGGAGCTGAGCGTCTCGCCGAGACTCGAAACCTGTTCCCCAGATTAGAGGTTGTCTGCTCTAGTCCTTAGGCCACATCCTCAGTGGCATAGTATAAGCAGTCTAGACCTTGAGGTGGTCATTGTATAAAATGGCCTTCCAACACACATTTTGAGGCATCAAATAGGTTGCGGAATAAAAAATCTTTCCTGCCATATTATGAACATTATGGCTTACTCTGGCGCTATAGGCACAATATTGTTCATTCCTTGCATAACTCTAGCCATTGCATCAGGTGGTTGTCCTTTGACTATTGACGCCATCTTTCAGATTGATTTCTTGAAGCTTGTTAGAATTATCGTGGCCATTGTAGGTACTGTGGGGCCCTCTCTCATCCATGGAGGACATTCATTGCTTTTTGGTGGCATCGTGACATAAAGTGGCATAAACATGTTCTGGCGCTCACTATCATATGATGGCCTTCACCGGCATGTGTTTACATTACACGAGAATCCTACATGATAACGTGAGCCCGATTTTGTCCATTTTGGGCAGTAGTACATCTAAGTACTTCAACAAAGTAAAACACTGAGATTTGTTGTCCAAATTCATGGGTTTCTAAAAAATGAAAAGTTGGCCTTCTGGTGAGAAAAATGCACTTAAAAATGTGCACGCTTTTGTTTGTGGAATTGTGTTTATTTGCTAAAAATTCAAATTAAAGAGTGCCATTTGACATAAGATATTTAGCCTGATATTTGAAGGTAAATTGTTTCATTGCTATATTTAATTCAAAACTAAAATGTAAGCAAGGTTTCATGTTCATTTGGGCATACTTAGTACTAATGCTATATCAGCTATCGCTGCTGTTTCATGATTTGTGTCAAGGTATTTCACATTTACATTTAAAAAATATTTTTATGACATTATAGTAGGTAGTACAGTCTTGACAGCAGAGTCTGTAATATATGTGAAAAAACAATTTGGTCAGGGCAGAATGATGGAAGGTAGAAGTGAACAAAGATGTCATAGACGTCTTTAAATCACGTATGCTGTAATATGCACAATTATTTTTCAAGTTTACATGGGGAGAATGGCAATCTCAGTGGACATTCCTTACAGGTTTTGTACTAATTCATAAGTAGCTATTCGAAATTCACCTTTTTTAAGCGTTCTCACTAATTGTCAAACATTCTATAAGTTTGTCCAAACCTGGCTTTTTACATCATCTATCCACTTTTTTGTGTTTACATAGTCCGTCTGTTCTGTCATGTTCCATGCAGTTTCCGAAGCCTTTCAATGTCACTGTATCACTTCAGATATTGCTGTTCGATCATTCAACTAATTATAAATATCCTTAAGTTGAATAAAATGAACAGTGCCAGATTGGAGTTAATACTTTGGTGATAGCTGACTGCTTTTTGGTCATGTCAAAGCGTGTTTAAAAAAAATATATATATACTGTTGGGGAAATTGAATGACAAAGTAACAGGCCAATAGTTGCGAGGGTTGGTTGAACGGCCCTATAAGTAACTTATTTATTTATTTTATAGTTAATTAACACCATAACAAAATAGTTATAAAATCATTAGAATCTGACAACAAGAGACACTACATTTTCATAGACGTTTTAACAATATGATCAACAATAATCCATTTTACAAGTAACCTATACAGTGCCCTTATTAAAATCCCAAGGGGCAGATTTATGATAACTGTCGCATCCCCAAGGATGCGCCAGTTATTTTGCGCCGCTGCTCCGACACCCATGGTGCGCCGCATTTACAATGCAGCGCACCATGGGGTAAAAACGGCACAAATGCGTGACGCATCTGTGCCGTAAAAGTGACGCATTGCTGGAGTTGCGTCGCAAGCGCGACATGGCTCCAGCAAGGCTCGGGGATGCCCCATCTTTACAATGCTGTGTCAAGACCTACGCCTGCTTCAAGCAGGCGCAGGGTTTTGACGCAGCATTGGCCTGAAAGTGACTGAGTGAAATCTTATAGATTTCACTCAGCCACTTTTGCGTGGCGCACCTGCCCCGGAACTCCCACCCTGCACCGGAACGCCCACAAGTGGCGCAGGGCTTTACAACGTGACGCATCTGCCTAGATGCGTCACGTTGTAAATGGGTCGTAGGGATGCGCCACGTTTACGCCGCAGTTGCGTGACGCAAACGTGGCGCATTCCCAACATAAATCTGCCCCCAAGTGCTTAGTTCTAGCCCAGTGTAAATGGATCAACTCCATCTCGAAAGTAGTACGTCATCTCGTTAGTATAAAATATTAAATATGCCAAAAACAAAATCAGGAGTATATACAGAGATCACATTTATATTGAAATGTCTTAGATAAAAATAATGCCCAAGTCCTTTATTTGGGGACCGGTGGGGTAATTCAAACTAGAAGGACGAAATGCATATTGCATTCTTATCTTGCCTAATTTAGAGCTTCAAGTTCTTCAATTGGGAGCCCCAAATCCCAGTAGTTCTGTCTAAGAAGGATTACATCTCACCACCGTGCCACAACCGCCCTAGGTTTCACTGTCTTTCCGAACAGCTCTAACTTACAGTCCGACAGAGCGGGTAAATTAATTATAGACATTATTTCGAAGGAAAAGTTGACGCCCGGGTGAAGAACAGTAATGTATTTAAGATGTTAAAAAATGTAGCAAATCTCCCCAGCCCCCCTGGTGAGCTGCTGCTGAAGCAAAATGCTGATGCCTGTTCACAAGAGTGAATTCCCTCTGCGAAAAAATCGAGTTTAGCAGTAGTCTCCTTTGTTGATCTAGAGCAGGGCAACCGCGTAAAAGATACAACCATGATTCCCGATAATTGTTGCATAGCCTACACATAAAATGCCCCCGCCACCAGCCCAAAAATGGGTTGAAATCTCTTATTGGTAATGCAAGCACTCTCATTTAGGGATTTGGTCCCGAGTATTTGCATTAATGAGATATAAAAAATATTTTTGTGGCTTCTCAACATTATAGGAATCCGTTAGGGGCTGAGCCCATCTGTGAGTCTAAATGGACTGTAAATCCTGTGCCCAGGAGGACTCTTTCATTTGCTTGTTAATAGCTGTCTTCACTGCCCGATAAAGGATGGCACCATCCCCAGAGCGGATTCCTCGATCTTGAATAGCAGGATCGCCTTGTGAAGTTCAATAGACCATGGGTTGCCCAGTTTATTCATAAATTGCTTTCAGATAATTTTTTATTGAAAGCTTGGGGGCCCCCCTACACCTGATAAAATATTTTAACAAGGAGGCCTTACAGTCAATTGATTGAATTGTTAGCCCTAACTCAAGGCTTAGCCTGGAGCATCAGATTTGTTACGGTTGATGGAATTTTTTTATATGCTCTAATGTGACATTGCTCTAATGCATCGTCCATCGCGCCAGGATAAGCAAGATGTCCATACTGCAGTACTGGGAGTGAGGTTGACTTTATAACTCTTAAAATGGAAAGGGGCGACCACTCGGTCCCCCCGAACGTATGGTAGGGGGCCCGGATCCCCCCGGGAAACCATTTTGGGCGGGGGGCGTGTCTCGGCTGGTATGCCCGAAGCGGCGTAGCCGGGGCGCGCCTTTTTCCCGCCCAAGGAGGGTTGTCCTAGATCCCTACACCGTTGGCCACGCCCCGTAGGCGTACCTGAGGAGGGTACACGCCCTCCCAAAGAAGAATAAAAGGAGCAACAATCCAAAGAAGCATCCTCTTGTTCTTGTGCTTGGAAGCTGCACCGTCTCGTTGCACGTGAGCCCTCGACGGAACAAGGAGCAATTTTGGAGAACTTGTAATTCTTGTGTTTCTCTTTCAGCGACTCCGTACTTTTGGATCCAGGACCTCCAGGACCTCGTACGCAACAAGGATCGAATATCTGACAACGATGCCTGGCAAGAAGCCCGGAAAGAAGGCAGGGACTGACCAGATGCTCCGCATGTTAATGAAGGAAATGGCGAGCATGAAAAAACAGATGGCGGCAATGAACAACTCGGGCAGACCGAAGAAGGTAATCGGCCCAGCACTGCCGGGAGTAGTCCCCGCTGGGAGAGGTAAAAGGGCCAGGAACAGGGCAGCAGGGGGGGGGAGGCCCCAGTTCCCGAATCACCCCCGGCAAGTCCGGTTACTCCAGTAGAGACCCCGGTTCCGATCCCCGACGCAGGTCAACCGATTCCGGTTGTAGTGACGCCCACTAACGAGGAGGATATGCCTCCGGAGCTGGCCGCTCAGTTAGCCGCATGGCTCGGCAAAAATACCGAAGGTGCTACGGCGCCAGGAGACACGGCCGAAGAGGCCAGATTACTAATGAAGCAGTTGCGGCAATCGAGAGATGCTGCAAAGGCGAATCTCCCTGTTGTCCCCCCACAGGTTCCCTCGGAACGACCGGCGTCTGGCGTTGGAAAGACAGCGGGACCAGCTACGGATTCCGGTAAGCAGCCATTGCCAATGGCGAGGGAGGGTTCGATACCCTCAAGAAGGGAAAAGGTGGTCCAACATATTCCGCTGGCCACGAAAGAGTTGATTTGGGCAGATAAATATGTAAATATGTTTTCTCTGTTGACCGACCACCACGAGGTGGAGTATGTTAAAAGTCAGAAAGATTTGTGGCACCCGAATGTGTGGCGTGTAAAAATGGCGGGATTCAGGGTTGATGAGACGATCTCAAATTGGGCCAGGGCATTTGCGATGTTTACCGCTATCATGGGAGAACGTAGGCCCGAAGTGTTGACCGAATTGGCCTGCTATCAGACGCGTATAATGGATTTCTATGAATCATATGAAGGCAATGAATGGTTGGGTTATGATAGTAAGTTTCGTAAGGCCAAGGAGCAAGATTCATCTCTAACGTGGGATTGTCTCAACTCCATCTCTTGGCAGAAGCAGCTCCTGCCAGGCCCGACCAAGTCATCTTCGCTTGGCTGGAATGGGTCGGCGCCCTCCCGCCAACATTCGACGGCGCTCTTTCGAGCAGGCGCCAATGGTGACCGCCAACCAAGGAGTGGTGGGAACGGAGGTAAAAAGGGGGTTTGTTGGAACTTTAACAGAGGCAAGTGCACGAGGCCACAAGGGACATGTAAGTTCAGGCATGAGTGTGCAGGGTGCGGACACTCTTCGCACCCTGAGAGTTCGTGCAGAGCCAAGAATGGTGATACAGGGGGTAGAGGAGGGACCAAACAGGTCTAATGTCGACCGAGGGGTACCGCTACCTACCCCCGTAGATATCATGGCAATGATCCCCTGGCTAAATGAATACCCTGATCATGTCTCCGCTGGGGTGTTGCGGGATGGCTTCTCGTATGGTTTCCACATCCCGGCGGGGGATTTTCGGGGGGAAACGCTATGTAAAAACCAACTGTCGGTGCAGCAGAATACGGCAGTGGTGGAAAGTAAGATTGCAAAAGAGGTTGCCCGGGGCCGGGTTGCTGGCCCATTTAGGCACCCGCCAGTCCCTAATTTTGATTGTTCACCATTGGGAGTAGTCCCCAAGAAGGACCCAGGTGAGTTTAGGTTAATTCATAATCTGTCTGCCCCAAGGGGTCTTTCGGTGAACGATGCGATTGATCCAGGAATTTGTTCGGTGCGTTATGCATCCTTCGATGAGGCCGTCGCCATGTTGAATCGCCTGAAGCCCGGAGCGCTGATGGCTAAATCGGATATCGAGTCAGCGTTCCGGTTGCTCCCGGTACACCCACAGGATCAGCGTCTGTTAGGCTTCGTGTTTCAGGGACGCTACTACATGGATAAATGTATGCCAATTGGTTGTTCTATCTCTT
Source organism: Lissotriton vulgaris (assembly GCF_964263255.1). Taxonomy (NCBI): domain Eukaryota; kingdom Metazoa; phylum Chordata; class Amphibia; order Caudata; family Salamandridae; genus Lissotriton; species Lissotriton vulgaris. The sequence continues at coordinate 1,108,179,709 of NC_141696.1, forward strand.
GTGCCTATTTTGAAAAATTCAGTTGTTTTCTGCAATGGGCGTTCACCAAAGCCACTGGCCATACCCAGGTTATGCATTACCTAGATGATTTTTTGTTCCTGGGGGCTGCTGGCGACACAAGATGTGCACTGGCGTTACAGGAATTTTGCACTCTCATGAAGAGGTTCGGGGTGCCATTGGCACCCGGTAAAACGGTCGGACCATCCACTTCACTCGAGTTTCTTGGAATTGAGCTTGATTCAGTGGAAGGATGTTTCCGTTTGCCGGAGGGGAAGGTAGCGAAGTTCAGGGCTTCCCTGGAACTGTGCATTAGCAAAGAGAAGGTTACTCTCCATCAGTTGCAACAGACAGTGGGCCAGCTTAACTTTGCCCTACGAGTGATACCAATGGCCCGCCCCTTTCCGGCTCTATTGCTCAAGCCATGGTCGGTCTCAAGGAAGGACACCATCGCACCAGACTGTCTGCAGAGGTTCGCCAGGACATGCGCATATGATTGGCATTTCTGGCGGACTTCAACGGTCGAGTGGTGTGGGGCAAGGCACCAGCGTCCTCGGACGAGCTGGGTTTGTGGACCGACTCGGCAGGGAGCGTGGGATTTGGCGCCATCTTTGGTAATCGATGGTCGGCACAAACATGGCCGACGTGGTGGCACACCAGTGGGCTCACAGGTAACATTGGGTTTCTTGAGCTGTTCCCTATTTTTGTGGCTCTGAAGGCATGGCCGGATGAGTTTCGTGATCGCACAGTGGTGTTTTGGTCCGACAACATGACCGTTGTTGAATGTATAAATAATCAGGCAGCACGCTGCAAGTGGATATTGAGATTACTAAAAGAAATTGTACTACTTTGCATGAGACTGGACGTACAGTTTAGGGCGAGGCACGTGCCGGGTGTGTTGAACCAAGCGACTGATGCACTCTCTCGTTCCCATATGCAGGCCTTCAGGGGTTATCTACCTTCCGCGGACCTAGTGGCAGCACCATTTCCCGAAGCTCTCTGGTTACTCGGTGCCCCGGATTACAGGACCTCGTGGGAGCAAGCCTAGCCCCCAGGACAAGGAAGGCATACGAAGGAGCGTTTCGTTCCTATTGTGCATTTTTGGGTCCAGCGGGGGGGGGACAATTGGGGCCAGGAGGAGTATGTTCTAAAGTTTTTAGTGGCACTCCACAAGGCAGGCCGATCTGCGGCAATGGCCAATAGGCACCGGGCCGCCATTGCATTCATGGCACAGGCGCATGGCATCAAGGACCCCACATCGTCCTTTCTGGTAAAGAAGGCACTACGTGGGTGGCAACGCCTCGAGGGTCATAGAGCTGACGAGAGGCGCCCGATTGGGTTAGAAAGATTGTCCCTGTTGATGTCAGTACTCCCCGCAACATGTTCTTCCCAGTCCGAGGCAGTGCTGTTCCGGGCCGCTTTCGCATTAGCATTCCATGGGGCTATGCGGGTGAGCGAGCTGGTGGCAAAAAATAAGCAGGATGTGGGGGGAGGACTGTGTCGGGAACACATTTTGATCAAGGGTGATTCAATGATAATCACAATAGCCATGTCCAAGACCGATCAAGGTGCTATGGGGGACAGTATTGTTGTCCAGCGCATGCAGGGGTCCCCCATGTGCCCGGTGAAGTGCGTTGAGGAATATTTAGCGCAAAGGGCTGTAACATGGGGGGGAAGCTTGCTGAGACACACCGACGCCACCCCACTGACTAGGTTTCAGTTTCAGCGGGTGCTTACAATGGCAATCGCGGCAGCGGGCCTGGACCCGGGCGATTTTGGGACCCATTCCTTTAGGATCGGGGCTGCTACAGAGGCTACAGCCAGGGGTCAAAGTGTGGAACAGGTGAAACAATTGGGGCGTTGGTCCTCGAACTGTTATAAAAGGTATGTGCGGTTGCACATGTTGTGAAGCCAATGTCATGCACTCACGCTTCTTGTCTTCTGTTTGGTTTACAGTTTCGCAAGCATACGATGCGGGGCGTACTGTGCAGTCGACCCGACACCTGGGGACCAGCGGTCAAAGATCACCGACTGAGGAGAGAGTGGTGTGGGTCGTGGGCCACTCATACGTGAGGCGTGCCGCGGACGTATTCAAAGCAGGTGACATGATTCACGCAGCTGGGGAATACGGGTACAGGGTGACCTTCTACGGAAGGGGCGGGCTTTGTATTGACCAATTTCAACTTTTTGTTGAGGGACTGTTAGAGCGGACAAGGTCACCGCTGTCTGTAATCATAGTACACCTGGGGGGCAATGATCTGGTGACAATCGGTAGGCGAGTACTGCTCGAGAGAATTCTATCCACTGTTAGCTGGTTGGCAAGAAGGGTCCCGGGGTGCACGATAGCATGGTCACACATGATTCCTAGGAAGGTGTGGTGGGGGGCCCTCTCAGTATCAGCTTTGAATCATTCTGTAAAGAAAGTCAATAACAAGCTTGGTAGGTTGTTTCGCTCGGCGCAGTTGCACTGTATTCCGCATGGATGTATTCGGGGGGATCACATGTATCTCGAAGATGGGGTCCATTTGTCCCGGAAGGGGAATGTCTTACTCATAGGAGACTTCATAGCATGGTTAAAGGGTTTGTAAAAGCATGACCTTTAGTAGGTGGGTGGGGGGGCCGGATAGCCGGTCAACTATCCGGCCTGTGGCGGTAAGGTCATGATCGGTGAGCAGTAATTTCAAGGTCCCTAGAGGGGGGCGCCACCCATTATGGATGGGAGCGCCCGGAGGGAGGCGGCCATTGGCCCCTCACACAGGGAGGCGGCACCCACTAAGTATGGGGTCGCCGAAGGGAAGGCGGTCATAGGCCCCTCCCAGGGGAGGAGGCGGCGAGATGCCCCTCCTACGAATTTCCCGGGGCCAGGATATCCGCGACGGCGGATGTGAGAAGCAGTGTGGGGTGGGAGGGGGGTCCACGCTACCTTCTAGACACCTCACACGAGTCCTCGGACGACCATTAAGATGGCGTCGAGTTAAATAAGGGGCCCCCGCTAAGACAAGGGAAATTAGAAGTTGGCACAGAGGTACAGTCCTCTGTGCGCCCGCCCCTCACACCGTGAGGGGGGAATTTTGGTAGTGGGGACCTGACACCGGTTACGACCTTGCCGTTGGCCCGTAATGTTAGGATGTACAATTTTATTTAGAAAGTATGCATTTGCAGGATGCTTAGACTCGGCTAGGAGAACCTTTGTAATTAGAGAATTGTTAAGGTTAGCCAATGAACATGTCTGCATCGTAATGTCATAAATATAAAATTGTACATAATATGAAACTGTTATTTTAATGTTTTAATTTTGTTTCATATTTTAATAAATACGGCCGGGAGGGTAACTCCCTCCCGCCTTCCAAAAGTTCAGAACTGCGTCCGTCTTCCCATCCTTGGGGATTGTGTTGGGAGGGGGTGACAGGCATCCCGGCCATATGGGTACAGCTGATGCGCTACTTAAAAAGTGATTCAGCTGTCCAATTCCATAAGTAATTGTTGCCGTTTTCTTATTAAGATCTTTGACTTGGGCTACTGCAGACCCAGTTTCACTAAACCCCAAGACCAGGTATTTATAATTCCTTGCTGTGGAAATAGTCTGACATTCCAACTGCCAGGTTGCCAACTTCTTCCTGCGGTAACTCCCGAATATCAAGACTTTAGTTTTGGTCTGATTTACCAATAGATGTTTTGCCTTATTATATCTACCCAAAGCGTTTAAAGCCCAGTGCAAATTTGACTAGGTATGATCCATGACCACAATATCATCAGCGTATTGGATTATTTGTACTTGAACTGTGCTTATATTAGGGGGACCAAACTACAACCTTCCAGTGCTTTCCCTAAATCCGCCATATACAGATTAAACAACATGGGTGCCAAAACACAACCCTGTTTTAGCCCTCAATTCGTTTTCACTTTCTGTGTCACTGTTGTTGCACTTGTTTTCACTCGGACCCTTTGGAGTCAATGACAAATAAGCACTGGCAAAGCCAATACTTTGGTGATGGCTGCCAGCTTTTTGGTCATGTTAATGCTTGTTTAAAAAAAAATGTATATTTTGTTGGGAAATTGAATGAAAAAATAACAGGCCAAAAGATGCGAGGGCTGGTTGAACGACTCTATAAATAAGTGTATTGCACAACTACTTATTGTAAAATAAAAATGTTTTGGCTAATGACAGATCTAAAAAAATCAGATTACTGCAACATTCTAAATTAAAGTTTCCCTAAAAGAAATCTTACCTAAATTGCATTAGTCTTGTACACATGCCAACACAAGTCCAGTACCATAGCCTTAGGGAGCCCAAGGGAATAGCCTTTCTTGGCTCAACTATGCTCCTTAGCCTGCCTACGGAGAGTAGTGCTTCTACTATCAATATTATGTGCAGTTGCATTTCACCAAAGTTACAGAATTACCTTTGTCATATCCTTATTTCTTTGAAGATGGGTTCTTTGGATTGTTTTCTGCTGCATCTTTAGTTACCAAGAATAAAATTCAGAAACTGAATTTCTTTTCTAGGCGCTGCTACAGTTAAGAAATACTCAACCAAAGAATACTGAGAATTAATTCCTGAAAATAGGAAATGCAACCCTTTGATGTAGGTGTAGAGTATGCATGCCTCTGGGCATCAAATAAATTCTTCTTTTGATTTTTAAATATATTACCTGCTGAGGTCGATGGAAGTCAATGGCAGAGCATTTTAGATCATTATAAACTAATGACCACCTAATTCAGCTAATTTCAATAAAAGTGCTTTAGATCATGATCCCTTGTATTTTTTATAGCTGTAGATGTCTGATCTTCATCACTTTTTTTGGGTTGTCGTCAACATTTATGAAGATGGCAAATATCTTTTCTCTGTCAAGGGAAAGACAGGTTCTCTAAACAATTGGGAGCCCAATGGGGAATAAAGGGATATGAACAGGTCGCCCCCCACTCTATACCATTTCAACAACAAAAGACCTGCCCCTCTGTTATGTAGAAACAGCAGTTTCCCATTTATCTTAACTGACACCTATCATAAGGTGTCAATCACCGGTGTGAGCGGAGGCCATTTACCTGCTCAATACCACACTGACCAAGGGCAGTTTTCTCGTACCTGCAACGAGGCTACAGGCACCGGCTTTGGCTGATTCGTCTACGGGGGTGCTGGTATATATATGAACATAGCTGCTACCTGCTACAATAAATGGAGAATTAACAGGCAGAGATCGCTCAGACCCGAAACCCTGATGAATTTACCAGTAAATCTATCACAGCAATGAAACATGTTGGTTTGATTTTAATGGAGTGGGCACACAGCATGGAATAAAAGTAATTTAGCCAGTGTAGCTCTGCTCTTTTTAAACGGTGGTGGTGCCAAACTTTGAGGTCAAAGTGGGTCAAACCGCATTGGGTCACTTACACAGAGCACATATATGATTTTTGACTGTTTGTTATCCCCTTTTTTGCTACAAGTTGGCAGATGCTGATGATGAGAACGTGAGGACACAGGCGAGTACCAGTCTGTTTATTCCTCCCCGGGTGTTGCTCCTGTGAGGCACTGCCAACTTCCCCTCCCCTTTTATTGAAAGTTGTTTTCTTAGAAGGATCTGCGAGGGTGCGTGGGTTGCTGCAGTACCACACACATTTATAGATATTTTTTTAGACTTGAGCTTATGACTATTACAGCATATAGAAGCAGTAGGGTAATAATTACTCACTGGTGATTGACACCTTATGATAGGTGTCAGTTAAGAGATATGGGAAACGACTGTTTCTACATAACATAGGGGCAGGTCTTTTGTTGCTGAAATTGAAAAGACAGGTACCTGATTAGCCTAATTTATGTGTTACAGTTTCCCCCACTCTTATCAGGTGAGGCTAATATACCCATCAGAAAGGAGGCTGAAGTGGTTCTGTTTCGATTAGAACTTGCTAAGAACGAGAAACTTAGCTCCAGCAGATATCTACATTTATATGACATAATATCTGGGTTAAAAATGTTACAATACAAAAATACTGCAGGTAAAATATCAAGGGTACAAATATTAACTTTAACATTAACTATGTAAAGTACAATGGTATGGTCTACAAGCATATTGTGGACAAAATTATTGAAAATACATATGTAAGTATATGTATTTAAAAGTACTTAGCAATAAAATACCTTAAAAAAATAACTTTACGAAAATTTTCAAAAACAATATATATAACACATTTATAACATGGAAAAGTAAACATACAGTTAATTACTTAACCAAAAATATATAACTTCAAGTAAAATGTAAACAAAAAATAAATTAATATATACTAAAATGAATAGTCACATAAATAATTTAAATAAACAATTAGTAGGTTTGAAAAATATTCTAATGCTAATATAAAATTACACTTTTTTACTACATATCTAGCTGTATATAATAAACAAATTAGCAGCATTACAATGATAAAACTGAATTATTAAATGAAAAAAGATGAAAATACTTAAATAAAATAAAATTTCTCAAACAATAAAACACAAAAACATATAAAATAGGATATAAAACAAATAAATACTTTAAAATATTATAGGACCTCCGCCATCCCAGAGTAGGAGGAACCGTCCGCAGGGGCAGCAGCGGTCCCTCCGTGCAGATTAGGATGTGACCGCCACCCTGGCGGTCACATCCTGTATACTTAACATTGCGGCGGGTGCTGCTTGAAGCAGCATACGCCGCAATGTTAAATAAACCATGTTTTCCTTCACGTGCACGAAGCTGCAGGCACCGCGTGGTGCCTGCCGCTTCATGCACGCAAAGGCAGGGGAGTACCATAGGTACCCCCATGTGCACCCCCCACCCCCCTTCACCCCTGGGGGCCCACAACGGGCCCCCAAAGAAAAGTCTGTATGCCTTTCCACAGTGGAAATGCCGCCATGGAAAGGCATAGGACTGCCGCTATCCTAATATGGCTGGTGGTGTCTGATAGACACCGCCAGCCATGTTAGAGCTTTTCCGCCGCGGTCGGAAGGCGACCGCGGTGGAAAAGCGGCAGACGGAAAAAAGATCCCCTAGCCATCCTAATCTGGCGGGGGTCTTTTTTCTGTCCACAGCGGTTAATCCGCATCCTCCGGGCCGGCAGTGACTTCCGCTGGCCCGGAGGATGCGGATTAACCGCAATCCTAATGAGGCCCTATATTACAATAATATATTGAAAAATACTACAGTAAATACAAGGAAACTCGCTGAGCTATGCGGTTGTTTTGAGCAGGTTTTCGTCACGAATGGAATACATTCGTTTTTTGGGTCCGTGACTAAGCTCGAACCAGGTTTTTTGTTCATACCTCGATGTGCCTTGAGCAAGCGGCAAGCTACGGAGCTCAGGAGGGAGGGCGCGGCAGCTCCGCGGAGTCGATCAGCTGCAACAGCGGAGGTGAACGCCCTTCCCGAGGCAAGCCCACACCTGAGCTGCTATGTTGGGAGCGAAGCACCCTGGAGCTCCGCAGAACCAGGCGGATTCGAAGTCTCCGAAGGTACTCCTGCATAAGCGGCTCCTGCTACAACAGCAAGTCGGCATTTGGTGCTAGTGCATCGCCTACAGTTTCTGACGGCTGTTTTGCTCTGCCGCTCACAGGAGCCTCACATGAGGTCGAAGTTAAGGAAATAGCCGCTGGAAGTGAATACCACGCTAAAGAGGTCAAAAACACCAGAAGCTACCGAGAATCCACAAGCTTACCTTTGGCACACATGAGCACTGCAGAATCTGCTAGGAAGTTAAGAGGTAAGAGCGCAGCTAAGGGATTGGTGGGGACCAGTATATCCCGTAAAAAGAGAGCTAAAGGCGCGCTGCAAGTTACTGAGGAGGAGGCTGGCAGGGAGGTTTTTGAGTTAGGAAAAAGCCCTCAAAACGGAGCAAAATTAAACTCAGACCAGGAATCATCTTCTTACCTCTCAACTGAAGTAAAAGCAAAAAGGGGCAGGAAACGCGGCAAGGTGAAACCCCCTACTGCTTCCATACCTAAAATCACTCCATCTCTGCGCTCATACTTCAAGGTAGTTCCCCAAGTCCTGAAAATTGGGAAAGAACACCAGCAGTGCAGTAACTCTATCACGAAACTCAACCCAGGTTCGGAGATCATGACTACCGATGGGCCGGTCTTGTCCCTTGCGGCAGAGGTCGCTTCAGCTAACTCTTTAGACAACCAGCTACAAATGGCTGATACTGGCTCCGCTCATATATTACAACTAGCAGAGAAGTCTTCTATAGAGGGAGATAGAGAGGGATTATTGCCCAAAAATTCAGCCGACCTAGGCATAAAAAACACTGATGTGATAGCTGAGGAAACAGTACTACCCTCAGTACCAGTAGACTGCTGCAGTGACCCTATCAGTGATCCTATCAGTGTAACTATCACGGATAAAACAGTTAACATGGAAGACAATTTTGAAGCTGGAATATTTTCTGAACCCCCTTTGATAATGTCCCAAGAAACAATTGGCGCTGCAGGGTCGTGTCCAGAAACTATCTCTGTAGCTTCGATACAACTAATGTTTGCAGCACTATCTGCGGAGATTAAGCAAGGCTTTGCTGAGCCAGCCTCTAACCAGAGGGAGATAAGGAGTTTCTGTGAGTCTATTGATGAGGGAATAGGCACCTTGTCGGTGAGAACCCAAGCACTGGAGGAAACCGTGGGGCAAATATCGATGAGGGCCGAGGGTACCGAGGAAGACATCACAAGATTAAAAAAAGAAGATCAAGCCCTCTCGGAGAGAATGGAGCTCTTAGAAAACAATGCAAGGCGCAGCAATATACGCATCCTGAATGTTCCTGAAGGAAGCGAAGGCACGGATATCAAGAGCTATATAATCACTCTACTAAAAGAAACTTTAAATCTTTCGCATTCTATTGAGGAGCTAGCAACAGACATTCAACGCATACATAGAGATACTTTTAGACGCAACCCACAGCGGACTAAACCCAGGAAAATTCTTGTAAATTTCCATACCTACTCCTTGAAGGAGCATATCCTAAATCTAGCGCTTAAGCTAAAGTCACAATTATTTAAAGGCTTTAATTTTCAGATTCGCTCGGATCTATCCCGGTTCACCCTAGATAAACAGTGGGAGTTGGGCCAGAGGATGGACGCTTTTCGCAAATTAGGTGCTACAGTACAGATGGGTTTCCCCGCATCTCTCAAGATAATGCTAGATAACAAAATGCACAATATTAGATCAGTGCAGGCTGCAGATGAACTTTTACTCTCTCTTGGCAGCAGGAAACAGAGGGAGTAGAATTGAGGAATTTCCATTAACCAAGTAGGAAGGATAAAATACAGAATAAAAACATAAAGGAGTGAAACCACCATGGGATAAAAAGAAAAAAAAAAAGGGGGAAGAAAGTAAGAGGGAAAAAAAAGGAAATAAAAAAACAAAAAAGAAAAAATATATAAATATGTTAAAAAAAAAACAATAATACTTGCCCATAAAACAAGTAGTATATCCAAAGGCGAGTCACACTATAAACATAAGAGGCACACAGGGTCGAGATGGGGAAGAGCTAGGGGCACTTACTTCCGGAAAACTTCCGGTTGGTGAGTACAGGGTTTTCCCAGGGGAGGAGGGGGGGGTCGGGAGGGTACGGGGGGGGGTTGGTCGCTCCCCAGTGTCCTCCTGTGTCACTCGGTATCGTTGCTGCTTTGCTTCATTGCTAAATCTGCCAAATATTGCTGCCTGCTGTGTGCCAGGTAGACGCTGTGTTAACTTTGCACTTTAAATTGTAAAATCGCCGCTTTTCCTGTTTTTGCGCGTTTCCACTGTGCTCCCCCCTCCGCCTCCATTTTGTCTGTGTTGTTGTTGTGGTCATCTGTAGCCCGCCCCGCCTCCCAGCTGAGACGCCCTCCCACTGACCAGATCAGCGCTCCACCACCAGAAAGCGCCGTGACTCGCTCCTCTCCCCTGGACTGAGTGGTCGCTCCCCAGTGTCCTCCTGTGTCACTCGGTATCGTTGCTGCTTTGCTTCATTGCTAAATCTGCCAAATATTGCTGCCTGCTGTGTGCCTGGTAGACGCTGTGTTAACTTTGCACTTTAAATTGTAAAATCGCCGCTTTTCCTGTTTTTGCGCGTTTCCACTGTGCTCCCCCCTCCGCCTCCATTTTGTCTGTGTTGTTGTTGTGGTCATCTGTAGCCCGCCCCGCCTCCCAGCTGAGACGCCCTCCCACTGACCAGATCAGCGCTCCACCACCGGAAAGCGCCGTGACTCGCTCCTCTCCCCTGGACTGAGTGGTCGCTCCCCAGTGTCCTCCTGTGTCACTCGGTATCGTTGCTGCTTTGCTCCATTGCTAAATCTGCCAAATATTGCTGCCTGCTGTGTGCCTGGTAGACGCTGGGTTAACTTTGCACTTTAAATTGTAAAATCGCCGCTTTTCCTGTTTTTGCGCGTTTCCACTGTGCTCCCCCCTCCGCCTCCATTTTGTCTGTGTTGTTGTTGTGGTCATCTGTAGCCCGCCCCGCCTCCCAGCTGAGACGCCCTCGCCCCTCTCCCTCCACCATCCATATATGACAGTTACTCCCGCGTGCAGCGTTCACGCGCAGCGTCCGCGCCCAATCCGCGCCGAAGGTGCGCCAAAGGTAAGCCCGTCTACGCCCGTCCGCGCCTGGACCGCGCCCAGCGCCATACCCCCTGGCCCTCGCGCTGCCCAGCCCTCCCGCATTACCTACGATGCCACCACCCTCCTAGCCCTCAACCCCGGTAGCGCCCCCACCTGCGTCCAAGCCGCTCCTGGACATACCTATGGACCTTTCTCCTGCTACTCCTGCAAGTTCTTCGGCACCGTCATCAACTCCGCTACGATCACACCTCAGATTCCCGACCCCAACCACCTACAATGCATCCTGCTCAACACCCGATCGGTCCACAGGCACGCCATTGACCTATGGCATCTACTAGACACCATCTCTCCGGACGTCGCCTTCCTAACAGAAACATGGATGAACGCTCCCTCCGCCCCAGACATCCCCATTGCCATCCCTGAAGATTATAAGATCACACGCAAGGACCGTACCGGCCACACAGGAGGAGGAATCGCTATCGTCCATAAAAAATCAATCCGCATCTCAACCAGCTCTGACGCCAACCTCACCAACTCCGAACACCTTCACTTCCAGATCCACATCGACCCCAAGACCACACTCAGAGGCACCCTCCTCTACAGACCACCAGGACCCCGCGCAAAATTCAGTGAGGACATCGCAGACTTCATCACTCCACACGCGCTCCCCTCCAAAGACTACATCCTTCTGGGAGACCTCAACTTTCACCTTGAAAAGATCAACGACCGCAACACCACCACCCTCTTGGACAACCTCGCCAACCTCAGACTTAAACAACTGGTCACTTCCCCCACCCACATCGCAGGTCACACACTCGACCCCATCTTCACCTCCAGCAATCATGTCTCCTTCAGCCACACTACGGATCTCCTCTGGACTGACCACAGCTGCGTTCACTTCACCTACACCAAGCCAAAACCCATCAACCACCTCCAACCAACTCTGCAAAGAAACTGGAACAAAATCACCATCGACCAGATCTCCTCATCGCTCCTTCTTAACACCCCAGCCCACTCTTCTAACCCAGACCAAGCCGCCGCCAACTTCACCCTGTGGTTATCCAACACCGCCGACACCTTAGCCCCACTGAAAAAACGTCAAAGCAAACCTGGCAGCAAGAAGGCCTCATGGTTCAACGATGATCTTAAGAAGTCCAAGAAACTCTGCCGCTCCCTTGAAAAGGCCTGGAAAAAAGACCCAACCACTAGCACCAAGGACGCCTTCAAAAACGCCACCCGCACACACCACCAACTAATCCGAAAGGCCAAGAAAACAGCATTCAAGGATCGACTTGACAACAACGCCCACAACAGCAGGGAACTTTTCAACATCGTCAAGGAATTTACCAATCCCTCGGCCAACTCCAATGACATCACCCCCTCTCAAGCCCTCTGCGACTCCCTAGCCTCATTCTTCCACAACAAAATTGCAGACATCCACAACAGCTTCGACAACCAACCCGGAGACCAACCCACCCAACCATATGATGAACATTCTCCCCCCTTGAACACCCTTAACGACTGGAACCCAGTCTCCACTGAGGACACCCTCCGCCTGATGAACTCCATCCACTCAGGATCCCCCACAGACCCATGTCCTCACCACATCTTCAACAAAGCAGACTCCGTCATAGCACCGCACCTCCGAGACGTCATCAACTGCTCCTTCAACTCCGCCACCTTCCCAGAAAGCTGGAAACACGCTGAACTCACCGCCCTTCTGAAAAAACCCACAGCGGACCCCACCGAACTCAAAAATTACCGCCCCATTTCGCTCCTTCCATTCCCGGCCAAAGTAATCGAGAAAGCTGTCAACAACCAGCTCGCCGCTGTCCTCGAAGCCAACAAATCCCTCGACTCCTCACAATCTGGCTTCCGAGCAAAACACAGCACTGAGACCGCCCTCATCGCAGCAACAGACGACATTCGAACTCTACTGGACAATGGAGACACAGTCGCCCTCATCCTCCTCGACCTCTCCGCAGCCTTTGACACAGTCTGTCATAGCACCCTTCTACAGCGCCTCAGAAACATCGGAATACAAGGAAAAGCACTTGAATGGATCACCTCGTTCCTCACCGGAAGAACCCAGAGAGTCCGCCTTCCACCATTCAAGTCCGAGGCCACTGAAGTCATCTGTGGCGTACCACAAGGATCCTCACTCAGCCCCACCCTCTTCAACGTATACATGAGCCCCCTCGCGGCCATCGCCCGCCAACACAACCTCAACATCATCTCTTACGCCGATGACACTCAACTGATCCTTTCTCTCACCAATGACCCCAGCACCGCCAAAACTAACCTACACGAAGGAATGAAAGAAGTTGCCGAATGGATGAAACACAGCCGTCTGAAACTGAACTCAGATAAAACAGAAGTCCTCATCTTAGGTACATCCCCCTCTGCATGGGACGACTCTTGGTGGCCGGAAGCCCTTGGAAAAGCACCCATCCCGACAGACCACGCACGGAACCTAGGCGTTATCCTGGAATCTTCACTCTCAATGAACAGACAAGTCAGCGCCGTATCCTCATTCTGCTTCAACATTCTCTGCATGCTCAAAAAAACATTTCGCTGGATCCCCACCGAAACCAGAAAAACAGTCACCCACGCTCTGGTCACGAGCCGACTGGACTACGGAAACACCCTCTATGCAGGTACTACCGCTAAACTCCAGAAGAAACTCCAACAAATCCAAAACGCCTCAGCCAGGATCATATTAGACATCCCGCGCAACGAACACATCTCTGGCCACCTGAAAGACCTCCACTGGCTACCCGTCAATAAGAGGATCACCTTCCGACTGCTAACCCACGCACACAAATCACTCTACGACATCGGACCAGAATGCCTCAACTCACGACTGTCCTTCTACACCCCCTCCCGCCAACTACGTTCTTCCAGCCAAGCCCTCGCCACTGTACCTCGCATCAACAAGACCACCATGGGAGGCAGATCCTTCTCATACCTGGCTGCTAAAACATGGAACTCACTCCCCACTTACCTTCGCCTTACCCAGAACCACCTAGCATTCAGAAAGCAACTTAAAACGTGGATATTTGACAAGTAATCCTCCTCCCCTCCCTTAGCGCCTTGAGACCCTCTGGGTATGTAGTGCGCTATATAAATTCTTTGACTTTGACTTTGACTTTGACTTTATGAGTAGACTCAAAATATTATCCTGGAATGTTAATGGTCTCCGCACCAGGCCTTGTGCTAATAAAATCAAGCAATATCTTCGAGATGCCGATGCGGGGATCATTATCCTCCAGGAGACACATTTAATTGATAGCGAGATACTCAAATTGGTCCGAAGGAATAGATGGATAGAATCCTCTATTTCAACAACACAAGGATCTAACACACGGGGGGTCTCGAATCTTTTCAAGAAATCCGTAAGGTTTAAGATAATACAACAGAAAGTGGATTCTGGAGGGAGATGGGCCATTGTAGCAGTAGAGTTAGGAGGAATGAAGTTAACACTAGTGGGCTATTATGGCCCAAATATTGACGGTCCCTCAGCATTGAAAACCTTATTCAACCACTTGTTAAGATTCCCAGACCTGGTGATTATAGCAGGGGATTTCAACATCACTTTGAACCCACTTCTGGATAAATCCCCTAACAGTAGACAAAAAGTTATCTCTAAATCTAGAAACTGTCTTTTAGGTTTAATGAACCAGTATGGATATATTGACATCTGGCGGTTTAGAGAGGGCCAAAGGCAAGACTTCTCATTCAGGAACTCAAGTATAGACATAAATCTAGAATTGATTTTATTCTTACCAGTAGAGCTTTGGCTGATGACATTACCTCAATACGCTATATCCCAATACATCTCTCTGATCATTCGGCAATGGAGCTAGAATTAAAATTGGCTATGGCACCTCCTACAAGAATGTGGTCCTTTGACAGGTCTTTACTCTCATCAATAGAGGATATAGAATTTTTACAGTTAGAAACACGTTACTTTTTCAACACTAACAATGGCACAGCCTCAGCAGGAACTGTATGGGACGCATTTAAGTGCACATTAAGAGGCCTCATTAAAAATAAAGTAGCCTATAGAAGAAGGCAGTATATAGAGGAAGTAACCTCTATAGAGGATGACATTTTGACAGTTCAGTCTGATATTGACATTATTGGATTAGTAGATAATCACGACCTTGCCGAAAAACACGTAGAGTTGGATAGAGTAAAGAAAGCTTTATCGGCAATTCTAGAGAAACGTGTCTTGCAGAGATGGGAGGCAAGTAAGCTCTCACATTTCCAATATGGGGAAGAGGCAGGGAAATTACTTGCCTGGAAAACAAAATCTGACCGGGCCCGAAACAACATTTCCTCTGTTACATCAATGAGGGGTACCTTTTCCAGGGACGATGAAATCAGAGAAGCTTTTAGAACTTTCTTTCAATCTATATATCAAGACGACCTTAATGTTACTCAGAATGACATCATGAGTTGGTTGGAAGGTATCTCTTTACCATCTTTAACATCAGAACAGAGCCGTTCCTTAGATGAGGAAATAAGCATTACAGAGGTAGAGGAAGCTATAAGGAGGGCAAAGGGTGGAAAGGCCTCAGGCACTGATGGTTTGCCATGCGAAATATATAAAAAATTGATCACAGAGGTGTCTCCAGTCCTAGTAACTCTATTTAATCTAATTCTAAGAGACGGCGAATTGCCACCTGAATCATGGGATAATGCTTCTATAACCCTTATCTTGAAGCCTGGCAAACCCTCTTCAGATTGTGGCTCATATCGGCCTATTTCCATTTTAAATGCCGACTACAAAATCTTTGCCACTATACTGGCCAATCGGTTGGAACGGGTAGCGCTTTATATTATAGCTCCGAACCAAAAAGGGTTTATAAAAGGGAGACAGCTGTGTGAGCTCACCTATGAACTACTAGGCTCCATAGATATTGCTATAAAAGAGGCTATCCCTTTGTCTGTCCTCACGTTGGATGCTACCACGCCTTCGACAGGGTGAATTGGCTATACCTGTCGGAGGCCTTGAGGAAGTTCAATGTAGGGGATAGATTTCGCAGAGCGATAAATCTGTTATATCGTTGCCCATCTGCTTCACTTTTGATAAACGGTGGTCTGACGGAGCCATTCAGGGTTACGAGAGGAACTAGACAGGGGTGTCCCCTGTCTCCCCTCCTTTTTGATGTATACATCGAACCCTTTGCCCAAACCTTAAGAGACAATACACTCATTAAACCTTTTATTTTCGGTGGCTGGGATAAAAAGGTGGCACTCTATGCGGATGATATTATGATTTTTACTACAAGCTATGATGAAGCATACCCAGAGATAATCGATCTGGCTCTCAAATTTGGTAAAGTCTCAGGGTATGAGATTAACGCCTTAAAGACAGAGTCAATGTCCTGGAATATTAAATCAGCTGATAATAACGGGACATTCAAAACTCAAATACGATACCTGGGGATAAACATCGTCAAAGACATTAACTCAATTGCTTCTCTAAACTTCACCAAAGTAGCTGCAGAGTGCCTGGAAACTTATGAGAGACTGGTCACATCTCCCGCTCACTGTTTTGGGTAAGGTTAACCTGGTGAAGATGAGTATTTTACTGAAAATTTCTTTCTTGTTTAACTCAATTCCACTTTTTTTTAATTCAAAGTTAATCTCAAAGCTACAGAGCGCGATTACCAGTTTCATTTGGAATAGTAAGAGCCCTAGAATCTCGTGGAAAAAAATCAGACGTCGTAGGGAGAAGGGAGGGCTGGCTGGACCAGACCTTCAAATCTACGCATGGGCGTTCCAGCTCTCGCACACATGTATGTTGCTTAAAACTCCTACATCTACAGGGATGGGCCTTCTTTTCTCTACACTATTGGACTGTGAAAGAGTAGACCAATCTGGTTTTTTGTTTAAATTTGGTGACCCCAAATTCTTTAAGAAAATAAAATTGAAAGTTTTACAAGGGATTGCATCTACTTGGTATAAAGTGAGGCAAGCGACTAAAGTGGGCTACTATTCCGGGAAGGCTCCTATATGGAACTTACCCGTTCCCCCTCCATGGACAATGGATGCACTTACCAATCCGCTAATAGAAGCTGGTATCAATAGTTGGGAAGATTTGTTTATGGATGGATCTTTACTTCCATGGGACTATTTAATTAACAAAGTAGGCCCAAATCTGTCGAGATTTAAATATATTCAGATCTCTAGCTGGTCACAGTCATATAAAGAGCAGCCAGCACAGATTAGTAAGCTGCCTATAGGTGGTTATAGTGATTTGGTGACTTGCCTTTTAGATAGCCCAGTGGCAAAGAAAGAAATTTCACGTTGGTATAATAAAATCATTGACGAAATAGATGCCAACTTCCACTTACCGTCATCATTATGGGCTGAATTAATGCCAGGTTTAGATGTGGAGGAGCTCTGGACGGCTTCTTGTTCAACACTCTGGGACTTAGTTAAACCTGCGTGGCTTCGCAGGAACCACCTTATTACTATACATAGGGCATACTATTCCCCGCATAGGTTGACCAAGTTTTCTCTAACGGGCCCGGTCTTATGCCCAAGATGCGGGTTAATCGCATAATCAGACATCCATATGTTTTACGATTGTCCAAATCTATCCGCTTATTGGGAAGCCATTAGTAATAAGTTATCACAGTCTTTGGGTGAACATATCTCCATAGACCTTACTGTTGTCATCTTTGGCCTTAGAAGCAAAGCCCGCAATGCCGCAACTAATCTGCTATTTTATGCCATTCTAGCGGCATGTAGGGAGATATGTAGACACTGGAAAGATGCTCAACCA
This sequence comes from Lissotriton vulgaris, assembly GCF_964263255.1. Classification (NCBI taxonomy): domain Eukaryota; kingdom Metazoa; phylum Chordata; class Amphibia; order Caudata; family Salamandridae; genus Lissotriton; species Lissotriton vulgaris. The sequence goes on from NC_141696.1 coordinate 1,108,197,061, forward strand.
CCCACAGTGCACGAATGGTGAGCATCACTTCTTCAAATTTTCAAACTCGACCTCGCCAGCGCAGGAAATTCCAATAGGAGAGCTTTTTGGGCTATGCTTGGATAGTAGAGACAAGCCTGGGTTTTTTTTTTTTGTTTTTGTTTTTTTTTCTTCCCCAGGTCCTATGATTAATGCGCGCATTGCCTACCCTTGCTTCCATGATTAAGTGTCATGGCGTTATGGGGGTCTCGATAACTCGGGCACTATCTACTAAGGTACTGCCCTAAGCAAGATCATGTCTGGTCTGTGTGGATGGTGCTGCTGGGAATTGGTCTTCCTCCCTCCCTAATGAATTCTCGCACCAGCTATATGCTGAGACAGCACAGAACACGACCATACGCTTTATTGCTCTGTGGCGGTTTTTAGTTTTGATAGATTGGAGCCATGCACGCAAATGAGGATAAAAAATAAAAAAAATAATAATAATATATTGAAAAATACTACAGTAAATACAAGGAAATATTAAAACATTTAAATAAAAATGCATAAAATAATAACAAATACTAATATAAGTGAAATCCTAAAAACATAGGTACATACAACTGAAAAACAAAAGGAAAAATAATTATAATTGCAACTCCAATTTAATATACAATTTAAAAAAATTCAAATATAAATTCATGCACACCAAACACACTAAAAAGTACATTAAAATTACTGCTCAAACTCAAACCTAGAATATAAAGTCATTGTTTATCTAAACGCAAAAGAAGCTGTGCTTAGTAATAATCATAAAGCAATATCTCACAAAGAAACGAGAAACAAAAGATCTTAGGCTTGTTCCTCAAAGTTGTTTAGTGCAAAAAACAAAGGAAAGAATTCTCTGGTGAAGGCTTCATTGATGGTATTGTCAACAATAAATTGTTACCTATTGCTTCATGTGTTGTCTTAGGTGTTAAATGCTTTTTACAAGTAGGTGGCATCCATGGTGCTGGTGTTTTATAATGATTCTAGAAGAATTGATTGTAATAAACAGCAGACATATTTTCATGACTCACATATTTTTAAGAAAAATTGATTATGTTTATTCCTTTTTGTAGGTGCTGGGGCAATGCTCCTTTTCATGAATGCAAATATCAATCTAAACAAACGTAGAGGATGCATTTTGCTTTGGAGTGTTTAAATTCTCTATTTCCACTGCATTGTAAGCCGTAGTAGGGAAAGTGTTTGACTTTGGAGGGGTCAAATTTACTCCAACATGAGCAACAGTAAAGACAGTTTAGGACTTTTAAGTGGTCACATTTACTATCCCCACTCAATCCTAAGCAACATCAATGAAAGTGTTGAAATTTGGAAGGGACAGATTTATTATTCCCAAACTGAGCAAAATTGGAGACAGTGTTGGAATTTGAAGGGATTGCATAAACTATTCCCACTCCAATCTAACAACAGTAGGGAAACTGAAGGGCTTTGCAGAGAGTCACATTTACTATTCCTATTTCAAATTAAGCAACAGTAAGGAAAGTGTTGAATTGTAAAAGTGACAAGATCTGTTGTTTTCACACCAATGTAAGCAACAGTAGGGAAAGTGTTGGACTTTGGAGGATCATATTTACTATTACTTGCCCAACAAAGGCAACAGTAAGGAAGTGTTGTACTTTGGAGGACCAGATTTACTATTAATAATCAAAACAGAGTAAAAGTAAAGAACGTGTTGAACTATGGAGAGGTCAGGTGTACTTTTCCTAGCCCAACATAAGCAACAATAGGGAAAGCGAGGACTTTGGATGGGTCAGATTTACTAATCCTACTCCAAACTATGGGTTCGATTAGGATTGCGGTGAATCCGCATCCTCCGGCCCGACGGAAACAACCGCCGGCCTGGAGGATGCAGATTCACCCCTGCGGTGAATGAAAAGACCCCCCGCCACATTAGGATGGCTGGGGGGTCATCGGCGGACGGGAAGACCGTCCGCCGCTTTTCCGCCACGGTCGGCTTCCGACCGTGGCGGAAAAGCTCTAATATGGTGGCGGTGTCTATCAGACACCGCCAGCCATATTAGGATGTGCTTCAGGACATGCCTTTCTGTGGCGACATACGGTCTTTTCTTTGGAGGCCAGTTGCGGGCCCCCAGGGTGAAGGGTGGGTGGGGGGTGCACATGGGGGATACCTATGGTACCCCCCTGCATTTGCATGCACAATGCGGCAGGCATTGTGCGGTGCCTGCTGCTTTGTGCATGGCATGCATATTTAACTTTGCGGCGGGTGCTGCTTAAAGCAGCACCCACCGCAATGTTAAGTATACGGGATGTGACCGCCAGGGTGGCGGTCACATCCTAATTCCACCGGAGGGACTGCCGCTGCCCCTGCGGACGGTCCCTCCACTTTGGGGGTGGCGGACGGACGCAGGTCCATCCGCCATCCTAATAGGTGCCTGAGTTACAGTAAAGAAAGTTTCGGAATTTGGAGGAATCAGATTCACTTTTCTCATTACAAACTGAGTTAGTGTAAGAAAATATTATTCCCACCCCATCCCAAATAACAGTAGAGAAAGTGATGGACTTTGATGAGGTCAAGTTTACTATTCCCAATGTAACATTAGCAATAGAAAAATGTGTGACCTCTAAAACTGTCAGGATTCCTGCCACAGTTCACCTCTCTTGACTATCACAATATACTGGCATGACTCATATCATTCCTCCCAAAGCTTATGAGTGAACAAACGTCTTGTACCCTGACTTTTGACCATATTACATATGTTGGGAATAGCTAGTTGCAGCTGGTGTTCCCCGGTTTATTTGACAAGGCATTATAGGTTTTACAAATGTTTTACCATGCATATGCAAGGTCAGGTTTCTGGCGCCACAGAAGCTTCTAGAATATCCACCAGAATAAGTATCAAGAAACCGGCATAGATGACTTCAACATGAACGTTCTGGAAGACAGCCCTCATCAAATTGATCATCTGCACCTGTTCCTTGCTATAAGCAATTAGAAAGCGACCTTTGTGAACATTCTAAGACACATACTAGAGGACAGCCTCCTAAAATTGATTATCTGCACCTGTTACTTGCTATAAGCACTTAGAACGCAACCTTTGTGAACATTCTAAAGCACCTTCGAGAAGGCAGCCTCATCAAGTTAATTATCTGCACCTGTTCCTTGTTAAAAACAATTTTAATGAGACATTTATGAACATTCTAAAGCAGTCTCTTTTATATAAAAACCATCAAAATTCTCCTTCGCCTGCCACTTACCTGTTTTCCAGCTTCCAGGACTCTGTCTTATCAGCTCCTTTGATCCTCCTGCTTTGACCTCACCCCAAATAACAGCCTGCATTAGTCTCGCACCTGGTTGGAAAAAATACAAAAAGGAGAGACGCATTAACAGACAAGGGGGGCTGATTAGGATGGCGGTGAATCCGCATCCTCCAGGCCGGCGGAAGCCACTGTCGGCCTGGAGGATGCCGATTCACTGCCGCGGCCACAGAAAACACCCACCGCCAGATTAGGATGGCGGTGGGATTGCGGTGGGACCAGCGGCGGATCGCGGGGTGTGGAGGGCTATTTGGTGGCGGTGTCTGCAAGACACCATCAGCCAAGTTACGATCTGCATTGCAACATGCTTTTCCACGGCGGCTTACTCTGTTTCTGAATCCTTGGGTGGTAACTTTTGAAGTGCAGTACGTTGTTTCTCACAGTTGATTTAGTAAATAAGTCCACTTCCAAATGGTTATCATTTAGTTTTATCAAAATGTCAAGGAATTCTACTTGGTGTTTACTTGTGTGGCTGGTAAATTTTAAATTCACATCAGTTGCATTTAACCATAGTAGAAATTCCTCCAGACTTTCTGCTGTATCTGACCATATGAGAACAATGTCGTCGATGTAACATGACCAGTGTTTTACAGATTCATAGAAGGGAGCTATTTCATTATCTATGAATTTTTGTTCGAATAAGGCCATGTAAATGTTCGCCACCGACGGTACTACTGTGGCCCCATGCTTACACCTCTGATTTGTTTGTAAAGATTGCTGCCAAATTCAAAAGTATTTTCCGTTAGAACAATCATTAGGCATTCTAGGACAAATATTTTAGGACATGGGATTTTGTAAGTGTCGATGAACCATGACACCGCTTGTAAAGCTTCTTGTTGTGGGATGTTGCTATATAGTGACTCTATATCTTCCTGGCTTAGTCCTCCATCTACGCTCAAGCTGCTTGCAGTGGTGCTTTGTCATCCAGAGTTCTTCCTATACCAGCTAGCTTGTTGTCTGTTCTTGTGGCTTTGTTGGGTTTGAGGGGGACCAAGTTATCTGCACAAGTGATGATTCAGGTGTTGAAGGTGGAGATGGAGTCATAGAGGCTGTTGTTGTATTGAAACTGGTGTTGTTGGAGTTTGAAAGATCAGGATGCTTTTCAAACCTTTTTCTACTCTTAACCTGTGGATTTGGTGTTGCGGGATGGGAATGCTGAAGTTTGCGAGAGTGTGTGAGCACCAGCTGAAGACTGTTGGCCCTTCTACAGTGATATCACTGAAGCTTATTAATATAAGTAAGTGTTCGGCAGTGTGTATGGGGCCTTCTACTCACCGGGTAAGGTGGAAGCTAGATGGCCAGAGCGAAAGGAGGTTGTATTGGGACTGGAGTGGACCTCCAAGTTGAAGTTTAGGTCACTGAAGAGGATCAAGTCGCTGGAGTCAAGCATTGGGGTGCAATACAATTGCGATTGTGCTGGCACAGTTGAGGTGTGGTCTTGGGGAAGGCAGTATAAAAGGGTGCCACTCAGGTTGTAGTTGATGGTGATGTGGAGCTTGAAGGTCAGGTGCTCCGTGTTGCTGGGATCATTTCCAAGCTGGTGTCATACCGAGCGGATTCTTTGGAGAGTATGGTGATTCCGTCGCTGGGTTTGTGTGGTCTATCCTGTCCTTCAAGTTTGCTATGACAATGTTGGGAGCTGACTCAAGGGTCAGTGCCTTTTCAGCCTGGAAGAGCTGGTCTAGGGAGCGGTTGTGAAGCAGGTCCTAAAATTACGCTCTGTGTTTAATGAGCCAGCTGGTGTTTAGGAGTATGCATGGGAAGGAGAGTGATGCAGTGAAAGTCATGTGTTTGGTTGAATGCCTGCGATGAGGGTGGGCTGAGAGCAGGTTGCGGGACTGCGCAATTCAACTGGCAGGTCGCACAAAAGAATTCCACTTTAGTGTGGTGTTGTGTGGTGCGTGCGGGTGGGTTGCATAAATGCAGAGAGTTGTGTCCCAGGTTTAGTTCATGGAGGGCCATGGTGGGATATTCATTGAGGGGCTGGAAGAAGGGAGAACTAGGTCAGCTGAACTCCACTGTCAGAAAGATACTGGTTCTAAATCAGGTGGGGAACTGAGGCATTGGCAGAACGGAGCATCCATTCATTTGGGGTTTAGCAGTTTATCTTGTACCTCCAATACCTAAATGACCTTCCAATCATATCCAGCATTGTTGCTTCCTATGTATATTTTTTATCTTCTTGAGCTGTGCTTTGTAGTGTTAAATAATTAACATAATTCCAACCTTTTAACCTTTACCTGAACTCCTTCTACCTACAATTTTCAGATTGCTTGTATGTTCCTTGTTTCTAGAGTGGGGTTAAATCAGTTTTTTTTCTGTCCTATGGAACAATACCTACATCTTGCAGACATCTAAAGAGATCCACTATTTTTCTGTCCTGTTTGCCTGGGTGAGAAGGACTAGACCTGCATCATCTGTACCCAAAACCAGAGGGACTCCAAGAGCTAGTTGGCTGGCCTCCTGATCCGAAGTCTCAAGGATATAAAAGAATTCCAACCATCCTGCTCCTTTGCTCCAGTGGAACCAATGCATCCTCTGCTGTGGGAGCAGAACCCACAAATTGCCGCTGTTGTAGGAACAAAACAGGTGTATCGCCTTCGGTACCAGCACATTCTCTGTAGCGGGAGGAAATCAATACATTACCTCAACTCTGTGCAAACAATTGACGCATCTCCTCTACTGTGGGAACAATATCGGAAAAAACAACACAGGTTCGTGGCTTTAACCCAGTAAGGCTAAGCCAAATATAACGAGAGAACAATACAAAGGCCAATACTGGACTTGATTTAGTGCATTCAGATGCTAACCTTTATGAATGAAACATAATGGTCCGTTTTTGTCTTACGTCACTAGTTACATTTTTATTTTCTTCACTAGTTAAGCATTTCAATTTTTAGATCATATCAAGGAATATTTATGCATGTACAAACAATTATAAGACTAAACATATCAAAACGGCAAATTTACACATATTTACAAAGAAATTCTACACATCCTACCCACAACATTCATACTTCACTCATACAACTATACATAAAAGCAACAATATGGCCCTTTGTCAAAAAAAATATGAATCCTTTGACCCTATAGATGGTATTATTTTTCTAAGTTCACAGTTCTATTCTGTCACAACTGTATTCTGAAAACAAATTCTTGTTTTAAAGCCAAAATCAATCCTTTAGTATTTCTGATTGACAAAGAGTCCAGTCAAGTAGACGCGTTTCAAACCCCAAATTTTGGGGTTCTCATCAGGACCAACATATTCTACAACAGAAAACCAAAAAATTATTAAAAAGTCTGCTGGGACCAAGTCAGATTAGAATAAACATGCCACCAGTCGGCAAAACCACCATACCTTGTAAATATGGTCTAACATTATTGACCAAAATAATCGTGGTAGATATTCATCAGTATATGTCAACAAAGAGAGAGGTAGGGAAATCAAGGACACTCTCTTAGTCCCCGGTTAAGTATCAAACAACAAGAAAAGAGAGGTCTGGTCAGTCATCAGGCTGCCAGGAATATGGAGCAAGGAGATAAGTGGGTTTTTGTTTGTACACAGTCACTCCGATTGAGTAGGAAAGCCCTCACACACCGACCTGGTCAGTGTCATGCTTCATCATCGGGCCCCACCGAAGAGACCGAGTGCCTCTTCGGTGTGCTACGACGCCAGAAAGACTGCGGAGCTGGTCGTGTGGGGAGGACGTGATGTGAAAATTAGAAAATTAAAAGTGCCTAACAGGGTATCAAAAAAACTTTTTAATGAGTGATCCCTAAGACGCGAGTGGGTGGTTTTATGTGTCTGAATTTACGTGCCCAGGTTATTACGAGTTGGGATAAATTCAGCTAAATACCACGCATTTAAAATTAATCAGTCAACATGTTTCTGCCGTACTTGTGGTATGTATTCACCAAGGCATTCTTCAGGACTATACCCCGGCGGTATGGACACTCTAATAGTCCACCCTGACCTGGGGGCGTGAAAGTGAAAAAGAAAAAAGGGTGAAAAAGTGCTTAAAAATTAGAAGAGCAATTGCTCATTCTAAAAAAGCCCCAAATTCAGGGGTGTCAGCACTTTAAAATGGGGCGCTACTAGCACCATGGGTCTCGGGAGGAGGATTGGAGCGCGCCTGGCACATCGCCCTCAGCGTTCGCAATCCGCTTCTAAACCTGCAAGAAGCCTCTAAACCGGACCCCGACGAGGTTTTAATTTTCTAATTTTCACATCACGTCCTCCCCACACGACCAGCTCCGCAGTCTTTCTGGCGTCGTAGCACACCGAAGAGGCACTCGGTCTCTTCGGTGGGGCCCGATGATGAAGCATGACACTGACCAGGTCGGTGTGTGAGGGCTTTCCTACTCAATCGGAGTGACTGTGTACAAACAAAAACCCACTTATCTCCTTGCTCCATATTCCTGGCAGCCTGATGACTGACCAGACCTCTCTTTTCTTGTTGTTAGATATTCATCAGTGTCCGTTGTCAAGCTAAACAGAAAAACACAACATAAGACTTTGTGTCACAAACTTCGTTTTGAATTGGTCTTTACGCATTCACTATGTCTCACAGCACTCACCTCTTTAGTTGTGAGAGGCCGTGTCAACCTAGTGGAAAACAGAAACACAACGTTTCGATGACTTCGTGCGGCCAAGAATGGGGTCATAAAGAAGCAGACAAAAAGCGCTTTGAATGTCGGCTTACCGGGCAATGTGACGGCTTTGAATTTATCGCTGTCCAGTTTTTCGTTGTCCAAAGTAAAAAAATCCACCAGCAACGGTGGAACCGGAGTGTAAACAACTACAAAGGCTCAGGCAGTGTGAAGCAATATGCCCGCAAAGCTGTTTCTCCTTACCTTTGTGGGAATCGCCGGTCGCGTCTAGCAATGCGATGCAAGTATACGCCATGAACTTAGTACTTCTTCTGTATTTTCCAGAAAGAATAATTAGATCACGTGACCGCGGTAACCACGGCACGTTTTTTTATTCTAATTTTGATTATTGTTCAGCGGTCAGTGAACAAACTTGCAGAAACGATCCAAAAATTTTGAATGAATTAAAAAAACACAGAATGTTAATACATAAAAAATCACGAAATGGTAAATGTACTGAAAAACTAATCTATTGATCAGCCCACGGCGGTCTTAGCTGGAGTTGAACTGTGTAACAAAGTGATAATGGTTCCGAATAGAACACTGATATAACTGCGAACTTTTCCAGATCAGGGGTTCATTCTAAATATCTCTGAGGTTTTATTCAAGCCGTTTATTGCGGTATTATATTTTATTATAAGTAATGCCTCTCGCTGGCTTAGTCTTCCTTCGATATCTCAGCCTCGTGAGTCCATGTCAATTCTTTGAAATAATAGTCCATTTTAGATCATCTTCCTGATGTTTCTGCACCTTCCAATGTAAAACCAGTGGTGCATTCGGCGTTTCCTTCCTTATATGTGATTTGTGCTGTGTAACGCGCTGTCGTGCCTCCTGGGTTCTCTTCCCTATGTATAGTTTCGGGCAGGGACACATAATTCCATAAACTACATTCTTTGTCTGACAGTTAGTGAATGTGTCATGTTTCCAATGGATCCCATTGAATGTAAATAGGGACCCTTCATCCGTTGGTGCGCAGCATGAACAATTGCCACACTTGTGATGCCCTATTACTGGGGGTACACCCAGCATGCATCTTAAGGTAAGTTTTGGAGCACTAGGTAGTGCTGCCCTGACAATGTGATTGGCCACACTTTTTTCTGTTTTAAAAGCGAAAAGCGGTGGATCCTCAAAGTCACTATGGAGATTCTTAACCAGATGCCAGTTCTGCATAACCATCTTGCGCAGCTGGTGAGTCTGGGGTCCAAACGTTGTAACACAGAAAATCCTGCTTTGTTCTGGTCGTCCTCTCTTTTAAAGTAGCGTGTCTCTATGGACCCACCAGGCTCTCCTTATTGAATTTTTTAAGAGTTTCTTTGGGTAACCTCTTAAAATTAATCGTCCCATTAGTTCGTAGGCATGACGGAAAAACTCCTCTTTATTTGAACAATTTCTCCTTATTCTAAGGAATTGTCCAAATGGTAAGTTTTGTTTAAGACTTCTGGGGTGGTGGCTGGTAAAATGAAGCGCTTTATTTCGGTCTGTGGATTTCTGAAAAAGTGTGGTGCCCAGGTTCCCATCCACGGCGTATACTTGTACATCCAGAAAAGTGATGTTGTTGTTGGAAGAATTGAAGCTGAATTTAATATCTTCCATCCTTTGATTTAACCAAATCATAAATTCATTCAACTTTTCTTTAGTCCCAGACCAAATCATAAATACATTGTCGATGTATCTCATATAATTTGTGATGTATTCAGAATATGGGTTGGTGTTATAAATGAATTTGTTTTCATACAGTCCCATGAACAGAACCGCCAGTTCTGGCGCAAATGGGCAGCCCATCGCCACTCCTTTGATCTGATAGTAAAAATCTCCGTCAAACTGGAGTAATTTCTTGCTAAAGCAAATTTAGCTAATCGAACTAAAAAGTTTGGGGGACTCTAGCTGGCTGTTCCCTTTGGTCTAAGAAGAATGTAATTGTTTCCAAAGCTAGGTCCTGAGGAATTTGCGTATAAAGTGAAACTACATCCATAGTCACTAATAGTTGTTTGGTAGCATCGAACTGGACTGATGCAATTTGATTGAGGAATGCTGTTGTGTCTTTCAAGTGCGCTGGTATCTCTTCAATAGATGGTTTAAGAAAGTAGTAAATATATTTTGAAACCGGTTCAATCAATGAAGAACACCCCGAGATTATCGGTCAGGCCGGCGGATTTATTTCATCCTTATGCGACTTAGGCAGGACATACAACATTGGTATCCTTGGATATTTGTTCTGGAGAAATATAAATTCCTTAGGTCCTAGAATCCCTAAGTCATGTCCCTCTTGGAGAATCCCAAATAATTCCTTCTGTAGATCAACAGTCGGATCTTTATTGATCCTCTTGTAGCAATTTTGATCATCCAGTTGGCGGTGGACTTCGTTTTTATGCTTGTTAATGTTCCAGATTACTACCGCCCCACCTTTATCCGCCTGTTTTATTACCAGTGATTGATCATTTTTTAAGGAAAAAATGGCCTCTTTCTCTTCTTTAGATATGTTATAGTGAACAAATTGTCTTTTACTTTCAAGGGCTGTTATTCCTGACAATAAAGCTTTCTCAAAAGTGATTACCTTCTTAGGAATCTTAGAAGAAGGTGGACAGAACGAAGATTTATTGTGGAGGCCCGTAACCTCGGTAGCAGTTTGTGCAGGGGTATCTTAAAGAACATTTTCAAGTGAATTTTTCGACAAAATTCTAGGGTTTCAAGTTTCATTTTAACAAAATCAGTTGATCGCACCGGAACATAAGACAATCCTTTCTTGAGAATTGATATTTCTGAAACTGATAATACTCGGTCCGACAGATTGAACAGAGGTGACGGTTCTAGCTCCTGTAATACTGCCGCCTGGTTCTCATTTCCCATGGCTGGTAGGTTGAGCGGGTGCGGCCCCGTGTCCTTTGCTGGCCCCTGCCTAAAAAAGGTTGGGGCTTGATTGTTGGTTGTGTTGGTTTCCTCTATAGAGCTGATTTGGCCTTGTATCACTTGGATCTGTCTCTCCTCCGGATGAAGAGGACGTGTCTGAGAAAGTAAGAAACGTATTACTAGAGCGGCCTTGATTGTCCTGGAAAAATCGCGTTGGGCAGGTTTTGAGTAGAAGTCCGGTTGTAAAAATGGATAGACGCCTTCCAACAAGAATTTTTTTGGATCTAAATCGAATGTATTACCTTTCTGCGTAACCGTGTAATCTTTAAATTCAAGAATTTCTTTTTCTATTTTCTCCAGCAATCCCTTCGCATCCGTAATTAGTTGATTGTTTTGAATTTCTAATTCCAAAGCCGAGATTTCCGTGAGCTCTTTTTTGTGCTGTCCTGCTGCCTGCTGTCCTGTTTGCCTGGGTGAGAAGGACTAGACCTGCATCATCTGTACCCAAAGCCAGAGGGACTCCAAGAGCTAGTTGGCTGGCCTCCTGATCTGAAGTCTCAAGGATATAAAAGAATTCCAACCATCCTGCTCCTTTGTTCCAGTGCAACCAATGCATCCTCTGCTGTGGGTGCAGAACCCACAAATTGACGCTGTTGTAGGAACAGAACAGGTGCATCACCTACGGTACCAGCACATTCTCTGCTGCGGGAGGAAATCATTGCATTACCTCAACTCCGTGCAAACAATCGACGCATCTCCTCTGATGTGGGAACAGTACCAACATATTGTTTCGGCTGCACCTGGCATATTCGTCAACACAACCAGGATTAAGGTGCTTTTGTTTCACGGGCCTCACTGGGTCCTTGAATCTGGCCCACGCTCCATTGTGGTCAACCTGAACTCTTGGCTTTGTGCTGGCCCGGTGTGAACAGATATTGATATTTTGCTTCTAAGCACTATTTTACAGTTCCTTCTTTTAAAATGTATATCTCACTTTCTACTTTTTTGACGCTTTGGCCTTATTTTATTTATTGAGCTAAGAGCTTTTTTTTCTAACCTGGTGTGGAATCTTTTTGTTGGGTGGTTTCACTGCTGTACTGTTTGAAGTGTTGCACAAATACTCTACACATTGCCTCTTCGGTTAAGCCTGACTGCTCTGTGCCAAGCTAGCAGAGGGTTAGCACGGGATAATTTAGGATATGTGTGTGACTTACCCTGACTAGGATTGTGGTTACTGCTTGAGGAACCCAATTCCTAACATTGGAGATCAGCGGTGAGAATAGGACTTGTGTTTGCATGGTGCCATACAGTGATTTTGTGTACACTGCTATTTAACATCTAAGACCATTATGAGTTTTAAACTCTTTCTTAGTTTTTTCAATTGGCTATTTTCTTCCCATTTTCTAAATTTAAGTGCCTTTGATTCCTTTTTTAACCGTGGACGTGAGATATATAGAGTCTTAGAGGAGAAGAGACAGGCCATGGAGGAGATAAGGATGGCCCATGAGTTTAGTCTCAGGAAGCTGGAATTGAGAGCTAAGCAGATTGATTCAAGCAGTAATTATCGCAGCATACCTGCAATGTCCTCTGGAGAAGGAAGGGTCAGTATACCCAATGATTTGGTGCCCAGTTATGTGGTAGGAGATCATATTGACAAGTGGTTCTCAGCACATGAAGTTGCTCTAAGAGTGCATAAGGTTCCTGAGGAGCTGTTGGAGGGGTTGCTTGTAGAGGTACCTTCTTATGGTGGGGAGGGGCGCACTCCTAACACTACAGGTTGAAGACCAGGCACAATACACTCCCATTAAAGACCTTTTTGTTAAGAAATTTGGGTTGACCCTTGAGAGATACAGGCAGAAATTCAAGGGTAGTCACAAACTTCCCACCCAGACCTGGGTGGACTTTCTAGATTATTCCAGTTAGGCACTGAAGGTCTGGGTGAGGGGCAGCAAGGTGGAAGATCAAACTGGGCTGTACAACCTAATTCTGAGGGAGCACATGCTTGATATTTGTTTTACAGAGCTGCGCCAACACCTGGTTGATAGCAAGCTGACTGACCCCAGAAAGCTTGTTGTGGAGGTGGGCATCTATAACAGCAGCAGAGTATCCAAAAAGGCATTGGGGGGGTCTCCCAAAAGTGTGATAAGGGTTTCCACCAGAAGAAAGGGGAAGATGAAAAATGAGTTTTAAGGCCCACAAAATGATTCTCAATGGAAAGGGTCACAGTCTCAATCTGGCCACCAGTAGAAAGGCTTCTCTGATAAAAAAAAAATGTTAACAAGTCTACTCCCACTGGTGGCAAGATGATAGGGTTGGCTAGTGTAGTGCTTGGGGAGAAGATTATCCCAGTCAGTGTGAGGGATGTCAGAGAGGTTAACTTAATGTCCTTGGGTGACATGGAGATGATGGCCAAAGCCCTCGTCTTCCAAAACTGCAAAGTATAGGTAGTGAGTCACCATCAATGGGCAAGGGCTTGAGACTCTGAGGGACACAGGAGCCAGTATGACTACAGTAAGGAGTCTGCTGGTGGCCCCAGAGCAGATCGTACCCAAAACATTCTACCAGGTTACAGTATATAGTAGCAGACAATCGGGAGGGTCACTAACTTGGTGCTCTGGTTCCATTTGAGTGGGGGGGTCTCATGTTTTCAGAAAGTTGCTGTGAGCCCTGCCATGTCTGTGGATTGATTGCTAGGAAATGGTCTTAAGCACACTACCTGGAAGGAAGTGGAGTTTAGGTCACACCAGGAAATGTTAAGATTGCCTGAGTGGATTTGTGCAGCCACCAGGTCCATGCCCATCCAGGAAGGGAGTCAAGGGAGGCTGGGGCCTGGGAAAAAGGCTCAAACAGCTATCTAAAGAGGAAAGGGGTGAGGGAAACCAGCCTCTGAATGTCTCCCAGATGATGTGAAATGGGCACCAGAGGAGGTTAACCCAGAGCCAAATGGAAGGACATTGCCTCCCTTGTTGACCTGCCTAAACTTGCTGGATGACAAGCAGAAGGAGATCCCACAAGATGAAGAGTTCTGCAAGGCACAGAAGGTTGTCCAAACGCTGGGGGCATGAGGAAACAGACAAAAGCCCAGGCAGCTGGTGATGCCTCTGAATATCACTGCATATATTGGGAGGATGGCCTCCTGTATAGTGAGCCTGAGGCAACTGTGCATGGAGCAAAAAGGATGCTAGAGGTTTCCCAATGCTACAGGGCCTTCCTACTCGAGCTGGCTTATGAAATACCCCTGGCAGGACAACTGGGTTAGGACAAGACATTTTGCCAGGATTATCCCCCACTTTTATTGACCCCAGATTAAACTTTCCTCAGATAATTTCTGTAGGACTTGCTTTACCTGCTAGGTCAGCGGTAAGGCAGGGCAGTAGCTAAAAGTTCCTCTAAATCCCTTGGCTGTCATTGGCACCCCCTTTGAAATGGTTGGCATCGATATTGTAGGGCCTATAGATCCCCAGACAGCCTCTGGCAACAGGTTTATCCTGATCCTGGTGGATCATGCAACAAGGTGCCAGAGGCCATACTGCAGGCTATACCAACTGCACCTGCAGTGGCTTGGAACCTAAGGGGATTTTGACCAGAGTGGTCTGACAGGGGCACCAACTTTATACCTGCTTAAAAGAAGTTAGTGTGGAGTTACTTACACGTTGTCCATACTGTATCATCAACAAACCAATGGGCTTGTTGAAAGTTTCAACAAGATCCCCAAGGGCATGATCTAGGTCCTGCTTGAGCCCATGAGAGGTAAGTGGGACATCCTCTACCATGCCTGCTCTTTGCTTACAGTGAGGTGCCACAGATGGGGATTAGATTTAGCCCCCTTTAGCTTCTGTATTGACACCCTGTTTTGGGACCTCTCAGCCAGTTTAGCGAGGGGTGGGAGCAAGCAACCAGGAAACCTCCCCATGAACTGGTTAGTAGCATGCTAGACCTCTGGAGCCAGATGCCCAATTTTTTAAGAAGGTTTCTGAAACCTTGGTGGCCAACCAGGAGGTATGGAGCAGTGTTATGAGAAGACAGCTCACCTATGGTATTCCAACCTGGACAAAAAGTGTGGGTGATGGGGCCCATGGAGCCCAGTGCCCAACAAGACAATTGGACTGGGCCTTATGAGATTGTTGAGTAGAAGGGGGAGGCCACCTATTTGGTGGACCTCAAGTCCTCAGACACCTCCAAAGAGTACTGCATATCAACTGTCTTGAACCACACTTTGAAAGGCCTGAGGGTACCATGTTGTTGGTGACGGGGAGAAAGAGAAGAGTGAAACTCTCCCTGACCTTCTCGCATCCAAAAAGAAGGATGGGTCAGTCGAAGGTGTAAAGTGTTCCCCTGCTCCGACTTCAGACCAGCAGAGGGACTGTCATCATTTGCTGGGACAGCTCTCTTCTCTGTTTTCTCTCACTCCTGGGATTAAACATGTGTGTGCCCATTACATTGAATCAGAAGACAGCCTCCCTTTCAAAAACAAATTATACAGGTTGTGCTGATATAACTACCTTTACCAAAAAAAAATACCAACTTTATGGCCCTTAAACTATTGTGGTCTTCCTTATTTCTCTTTGCGTGACATTGACTAGTTGCCTTACTTAATGATCACCAGTTGAGATATTGTATCTAGGTTTAGGGCAGCATTTATCTATTAAGATGATTTGATTACAATTGCTTTTGACGGACATTCATTTAAAAGCCTATGCTCACATTTTACGTTATGCTAATAGGTTATTTTTAAGCCCTGAAAACTTTACTAAAAAATCTATTTGTGATTTCTTCTCCCGTGTTTATCAAAGGTTGTCAATTTTCTTTCTCTGTTGATCAATTCAGCATGCCAAATGAGTAACTTTTCCAAACAATTCGATAAAATGTTTATTGTTTTCTCAAACATTAAGTACTACCAAAGTGATCTGGATCACTGCCGGCAGATTTCAAGATTCCAAATGAACTGTTTATTCACCAGACTTGGTGTAATGCAGCTGGATTTAAAATCGAACCTAGTACCTTTCACTCTGAGCATTTTTATAAAGTTCAAATTTGGTATGCTTCCCATTAGGAGTTAATCCATGGGTAAAATAAATAGGGACACAGGGCCCCCAGAGTTTCACATTTTGTAACACCAGGTTTCAGTACATAGTTCCTGTTTTGTTCTTTTGTCCTGTTTTGTGTATCATGAGAAACACATATATTGCCTCATTTGGTCTAAATACATCTGTGCAATATATGAGGAGGCTCTATATCTAATCCACATCTGTAAATGTTTACTGTAGGTTGAAAAAATTATTTTCTGAATTTTTAAATTTGAAATGTGGAAAACGAGGGGTTAAACTCATATCTCTTTAGCGATTCAGGTTGTCGCTTTGTTTACCAAATATTACAATTCTAGGACAAATGTTGGCTTTTTATTACAAATTTCATAAATGATTCTGTCTTTTATGAAAATCCATATAATTGTTTATGTTTTAAATTGATTTCCACATATATAGTTTAACATTTTGATGTGTCGTAAAATTGTTGTTATAGATCAGCAGTCGATTTCTATTGAGCCTACTTGGATCCATTGCTATCCATATAGAAATAAATAAATATAAAACATTTCCCTGGTTCTGATTGGGATCCTTTTCTGAAAAAGGGAATTATGATTGCTGTTCTCCATGAAGGGGAACTTCCCCATGGTTCCAGGCCGAATTAAAGACTGTAAGTAAAAATGTGAGTCTTTTTCTATTTGAATATAAAATAAACAAAGGAATTATGATTATTTTATTTGTAGTTTGTAAAACAGAATGATAGTGAAGTGTCATAAAACTGCAGTTATTTTCCTCATTCCTCTCATTCTCGTCTGCATTTGAGACTTCTGGACATCCACAGACCCATTTTTTATTGCTCAGTTTTTCTTCATTTTATGATAGTGTTGAATACATTTTCATATTATTTCTATCTTGAATTCTTTGCCTATCTTAATGGTACAGCACTTGTATTCTGTTGTCTCTTTAGATTGACTGCTCTCCTTTTTTAACTTTTTATCTTGAGAACATTGGTCGGATCATCGCTTGTTTAAACTACAAACATGATGATTGCCTCTTTCCAATTACGGTTGCTCAGTGAGGGCTTTTGCATTTTTTGTCCAGAGATGATTTTTTAGGTTAGTATCCTCTATTTACTGACATGCAAAAGAAGCAGACGTTTGCTAATGTTATGTAACTCAGAGGGAAAACTTTCCTTTTGAGCACACTTTTTGAAAACGTCTTGCATTTTTACTTTGTCCATGTAGATATGGTTTTATGATACATGATAACAGGTTTCTTATCACTATCTTTTGTGTCTATCGTTCTCTTTTCCTTTGTTTAGATACTCATAGACCATATCTGGGGTCTCTCTCTTACCCGAAAGGGACTCATTATAATGTCACAACTCCACAAGTGAACAACATTTTTGGGTTCAGAACTGAGAAATACAAGAAATGTACATATTCGAAAAGGAAGACTACACACTATTTTTGTACTTCATTCTATTTAGTCACGTTGTGCTTTTGTTGTGATTACAGTTAGGATTATGCTTGTGTATTGACTGGAGATCAGAACTGTGTAATTAGGCTGCTAGGATGTAAATCTCTATGGGCACTTCTGAACGTAAAACTGTCTCCTGCTTAAAGCTATCAATCCAAAGGAAACTTTTTACTTTATTATTTACCTTCAAGGTCCAATGTATATAGTTTGTCATTGGTTATGTTGCCTTACAATCAGGATAATTATGGCATCCTTGTACATGTTGCTAGGGATGTTAGGAATGTTATGTAGTCATAGTAAGAATGTTAGCTGGGGAGATTAGACAGTTGAAGCTTGGTATCTTTACTGCTGACATCTCTGATGTGGATGGGATCCTTGATATTGGAATAAACATCTTTTCTACTTACTTCATGCTGCCTCACCCCTGGTTCTTACATTTGGCGACAGAGGACAGGATTTGCATCTAAGTATCTCAACACTACTCCTGGATATACAATTTTGTTTTTAATCTCTCAAGAAAAAGAAGAGGACTTAAAAAAAAAGAGGTACTGTGACTCTCTAACTCTGACTATATTTACTCTTCTTAGAAGAAGATTCATTTAATTTGTTTTAAAAAGCTCGCTCTTTTGATTTTCAGTAAAGCAGCTATTTTGGATCACCCCTTGCTCTTGATTTAAAATATACTGACATTAAATGTAATATAGAAGTAGTTTTGCTGCACTTTTATCTTTTGAGCAAACATTGCTTCTGACATTCGCTGAAGCATTTGTAACTTGGGAACATTGTTTTGTTTCCAACATTTATTTTTTTCGGGTCTTCATCGTACAGCTTGACCCTGAAATGGAGTTAAAACTATAAAGTTTTTCGGAGATTTTATTTGTGAAGAGGCTGTTGTTTGCGCTTTCTCTGAGTGATTGTGAGGCTGGGCGGGGTTTGAAATCGACCGCTGGGAGAGGCAGCACGGCAGTGCATTTTTTAAACTTACCTCGCTCGAGCAGCTCGTCATAAGAACACAAGACCATCGTTGGATTTCTTTCACGTCACAAGGAGACGCCATCGTTGCGTGAATCCTGAAGTGTCTTCTTCTCCTCCTGTCATCACAAGATATCTGATGGATTGTGGGATCATATGTGAAACACCATCACGCTTCACGTTAACGTGGTGGCCATCTTAGGTGTTCAAAATTGTTTTCTCTTCTCGAATATCATTTTCAAGGTGTAAAACAGTCTACATTACTTCACAATTCTTAAAAAAAAGAATTTCTATAAGGCAGCAAGACGGTCATATTCCCTTTAACTTCCAAGAGGTGTGTTGAAATTTTATTTATCGGAAGTAATTTAATGTGTGTTACTGCGTGCATCTGTGGTGCGTGCATCTGTGGTACGCACACTCAAAGTTACAATTTGTCTACATCAATGACACGCACTCTTTAAAGACTTACCTTGCTGTATAAGTAATTTACATGTTTACAGTGATGCATTTGATAGTGGGTGTTTCAGCAGCAGTGACACGTTTACTGGAGAAAGCATTTTGCGTGTGACAGTGACACGCACACTTCACTATTTTCTTCACATACTATTACTTTTGTAACAAACTTGATAAACATTGCAGAGGCTCACTTGTTTCAAATTTAAAGTATTTCTATTTAAGAAAATTCTCTTGAATATAGGTTGTAATGTGGATATTGTATATTGAGTAGTAACTCATATGTTATTGATTTGGTATTTACACATTTGTGTACATTTTGTGAATTTTTATATCCCATCTAAAAATTGATTTCAATATTTTGAGGTACAATTTTATCGTTGTTCCTTTCAAGACAAAATGCAAAACGTGACTGCTTCCCCATTTTTTCTGTCTTCACCCAGAGATCCTTCCATTAGATGGCAAAAATGGTGGAAAGTCTTTGAAAGATACGCAAGAGTTTGTGGATTTTCCTTAAGTGCAGAAAGAAAAACAGCATTATTGTTACATTGCTTAGGCTCACAAGGTCAGGAAGTCTTTGACCACCTTCCTGACCTTGAAGACCGTGATTTTAACGAATATGAGATTTGCATAGCAAAATTAGATAAACACTACCTTCCGAAGGTACAATCTTAGAGAGGTACCATTTTGGTCGAAGAGCTCGATTGGAGGAAGAGAGCATTGAGAATTATGCAACACCCCTGAGGAAACTAGCCTCCCCATGTAAATTTGGTGCATCTGTTGACGAAAGGATAAGAGACCAATTTAAGTTGGGGTGCAATAATGAGCGGGTTAGGGAAGAATTGCGTAAGAAGAACGAGCCCTGCTTGGATGATATTATTACTATAGCTAAAAGAATAGAGCATTCCTTAAAGTGTGTAGAAGTTATAAAAAAGAATGGTGAGGGCAAAGAGAAAAACTCTATACTTGCTGTCAAGGTTATGCAGAAAAGTACCATAGGTCAAAAAGAGGTTAAAAAAGAATCAACTACTATTAAAAGTCCTCCCACTGGTAAAGCTCCTAATAAATTTGACTTTTCACAAGTCAAATGCTTTCGTTGTGGGAAGATGGGGCATTTCACAAATGACAGATAATGTCTTGGTTGGAAAGCAATTTGTGGAAAATGTAAAATCAAGGGACGTTTTTCTGTTGTTTGCAAGGAAAAGAACTACATGGGAAAAGTCAGTGAAATATTTTATGAATTTGATGAAATGGACGAGAAATCCGAAGAGATAGAATGTGGTCAAATTTTGGTACAAACCATACACAGTCATGAAGATAAGAACTGAATAAATATTAGTTGATGGGAAAACCACTAGTGTTCTTTTTGACTCTGGTGTGAAAATCACCATTATTGCTAAGGAATTTATCTCAAAGAGTTGAAGGATAAAACAAAGGTGTATCGCCCTGACATCAAACTGTTTGCGTATGGTGGGGGACCCATCAAACTTTTTGGTTATTTTTGAGGTCTTCTAGACTACAAGAACAGGTTAACCAGTGCAAAAATGTATATATCACAGAAGGGCGACAGCATTTTAAGCTGGTCCAACCAAAGAGATCTATGGGTTATGTCAAATACACATTCTTCACTACCTATTATTTTGAAAGAACCTTTTGTTTCCAAACCAAAAGTCCATCTTTACCATCAGTGAGGACTTAGACCAGAAATTTTCTGACAATTTAAAAGAAACATTTCCTAAGGTTTTTTTCAGAAAATGTGGGTTTTAAAAAAAACTATATACATCATATTTGTTTGGTTGATAATGCTGTTCTGGTCTGCTGCAAAAGTTCGTAATGTTCCAGTTGCTGTCCGAGACCAGGTTAAGGCTGAACTAGAACGCCTTGTTAGAGATGGGATTATTGAGGAGGTTGAAGCAACACAATGGCTTGCTCTGATTGTAGCCGCAAAGAAATCTGATGGTTCTCTCTGTCTGTGTGTGGATCTCAGGGAATTGAACAAGAGTGTGGTGGTAGACGATTACCCTTTGCCCAAAATTGGTGACATGTTGATGCTACTAAAAGGGGCTAGAGTTTTTAGTACGGTGGACTTAGAATCTGCTTACCACTAGATTAGACTTGATGAGGAATCCAAAGATTTAACAGCCTTTGTTACCCCATTTGGAATGTATCGTTTTGTCACACTTCCATTTGGCTTAGTCTCAGCCACTTCTGTTTTTCAAAGGGTTTTGGAAAATGTCTTAAAGGGGCTTAATGGTGTCACAGTTTACCAAGATGACATTCTAATTTTTGGAAGGGATGACAAGGAACATGACATATGACTTTTTGATGTCTTGAACAAACTAAGTGATTTTGGTTTAACATTGGAAATTGAAAAATGCAAATTTAGGAAAAGTTTGATTGATTATTTGGGGCATACCATTACTGAAGGAGGAATCTCACCTAGGAAGAGTTTGATTGCTGCCATACTTAAAATGACCCCTCCCACCAACAAAGAAGAACTAATGACTTTTTTGGGTATGGCAGAATACTATATTAAATTTATAAATGGATTTGCCTCGTTGTGTGTTAACATGAGAGCTTTACTGAGGAAAGGATGTGAATTTGTCTGGAATGAAAAGTGTGAACAAGAGTTTTGCACTCTTAAAGAAAGGCTGAGTTGTGCACCGAAATTAAGTAGTTTTAATCAGGAAAAGAAATCCATTTTGATAACTGATGCAAGCCTTTAAGGGATTGGGCGCAGTGCTTGTACAGTGTGTGCGTGGTCAGGAAGAAGTTATACTATTTTTGTCAAGGAGTCTAAGGGATGCTGAACTACCGTACTCTGTTGTGGAGACAGAAGCACGTGCGGTGTATTGAGAATGTCCTATTGGTGGCCGAGTATGGACTTACAAGTAGAAAGGAAAATTTGAGATTGTGTTGAGTGTGCTTTAAGTGAAACAGTAGCTGAACCAAAGGTACAGCCTATGATCATAAGAGACCTTCCCGATGGATCCTGGAAAGCAATAGGTTTGGTTCCATATACTTGTCTGGTTAAGAATGGTATGTACTGTTGTTGGTTGATTCTTTTTCAAGATGGCCAGAAATTACCATCACTCGTAACATTGAAACTAAACATGTAGTGGACGCTAGGGAAGGGATTCCCAATACAATCCTCATCGACAATGGTGTCCAGTTGGTTTCTAGGGAGAGGGAAACATTTTTGTCCAGTCTTGGTGTAAAACATAACAAATCATCATTGTACCACCCAGAAACCAATGGTATGGTTGAGAAATTCAATCGTGTGCTCAAAGAAAACATTAGAATGGCAAAGTCTGCAGGTTTAGACTGACATACTGAGATTTTTAAAAAAAAATAAAGTATACAGATTGTCTCCACATGCCATCACAAAACGAACACGGTTTGAACTTTTTAGGAGTAGGTGTGCTAACACTTTGGTAGCGCCTCCTTGGGTCAATGACATGCAGCCTAATATGTTTTCAGAAAATGAGAAAAGTAATTGGAGGGTAGACGAATCAGAGAAGAATGAGTGCAGAAAGAAACTCCATGACTTTAAAAAAGTGTAAAAAAAACCTCTGTGAAAGTGGGTGATTGGGTTCTTATTAAGAATCCATGTAAAAAGAACAAAATGTCATACACGATGTTTTTGAAACCCATGCAGGTCATCAAGATTTTATGTAATGCCATCAAGACGGCAGATCATCGCATTTGGAATTTGAAAAGGGTGGTGGTGATAAGGAAAGCCTTTGTTTCCAAAGACTTTGGGGCATATTAGCAAGGGGAAGTATCGCCGCTTTTTCAGCGAATTGTGCCGAGAAAGCGGCGATACTTCTATAGCCCTATCCACAAAGGCATTTTAACGCCTGGCTCAAGCCCACTTTACATGTCGGTGACAAACATCGCTAATGACATGCAAAGTGGGCGTTCCCATGTCCAACCACTTGTAAAATGTGGTTGGAGGTTGGAACACCCTATTACCAAGGCAGGCGTTGGGAGAGGCAGACCTGCGATAAACTTGTTTATCGCAGGTCTCCCAACGCCTGCTCTGACCAGGTGTTAGGGCATTGATAACATGGGGGTGTGGATCATAACGCTGATTCCACACCCCCATATTATCAATGCACACATTAGCGCATGAAAACAATGTTTGTTTTCAAGAGCTAATGTGCCATATCACCGACTATCGCCGGATTTCATTTCGCCTACGTGATGCGCATTGATAATTGCACGCTATCACGGCGAAAAAATCCGGCGATAGCCGGCGATATGGGAATGTGCGTTGTGCGTTTTCTAACGCACTTCTAGGTAATATTCCCCTTTGTTTTCACAGATGATGATTCAAGTACTTCACATCACGCCACTGTTGTTCCAAAAGGTGCTTCACATCACGCCACTGCTGATCCACAAAGCATTAGAAAATCTGTAAGAGTGTCTCATGCACCTACCTATTTAAAAGATTATGTCAAATAAGTCTCACAATGACTTAAGTTTATAATGTTATCTTTTCTCTTCTCTCTTCCTGTTGTTCTGTTTATTGTAAAGTGAGGGATGTGTGACATCCTTGTACATGTTGCTAAGAGCTTAGGAATGTTATGTAGTCATACTAAGAATGTAAGCTGGGGAGATTAGATTGGTATCTTTACTGCTTGACATCTCTGATGTGGATGGGATTCTTGATATTGGAATAAACATTTTTTCTACTTACTTCATGATGCCTCACACCTGGTTCTTACAATAATGCTCAAGTATTAACTACTGGTGGGATATGAGTGGAAGTTCCTCATATTTCTTAACTCATTATTAGTCCCAACATTAAAAGAACACATTTACATTCAACAATTTGTCTTGCTTTATCATAAAGTGTACTGTCCAATCTACCACAGTTCTCATTTGCACACTGGAGGATGTTGCCAACTCACACTAAGTGGCACATACCACATGTTTGAGTGTGCAATCAAGTCTACCAGCCGTTTTACGTAATGAGATGCTAATCTTCCTATATCACTGTCTGATGTGCTTAGTATATATGGAGAGGTATGGGTTAGGGCACACTGAATAGACATATATAACTGGTATTATTTGTGTTTCTATGTTGTAACACACCTCACGGTTATGTGATATCACTTTTTTATAGCCAAATATAACTCTTTATTTTTCTATGTCTTTTAGTCCTTTTGTTGCCAGATTTTATTTTTGTATTCTTTCCATCCATTTTTTTCAGGTTTGAAAAAATTACCCCATTTGGAATGTATCGTTTTGTCACACTTCCATTTGGCTTAGTCTCAGCCACTTCTGTTTTTCAAAGGGTTTTGGAAAATGTCTTAAAGGGGCTTAATGGTGTCACAGTTTACCAAGATGACATTCTAATTTTTGGAAGGGATGACAAGGAACATGACATATGACTTTTTGATGTCTTGAACAAACTAAGTGATTTTGGTTTAACATTGGAAATTGAAAAATGCAAATTTAGGAAAAGTTTGATTGATTATTTGGGGCATACCATTACTGAAGGAGGAATCTCACCTAGGAAGAGTTTGATTGCTGCCATACTTAAAATGACCCCTCCCACCAACAAAGAAGAACTAATGACTTTTTTGGGTATGGCAGAATACTATATTAAATTTATAAATGGATTTGCCTCGTTGTGTGTTAACATGAGAGCTTTACTGAGGAAAGGATGTGAATTTGTCTGGAATGAAAAGTGTGAACAAGAGTTTTGCACTCTTAAAGAAAGGCTGAGTTGTGCACCGAAATTAAGTAGTTTTAATCAGGAAAAGAAATCCATTTTGATAACTGATGCAAGCCTTTAAGGGATTGGGCGCAGTGCTTGTACAGTGTGTGCGTGGTCAGGAAGAAGTTATACTATTTTTGTCAAGGAGTCTAAGGGATGCTGAACTACCGTACTCTGTTGTGGAGACAGAAGCACGTGCGGTGTATTGAGAATGTCCTATTGGTGGCCGAGTATGGACTTACAAGTAGAAAGGAAAATTTGAGATTGTGCTGAGTGTGCTTTAAGTGAAACAGTAGCTAAACCAAAGGTACAGCCTATGATCATAAGAGACCTTCCCGATGGATCCTGGAAAGCAATAGGTTTGGTTCCATATACTTGTCTGGTTAAGAATGGTATGTACTGTTGTTGGTTGATTCTTTTTCAAGATGGCCAGAAATTACCATCACTCGTAACATTGAAACTAAACATGTAGTGGACGCTAGGGAAGGGATTCCCAATACAATCCTCATCGACAATGGTGTCCAGTTGGTTTCTAGGGAGAGGGAAACATTTTTGTCCAGTCTTGGTGTAAAACATAACAAATCATCATTGTACCACCCAGAAACCAATGGTATGGTTGAGAAATTCAATCGTGTGCTCAAAGAAAACATTAGAATGGCAAAGTCTGCAGGTTTAGACTGACATACTGAGATTTTTAAAAAAAAATAAAGTATACAGATTGTCTCCACATGCCATCACAAAACGAACACGGTTTGAACTTTTTAGGAGTAGGTGTGCTAACACTTTGGTAGCGCCTCCTTGGGTCAATGACATGCAGCCTAATATGTTTTCAGAAAATGAGAAAAGTAATTGGAGGGTAGACGAATCAGAGAAGAATGAGTGCAGAAAGAAACTCCATGACTTTAAAAAAGTGTAAAAAAAACCTCTGTGAAAGTGGGTGATTGGGTTCTTATTAAGAATCCATGTAAAAAGAACAAAATGTCATACACGATGTTTTTGAAACCCATGCAGGTCATCAAGATTTTATGTAATGCCATCAAGACGGCAGATCATCGCATTTGGAATTTGAAAAGGGTGGTGGTGATAAGGAAAGCCTTTGTTTCCAAAGACTTTGGGGCATATTAGCAAGGGGAAGTATCGCCGCTTTTTCAGCGAATTGTGCCGAGAAAGCGGCGATACTTCTAGAGCCCTATCCACAAAGGCATTTTAACGCCTGGCTCAAGCCCACTTTACATGTCGGTGACAAACATCGCTAATGACATGCAAAGTGGGCGTTCCCATGTCCAACCACTTGTAAAATGTGGTTGGAGGTTGGAACACCCTATTACCAAGGCAGGCGTTGGGAGAGGCAGACCTGCGATAAACTTGTTTATCGCAGGTCTCCCAACGCCTGCTCTGACCAGGTGTTAGGGCATTGATAACATGGGGGTGTGGATCATAACGCTGATTCCACACCCCCATATTATCAATGCACACATTAGCGCATGAAAACAATGTTTGTTTTCAAGAGCTAATGTGCCATATCACCGACTATCGCCGGATTTCATTTCGCCTACGTGATGCGCATTGATAATTGCACGCTATCACGGCGAAAAAATCCGGCGATAGCCGGCGATATGGGAATGTGCGTTGTGCGTTTTCTAACGCACTTCTAGGTAATATTCCCCTTTGTTTTCACAGATGATGATTCAAGTACTTCACATCACGCCACTGTTGTTCCAAAAGGTGCTTCACATCACGCCACTGCTGATCCACAAAGCATTAGAAAATCTGTAAGAGTGTCTCATGCACCTACCTATTTAAAAGATTATGTCAAATAAGTCTCACAATGACTTAAGTTTATAATGTTATCTTTTCTCTTCTCTCTTCCTGTTGTTCTGTTTATTGTAAAGTGAGGGATGTGTGACATCCTTGTACATGTTGCTAAGAGCTTAGGAATGTTATGTAGTCATACTAAGAATGTAAGCTGGGGAGATTAGATTGGTATCTTTACTGCTTGACATCTCTGATGTGGATGGGATTCTTGATATTGGAATAAACATTTTTTCTACTTACTTCATGATGCCTCACACCTGGTTCTTACAATAATGCTCAAGTATTAACTACTGGTGGGATATGAGTGGAAGTTCCTCATGTTTCTTAACTCATTATTAGTCCCAACATTAAAAGAACACATTTACATTCAACAATTTGTCTTGCTTTATCATAAAGTGTACTGTCCAATCTACCACAGTTCTCATTTGCACACTGGAGGATGTTGCCAACTCACACTAAGTGGCACATACCACATGTTTGAGTGTGCAATCAAGTCTACCAGCCGTTTTACGTAATGAGATGCTAATCTTCCTATATCACTGTCTGATGTGCTTAGTATATATGGAGAGGTATGGGTTAGGGCACACTGAATAGACATATATAACTGGTATTATTTGTGTTTCTATGTTGTAACACACCTCACGGTTATGTGATATCACTTTTTTATAGCCAAATATAACTCTTTATTTTTCTATGTCTTTTAGTCCTTTTGTTGCCAGATTTTATTTTTGTATTCTTTCCATCCATTTTTTTCAGGTTTGAAAAAATTACCCCATTTGGAATGTATCGTTTTGTCACACTTCCATTTGGCTTAGTCTCAGCCACTTCTGTTTTTCAAAGGGTTTTGGAAAATGTCTTAAAGGGGCTTAATGGTGTCACAGTTTACCAAGATGACATTCTAATTTTTGGAAGGGATGACAAGGAACATGACATATGACTTTTTGATGTCTTGAACAAACTAAGTGATTTTGGTTTAACATTGGAAATTGAAAAATGCAAATTTAGGAAAAGTTTGATTGATTATTTGGGGCATACCATTACTGAAGGAGGAATCTCACCTAGGAAGAGTTTGATTGCTGCCATACTTAAAATGACCCCTCCCACCAACAAAGAAGAACTAATGACTTTTTTGGGTATGGCAGAATACTATATTAAATTTATAAATGGATTTGCCTCGTTGTGTGTTAACATGAGAGCTTTACTGACGAAAGGATGTGAATTTGTCTGGAATGAAAAGTGTGAACAAGAGTTTTGCACTCTTAAAGAAAGGCTGAGTTGTGCACCGAAATTAAGTAGTTTTAATCAGGAAAAGAAATCCATTTTGATAACTGATGCAAGCCTTTAAGGGATTGGGCGCAGTGCTTGTACAGTGTGTGCGTGGTCAGGAAGAAGTTATACTATTTTTGTCAAGGAGTCTAAGGGATGCTGAACTACCGTACTCTGTTGTGGAGACAGAAGCACGTGCGGTGTATTGAGAATGTCCTATTGGTGGCCGAGTATGGACTTACAAGTAGAAAGGAAAATTTGAGATTGTGTTGAGTGTGCTTTAAGTGAAACAGTAGCTAAACCAAAGGTACAGCCTATGATCATAAGAGACCTTCCCGATGGATCCTGGAAAGCAATAGGTTTGGTTCCATATACTTGTCTGGTTAAGAATGGTATGTACTGTTGTTGGTTGATTCTTTTTCAAGATGGCCAGAAATTACCATCACTCGTAACATTGAAACTAAACATGTAGTGGACGCTAGGGAAGGGATTCCCAATACAATCCTCATCGACAATGGTGTCCAGTTGGTTTCTAGGGAGAGGGAAACATTTTTGTCCAGTCTTGGTGTAAAACATAACAAATCATCATTGTACCACCCAGAAACCAATGGTATGGTTGAGAAATTCAATCGTGTGCTCAAAGAAAACATTAGAATGGCAAAGTCTGCAGGTTTAGACTGACATACTGAGATTTTTAAAAAAAAATAAAGTATACAGATTGTCTCCACATGCCATCACAAAACGAACACGGTTTGAACTTTTTAGGAGTAGGTGTGCTAACACTTTGGTAGCGCCTCCTTGGGTCAATGACATGCAGCCTAATATGTTTTCAGAAAATGAGAAAAGTAATTGGAGGGTAGACGAATCAGAGAAGAATGAGTGCAGAAAGAAACTCCATGACTTTAAAAAAGTGTAAAAAAAACCTCTGTGAAAGTGGGTGATTGGGTTCTTATTAAGAATCCATGTAAAAAGAACAAAATGTCATACACGATGTTTTTGAAACCCATGCAGGTCATCAAGATTTTATGTAATGCCATCAAGACGGCAGATCATCGCATTTGGAATTTGAAAAGGGTGGTGGTGATAAGGAAAGCCTTTGTTTCCAAAGACTTTGGGGCATATTAGCAAGGGGAAGTATCGCCGCTTTTTCAGCGAATTGTGCCGAGAAAGCGGCGATACTTCTAGAGCCCTATCCACAAAGGCATTTTAACGCCTGGCTCAAGCCCACTTTACATGTCGGTGACAAACATCGCTAATGACATGCAAAGTGGGAGTTCCCATGTCCAACCACTTGTAAAATGTGGTTGGAGGTTGGAACACCCTATTACCAAGGCAGGCGTTGGGAGAGGCAGACCTGCGATAAACTTGTTTATCGCAGGTCTCCCAACGCCTGCTCTGACCAGGTGTTAGGGCATTGATAACATGGGGGTGTGGATCATAACGCTGATTCCACACCCCCATATTATCAATGCACACATTAGCGCATGAAAACAATGTTTGTTTTCAAGAGCTAATGTGCCATATCACCGACTATCGCCGGATTTCATTTCGCCTACGTGATGCGCATTGATAATTGCACGCTATCACGGCGAAAAAATACGGCGATAGCCGGCGATATGGGAATGTGCGTTGTGCGTTTTCTAACGCACTTCTAGGTAATATTCCCCTTTGTTTTCACAGATGATGATTCAAGTACTTCACATCACGCCACTGTTGTTCCAAAAGGTGCTTCACATCACGCCACTGCTGATCCACAAAGCATTAGAAAATCTGTAAGAGTGTCTCATGCACCTACCTATTTAAAAGATTATGTCAAATAAGTCTCACAATGACTTAAGTTTATAATGTTATCTTTTCTCTTCTCTCTTCCTGTTGTTCTGTTTATTGTAAAGTGAGGGATGTGTGACATCCTTGTACATGTTGCTAAGAGCTTAGGAATGTTATGTAGTCATACTAAGAATGTAAGCTGGGGAGATTAGATTGGTATCTTTACTGCTTGACATCTCTGATGTGGATGGGATTCTTGATATTGGAATAAACATTTTTTCTACTTACTTCATGATGCCTCACACCTGGTTCTTACAATAATGCTCAAGTATTAACTACTGGTGGGATATGAGTGGAAGTTCCTCATGTTTCTTAACTCATTATTAGTCCCAACATTAAAAGAACACATTTACATTCAACAATTTGTCTTGCTTTATCATAAAGTGTACTGTCCAATCTACCACAGTTCTCATTTGCACACTGGAGGATGTTGCCAACTCACACTAAGTGGCACATACCACATGTTTGAGTGTGCAATCAAGTCTACCAGCCGTTTTACGTAATGAGATGCTAATCTTCCTATATCACTGTCTGATGTGCTTAGTATATATGGAGAGGTATGGGTTAGGGCACACTGAATAGACATATATAACTGGTATTATTTGTGTTTCTATGTTGTAACACACCTCAAGGTTATGTGATATCACTTTTTTATAGCCAAATATAACTCTTTATTTTTCTATGTCTTTTAGTCCTTTTGTTGCCAGATTTTATTTTTGTATTCTTTCCATCCATTTTTTTCAGGTTTGAAAAAATTACAAGGTGACGCAAAACATATTAGCTGATATCAAATGCACCATTTAATTGGTAAACTCATGTAAATGAACATATGTAAACTTTTTTCTGTATGGTCAGAACCATTGAAATGGAAGCCATTCTGTAATACTGCATTATGAATTCCATTTATATAAACTGTACCTGACAGAAAAGCAGACTGACTATTTTCAAATTAAGTTGGACTAAATAGGAAATACAATTTAATTTCTGGTCTAACCAGTTACTGAAAATGTGTACGAAAATATTCCCTTTCAACTGTTGGTAACTCCATTTTTTCTATGACCTTTTTGGTCTCTCCATTCTAATAAGATGTTGCCTTGACAAGACTCTTTCCAATGATTTCCTCCCTTAAATTCCAACTTTGTACCAAAATGTCTGACTATGAGTATTTGTATCCCACAATTATCCATGAGACTGGGGGGCATGACCAGGTGCTGCTAGAAGGCGGTCCTTCTTTAGGAAGGCTCCGATAGGGAGACCCGCCATCCAATTACACCGCCTCCATCTGAATCTCTCAGGGTATAATTCTATGGGCCCTGTGACCGGGAAGGGCAACAGCATCGATTGCACTGCGAATCGTGGAGACTGGCGCAATGAGAGATGCGGTGAGGTCAGGCGGCCTATGCAACAACCACTTCTGGGAGACCCCTCTTCCGCTCCCCCCTTTTCAATAATCGGTGCCTGGACCGGACTGTACCTGCCTAGTACAGCATCCCGGGGAGATGGGGAACTGGATTGGCTGTGAGGGCCATGTGATTGCGGGCTGATATTTGGACTGGCCAGGAGGATCCTCTTCCTCCTTCCTCCCCCGATATGGCCTTAGACGTTCTCCTGGAGTCAAACTTGCACCCGGTACCTGGGGCACAGTGGAGACGTGGAGACAGTCCTCCAGCTGGTGGGGCTAACGGGGCCTTGTCGGCCCAAGGAGCGGGATACTGCACACAGCTCTGTGTTGCGCTGCTGAATACATTTATTCCGGTCCTGGAGTGTGCATGCTGCCAGTAGAGGCCATGGCTATTTAGGACCATCCTAGCATTTGGAGACTATGGATTGGACCCTCTTTTCCCTCTTCTTCCTCCTCCCGGTTATTTTTGGTGGTTCCATGCTGGGGAAACTCCAAGTTTCAAGAGTACCCAAAGAAGACCCAGGGTTTGGATCAGAACATAAGAAAGTTTGGAAGCCACTGACACAGATGAGCTGAGCAACATGACCAATGAATAGATGAAGCAACTAATGCTTACTATTGAGGAATCTAACAACTGACAACTTGAACTGAGAAATGTAACTGCCAGCACACACTGTGAGATGATGAACTAAAACATGTAAGTGTGGCCTGTGGTACTGCAATTTTCTGTATGTGGCTAATCTAGGTTTGATGGTTGATTACATATACTGCAGCTGTTGTGTCAGCAAATTCAGAGCCCATGTATTGTTACTGAAATTAAGAACCACATTCTCAATAAACAATGAGAATTTCTTACAGCTACCTAATGATAAGGGAACATCTATGGAGTTTGTGTCTATTTGTTCAAGGTAATGGAAATGGAAATAATGTAATGATAGTATATCCATTGAGATTTCCTCCCTGCTAGCTCAAAGGTTGTGTGCGTTATGAAGGACATACTTAGGATGCCATTTGCACTCAGAGCTTTTTACCAAGATGTGGGTAAACCAAGTAGCACATCTGTGCCCGAACTACTTAAGAGTTGAACCTAAAGGGTCTTGCAGCATTCCAATAGTCAGAGATCCAAATAAAAAATGTACGACAGTGAAAATGAAGTTGAAGGATCATCATCGGAATCAGAATGATTAGAAGTCTTCAAATAAGATAGTAACGTGTTCAAATTGGTTTTTGGGCAGGATTTATGAAGAACCTTATCTGAGTCAGAATTTTATATTGATGGTTTACAGGATGAATTATACTGAATGAATTTTAAATTGTATGACCATGTAAGCATTTCATTTACAATAATTAGTCCAGGGCTGTAAACTAGATCTAAAGTGTTGTCAGCCTTCTTGTGATTTCTTGGACATTCCGCTTGAAGCTAAAAGTCTTCAAAATATTTAGGGTGTTCATCATAATTGTAAAAGCATATGTATAAAGGTTCCCCAAAACAATTATTTGGCTAGATGAAAGCGAAAGATAGATTATTATAATAGCCAAATGAGTGCAATTGTTACATCATATTGCTAGTCCAAATGGGAATACTACACATGGATGGAAGGCAGAAAATATTCTGGTTAAGGAATCCAAAGGAATGGGAATGTTAGAAATACCCTCTCTAATTAACAGTGTAAATCCACCTTCAGAAGTAGTTTGGTAACTGTTGTTAATTAAAAGGCTTAAAACGCACAGCAGGAGCAAAGGAGAGGATGATATCCTATGAGCCTATCAATCATGTTCTCCTTTGTGGACAAGATGTGGAGCTCCTGAATCAAGTCAAGTGTCATAACAGCAAGTTGATCCCCTATAAGGAAATGAGTTCTATAATACTAATCGAAGTTAAAAGAGAACAAAAGTGGCCACATAGGCATTAATAAGATAGAGCACTTATCAATCGAGCGGTAGACACAATGGAGGCTTTCGCTGTCTAGTGTAATTTGTTTTCAAATGTGGATCATTTCATGATTATCCTCCAGTTATGTGTCCCTATTGCAATAGCCTAAATAAGGCAATGTCCAATGTGGCAATACAGAAAGATGCATCTTTGCCCAACACCAGGACCTTGCTCAAAAAGGTAAAGGCTTGAGTTTGGAATATATCTAGCATTCTCCCTGTCCATATCTGTTGTCCAAAGGCTCTCTTGGGAGCATTTTAGGGCAAGGAGGAAAGAAAACCGTGGTCGGGTGATTCCCTCAACATCAGAGCCTCACTCACTAAGGAGGACTCGAAATGCCGTAAGAAGTGGAGAAATATTAGTTGTGGTGAGAGAAGAGTGCTACAAAGGGAGAACAATACAGAAAAATAACTAATATGAGCCTAACTTTATATCAAACAAACATCACAAAGGGAAGGAAAGCAATCAGCTAAACCTGATTTAAAGCTAAAAAGCATTTATCATTGTAAAAATACTTTCATCTTAAACTGAAAGAATACATAAAGGATTTAAAGAAACAAGGAACCAAATATAGTGGATAAGTTGAATGTACTGCTGCAATCAGTTGTAGGTAGCTCTCATTAGTCAAAAACAGCCATATCCCAACCACTAGGAAGAGATGATGTTGGGAGCATTAATAGGTGAAAGGGCGATGGAGTATCATGCCAAAGCAGTTTTCCATTCATGAGAAGCAAGTCCTAAATTATAATTCTAAAATTAGAATGGGATGGGGAAAGAGAAGGAGAACCTGAAATGATATTATTACAAAGAAATGCAAGTAAATATTAGTTCCTACGTGCAGAAATGTTATGAGGAGAATGAACATTTAGGGAAATACTTGGCTTGATCAATGAGGAAAATATAAAATAAAAATGTATGAAAGAGATAAAAAAAATTCTGTTGGCTGTATTTTATATGATACGTTTTTTAAGGAGGTAAAATAATGTTCTCACAATTTGCTTTTAGTCATAAAGCTCAGAGATTGACCTTAAGCATTTTATATTTCTCTATTTTTCATTTATTTTTGCTTTGGCTAATGTGAAAATGTAGTATTATTCTGCTATTCCCGCTTTGTCTTCAGAATAAAAATACCTACGCTTCTCTTAAGCGCTGTGACAATAAATATACTTTACAAAAAAAAACTCCTAGTATTTTGAATATAGCCAACTTACCACAAAAATCAAACATACGAAAAAAAGTGAAATCTTTCAAGCATTTCTCTGTGCCACCTATTAAAACTGAAACTACATTACAATGTTTCATCATCAGAGCTTTCTCACTGAACATGAAATAAAGAGACTGCAGAATTATGGATTTTCAAAGTATCCGATTTTATGTCCGGCTCTTGATAGAAACAGTGGTTGTTCTCGAGGGACTAATAAAAGATCAGAAAAGTTCTTTATGTGCTCCTATAATAGAATTCGCCATTTTCTAAACAAATCGGATCACATCTCAATATTTCTTGCAGAATAACTAGCTAATAGTTTAGGAAGTTGGAATAAATCTCTGTGATGTAAAGAAAATTAACATTTTTAACAAAACAGTCCAAAAATTAGGAAAAAAAAGATTCAGATTGTTTTTAATTGTTGAAATGTGCAAGAAAAGGAATGGGGTTATCTTCATCATTGTTCACAGACCACACTAGAAGAATGCAGCTCTACGCCAAACGACTGATTTATCGCACACCAGATTTTCAGATTTTCTCCCTGAGGTAAAATTGAATATTAGACCATATTGTTTTAGATGCTCTTGAATGGAAATTGAAAGTTAGCTACATACTGCCTGGTCTTGCCCAAACATAGCACAGTTCTGGGAAGAGGTCTTTGGGCCAGACGTATGACATGCCAACTAGCGCCTCGCAAATTGCGACGGATTTGCTACTCACAATTTGCAAGTCACTATTTGGCTTGTACCACAGTGTGTTTAATACTGTTTGCGACTCCCAAAGGGTCGCAAATTGCGATGCTCATGAATTTTAATGAGTCTCTCATGATTTGTGAGCCCATTGGGAATGACAGGCCCTCCCAAGGATGGTGGCCTGCTGGGCTCTACAGACCACCATGTCTGTGACTGTTTTTAAATGAAGCAGCTTTTTTTTTTTTTTAGATGCATCCCGTTTTCCTTAAAAGAAAGCGGGATGCATTTAAAAAGAAAAAAATGAAACTTTCAATTTCATTTTTTAAGGGCAGGCAGTGGTCCCTGGGACCACTGCCTGCCTTTAAAAAATAATATTGCATGCATTTGCAAAGGGGAAGGGGTCCCCTGGGGACCACTTCCCATTTGTGAATACATTACAAGTAGGTGGTAATTTGCAAGTGTTTTGCGACGACAATTGCGGCTGCAAAACATTGGTACATAGCTTTGCAGCCCCTAATAGGAAGGGAATGCCCCTTCCTGGTAGCGAGTCGCAAAACGGTATTTTGCAAGCTGCAAATCATTTGCGACTGGCAAAATACTGTTTGTTCATGGGCCCATGCTTTTTAGCATGCGCAAACGAGTCTAAGACCTGTTTGCGCACTCTAAAAGGCGTTGTATATCTGGTCCCCAATGTTTTACCAATAAAAATTTACAAATCAGATTCCACAAGGTCCCAATTCAGCATTATTTGGATTCATACCACAGGTTAATGGTTTATCGAGCCGATGGGCAAAGTTGACTTTCATTACCATGCAAGTTGCCAGATGAGTAATAATGCGGAATTGTAAATCGTACAACATACCTCAGCATTCAGAATGCGTGGGGAAAATTATCAGGCTCAGAGCATAAGAAAGCCTATTTGCATTAAGGTTAGAGAACAGTAAACAGTTAGAATTTTTGAGGGAGACTTTTTACAAAAAATGTTTCACATCTTTCAGTTTTGACTCATGGAGCACCCAGAGATACTTTATATGTGCAAAGCATAGATTTACATAGGAAATCAATTGATTGAATTTTGTTGGTTTTTATATTTTAGTTTGGCTGTAATGTGCATGAACAAGAGTACCTTGGCAAAGTTGAGAAATTCAAGCTCTCACCTAAAGTAGCTATTTTCAAGGCAACTCTGTTACATAAGCTAAGGCTGCCCGACTATATGACAGGGCCACAGGTGCACTGTCATGGCCTTCTGTAGCTTTATTACCACTATAACCTTTGAATAAGAGCCTATTTGTGCCTACCATAAATGCTCTTGTACATACGGTTGAGGCCAGAAAAATGCCTCAGAATGTGCAGCAATCCATATCCATACTGATATAATAAAGAGAGAGCCCAAAACCCAAAACC
This sequence comes from Lissotriton vulgaris, assembly GCF_964263255.1. Lineage (NCBI taxonomy): Eukaryota > Metazoa > Chordata > Amphibia > Caudata > Salamandridae > Lissotriton > Lissotriton vulgaris. Next base: position 1,108,233,054 of record NC_141696.1, read on the forward strand.
TTGAGGCGGGTAATCTCAGGAGCCACAGCACCAATCACAACACCCAATATAGCGTTGGAAAGGGCAGTTGCAGCAGAAAGACATAGGCTATGTAGACCCCCACTATATACATTTAAAAGGTAAAAGAACAGTGGCAGCAAAGTAGTCCCTTGTGGGCGTGTCTGCATTGTGCTGTGGGCGTGTGCTGGGGGCGTGACAAATGCTGGGGGCGTGTGGTACGTTCCACCCTTCATGCCATATCTCATATCGTGTGCTAATCCCACCCTGCTCCCTTTAAATACCCCTGAACCCCATAATCATAACCTACCCTTACTCCTTAACCCCTTCACTGCTGATGACGAGCTCAGCTCGTCATCAGCCACGGTGGTCGTGTGCGGATGACGAGCTGAGCTCGTCATGTAACGCGGTTTTTAGAAAAAAGCCGCACAGCGCAAAAAGAACCCCCGCACGCATGTGGTTAAAATACCCCAACACCCTTAAACACTAACCCATCTTAACCCTATAAATATACCCTGTACCCCAAAACCCAAACCTATCCCTAAATCCTAAAAATACCCCTGTATCCCAGAACCCAAACCTAGCCCTGAACCCTATAAATACCCCTGTACCTCAAAACCCAAACCTACCCCTGAACCCTAAAAATACCCCTGTACCCCAAAACCCGAACCTAGCCCTGAACCCTAAAAATACCACTGTACCCCCAAAACCCAAACCTACCCCTGAACCCTAAAATACCCCTGTACCCCAAAACCCAAACCTAGCCATGAACCCTTAAAATACCCCTGTACCCCAAAACCCAAACCTACCCCTGAACCCTAAAAATACCCCTGTACCCCAAAACCCAAACCTAGCCCCGAACCCTAAAAATAACCATGTACCCCAAAACCCAAACCTACCCCTGAACCCTAAAATACCCCTGTACCCCAAAACCCAAACCTAGCCCTGAACCCTAAAAATACCCCTGTACCCCAAAACCCAAACCTACCAGTGAACCCTAAAAATACCCCTATACCCCAAAACCCAAACCTAGCCCTGAACCCTAAAAATACCCCTGTACCCCAAAACCCATACCTATCCCTAAACCCTTAAACTACCCCTGTACCCCATCTCCCAAAACTATATCTGAACCCTTAAAATACCCAAACACCCCAAAACATATACCCCTATACCCATACTTACCTTATCCTAACATTAAAAAAACATGCTTTTACCATTCATGCATTTAGAACGAATTTCGTTGTAAATGTATGCGTGGTAAAAGCATATAAAATGTAATGCCTTGCGTTATAATGGCATTGCGGAGTCATGGTACTTTCGTAATGAAAGTATGCGGAGTGATGGTATGCGGAAAGAAAGTTGCTTTTACCATTCATGCATTTACAACGAATTTCGTTGTAAATGTATGCGTGGTAAAAGCATATAAAATGTAATGCCATGCGTTATAATGGCATTGCAGAGTCATGGTACTTTCGTAATGAAAGTATGCTGAGTGATGGTATGCGGAAAGAAAGTTGCGGAATAATGGGTGTTTACCCTCACCCGGTAGGTACATTGGTGGCAGGGCGACCCACATCTCCAGCAACATACTCATATTTTTTCACTACCCATTTGAAAAATGCACAGGTCTCTCTCATTGATGGCCAGCACCGGCATACACTTTTAGACACACTCCCGCCACAAGTTCTAGGATTGCGAACTTTCGAGCTGGGGAGCTACGTTCGAATCTCGGCATCAGCTCAACATCCTGTGATTCCAGGCAAATCGCTTTGTCTCCCCGTGCCTACCACAAATGAATGTGTTCTTCGGTAATGTAAATTGTGCTCATGCAATGTTGTTGAGTTTGCGCTATATAATATTGCAAGGAAAAATAAAGTAGGGAAACTCGAGTTCACACACTACTGAATGCGCACTCTTAAGTGCATCAGCAGTGCACTGTGAATAGGAGCGTTTCACAGGCCTGTCAGAAATAAGAAATGCTATCAAAAAGAAATCCTACAAAGCAATATAATACTGGCTGGTAGCAATTCATACCCGGACAACGTCGGGACGGGCTGCTAGTTGTATATAAAACGCTGCAGCCTATAGACGTGGGTAGAACTTAAATGTTGTTCAATAGACAACAAACATCTTTGACTGAAATCCCCTGCAGAGACCTTCTGACTGTGACTCCCTGAATGAGGGTGGACTGTGGAAAGCGAGAAAGGCAGAGCTGCATGCCCATTTTCAATGGTATTCCATGACATTACATGGTTGATCCATGGCATGCCAAAACTTGCAGTAGAAATTATGGGGCATATATATCATGGTTTTGCATTGCTCTTGCGCCATGCAAGGGGTGTATGGGCGACACAAAACTTCAAATGACATTTTCCAAGCAAGAATGACCCCCTTCTGTGGCTTGGAAAATGTGGAGAAACACAAGGCAGCAAAAGTCCCTGCCTTTCGTTACTCTATACCACACGGAGGTGTTCAGTTGGTGGAGCATGACTGTTCCCACATATCCACCCATGGAGTTTAGCGCATTGACGGATTTAAAATGAGTGGAGGACCTGGGAATGCATCAAAAGACTACACCTCCGCACGGAAGGAGTAATGGAAAAATATGCTTATTTCTCCTGTTTTTTCCCATTTCTACTTGTGCTGAATTCTGCAGCACACATCTAGGATTTTTTTGTGACTGAAGAAGTCCCTTCCTGCAAAAATATAATCCTGCCTACAATATAGGTCCCCCCTTCACTATGGTACAAGAGTGCCTGCGCTAGCTTTAGGCAGTAGTTTGTGCGCCAGCTCAGGCAGAGAGCATGAATGCACAGTATAGCGTTAAATACGACACATTCATGCCCTCTCCCTTTCACGCTGTGCAGCAAGGTGGGTTGCAGTGCTGCATTATGTGAATATTTGATAAATATGCCACTACGTCTTCACCGTGCACTAGCAAGCAGTGTATCTCATTTACAATGGATTTGTACTGCAACTCTGTTATATTGTGTCTAGTACTAAAGCTGCACAAAGCGTACTCAAATGAAACAGAATATTGTATAAAATTGAAGGGACTGGGCGGTCTGTGTTTCATGGGTATTATATATTTAAACTACAACAAAGATAAAATAGATTTTAGAAAACCGTTATCTCCAGGTGTGTAATGTGAAAAGGACTATATTAAATGTTTCTGAGTTAGTTGTGCAGATGTACACATATCATAGAAAGCTTCCCTCATTGAGGAGGAAGTAACAGTTCAACCTTTCCTTAAACCAGGACCACAAATGCAGTCAGTTGGGTCACCTTGGGACACCACACCTGTCAGGAGTCCTCATCTATAGTGAATGTGTGAATTTTAAAGTTAATGGTTCAGCGTTGTATGCCCCCCACACACATCCCACTGGAATAAAAATGCAGAATTAGTCTTCTCTGCTATGGCAGTCAAAGCTTCATACGATTTTTCTGGTCAGAGTCTAGTGTAGTTCCTATATTCCCAATAGGCCCTGCGCATTGGAATAACATAAACAGTAGTATCGACGTAGAAGTGCGGATCTTCCAGGCCTCTACTGACTATGCTAAACTTAATTGGGTTTGTTACCAACTAGCTCAGAGGTCACTGGAAACTTTCTTGACTGAATAGGAAGTGATCAGCTTCCCTGGCACAGCCAAGAAGGGATTCAGTTTTCCAACAACCGTGCAACATGACAACTTTGCTCCTCAGATAAGAGTCAATCTCTAGAGTCGTGTAAATAATAGACAGTTATTTTACTCAGGCAGTTGTTGTGCAGATTACTTTCACAATATGTAGAGAATAGAAAGACGGGCGTTGTCAATAAAAGGTAACATTTATTGAACAGTCTTTCTTCTCGTACAAGAGAAATGAATTGCCACAATTGCAAGACTTGTTATTATAAAAAGTAAGTACAGTAAGATGAGTATTGCGAAATAATACTGTAAAAGCATTGATATGGTTTCTTAGCCATACAATGGTTTAAAATGAATAAAACATATATACATTCATATATACATTAGGCTAAAATACTCAACTGGTGCTTCTAACGACGCCTACCCTGGTGTACCTGACCTAAGCCTAATACTTGGGAGGGGAGTAAGTAAGTAGCTTTAGTTAAGTTGGTTTTGCCAAGGTTTGCTTCAAGAATTCTCTCTAAGGGTTTAGTCAACACCATACCTCTGGAATAGAATGATGGAGGTCTGGTATCTCCTTCAGGGAACTTGATATCCCAGTCACTCGCAAGAATAGACTGGAAACGCCGGAGCTGGATTTCTCGGCAAAAGAAAAGACAGCGTCTCTCTCAGCGCGTCGAGGAGGAGGAGGGGCAGTGTCCGTGGGCAGCTTGCATCTGCTGGGCTCTTGCAGGGGACGGCTGTTCAGCTCCTGAGTTCACCCCACCATCGTTCGCTCGTTAGCAGCGATAGCAGTAGCGATAGTGTCAGCATTAGCTTGACAGCGATAGCTTCAGCATAACAGCAGCAAGTTCAGCGTTTGCTTAAGGCAACGTTGGTAATATTTATACCTGAAAGGTGCCTTGTTTGACGGAAGTTTTTGGACATAAGACGTCAATAAAGATGTCACTAGGAAGTGATCGTCTATCAGTGCTCATTAGAGTTCTATTACTAATCAAAACATAGCAAGCAGGGCTTTCCCAGGTTGCTGAGTTTTTATCTTGTTGAAGAACTCGGAGTGTTAATCTTGGAATCTTAGATAGTAACTTCTGCTATGTCATTGCACTAATTAGCTGCAAAGGAAGTTGCAGAGGAAGCAATTCTGAAATGTGGCTCTGTTCGTGTGAGGCCAGAGACGAGTTTCTGAATATTGCATTTGATCGGTTATGCCAATATAGGGGTACAAGGGGACTATAGCCGTATAGGGGCATAAGGTCACAGTATCGATCAGGGTCCTAGATTAGAACGCAACACCCACTCCACGAATTCATGTCCATCAAATTACTAAAACTAGAGCAATTAGATGATGTGTAACATTGCCCACCCCAAAATACATACATGCATTTGAAATAGGCGTATTTGTAATACGTGAAAATATAGGTACTGTACGTCTTTGAAGCATAGAAATCATTCAAATTATAGCATATGCAATCAATGAACGATTTTGCAAAAAGAATTACACATGAAATATCTCTGAATACAGAAAAAAAGGGTGAGATAATTTCATCACATATAAATGCATTGCAGTAAAATGTGCTAGAGGCTGGTTGAAAGTTATTATGTCTCTAGATTTATCTAAAAATAGAAGTAGAAGCTTCTGTTCTCTATGAATAGGTCTACTTTAAGCAAAGAATTTTTTGTGCCAGAAAAAAGGTGAATATTAAAAAGTGTTCAAATCAAAAGAATTTTTGCTTGAACGGGGAAAATAGAGTTCCAACGCTTTTAGCAGTTTTTGTTGTTCAAAACTGAAGGCCGAATTCAGAGTTCATGGGAACGCTGTGTGTCGGAATGCTTCTCCAAAGTTATTGTTTCTGTTCGGGTGAGAACATCATATCAGACAGGCTCTCAAATAATTGGTCTACAAAATCAGGTGACAGTTCGACCAAATTCGATAGTGCTGTAACTTGGCAGGTGTGAGAATGATTGCTGTCATCAAAGGCTGGATCAGCAATGTTCACAGAAGGTCGTACCTGGGTGATGTTGCTTTTGTCACTCGCTCCACTGTTACCACCTAGTCGTAGTACAGGAGTCTCAACGAATGCCGTCATCAGGATTGGTAGCCGCTGGGGACAACACAATGGGTGAGCCGTTATCGGACTGAGCAAAGTATCGATATCCATTGGTACTGCAGATGGAAGTGCAAGACAGGTGTCCAACACGCACTCATCTCTGCATAGCATACATCGTAGTACAGGTAAGATGCAGTTTTGCCATATAGGTCTGAATGAAAGGAACCAGGTCATGTTTAGAGCTCTCAGCCTGGCTAATCCAAGGACTCTAGTTATTCTGTCCCGGTAGCAGATTGCTAGGATTGTTTCTTCCATTCCCATAGGAGTCATGTCTGAGCTGTGGCTTGCCATATCAGAGCAGGAGGGTCAAAAATTAAATCTCTGCTACAAGTCCCAAAAATAGGGTTATGCCGCCAAAGACTGAATGGACAAAATTAGGAACGATTCCCAGAATTGCTTGAAATGGTGTTAGCAGTCCCGTAAAAATCGTCTTAAATATGACTGGGATGCCCGTGGCACTAGACATGTTAAGGAGGTGGCTAAACATTTCTACGAAATGCACGGGGCAATTTGTTGATAAAAGGTCATGAACCTCCGTAGCTGTCCTTGCAACTAGGAGATCATACGTCTCTTTTGATGACGTGATGGGCACTGTTGTCTGCAAAAGCACAGACTTCATTTTGCTTAAAGTATCAATTCGTATAGAAGAGAAATGCAGACGAGGCCAGATGGGAGTCTCTATGTCTCCAGGGCCGCTCGGAAACAATGCTTGCATACAGCATTTGACCATGGAAGTTACGCTTACGAGATACGCTTTCCCTGGAAAAAGGCCACAACATCTGTGATCCGTTCTTAGAATGTAACTCCCATTCGCGAGTTGTATAAAGAAAGGCTCTATCTGTGTTGCAGGTGTGACAAGCTGGTGGTATGAGAGGTTGTTAGAATTACCTTCACAGGCTCCGTGTAAATTAATACCCTGGCACAAAAGTATACCGCTTAGTGAACGTTTACAGTTTTCACCACTAAGAAATACATTTTTGTCGCTGTCACTGTAGCATGAATGTGTGTATGGTAATTTCCATGTTGACTTAACATATCCTTTACCTAATCGTTCATACTAGCCAGTAGGTATGTATACAAGGCACTTTTTAAATCGGAAAGTTGTTATCGGAATTGTGATAACCCTGTGTATTATCCATTCAATGACAGGACTTTCTGACATTGTCAATGGTAATCTCTCAAGTTTTTCGATGCTCAGGATTGTATAGTCTGCTCTTTTCTGTGCCAAGCTGATTTGTTTGTCAGTAAGGTTAAAAACGGTAAATAATGACGTTGTGTTGATTAAACGCCAAGGCACATAGCCTGAACGAAGATTTTGCAGCATCCAGCCTAATTGTACAATAGAACGTAATTGCGACTGGCCATGCTGTAACATTAGCAAGTCTATGTCTATTATATCAAAGGCAGAGGATACAATATTGTCCAACGAATATATTCTGGAGGACAGTCATTAACGCATTGTCCACTAAAGAAAGTGATTTTTCCAAATTAATACGATCAATTTCTCGTATTTTTTCCGCTGTTTCAATTTGTGTAACTTTCCAAGCCTCGTTGTATGCAGCATAGATACTGGTCGCTATGAAACGCTTTTGACGCTGTTTGCGTGGTCCCATAATAAAATCGCGCAAATCAGCACCCTCTTTAAGTAAAGATAAGTGTTGCTTAATTTCAGCCAGTGTGGATGATCCTAGCCATTCAAGGCAGAGTTTTCCTACACTGTATGTTGTTACTATCCCTGGATGTTGTCTCTGGGAATATCTAGGGTCTTGTCTGGTCATTTTTAACCCCTGTGTTTTGTTCAGGAATCTATCTTGACAGTTGCTTGTGTCAGTAGGCCAGATTAACCACTTTTTCCAATTAGGATGTGTTCTGTTTAAATGTAAAATTTTAGATACGTCTATTTCAATATCTGTTGTTGCATTTTCAGGTATTGGCTTTGGAATAGACGGTTTGTTAAGGTCTTTAATCTTAGCTAGGCCAAGACAGGATGTTTGGTGAATTGTGTCATTTAAAAACATCATTTGTTCTGGTATCATGCAGGTTCTGAATAATGCTTCTAGGCCTTGTACCTGCCACTCTTTTGTATCCCAGATTGTTTTCGTTTCAATGTTATTTTTCCAATAATCAAAACCAAATGTCATCATTTTTTCATAAAATGCTTCTGAATATATCAATTTAGTATTTGTCAGCATTGTTTTCAGTCCTGTTTTATTTAACAGTTTGTAATAAAACGTTTCTGCATCACTGGTGTTAAACCCTGAGAAGTACTTGAATTTCTCAAAGAATGTTTTAGAACTGCTTTTAGGTGGCGTAGAACAATGTTCCCATTGATTATACTTAAAAACATTTCTAGGCTGTGCAGATTTATGCAAATAATGATCGCCATAATGTGTAAAACAGAACATCCGTTCATAACTAGACGAACCTTGTAAATAATCATGTTCTGTGAATCTAGCTGACATTACTAAATCAGACATCATGTTATTAATACTGTCAAAGTCCCAATCATCAGAGAATGTACTAGGTTTTACAAAGTCACTTAAGGAAACCTTGAGTTGATGAGGATACTTCAGGATCTCGACCGGACCATAGATCTCATAGTCAGTTTTCTCCCATACTACCCCACCGGGTATTGGAATAGCTGTGACATTTACTGTTGACAGTTCTCTTTTCTTTACGTGGGATGATCTGTGTGGTTTGAGGACTAAGTTGATGTTCTGACTTGCTGTGTCCATTGTACTATATTTTCCCTCAATGAATTTTCCCAAACAAAGTACCATGATGAGCCAAAGCAGGAGGAAAAATACACCTAGTCCAAACCAGAATTCTAACCATGGGGAAATAAGGTAGATTCCCTTCAGTTGATGAAAGAGTTCTGTTGCTTTTTCTTTAAAAGTTTTTTTTGTTGCTGGCATCACTTCGGGGTTGCTTTGATCCTCGGAAAAGTTGTCGAAGTTGATGAAATAACCAGAGGCAGTTCTGTCAATTGTTGGAATAGTTCTTTCAATTTGTCTTTCGGTAGCACATTCACATGCCACATCATTGTAGACTGGTGTTTCTTGACGAACTGTTTCAATCTGTGTCTCAAGAGGCACGAGTTCCATGGCATTATTGCATAGTCCTTCTCTGTGCACTGCAGGCTGATCGAATGTGATTAGTCTTTCAGTTTGAACCTCTTGGATTGTGGCAAGTTTGGGTATTCTGTTGTTTCTTGGGAGTCCACTGGGCCTACTGTTGAATATAGGCCACATGCTTGTGGTTTTACCAGGTCGGTTGATACAACTCTGTTCTCCTTTTTACCAGCAAGGGGCGGTAGTACTACTGATCTTGTTCCGTTGATAGCTAAGACAGGTACTGCTTTTCTGTAAGAAGGCCCAAATTCCTTCTTCACCGCTATTTTTTCTCTGACTAGATCCCCAATCTTTGGAATCCAGACAGGCCTTGCTGGGGATGTTGCTTGTGGTGCCTCGTCAGTGGTAGCTGGCTGTTGCTTTAACTTTATGTTGCTTAAGGATTTTCTTGTTTCATTCAAGTCCTGTAAAACAGCCAAACGATCTTTGATGTCAAAGTCTGTTTTCTTATCTTGTACCACTGATACCTGACTATCTAAGTCCTGAACTCGCATTCTAGTTCCAAACAATAGTTCGTATGGGCTGAAACCTTTTAGAGAATTTCTTGGCAAATTATTAAGACTGATTTGGACACTTATTAAATGTTTGACCCACCCAGCACCTGAACCTAATACCTTCGCTGTTATAGATTGCTTTATGTCCCAGTTTTTTCTTTCTACCACACTGTTCCCTTCGGGGTGTGACGGACAAGAATACCGCAACCCAACTCCCATGCTGGCCATGGCCTCCTTATAAGCTCGAGAGCTGAAAGCAGGACCCTGGTCAGAATGGAACATGGCAATTGCGTATGTGCCGATAAAGACTCGCAGATCTTTTATAACCGTTCTGGCGTCAGCCGAGCGCTGGGGCCACATTTTTTAAGTGTGTTTAGCCTTAATGATGTACAATGGGACGCGTTTCTCTTTTTTGATAGCGCGGATAGATTGCCTAATGCTTTCTATTAGGGATTCTGACACTACACTGGCCGGTTCTCCACTGCGATCTCTATTGCAGTCTTCACAGTTTTTTGCAAACTCATGAATACCTTCACTCATTTCCGGCCACCAGTACTCTGATTGCAATTCATTCAGAGAGTCCCTGATTGTTTGGTGTCTCAGACCCAACCCCATATGTGCCTCCTGCAAGAGGAAGCCCCTCCGGTTCCTTTTTGGAATTACCCTATCCCCCACTCCAGGGATTCGAGCAAAAGGAACGGAGTTTGCATCGATTAGGTATGCATAATTGAGTGGATAGTTCACGGGCAGTGCTGCACAGTCGCCTTTTACGGACGTTTTGACTGCCAGCATGGTTTCCCCGTCTATGTATTTTTCTGTACGCTTTTTTGTGGCTACGGAAGCCGGTTTAGTTGCTTCCGCTGTGGCTGTATTAGCGAATGAATTCCCTGCAACGTGAACACCATCACGTTGAAGACTGTGCGTGTATCACGTGAGTCTTTCGTAGTTCTTTCTGTAAAAGAGCTACCTGGTTCCAGAGCAATTTATGCTTTATTGTGGCACCTGTGTCATCTTTGTAATCGTTTTCAATCCAGCTCTGCAACTTATTATTGTAAGAGTTGACGCAAAAATGAGAATCGCACACGATTAGTGTCGGGAATTCATGTTCTGCATTTTCAAGCACCATCTTTAAAGACCTGATTTCAGCTCTCTGAGCCGAACAGTTTCTTACTGATTCAGTTTTTGTTATTTTCGGTCTGAATTTACCGCACAGCCAACGACCTTGAACAATCGTACAGGCTGCATCGTAGGATTTGCTCTCTACGTTGAAATGTTGTACAAATCTATCTGTATAGATTATACAGGCGTACTGTGGGAGAGGCAGAAGTTCGATTGGCAGAGGATATTCTTCTTCATATTCTAAATCATTCAGTTTTTCGAATTGCGGGGTGGAATAGTATTTCACATCTTCCGCTCCAAGAGAATCTACATACTGTATCCATTTCGGATCCAGTGACACTGTAGGCAGGTTTACTGGGCTGAATAGCGCCTCGAAGGCGGATTCCGCTGTGAGGATATTAATCCTTTTACCATGTGCTAGTTCTTGTTCATTCGTTAATGCAGTTTCTACAGCTTTCACAGTTCCTTCTGTGTGACTGAATGTTTTTTCTACTTGTGTCTACAAGTGAGATTTAATTGAAATTGGTACCTTTTCTCCGTCATTAGAGGTCAGGTACGTGAATCCGCATCTTCCTGGGATGACTCAGATTACAAGATCGCGTGTGTTGTCACGTGTATCTAATTTTGTTTTCGCTAACATGTCTGTTTGCAGTGATCTCAAAATTTCTGTGTGTTTTTGAGTCCAATTGATTTGTTTAAAATCAGGTTTAATTAGTTTGTAGAGAGGTTTAACCCTCTCCGCGTAATTTAGAATGTAAGTTCTACCGAAATTCAGAAAGCCTAAAATTGATTGTAAATTCTTCAGCGTTTTTGGAGCTTGGAGTACAGCGCACTTCTCTAAGAAGTTTTCCGCTAGGCTTTTTCCTTCACTTGATAATTCGTATCCTAAAAATAATACTGTCAGATGGGCAATTCGAGACTTTTTAAAGTTGAATTTGTAACCCTCTGCTGCGAACCCAAGTATAATGGTGTTCACTCTTTTCAAGTGGGTCTCCAAGTCGTCGTCTGTGAGATAGATATCATCTACGTAAGATAATGCCTCATCATCATATATTTGTAGTAACTCTGTTACTCTGGCTGAGAATAGTCCTGGGCTGTTCTTGAACCCCTGTGGGAGCCTACAGAAATTTTTCTGAGACCCCATTACGGAGAAAGCGGTCAAGTATCTGCTTTCTGGTGCAATGTTTTGACAAAAGAAACCATTAGATATGTCTAATGTCGTTTTATATTTTTTCCTAACTATGTTGTCATTAGTGCAGCACTATGCGAATTTTGTACTGCAAATGTTTTGCAACATGCATTAAGGTGTCTGTAGTCCAAAACTAGACGATATGAATTGTCTGGCTTGGAGACAGGAAACAAAGGATTGTTCATTTGAGAGGTGCATGTTTCAATCACCCCCTGGTATTCAAGTTGATCTAAGATCTCCCTGACTTGTTTTTTAGCTTCTTGTTTAATGGGATACTGCCTTTGTGCAGTTGGTTCACTTTATAACTGGATTTTGTGAGGAGGAGAGTCCTCATCCCATCCTACATGATTTTTATATAATGCCGGTGCCTGGGCTACTGCCCATTTCCTTGCATAAGTATTTTTTTTGTGAATCGGAATGTGATTCGAGAAGGCAGGCATAATCATTTCTTCGCCACGAGGGCACTCCCTGACAAACTCTGGGGGCCAATCTTTTTCAGCTAACAGAATATCATAGCCTTTTGAGAGTTTATCCCAAAATAGACCCTTTATTTTCCTAGTCTTATCACCCTCTATACGCAATGTTATTTCGTATATCTTATGGGGCTCGCTAAGTCTGGTGTCGGCAGTTTCAACCTGAATGTATTCATTCGTGTCCACTGTCTCCAGATGACTCATCAAGATCTTGCGGGCTATAGTGATTTCTGCTGCACTGTCTAACATTGTCTGTGCCCACTCCCCGGTTTTCAACTGTGTCCTCAGTATTCTCGGCATGTTCGATTACTCTAATACTGGCTACCTTCTTTTTCGGAAATTGAGATTTTTTACTTTGAGCAGGTTCCTTGTCTTTGGACTTGGTGTGCTCTCCTGGGTCTGACCGTCCTCTTCTTTCCGATTTCTGCGAAAAAGATCGAGAGGGACGTGTATCAATACTTTGATATCTATCAGGCTTCTTCAAATTATCCCTATTTCTAAGGTTATATCTTTTCTCAGAGGGCTCCCTCTGGGGAGACTGGTGTTCTCGAGTCGGACTTCTTTCCCTCCGTCAAGGAGACCTTCCTCTGGACTGGAAAACTTTTTCCTTGGGAGTGGATTGTTTATTTCCCTCCCAGCTCTTTTTAGGAGTGTTTGAATTATTTGTAATAAATAATTTTACTAACTCTCTATATGCTTTTGTTAATTCTCTTATGTTAACTAAGAGTTCTTCTTTTGACATTTTTTCAATGTCCGGATGTGGTGTGTACCTGGCTAGAACCGGCCACGTTGCTCCTGGTCTACCTAGTGGACCGAGCCTGGTAATATGATCATTATGTTTTAGGGCGCCTTTAAACCAAAGTAAATGTTCTTGGTATTTTAATGGGATTTCAGTCTCCTCGAAAGGAGCGTACTCTTCCGGTGGATCCTCTATTTTATAATAGTGGAACTCATGTGTTGCAGCGTTTGCCGCTGGAAATTTTATCCATGAATAGAATACCTCTGTCTGCCGATATTCGTGTGCCTCTATCACGAAGACGACTGTGCCACCTTGTGTGGTCAGTCCATTTTCTATAAGTTTTAACGTTATAGATTTTCTTAAATGTGCCGGGATGATTATTGCACCCGGTTCAGTTCCGTCGGAACCCTGCTGAGTCGCATCTGCTGCGGCATCAGTTCTGTTGTTTAACACTGACATTTTATAAATGCAGGTTTTGCAGAGTAGGTCTCCAAGGAGACAAAGATTAGGTGCACAATATTTTGGAACACTGTATCCTTCAACGTTGAATAAACCAGAGCTTTACATAGGAATCTCTTCCTACTGAGTTCGGGCGGATTTTAACCTTTCACCCACTCCAGACGTCTATTGGAGTATTTACGGGAGAAAGGGGTCTGTGTGAAAAATGCACGACTGAGTTACTCTAACGTCTTGCGTTAGTTTATCGCCTTACCAAACGTTGGGCGCCATGTAGTGTAGTTCCTATTTTCCCAATAGGCCCTGCACATCGGAATAACATAAACAGTAGTATCGACGTAGAAGTGCGGATCTTCCAGGCCTCTACTGACTATGCTAAACTTAATTGGGTTTGTTACCAACTAGCTCAGAGGTCACTGGAAACTTTCTTGACTGAATAGGAAGTGATCAGCTTCCCTGGCACAGCCAAGAAGGGATTCAGTTTTCCAACAACCGTGCAACATGACAACTTTGCTCCTCAGATAAGAGTCAATCTCCAGAGTCGTGTGAACAATAGACAGTTATTTTACACAGTCAGTTGTTGTGCAGATTACTTTCACAATATGTAGAGAATAGAGAGACGGGCGTTGTCAATAAAAGGTAACATTTATTGAACAGTCTTTCTTCTCGTACAAGAGAAATGAATTGCCACAATTGCAAGACTTGTTATTATAAAAAGTACGTACAGTAAGATGAGTATTGCGAAATAATACTGTAAAAGCATTGATATGGTTTCTTAGCCATACAATGGTTTAAAATGAATAAAACATATATACATTCATATATACATTAGGCTAAAATACTCAACTGGTGCTTCTAACTACGCCTACCCCGGTGTACCTGACCTAAGCCTAATACTTGGGAGGGGAGTAAGTAAGTAGCTTTAGTTAAGTTGGTTTTGCCAAGGTTTGCTTCAATAATTCTCTCTAAGGGTTTAGTCAACACCATACCTCTGGAATAGAATGATGGAGGTCTGGTATCTCCTTCAGGGAACTCGATATCTCAGTCACTCGCAAGAGTAGACTGGAATCGCCGGAGCTGGATTTCTCGGCAAGAGAAAAGACAGCGTCTCTCTCAGCGCGTCGAGGAGGAGGAGGGGCAGCGTCCGTGGGCAGCTTGCATCTGCTGGGCTCTTATAGGGGACGGCTGTTCAGCTCCTGGGTTCACCACACCATCGTTCGCTCGTTAGCAGCGATAGCAGTAGCGATAGTGTCAGCATTAGCTTGACAGCGATAGCTTCAGCATAACAGCAGCAACTTCAGCGTTTGCTTAAGGCAACGTTGGTAATATTTATACCTGAAAGGTGCCTTGTTTGACGTAAGTTTTTGAACATAAGACGTCAATAAAGATGTCACTAGGAAGTGATCGTCTATCAGTGCTCATTAGAGTTCTATTACTAATCAAAACATAGCAAGCGGGGCTTTCCCAGGTTGCTGAGTTTTTATCTTGTTGGAGAACTCGGAGTGTTAATCTAGGAATCTTAGATAGTAACTTCTGCTATGTCATTGCACTAATTAGCTGCAAAGGAAGTTGCAGAGGAAGCGATTCTGAAATGTGGCTCTGTTCGTGTGAGGCCAGAGACGAGTTTCTGAATATTGCATTTGATCGGTTATGCCAATATAGGGGTACAAGGGGATTATAGCCGTATAGGGGCATAAGGTCACAGTATCGATCAGGGTCCTAGATTAGAACGCAACAAGAGCTTCAGCTGGAAAAATTCTGTGTATGGAAAAATGTGGTGTAGTTCTCCTACACCCAGTAAAACTGGGTATGGAAAGTTAACTCACTAGGAACCAGACAGAGTGGACTTCCATGACGTAATCCCAGTCCACCTGGCTCACAATCAATCCATATGAAGAATACCTTTTGAGGGAGAATGGTATTAGAGGCTCTACCAAGTGTGACTGCAGGGGGTTGACTGGAATAAGCACAGGAGCAACCATGGGTGAATATCGCCCCCAGCACAAGGGTGAAGTACCAAGAGACTGCTGTTGAGAAGCTATGGTACATGTAAATTAAAGAATGGATGGCATCGTATCATTACTGTTAGATCATAACAGGATGCTAGCCTAACATGTAGATTTTTGGTATGTTTTTGGCCTGCATGGGGAGTGTATGATGAAATATTGAAATAGAGGTGTGATATTTAGCAGGATTCCTTTTCATGTATGGTAAATATAGAACTCACCCCCTTATGATCTAAATGCTCACATCTTTGGCCAAAGGAAAGGTTTCTTGCACAGAATATCACTTCAAAACATGCCACACATTCTTATAGCACAATTGACATAGACTCAGCCGTCTGACTTACAAGTATGGGCACAGGGTGTGACTTCATATGTAGACAGCTGATCTGGACCAACACGAGGAAGTACAGTGACCACGTCACACTGAGCTCCATAGAGTTGGCTCCTTTATGCCAGTAAATAAGTAAGAGAGAGAAACTAACGAACCCCCCTCAGCGTGCTTTGCTGTGCAAGAAAGTAGTGCAGAGGCCTTTTTTGTTCAGCTCTGTGTTGTAATTCTGCCACTTGTAAGCGTCATATGTTTGTGATAATGTATACAGATGTGATTTCAGCTGTTATAATTAATGCTCCGAAAAGGTGCTGTTAACCAACAGGAGCCTGGCCTATCAGGATCATATCATCTGCATACATTAGCAGAGAAAGATGTGTACACCTAAACGTAAAGCCCCTAATATAATTTAGCAGGCTTCCCCTACTATCCTGATGGAAATTTAGAGATACTCAATCAGGAGCTGATGAGTAATCAAGAAGCCACCGTTGCAGCTGCTCATTGCCATTACGGGAGCTTTCCATAAGGGGAGCTTTCCTCCTAAGGCACAAATCTCAGGACTTTGTCTGTTGAATGTGCACTACCCAAATCTTCAGAGGGTGCTACATTTTTGTCCATTCTTATTGTTTCAAATGTTTTCCCTTCACTGTCAAATATGGCTATCTATAAATAGTTCTTGATGTAACCTTTAGGGCTATTAAATAGGGAAAATTGTACTGCTCTGCCAAAATTCTAGAATTGTAACTGTTAGTCTGTCAGTCAGTCATAATCTTTTATTATTGGTTAAAACCCATAAAAAGACATGTAAACAAATGCACTTAAATACATAAATAATTTTTCATAGATAGATTAAACCACATCCATGAGCCCTGATGCGCAGTGAACAGTAAGATAAAAAGTTAAAAGGTTAAAAAAGACAGATTGTGAAACGCTACAAAAATTAAGACCACAAACTCGTTAATAAATTGGGGTTGGAAAAAGAGGTCATTCAAGTCATAATATGTTAGTTGAATCGCAGCATAACTGATCATTAAAAGCTATCAATTTTCAATATTGCACATCTTGTATACCACAATGATAGAAGAAATCTGGCCGATGCAAAAACAGTCAAAGGGGAGGTGTCATAGTTAAGGATTCTGAATACATCTCTATAGTCCCTCAACCCCCTGGATTTACAGAAAGGAATGATCCATTTGGTTCATGCCTTGGAGTAGGAGGGACAGAAGAGCAGAACGTGCAGAGCTGTCTCACTACTGCCCTCACACCCTGGGCAAGAGCTCTCTACTCGTGGGCTTTTGGACCACTTATGAGTTACAGCCCTAAGGGGTAATGTACCGTGCCTGAACTGGATATACAATTATTTGGACAGGGCCGGTTGAATATCATCCAAGAAACTCTCGAAATGGGGAAGGACCTTAATGTCCAGAAAGGAATTGGTCAGCCTGCCCACAGAAGAATTGGTTAATGAGAGGTTTGCTCGGTAATGCTTGAGCACCAGGGTCCTCGTTTTCTTGGGACACCTCCAGAAGGCGCCACAAGTCCCCCCTGCCTATCGCCTCAGAGAGAAGCTTGATGTGCCTAAACCAGGGAATCCTATCCACGCCTCCTCTAGACAGGAAATCCACCAAGTGCTCCCTAAAGCTCAAGAGTTCCGGGGTGGACCAAAGACGTCACCAATACAGGAGAGGGCGATTAGTCACAATATCCTGGATCGGAACCAGGCCTAGATCCAACCATAAAGGGACTAGGGGGGAGCTAGCGGGTAGTCTCATTAGGCACCTAATGAAACTATTCTCAGTGAGTGAGAGCGGGGCAGTGCCTGCATGGCCCCAGAGATCTGCTCCATACAGCGCACCCCCTCTCGCCTGGGCTTTATAGATCTCCATAGGTGGGCCCAGCAATTTTTGAGAGGACTCATTAAAAACCTTGAGGATTCCGCCAGATGATTGGGCTAACTTCAGATTAGCCTTTACTAGGTGAGACCCCCAATCCATTTTCTCATTAATTGTGACACCCAGATAATCAAAAGTGGACACACGGTCCAGCACAACTCCATTAAGGTGAGGATGGGGACAGTTAGATAATTTGGAGTTAAATACCATGTACTTAGTCTTGGAGAGAATAATCTCCAGGTTCCTAACTCTACAGAAAGAACAGAAAGCCTTTAAAGTCTGCTGGAAGCCCATTGACGATTTAGATAGAAGGAGGGCATTGTCCGCGAACATTAGACCAGGTATCTTCCGCCCGGCTAGACTTGGGGAATCAAGGTCCCTTGTTCCCTTAAAGTAATCGATCAACCCATTGAGGAACAGTGAAAAAAGCATGGGGGCCAGAACACACCCCTGCCGGACTCCCTTGTCCACCGGGAACGGTTCCGACAGCTCCCCATTCCTACCATAGCTCACCCTGGCATAAGTGCCATGGTGCAATCATTTAAATAAATGACAGAAATAGGCCGGGACCCCCATCTCTAATAAAACCGCCCAGAGCTTGTCCCTTTAAACTAAGTCAAAGGCGGACCTTAGGTCCACAAAAATTAAGTATAAACTCCCAGCCCCCAAGTAGACTGTCTTCCAATAGACCAGATGTAATCTAAACAGCTGGTCAATAGAAGAGACCTTTGAACGAAAGCCCGCTTGGAGGGAGGTTAGGATGCGATGGTCATCCATCCAACTCTGCAACCTAGTTAATAAAAAGCGGGCAAATACTTTCTAGAGGACGTCTATCAAACTAATGGGGCGGTAATTTACCAGATCTAGGGGGGAAGCCTTTTTATGGATGGGTATGATTTTGGCACCCAGCCAGGATGGGGAATCTCCAAGCCCAGGAGAATAAAATTGAAGAAGACCCAGATGTAGGGTGCCCAAACCAGCGGTTCGCTCAAACATAGATCCCCAGGTTTCCTGTCCAACCCTGGTGCCTTCTCTGATGCCAAACTTCTTAGTGCCGCCTTAATTTCCAGAAGTGTGCTGGGGGGACAGGCAAAACTTAGGCCCTCCGTAGAAGGCAGACCCATCGGGTTTTGATTGACAACTGCCTCGGTACAAGAGGGTGGATCATTCATCGCGTATAAGGGCCTAAAATGGGAAAGCCAGGCCTCCTCGCTAAGGTTGGGGATTATAGCAGTAGAACCCTCCGCCGACTCACCCCGTACCAGATTCTAAATAGACCTATAGTCTCGACCGTCTAGGGCTACTTTGATGCGTTCCCACCTTGCGATCTCTCACTCAGCCCTGGCCTCCGTGATCATCTCATTATAGGTTTGTCTAGCTTTTCTAATATCTAACTGAGATCCCATTTTGACTTCCCTAATAAGATTATTTTTTGTCAATCTGCAGTTTTATTAAACCAATGTTCAGTCTTTTTCGCCCAAACCCTCCTGAAAAGTATGCAGATAAAGGAAGGAAGAGCCTATTGTGAATACTCTGGAGGTCCTGCAGGGAGGTCATCTCACTACAAAGGCCCAATTTCTCTTCAACCTCCATAAGCGCGTCGGCAACAAGGCCGTACATACTCGCTAGCTTGTCTACGTCCTGCACCACCCTCCCCCACCTAATGCGTCTCCCACCCCCGCTATGACAAGGTTTAGATTGAGGCAGTCCTCTACCACTCCCGGGTTGTAGGCAGAACCCATGGTTTTAAACAACTCTAGTGAGAGGATATTGTGGTCACTATCAACCCTAGGGATGACGGAGAAGGCTCTCAGTCTACCCCAGAAATCAACATTCACCAGAATGTAATCAATGGGAGTACTTTTCCCCGGTCTATTAAACGTACAAGAACCTGGGATATCTGGGCACAGTCGGCCGTTACAAGCCCTCAGTGAATGAGATACAGCCAACTTATTTAGTGAAAGAACTAAAGGTGACAGGCGTTTAACCGGATAGCTGGAGCAATCTGGGATAGACCAAACCTTGTCCTCTTCCTCAGTTACACAGGGAATTCCAGGGACGGGTTCAAAGTGGCAGTTAAAACCCCCACCAAATATTATGTAGGATGACGGGGGAAGTGATGAAAGGAGGGCCTCTAAGGCCTCCAGTGTGGACAGAGCCTGCTGGAGGGGAGCAGGCCGCAGATAAATATTAATTGCTGCTAACCTGAAACCATCTGAAAATTCCAATAGAGTGCAAAGGATGTACGAACAGAGGGTATCTATTACCTTTATCGAACACCCCACGTGTCCAGCCACCCATGTACACAACCCCCCCGAGGGACTGCCCCTGGGACCCTGTTCAGCTGGTGAGTAGAAGGACGCGAAGCCGACCCTGGCAGGAGGTGACAAAAGCCATGTCTCCTGAAACATCTACAGGTCGTATTTATCCACCAGTGCACCCCACTCCGGATTAGCCAATTTTGCCCCAAGCCCTGCGATATTCGATGACCCGATTAGGGGTCTACGAAGTGCCCCACGGACTGAGGAACCTACTGTGGAGGGAAACACATTCAGAGAAGGGGATGCCATATGGGTATCTAAAATTAGCTCCCTTTGCCCAAGTGTAATGCCGCTGGATAGGGGGGAAGTCTGATTCTCCACCAGCCTTATGCTACAAGAAGGGCTATTATGTAGGTGAGGCAGGGGTGATGAAAGACTAGCCCCCCCAGCACTAAGGGACACGTCCCGAGAGCCCACTTGACCACTCAGGCCCATGCCAACGCTGCTCCTTAGCTGGATGAGAGCCAGGCTTGGTGGTACCAGGGACAGGGGTGGTCAATCCACATCGCTTAGGAGACTGTATTTATTGGCTACAGGTATGTTAAAGGTAAGTCCTTGACCACCCTGGTAAAAGCAAGGAAGCACCGGCCTTGATGGAGCTGTTAAGTAGTAAAAATATCCCAAATTACAGGTGTTAATTGTGTCCAGATTTAAGCCCCCTCCAGTGCCTTGGATGTGCTTAACCACCCCGGGGTCCCTGAAATGTACTATTATGCAATCCCCATTAATGTCTTTCGGTCTATTTCCTAACCAACTGACTCTTGTCCTTGGCCCAGTAGGGGTCGATGTTTATTTAGCCAAAATATGACTTCATTTTTTAGGTCAGGGAAAGTTTTGGGTCTAGTATTAGTCAGTGGGGGTTCTCCTGTAAGCACTACAACGTACGGGGATGCTTTGGGAGGAAGCTGGAGACAGGGTAGAGTTTTAGAGGTTTTATCTACAGAGGGTCGTGTAGTTTGCTTACTATTGGGCTTCCCAGGGTCCAGATGTTGCATTTCTTGCGGTGTCAGACAAGAAGTTGGGAAAACAGATTTGGCTACAGGCACACTAGCAGACCCTGGACCCGTCGAGAAAGTGCTGGGGATCTGTTGGTTTTGTGCAGGTAAAACATTAACAGAATTGGCAAGGTCTAAACCTTGGGATACCGGCATAGTTGGTCCTTGGGTCATGTTGTTGTTGATAGGAATCCCCTTTGATGGGAGTACTTGTACTCCTCCACGACACTGATTATTTATCAGCGAAACTAATTTGTCAATTCTACTTGACAGGCTTTTAAAATTAGAATTAATAAGATGTTCTAGATGGGCCTGGAGGTCAATCAGTAGGTGGGTAGCCCAAACAGGAGGACCTATACTGGGTGCAAAGGGCCCCGATACTGGGGGGGAGGAGTCCTCAAGGGTGATTACATTCTTAGCCAATTTTTTCGAGGATTTCAACTTTTTGCCTCTGCCACGTGTTTTCTGAACCTTTTGGCCTCCCGAGGGGGGGACAGAGAGATAGGTGGAGCAGGACAAGGGACTGGTAGGGCCTTAGCAGACGTCAGTTCACCAAGGACATCCTCAGGACAGGGAACCTCAGAAAAGCAGGGCATGAAAAGAGATATGGATTCAAGGGGGTTAAGAGAGACACAGCAGGGGTAAGTGAAAGAGAGACTAACGATGAGTCACCTACAGTGGTTTTGGTATGCGGCACAGCAGGGGTAAGTGAAAGATGCCTTTCGGTGTTCTCTATGGCTGTTACCACCACCCCAATAGTTTTTTGCAGCATTTTGTCAATCGCAGTTAAAGTGGGCAAGGGTTGAGAAACTGCCACAGTTTGCCTCGTGACTGGGCGTGAGGTGGGAGGGTTGTGTTTACCCATGCTTATTTAACCCAATACAAGGCTCAATATAACACAATAACAATTTAAGAACAGATTAAATATAACACTGGCGCTTTGAGGACATAAAAGATAATACCACCTGGTACCTGTCAGCGAATGGCAAGAAAATCAACAAAAAATAGAAGGGGCTGCTTATGACCTTTTTTTAAAATAAGATTTGGACTAAACCACTTTAAAGAAAATACCGATACAGGGCTAACAGTTCGCCAGAAGTCCGTTGGTCAAATCCCAAAACTTAGGGGGGTGGCCCAGCCCAGCCTCGGGCGGTCCCTGACGGCCACAGACAGCCTGCCCTTAGCCCGGGTTTCACCCGGCACGTCCCGCGTGCATCCCGCGCAGCAGTGGATACAACCACTTAAGTAGTACTGATGGGCGGAGAAACAGTGGCCTCAGGTGTGTGCTGCAGGGTCTCTCGGGCGATGTAGTCCCCCGGTCCGCCTCAAACAATGTCCCAGCAGCGCTTCTCAGGCTTGGAGCGGCACCCACGGAGCGGGGGCCACAAGAATTAATGAGGGAGCTGGAGGCGGGTAAACAGTGGCCTCAGGTGTGTGCTGGAGGGTCTCTCAGGCGATGTAGTCCCCTGGTCCACCTCGAACAATGTCCCAGCAGCGTTTCTCAGGCTTCGAGCGGCTCCCACAGAGCGGGAGCCGCAAGCCGTAATGAGGGAGCTGGAGGTGGGGAAAAAGTGGCCTCAGGTGTGTGCTGCAGGGTCTCTCGGGCGATGTAGTTCCCCGGTCCACCTCGAACAATGTCCCAGCAGCGCTTCTCAGGCTTTGAGCGGCACCCGCAGAGCGGCACCCCGCTGTAAAACAATAACAGGATTGGACTTTTTTTTCCTGAAAAGATTGGTTAATTTTCAAAATTGTTACTGGAAATCTTTTTGGTCCTGATGGCCACCAGGATTTATCCTTTTTCTTAGAGCGGCTATTAATTTCACATTGATCTTCTTGTGCAAGTGTATCCAGTCACTTCCTTGAAGTGGATATCCATAATAGAGGAAAAACTTTCTCTTTACCCACTCCTGTATTGATAACAATCACTGAGAATAGGAATTCCAGAAATGTTTTCGTTTGATGATTTCTGCTTGGGTTTCTGAGACCTATTTGTGACTTTGTAGTTTGGATGGCACCAAAGCTGGAATATCAAAACAACAGTTTATTAAACCTCATGAGTGGAACTATATCTATACAAAACCCTCAGGCAGTGTGTGAGGTAGCACAAGGAGTACAGAAACTGTGGGTCTTTTTTACCCTCTCAAGAGCTCAAAAGGAGGTAGTACAAGTACACACAAGAATAGCTAGTCACATATATAGACATACAGAAAATGCTTGGTCAAGAAAGTAGGAGGAGTAATGAAGTTGCTGACATCAGTTAGAACAACCTGACATTTACAGACTAAGACAGGTGCATGAGCAGCTACAGACTTTTCGGAGCATGCTCATTGTTACAGGAGTTAAGTATAGACAGTCATTCTAGTAAAGCACAAGGGTAGGCAACAGTAAAGACAGAAAGAGCACATGGCGAGCACATGATCAACTAAAATGGCTTCCAAAGAACAAAATGGCTTCAGCTCATGCTAACAGTGATCTCTACCAAACTTCCACTGACGACCATTTTAGCATTAGCTGAAGACGTCTATGATCATCCTATGCGGATGATACACAACTCCTGTTCACTTGTGACAGGGGATGTGACTTCGATGGAGCAGCTACTCGGAAGTGTTTGGAGTTTGTGTTTGAATGGTTCGGGAAAAATGGCCTCAAATGCAACTCCGACAAGTCCGAAATACTGTTCTTTGGCTGTTCTGCAGACTTAAGATGGAAGCAATGGTGGCCTTCGGCCATGTTTCCCCATGCCAGCGATTCGGCCACAGCTAAGAATTTGGGTATGATGGTTGATAACACTCTTTCCTTCAAGGCCCAGGTTGCTGGCTTGACTGGGAAGTGCTTTGCCATCTTAAGGATGTTGCGTAAGTTTTTGCCCTATCTATCATTTGAGCATAAAAAGATCACGGTGCAAGCACTAATAGGCTCACGACTAGACTACACCAACATCCTTTACTTAGGTCTGCCTGAATATCTGCTGACTCGTCTGAAGATAGTTCAAAATTCTGCAGCCAGAGCAATCTTTGGTCTAACTAGAAGAGCCAGGGCCAGCAATCTCCTTGTCTCTCTGCATTGGCTGCCGATTCGTAAGCGCATCTTTTTTAAGACCTTAATTACAGCTTTTAGGGCGCTTCACAATTTCGGCGCGGAATATCTGCAGAGAAGGGTCCATTTCTATCTCCCATCTAGACCTCTGAGATCTGCGGCCCAGGCCAAGGCTATCGTCCCAACAGTGAAGCGTACTCGCTGTGGAGGCCGTTCCTTTAGTTACCTTGCACGCCGTCTCTGGAACACACTGCCTCTGAGTCTGAGGACGTGCACCGATCTCTCTGTTTTTAGGAAGGGACTTAAAACGTATCTTTTTGCCCTGTAATTGCTGTTCTGGTTAATCATGGTGCCGCTATGACGTTATGTTAGTTGCTGGTATTCTGGTGTGATGATCTTAAGCGCCGGGACGCTCTTTGGAGCAGCTGAGCGCTCTACAAAACAAATAGTAACATAACATAACATAACATAACATCTGGAAGAGTCCAAGTATACATCCCGTACATCTATCTGCATCATTTCATTAAATTCTTGATCTAATACACGTTGGGCAATTCTTAACTTTACATCTGGCATGTATATAAGAGCAGTGATACAGAGGGAACAAAGCAATGGAACACATTGTATACATAGGCAGCATGTCAGCAGAATTGCAAAATAATACACTTAATATTGTCAACAGTTTCCAGCCCCAGGTAGTAAACAGTGTCCATAGCCAACTGGCTAAAGTCCATGTTCCGGTATCGGGGTGAATCTCAGCAGCGATTTTAGGCAATTTAGAAATCACATCAAAAACTGAAGGGGCATGATCAGGAATGTACACACTGCAACTGCTTCCAATGATGCGGCATGCACCACCTTGATCGACCAGGACTATGTCCAAGACCGTACGGTTTTGAAGCACCACGATCCTTTCAATCTGTAGTTCTTCTGTGATGTTTCCAAGTGCCATAGCTGCTGTTTGGTCACAGCCTCTATGACACATGTCAAACATAGGATTTTTCTGCTGTTCAAGGCAACACCAACAAAGAATAACAACCCCAAATTAAAATTAACATATTGCTGCAGTGTAGTATCAGTCTGATCCACCTCATCGTGATTCGTTGTCCTTTTAAATCTGTTTTTGGAAATGTCATTAAGCAGTTAAAGTTTATAGTCCTTGTGATATCATGCAGGTGCCAGAAACACAGGTGGTAACAAAAAGTACACAAAACAAGTACCGGACCAGCCAATGGGTAAATTGTAGTATCCCTTATTTCCGCAGAAAAAAATATGTATTATGCGATGACGTAAAGCTGCTGTTATTTACTCCAGTAATGTTTAGAACCAAAGTACAATCGCTTTTCCCTATGGGAATTCTGCCAACACTGTTCACACACAAGTCTGCACGAGCCCTAGTGACAGCTATAACAAATAGTCCATTACCCTTAGCAGTTCCAGTATTCTGGAAAACATAGCATGTAGAGGAATTTCCTCTGTGATACTCCTTCATCTCCCATACAGTTCCTTTAGCCTGCGGATCTCCTTCCTCATCAGGATAGCACACTTTATTCAGCTGATAGTTCAGTCTTCCTATACCATATTTAGTAATATTAGCAACATGGGTAGCCCAGAGCAGTGCAAACCAGGCCCTACAAGAAGCATTGTGTGAGAACGGCAGAGGAATGAAAGGTGTTCCTCCCTTTTTCTGATGAGCAGGCATCATTCCACACACCCAGCAGTCGGTAATATTCGTAGTATTATGAGTGTGGTGCAACATCTGGATAAACGTGTTGTTGAGATAAGACTGTCGACACTTCTGCTCATGATAAGGAAGGGAGAAATAATGGTGCTCAATGGGGGCTAGAGTAGTGCCATTCAGCGTTTGTCAAACAGGAGCCACTTCCTCTAAAACCCAGGCTATTACTGCTGCAATGATCATGAAAAAGTAAAACCAGCAATGTAGATTGTTTTCTTATCACAGATTCTCACATTGGTCGATATCTTCTCTGTAGGCATGTTTGTCTCGATGTTGAACCAAAATAAAATAGAATGGAGCTCAAAAGTCCTGGCAGCTGTTGGTTTCTTCACTGAGGGTCAAGATGGGTGTCACTATACAAAACAATCCCCCACCCTAGCCACTTCAGCTTTTTCACTAACCCAGGACGGTTGCTCAATCAGTCTTTTTCAACAATGCAGGGGCGCAGCTGATATCGAGATGTACCAGGGATTGCGTGGTCCGGGAAGATTTTCTCAGGTCATTCAGGTGATATAGCTTGGCCTTTCTCAGTATCCAAGAGATCTTGATGGTCGGTAAGGGCAGCGGGCTCCACTAGGGTTGACGGCACCTTTTTGCAGTGGGTACTATGTGCCCAGGCCTTTTTGTTGGTGACTTGGACTGCAGTTCTAGTTGCGAGGATGACTGTTTGCGGGCCACGCCACCTTGGTTCCAGGCTATTCAATCTCTGGAAGACCTTCACCATGACCTGATTGCCAGGTCGCAGATCATGGCCATCACCCCGGGTCTATCAGGAAGAGCTTCTCGAACCTGTTGAATAGAAAGCACGCTGTCAGTTAACTGGGACAAATAGTCGCTCTTCAAAACACAAGGTACATCATGTATAGGGCGTGGCTTAGGAATCTCCAAAATATTCATAAACCTTCCAAACACTATCTCATACAGTGTGAAGCCAGATCCTGTATGTGGTACTGATCTAATGGAAAGCAATGCTAAAGGTAATGCATCAGGCCACTTCAAAGAGGTAGACGCCTGAATCTTTGATAACAGTGGAGGAGTGTGGCTCAAAGGTTAGAGGCAGCAGACCCGGAGGCAGAGGTAGGCCCGGGACCAGAGTTCAATTCCGGACGCGGCAGTACGGAACCAATGTCAGCGGGCTCGATAAATCTCGCCTTGGTGCCTCTCTAACCATGGGTCCCACGCTGCAACTCTGGGCAATAGCTGCTCAATCTCCACAACGGCCCCCTCGCTGCCGGGGATGCCTGGCTGCACCTTGGGGATGCCCAGTAAAGGGACCATCTCATAGGGAAAGCCAGGACGGGTTCCCCAGTGGTACAGCGCTGGGACGCTCCAGGGTAACCACGCGCTCTATAAATCCAAAATTCATTCATTCATTCATTCATTCATAACTTCAGTTTAAGTGTAGCATTGTATCACTCCGCTAATCCTGCTGATTGTGGTTGAAAAGCAGCATGAAACGTCTGCTTGATTCCCAATCCCTTTAGAACTTACTCAAAAACTTGCCCAATAAAATGGGGTCCATTGTCTCTTCACAAAAATCTCCAGACACCATATCGAGGGAAGAATTCTTACAGAAGCACCTTTGCTGTAGTGAGATCCGTATTATCTTTCTTATTATATGCCTCTATCCACTTACTGAAGGCACACACCACTACTAGGACATACTTTAAGTTACTACAGTGTTCAAGATGGATGTAATCCATTTGCAGAACCTCAAAATGTGCAGTTGGTGTAGCAAACCCTCCTATTGGAGGTTGTGTTCCTTTCCCGGGATTGTACTGAAGGCAAATCAGACAGGACTGAACTATCTTTTTAGCTGTGCCGGCAATTTCAGGATGATCCCAAACTTGCATAAGTAACTATTTTATTGGAAATGCTCCTATATGTGCCAGCCCATTGGCCATGTGAATCATAGTTTGTAAATAGGCTGCAGGCAGTTTCCACCTAGTCATGTCCTTATTTCTCCAGCAGCCCTCATCATCCAATGTTCCCTCCTTAGACCATTGCTCAAGTTCTTCTACAGAAGCGATCGCTGAATATCAAGTACTTCTTGCATAGCATAGTCACTTTCTTGTGTGCGCTACATTTGACAATCGCTATTTTCTTTGGATATGTCAAGGCAGTCAGAAGATTATGCACTAATTCTCCATGCACTATTTGCTTCCCATGTAATGTAAGCAAGCCTCTTCCCTTCCAGAGTAACCCAAAATCATAAGCCACTCCAAAAGCATAGCAGCTATCTGTATAGATGTTAACAGACAAGTCAGTATTAAGTTCACACGCCCTTGTCAATGCTTTTATCTCAGCTGCCTAAGCTGACTTCTGGGGAATACGAGATGTCTCAACTACCGTATGAAGCGTTGTGCCATCTGGTATTCGCAAACAAGACCCATCAACCCATAATTCTCTATCAAAATTTGAGAGGGGCGTATCTTGTAGGTCAACACGACCCTTTGTCTGTTCCTCAGTAAAGAATATACAGTCATGAGACTCTTGTGACTGGGATTGAGTGGCTGGATAGGGCAACAAAGTACCTGGATTAAGAATTGAACATCTTTTCAAAGTGATATGAGGGGCCAAAAGTGTCAATTCCTATCCTGTCAAATGAGCACTAGTTAAATGCTGCGTTTTGGTTCAGTTCAAAAGGGCATCAACTGCATGGGGTACTAACACAAGCAGTCTATGTGACAAGACTATCCCTTCACTCTGACGTATGGACACAGTTGTCGCTGCAACAGAACGAAAACACCCAGGCAACGCACAAGCGACTGGATCGAGGACAGCTGAAAAATATGCACAAGGACGCTGCTTATCAACATTTGTCTGTACTAAAACTGAAAGTGCACAGCCATCCCTCACGTGTACATAGAGTGCGAAAGCCTTAGTGTAGTCTGGAGTGCCTAATACTGGTGCAGAACATAAAGCTTGACGCAACTTTTGGAAAGCATTCTGACATTCAGTAGTCCATGGAAGGGGCATTGGAGTGTCTTTAGTCAGAAGGGCCAACAAGGGTTTAACAATATGTGAGAAGCTAGGGAGCCATTGCCTACAGAAAGAAGTAAGACCAATGAATGCACAAACATCTTTCTGAGTATGGGGCACAGGCGTGTCTTAGTTAGCTTAAACGCGATCTGGTGTTAGTACACGTCACTCCTTAGACAGGAGGTGACCGAAATAGGTAACCTGTTGACTACAATATTGCAATTTCTTCTGGGAAACCTTGTGATGGTGTGTTGCAAGAAATGAAAGCAATAATAGTGTTCTCTCTTCACACTGTTTAGAGGTATCAGCTGCCAGCAAGATGTCATCAACATATTGTATGAGAACCACACCTGTTGGCACAGGGAAAGAATCAAGCTGTCTTTTCAACACTTGGCTGTAAATACTAGGACTCCCAGTATACCCCTGTAGAGCTCTACAAATTCTGAAGGAGCGAATATTCAAAGTGAAGCCGAACAAATGTCGGCTATCAGGATGAATAGGGATCGAAAAGAAAGCATTCTTCAAATCAATCACAGAGAATGTAGTCGCAGTCGGAGGAACCATAGTAAGGAGTGTTGTGATGTCAGAGATTACAGGTATTGGGGCACTACGATCTTATTCACCTCTGGCAAATCAATGATAAACCTGTATATTTTAGTATCAGTGTCTTTCTTCAAGATCTGAAGGATAGGACTATTGCATATATTGTAAGGGACTTATTCCACTACTCCTACTCCAATCAGATCTTGAACAATACATATTAGTGCCTCTTCACCTTCTCGAGAAATTTTATATTGAGGCAGTCAAGGTAATGAAGCGCCCTCCTTCACTTGAATATGAACTGGTGGGATAACCATTTGCCCTACATCGGTATCTGATGTAGCCCACAAAGTACTAGGGAGTGATGCCACAGTAATATCTTCTCTAATGAGATAGGGCTTCTCAACCATGGGATAGTTATCATTTAAAATGGCATGCACGCCTTCTGGGGAACAACGTATCGTAGCTCAGAAATGCTTGAGCATATCAAGACCAACAATATTGTACGGCGTGTCAGGGGAAAGCAAAAATGGACATGCAGCAGAGAATTTATCTACATGAAAAGCAAGTGGTTGTGACAATGGGCTAAGGGAAGGTGTCCCATCGAATCCTATCAATGTGCTTGTTAAGCCAGACAGGGGAGCCCTTGGAACCAATTGTTTAGACAGGGCGCTACTGTGTCAACCAAATCCGATCAGTAGAACCCAAAACGTGTGCGTTATCATAGGGACCCTTCTGATCTACTGGGACTTCAACTGATTCCTTACCCCATCCTAGGCATTCCTAAGCATAAGCAGAATCCTTCAAATCAGAAGTAAAAAAATCAGACATTTGATATTGATTTCGTCTATCTAAAGTATTAGAAGAATTCTGAGTATGCTCAGCAGCTTCAAACCTGGTGCGATCATCCATACCTTCCCTTTGTCCTGAATTCCCCGGGAGGCTTCTCATTTGTCCTTGACCACGCTGATACTGCTAAATACGCAAATGTGGACATTCCACAGCCCAATGTCCAATCTCCTTACAATAAGTGCACTAATCAGAAGACAGAGTAGCTCGGGGAAAGAGAGTGCACCAGGGCGATACATCGTATGTCTGCCACTGCCACCATCTCTATAATTTGGACCATAAACCTGAGCTAACATAACCTTTGTTTTTAAATCCTTAGCCTTTTATCCTCATTGCCCTTAGCTTCCAATTCCTGACGTTCATAATACTGAGCCATAGTCAAAAGAGAGACTGGGGAAGACGAAGTCCCTGAACTTTCGCTGGCCATTAGGCGACTAGCTATTCCTGGCAACATGTTCGCAACAAATTTATCGACAAACAGATGTCTGCCCGTGTCATCTGTCAATGACTGGCCACTAAAGTTGTGAAATGTCACTCAAAACGTGTAAAGTAGTCAGAGACCGATTCATCTGCCTTTTGCTTACAAGATGCTAACATGGTCCAGTCTATCTTTTTAGGAGGAAGGAGAGTTTTCAATTTAACTATTATAGCCTTTGGAAGGTTTTTGTGCGGGTTCCCTTTCTGCATCTATCCTCTCTAGTTTCTTCCAAATAGCTTCAAAAGCTGTATGATCATCTACTTTATGAATAAAAACCCAGTCCAGGGCACACGTAATGAGAGTCAAAATTGGTTCCGTGCCATATGGTGAACCGAACAGGATTTTAGATCCACACCAGATAAGTAGTTTCAAATGTGTTTTAATAAACCAAACTGAGCGAGAAACCAGCCAACACGTGTTTTCATCACATGTGGGAGTGATTCTGGAACTGTTCAGGGCTGAGAGGGCGTGGTTTGAATTCTGGTCATGTAGTCGGTGATAATTCCAACCCGGCTGGGGCATGTGCTCCGGGTACGCTTCTGGTTCGGCAAGTGAGATGGCACCAGTGTTCAAGCAGCTCTACTTCTCGTGTGGATGATTCACAGAAGCTTGGTGTACCCACTAGCCATTGCTGAACACTGGACTGCCCCCCTTATCCTGTTATTCCTCCGTACCCGTCAGGACTGCTTACGTTTGACCTTCGCATCTTCATGTCTGTGCTTCGCTCACCTTTCACCCTAGCTCCCCTGGGGCTCCTCAACAAGCCGAGCCAGGTTGGATCTAAAATCCTGTTTGTTTCACCATAATTCACGGAACCAATTTTGACTCTCATTATGTGTGCTCTGGACTGTGCTTTGCTTTAAAATTGTGGGTTTCTGGGTTCACATACATATGGGGATTTCAAGGTGTGTTCCTTCGACCGGCAGGCACTGCACATACACCCAATTTACCAAACAGACGCTTGGTTTAGCTTGAGCGCCATTCCTTTTGCACAAAAAACCTGATATTGACAAAATACTTTGCGAATAGATCTCCACATATCAGGGGGTAGGATAAGCCCAAAAAACATATCAATATCAGACAAAGTCATAGTACAGGAACTGATAGCTCCTTCAACTTCTTCATAAAATGCAGCCAAATTTTTCCAAGGATCAGGCAAAGCAGCTTTAAGAACCATGCCATCCGCACTACTCCCAGGAGTATGGACCCGATTATATATAAATAAAATATCCCTTCGCATCAGTTGAATCTTTATTGTCACTTGTTCATGCACCCCTAGCAGGGACATACAAAGGCACAGCTTCAAGCATTGGTTTCCCATGAACTACAATATCCTTGTCTGTCCTTGGATTGTCATCCTGCAGCATGAAGGTCTGAACTGTTTGTGCAGCTGTACCAGCTGCCTTTTTCTCCTCTCACAATTGGAATGCATCAGCTCGCAGTTTAACCATGCGTCTAATTAAGTCAGCCACCTGGGAAGGGAGAAAAAGACCGTCACTCAACTGTTTATGATCATTTTTTATATCAACAGGCTCTAATTCTTTGGAATATTTCCTGAACCTTTTAATTATTTCTCCAAAAAACAACTCTGTAAAATATACCTGCTCTGACTCCGGCCATTGCTGAACTTAAGCTATAAGATCTGGAGCAGAAGTGTCACAACAAGCTGCTTTTCGGGCAATAGACCGGTCAGTATGGAGTGAGTCTGTCGTTTACCATCTGATTCTGTCTTTTCCTGATCTGAGAGAGACTTGCAATCATCAGAATCAACCTCGGGGGCATAAGGAAAAGTATATGGAGGCGGAGAGCGATCCAATAGAATTGAATCGTCCTGCGGTTTATTAAGTGCAGGATAAAGGGGGCACCGAACAGGGTATTGGCCTTTTACCTGTAAACGATGCTCCCTACCCTCTCACTCTTTTTTTTTCTTCATTTCTTTATTTTTCATCTCCAGCGCTTTTGCATTGAGATTTTTGCGTTGTTCTTTCTCTGCTAAAGCTTGCTCTCTTCTCACTCGTTCACGCGCTTCTTTCTCCCACATTCGTACACAGTCAAACATATCTTGTCTACTTTTGCGCTTACACATACACTGTTCCACATACTGAATTTTTCTAAGATCAAATGACCCATTTATAGGCCATCGCAACTCAGGATCCTTGCTGGCATATTTATTCCATAGTGCACTATACATTATAGAAGAAATACCGTTTTTAATGTACATATCCCTATTTGGTGTCCCCTCAGGGGGAGCCGGCTGATTCTGTTCTAGATCTATATTGGTGCCTCCAAGAATGCAACACCTTTAACGAACTGTGCTTGAAACAGGCATGTAAAGAATACTGTAGCATATACAATATTATTTGCCAAGTGACACTTAACACAATGAGTGCCCTTCAAGTTTTCAAAATTTAGAGAAAAATCTCCTCATTACCTCACTATATAAATTGCAATTTATATATATTCAAACAAATCCAAGATTTTGGTGAAACAAAGCAAGAAGTGTTGTATCAGACGACCTTACCAAGCAAAAGTCTCCAGCCTCCAACTGCCAAGGTATGAATCGACCAAATGGTCTCTGCACGACGAACGCCAAAAGGGATCTCAGTTGAGGACCGGCACCACCTGGAGGGTCACATCGGGAAAATCGGAAATGCAGCTCAGCCTGCTAATGCACAGGTCTCCGCATGCAGTGATCATTCGTATCGAGATTCCAATCCTCCGTCAAGACCACTACTTCGGGCATCTGAGTCGCAGATGAGCCACACATGACGCGCGCCAATTTGTAAAAGTAGACCTCACCAAGGCCTACCGGTGCTAGGGGTTCACCCTTCTTTGCACACTAGTCCTCAGAACTGTGGGTCTTTTTACCCACTCAAGAGCTCAAAAGGAGGTGGTACAAGTACACACAATAATAGCTAGTCACATATATGGACATACAGAAAATGCTCAGTCAACAAAGGAGGAGGAGTAATGAAGTTGCTGACATCAGTTAGAACAGCCTGACATTTACAGACTAAGACAGGTGCATGAACAGCTACAGACTTTTCTGAACATGCTCAGTGTTACAGGAGCTAAGTATAGACAGTCATTCTAGTAATTCACAAGGGTAGGTAACAGGGAAGATGGAAAGAGCACATGGCAAGCACATGGTCAACTAAAATGGCTGCCAAAGAACAAAATGGCTTCAGTCCATGCTAACAGTGATCTCTGCCAAAATTCCACACCCTGAGACATTGCAATGTCTAGGAATCCAAACAAATGACTCACACATTGTAGCCCAGCTTCCCAAGTATACATACCTATGAATCCTGCACCATTCAACCAAAGCAGGTTCTCCTACCAACTGAATGTTGGTGAAAAATCTTGCGTTGTAATATATTGGATCGAAGGAATAATTTGGATAGGGGCAATAGTAAACCTGTCATGCTTTGAGGGACAGTGACAAGACTGCTGCTGCATGGAAGAAAAGTGTAGTGAGAGAAATTCAGTTGTTGGTTGAATGAGATGTGAGTCCTGACCAAGCAACAACTACAATTCTTGTAAGGGAAAGGCTAAAGCTAATTCCAAATAACCTGTGTTCAACCCCATGGTAGCTTGGCACAGAGCAGTCAGGTTTAACTAAGAGGCAATTTGTAAAATATTTGTGCAACTCTTCAAACAGTAAACAAGTAAAAACACCACACAAAGAAAATCCTACATCAAGTGGAAAACACTGAGTGGAATGTAATAAATATTACAAGAACAAAATGACAACAATCCAATCAGTTGAACTGAAGTAATGAATTTTTAAAGAATTTTAAAATAGCTCCTAAAATCACAAAGCACCAATTGCGGCTATCTGGTCGTACTGGACTGGTTCAAAGTCAAAAGTTCAGTCTGACCGCAATGGAGCGCAGCTCAGAAACAGTTCCAGATTAGTCCGGCTGAAGTTTTAACTTCTCACGTTTTGTGCCAATAGTCTCATTTGCATTGGAGAGGGCCGTGAGGTGCTAGGAGAGCATCGCAACAGTCTGTCGGCATGGCGAGAAGAGCACACTGAGCATTGTAGATGGGCGTGCTCGAGTGTCACGTTGTAGGACCCCCGTAAGCGGTTGATCCTGCTCTGTGAAAAGACAGGCTGGCGGTGCTTTGTGCTCATTTTTGGAGCGAGTGGCAGGGTCATGGTGTAAACAGTCCTGTTCACAAATAGCTCAAAAGCTTGATTTCAGTGTGGTGAGACACACCAGCATTCCAGGACCTTAAAGGCAGCACTTGGAGGTCAGGAGCTCGCTGCAGATTGGTCTAGGAGCTGTTTGGGGAGACTTTTATATACCTGTGTCTCTAACAGAAGGCCAGCAGACTGGCCCATGGAGTCACTCTGGGAGTCCTGAGTTCAGGTGAAGGTCTAATCCCTCTTACTCAGGCAGGAGGGCAGCAGGTCAGCAATCCAGCAAGGCAGCAGTTCAGCAAGGTAGCAGTCCAGCAAAGCAGTAGTCCAGCAGGGAAGCAGTCCAACAAAGTGACAGTCCTTTCTTTCGAAAGTTCAGCAGTCCTTCTTCTTGGCAGTTTCCACAGGTCCAGAGGTGTACAGAATAGATGGTGCCTTATTTGAAGTGGGAGAAGCTTCAAGAGGCTTCCCTTTGAAGTTCACAGGTTTCCTGCCTCCCCACACTGGCTCCTGACTAGCTACATGGGGTATACTCCCCTCTGTGTGGAGATGGGACACAGCCTATTCAAGAATAAGTGGGCCTGGGCCCAGCTCCTCCCACCCATCCTGCCAGGGATTGCCCATGCAGCCACACATAAGCTCCCAGTTATGAGGGGGCAGAAACAAAATAGTTAAAGCAAGAAAATGCCAACTTTCTAAATGTGGCATTCCAGAGACACCAAACACAAAGGGGCTGCCTGCTCCCATTTGGAAATTACACTTACAAAAAGTAATAAGGTATTTCCAATGTTATCCATTGAAAGAGGACAGCCTTGCAGTAGTGAAAAATGAATGTATGTTTTTTTCACTACCAGGACATGTACAATTTAAAAGTACATGTCCTACGTTTTAAATACACTACGCCCTGTCCTCTGGACTGTCCGGGGCTCACCCTAGGGGTGACATATATGTATTCAAATGGAAGGTTGGCCTTGCAAAAGGTTCATTTTGCCAGGTCGAAATGGTAGTATAAAACTGCACCCACAAGCTACAATGGCAGTCCTGAGGCATGTTTAAAGTGCTACTTAAGTGGGTGGCACAATAAGTGCTCCAGGCCAACTTAATTTACTAGCCCTGGGCACATGTAGGGTGCTTTAATAGGAACTTATATGTAAATTAAATATGCCAATTGGGGATAAGCCAATATTACCATGTTTCAAGGAGAGAGCACAAGCACTTTAGCACTGGTTAGCAGTGGTAAGATGCACTGAGTCCGAAGGCTAGCCAAAATGAAGTCTGCAAAAACAGGAGGTCTGAAGGCAAAATTGATAGGGGGAAATCACACCAACAAGGACACCAGGTCTAACATGCAGGCAGTGTGCAGCACAGTTGCAACACACAAATAGGCGGTTCACAGCTAAAACATTGTTGGTACTGGATCTCTGACTCCAAACCTTTTGGAAAGGGTCCGCTAGAGTTATACACGTGTATACTATATGTAGCATGCTATACTGAACTACTCTACATATTATGGAATGCTATTTACCATTGATAGAGTGAATGTTGAAGTCACGCATCCTATTGGTGTTTATCCATCATTCTGGATATTTAGCAGTGTGGCCACAAAGCAGGAAAAGAGCCTTCTCTCCAGAGTGCCCAAATGTCATTACATTTGCAGTAGAAGGAGTGCAGCGTCTTACTATTACGCACTGTTGATACATTGCTGGTTATGTTTTTTTCGATTAAGATAGCATATGGACTGTAGGAAAAAATTATAAACATGAGATGGTCAAATCTACATTATGTGCCTTTCGCACCAGCACAATAGCTAGCTTGCCCATGGGCAAGACTGCCTAATGGCAATTACTACTTCTGCAAGCAGACCTAACTCTTTATGGCATATGTTGGAGCACCATAAGGGAGCTACATTAAAGATAAACAAACTTTATGTTAGCTGCTTAATTTGGATTGTAACACGACATGTATCATCATTAAACAGCAATTCATTTTCAGAAAATGGCAGTTCTTTTGAATCTGAGTCTTTCATCTGCTGTGAATTTGCTCTGGGGCATTTCTTCGCACTGTGAATCTTTAAACTTGTACAGTTCTGAAGTAAAAAAACCTCTTTTGATGAAAATAACTATCAACAAGGTCTGACATCTGTGTTTGTATAATCTTTATCAGCACTATGGTAATGTTTTTGTGTAAGATTGACATTTTGCTGCATATGAATTGCATAAACTAACCAACATATGGAGCCCGATTCAATTGTATGCGTACTATTGCTGTAATCAAGCATTGCCAAGGCCAATAGGTTTAGGCACTGGCTGCCAGTATTTTGGCTTTGTTAAAACTTGATTTATTTCATTGTGGTTTGTGTAAAAACATTACTTTTGAGTTAACTGTTGGGCCCTCAACAAAATAAGGAAATGCATAAAAGCAAAAATATTTATTTGGTTTCAGAAAGCACACATTGCTGTTTTATCCACTGCCATAATGGAACTACTTAGAGAGCAGATATGCTCCTTGCGAAAGAGTGGTATGGCGTCACTCACAGTGAAGTTAGCAAAAGGATAAGGTGGGCTGACCCATTACCCCATGATTAATGCTCAAGTTAGCAAATAAAACATTTAAAAAGCACAATAACAAATCAGTGAATTAAAGTATATTATATATATATATATATATATATATATATATTACCTACTGGCGGTCGCCAGTAGGTATATATAGTTAGGATTTTTTCTCTATGGGATTTTTGAAAATTCTATGTCTAATAACTTTGGCGTTTGTGGACGGAATTGGCTGAAATTTTCAGGAAAATGGAACATTTTGTTTCTGAGCAGCCCCTGACAATTTGGGGGGGTTTCATCAAGGGGGGGCCGAGAAAAAAGGGGGGTCCCAAAACGTGTTTTTCCCATGTTAATTTCCATAGGGCGGTTGGCCTCACTTTTAGCTCGAACGGCTGAATGGATTTGCACGAAACTTGGCAAAATTGTAGGGACTGTTAGCCCGATGTGCCTTTGCTAGGTCTCAATATATGTGCTCCAGTGGATTTTGAGTAATTTAGGTTCAAAACAAGATATATATCTGGGCGGAGCCTAACCACACATCTGATCTGATTGGCTGTCAGCGCTTCATCCAAGAAGTGTTGGCAGCCATCTTGGGACCAATATACATGATAGCACCTCATTAAAAAGCATTGTAGTTAATAGAGGGTTTTAGGACTTTAGTTACATTATAAATCATTTGTTGATGGTACCATACTCGTTTTAGGAATTGTGGTGGGTTCTAAGGTGATTTTACCATGTGAAAAAACCTTCTGCTGTGATATCATGAATATTGTTTGAAAGAAAACTAATATCTCATGATTTTCCCACAGTGGTTTGGAAGGGGATCTATAAGCTAAACTGAAAGCATATTTTCTGTAAATTCACATTATCTTTCTCAGTCATGTGAAAATGAAGTCTGACATTCTCAGTAAAACATGTACATCCAACAAGGACAGAGACTGTCAGTTGATTCCTTTGTGTTCTACTGCAGCCTCCTAGAGTGTTCTAAAGAACAACTAGAGCGCTAACAGTCCTACTTATTACAAAGGTATGGCACACCTGAAGCCATCTTGATTGGAATAAAGTGGTAACTCTTAAAACATTTAATTTAAAAAGAAACAACATGAGGGGGTATATTTTGCCATAGAAAGTATGATTAGTGCTGCAGAATGAAAAATTAGGGCACGTTTTGAGTGACTTCTCAAATCCTTTTCTATTTCATTAAAACATTCTGACATGCAGTCTCCCAAAATGGCCACCAGAGACAAAAGAGCCCAAATGTAGCCCAAATATCACCCAGATGTAGCCCAAGTATAGCCCAATGACAGAATGTCCCAGAGTGTTCTAAAGAACAACTAGAGCG
This sequence comes from Lissotriton vulgaris, assembly GCF_964263255.1. Lineage (NCBI taxonomy): Eukaryota > Metazoa > Chordata > Amphibia > Caudata > Salamandridae > Lissotriton > Lissotriton vulgaris. Next base: position 1,108,271,593 of record NC_141696.1, read on the forward strand.
CTAACAGTCCTACTTATTACAAAGGTATGGCACACCTGAAGCCATCTTGATTGGAATAAAGTGGTAACTCTTAAAACATTTAATTTAAAAAGAAACAACATGAGGGGGTATATTTTGCCATAGAAAGTATGATTAGTGCTGCAGAATGAAAAATTAGGGCACATTTTGAGTGACTTCTCAAATCCTTTTCTATTTCATTAAAACATTCTGACATGCAGTCTCCCAAAATGGCCACCAGAGACAAAAGAGCCCAAATGTAGCCCAAATATCACCCAGATGTAGCCCAAGTATAGCCCAATGACAGAATGTCCCAGAGTGTTCTAAAGAACAACTAGAGCGCTAACAGTCCTACTTATTACAAAGGTATAGCACACCTGGAGCCATCGTGATGGGAATAAAGTGGTAACTCTTAAGACATTTAATTTAAAAAGGAACAAAATGAGGGGGTATATTATGCAATAGAAGGTATTATTAGTGCTGCAGAAAGAAAAATTAGGGCACATTTTGAGTCACTTTTCAAATCCTCTTCTATTTCATTAAAAAATTCTGACATGCAGTCTCCCAAAATGGCCACCAGAGACAAAAGAGCCCAAATGTAGCCCAAATATCACCCAGATGTAGCCCAAGTATAGCCCAATGACAGAATGTCCCAGAGTGTTCTAAAGAACAACTAGAGCGCTAACAGTCCTACTTATTACAAAGGTATGGCACACCTGAAGCCATCTTGATTGGAATAAAGTGGTAACTCTTAAAACATTTAATTTAAAAAGGAACAAAATGAGGGGGTATATTTTGCCATATGAATTATGATTAGTGCTGCAGAAAGAAAAATTAGGGCACATTTTGAGTGACTTCTCAAACCCTCTTCAATTTCATTAAAAAATTCTGACATAGTCTCCCAAGATGGCCACCAGAGACAAAAGAGCCTAAATGTAGCCCAAATATCACCCAGATGTACCCCAAGTATAGCCCAATGACAGAATGTCCCAGAGTGTTCTAAAGAACAACTAGAGCGCTAACAGTCTTACTTATGACAAAAGTATGGCACACCAGAAGCCATCTTGATTGGAATGAAGTGGAAAGTCTGAAAACACTCAATTTAAAAAGGAACAACATGAGGGGGTTAATTTTGCCATAGAAAGTATGATTAGTGCTTCAGAAAGAAAAATTAGGGATCATTTTGAGTGACTTCTCAAATCCTCTTCTATTTCATTAAAAAAATTCTGACATGCAGACTGAAACATGCACTTTGAATACCAGCAGCAGACGTCCCTGGTGAGCAGTAGCTTTACTACAGTGATCTAATGTGCAACTAGAGTGCTAACATTCAGAATTTATGGCAAATGTGTGACACATCTGAATGCCTTCTTGATGGAACCAAAGTAAACAAGCATTGAAAATGCAATAGATCTCGCCCTCGTTTAAGTTAAAGCCATTCTGTTTGTAATGAGGTGGCTTTTTAGCTTTGCTTTTATTAGTGTTTTTTCAACTTTCATGTAAATAACGCACCGTTTTCACCAAATCGACTTTGCCCAAGCACACCCTTCCCTTCAGCCAACAAATCCCAAAAATTCGGCACACCTGCCGATCCACACTCCCTACAGCTCACCCAAGCCCCGTCCCTCTAGCGCAACTGGAACACCCCAAATTCACCTTCTCCATGCGCACCAAAAACTCCCATTGAATAACATGGCAATTCGCTACTCCGCACAAAAATTGCTCTTTAAAGCACTTCCACTGCTCCGATCCGCTTCAAACTTGGCTGGACACTAGTTCCAGCGATTTCCTAACATCTCACCAAAATTCAGCCCAATCCATCCACTGGAACGGGGACGAATTTCAACCCGAATACGCGCCCCTCGCAAACACAAAAAAAAGCCATAAAACGGCCAAATCTCGACCAAAAACCGCCAAAATCCCTCAAAACCTTGCCAACACCAATACGCACGAAACTGAACCGGCCCCTCAGCCCTAGGCTCTGGGAACCCTACTTAATTGACCCAAAAGCCCTAAAAAAGCACCATAATACACACAAAAACGCCCTAACAACCCTAAAATGCATATAAGTATATGTATGCATGCATTTATGTTTGTATTTATATAGATATACAGATGATATATGTTTATATATGTATGTATATATATATATTCACTGAAAAAACCATAGGTTATAGACCATATATAGTTAGGAATTAGCATTTACAAAACCTTGAAAATTCACTGAAAAAACCATAGGTTATAGACCATATATAGTTAGGAATTCGCATTTACAAAACCTTATTTTACTCACACAAAACCATTGAAATTCCATATATAGTTAGTTGCACTAACTATATATCGCGCACCCGCAATCCACTGCTGATGATGTCACATATTACATCATTCATGACATGGTCAGTGACATCACTGATGACATCACTGATGACATCTCAAATGACATCACTGATGACATCACTGATGACAACATCCAGTGACTGTATGTTTCTGTAAAGTTAAAATATGTCTTAAATATTGAAGAATGACTGGATGTATAAGTGTCTGGATGAAGGATTTAGTAGGTGCATGACTGACTGTATGAGTGAGTGATTAAATGTGTCTCACTGAGTGCATGGGTTAGTGACTAAACTGTCTTAATTTGTGCATCATTATGTCTGTTGTTCTGTAAACTGTTGCATGTGTTGATAAGTAGCTATATGAGTAACTATATGGGTTATTGATTGGTTGCCCAAGTATTTGTATGGGAGACTGAGTGTGTGTGTGGGTGGCTGGGAGGTGTATGACTCTGTGCATAGATGTGTGAGCAGTTGATTCACTAGATGTATGGTTTCAAAAGTGCATGTGGAAACAGCTGTATGGGAGGTTGACTGTGTGCATGAGTGTATTGGTGAGTGAATGGATATCTCAGTGCTACATGTCAAAGTAAGTACATATGTAAAACACAGTACATGTGAGAGTTGACATATATAAATAACTGTGCATAAGAGCCAGTGAATGTGTGAGTGGCTGTATGGATCATTGTGAACTTGTATCAGGGATTGTATAAGAGAGTAAATATGTGTTAGTATATGTTTGAATAAGTAAAGTTTGTATAACTGTATAGTTGTGGAAATGGAGGTGTGATTGATTCTTTGCATGACTGACTAGGTGTGTGAGTAACTCCATGGATGAGTGACAGTCTGTGAGTGTCTGTTTACACTGATTGTATCTAAGGTTATATTAGAGTCTGAAGAGGTTCATCCTATTATCACATGAATGATATCATCAGTGATGTGATCAGTAATGTCAAATGAGATGTCATCAGTGATGTCATCAGTGATGTCATTTGAGATGTCATCAGTGATGTCATTTGAGATGTCATCAGTGATGTCATCAGTGATGTCACTGACCATGTCATGAATGATGTAATATGTGACATCATCAGCAGTGGATTGCGGGTGCGCGATATATAGTTAGTGCAACTAACTATATATGGAATTTCAATGGTTTTGTGTGAGTAAAATAAGGTTTTGTAAATGCGAATTCCTAACTATATATGGTCTATAACCTATGGTTTTTTCAGTGAATTTATATATATATATATATATATATATATATATATATATATATATATATATATATATATATATATATATATATTCACTGACAAAACCATAGGTTTCACACCAGTTATAGTTAGCTGGAAATTTTACTGACATAAAACCATTGAAATTCCCACGTTATAGTTAGTTGGACTCACTATAACTTGCGCGCCTGCAATGCACTGCTGATGACGTCACATATTACATCACTCATGACATAGTAAGTGACATCACTCATGACATCACTAATGACACCATCCTTGTGACAGAGTGACAGACCTAATTTCAGTGTAATGTAACGCTTGAAACACATATTCAAAAATAGAAACAAACATTTTCAAAAAAATGGAGATACCCAAACCAGTAACAACAACCAATTCAGTAATTCCACCATCTATATACACATCCACTCATTCACCAACAGTTCTATATAGTCACTCATATATATACTCACTCATCATATGTAGTGATACACCTATACATCCTGTTACACATCAGCAGTCATCCAAAAGTTACTCACACACATACTCACACATGCAAATAAACTATTGAACATCCATTTATTTGCATATACATTTATACACACACTACCACCTTACTTCTAAGGAAACTTACACATACTTACTCTCTTAAACAATCACTTATAGAAACACATACTTATTTAAACAGGAACTCCTACAATCTATCACTATATATACTATACTCACTTATATACATCAATACTCACATATACTAGATTAAAACATATGTCGTTACTAATGAAGACACTAGTGAGACGGTCATTCACTCACTAACAAACACATATACACACTCATCCACCCATACAGTCCTTTACATATGCTGTCTTCAAAACACATACAAACAGTGAGTCAGTCACCAACCCCTGCAGCCACTTATACACAAAGAGAAACACTGATACAAACATTTAAATATTTAAACAATACTCGCTAATATATGTATTCACTAAGATACACCTAATAAGCCAGTTAACCAACCAATTTTTTTTAAAAAAAACATCCATTTACACACTTATTTAAACATTTATTCTTCCATCGACCTTTACAAATACATATATAAAACAAATTTATTTTTCAGAAAGACACACATTCACTGGATGGTGTCATCAGTGATGTCATGAGTGATGTCACTCACCATGTCATGAGTGATGTAATATGTGACGTCATCAGCAGTGCATTGCAGGCGCGCAAGTTATAGTGAGTCCAACTAACTATAACGTGGGAATTTCAATGGTTTTATGTCAGTAAAATTTCCAGCTAACTATAACTGGTGTGAAACCTATGGTTTTGTCAGTGAATTTAAAAGGTTTTTTAAATGCTAATTCCTAACTATAACTGGTGTGAAACCTATGGTTTTTTCAGTGAATTTCAAAGGTTTTTTAAATGCTAATTCCTAACTATAACTGGTGTGAAAGCTATGTTTTTTTCAGTGAATTTCAAAGGTTTTTTTAATGCTAATTCCTAACTATATAAGACCTGAAAGCCCACCAGGAATCTCCAGTATGCGCCAGGGGACTGCATTGCAGAGAGGTGTAATGAAGCCACAACCCTTTTTACACCTGTCTGCAACGCAGCCCCCGTGCATGTTTGAAGAGGGGGAACTAATTCCCCTTGCATACTGGGGGCGCCTGGGGGCCAAGTAGCCCACCTGGAACCTCCAGTATGCGCCAGGGGCTGCATTGCAGAGGTGTAATGAGACTATGCCCCTTGTTACACCTCTCTGCAACGCAGCCCACTGCCGCGTTTGCAGAGGGGGAACTAATTCCCCTTGCATACTGGGGGTCCCTGGGGTCAACTAGTCCACCGGGAGCCTCCAGTATGCACGAGGGAGCTGCATTGCAGAGAAGTGTAATGAGGCCACACCCTTGTTACACCTCTCTGCAATGCAGGCCACTGGCGCGTTTGCAGAGGGGGGACTAATTCCCCTTGCATAATGGGGGTCCCTGGATCATATCTGCCCAAACACCGATATTCCGAACGATTGTAAATGACTTTTCTTGAGAAACAGTTGGATTTGGATTATCATGTCCTATACTTTGGAATTTTTGAAACACTGACTTTGAGGATGCTATAAATTACTCAAGTCTGCCCGAATTGTGTGGGTAAAATTGATACCTAGTCGCTTTGAATAAGAATATACTTATGTCTCGTCTAACATTTGGAAGAAATATCTAGTTATATGACAACTGGATACCGACATAACTTGAAGGAAATAAGAACACCCTGAAGAAGTTCTGTTGTACAGAACAAAACGTTTCGGCTAGCTGTGGTGCATAAACTTAAGGAAAATAAAAGCATTTGAATATACACCAAGATTCAGCGCTTCAATAAGGACTCTAAGTGATATGATTTGATTGGACTCATTGTGAAAGTGGTGCTGTGCCAAACTTTGGAATATTCTCCACTACTCTCTACTACTTACTCTCTCCTACTCCACTACTCTCAAATACTCACTGTCTACTACTCATTCTCTACTACTCTACTACTCTCTACTACTCTCTCTCTACTACTCACTCCCTACTACTCGCTACTCACTACTCCCTACTACTCACTATCTACTACTCTCTACTACTCACTCTCTGCTACATTCTCTCTACTACTCACTCTTTACTACTCACTACTACTCTCTACTACTCACTCTCGACTTCTCACTCTCTACTACTCTCTACCACTCACTCTCTACTACTCTCCCTCCACTATACACTCTCTACTACTCTCTACTACTCACTCTCTACTACTCACTACTATTCTCTCTGCTACTCATTCTCTACTACTCTCTACTACTCACTCTCTACTACTCACTCTCTACTACCCACTCTTTACTACTCTCTACTGCTCACTTTCTACTGCTCTCTACTACTCACTCTACTACTTACTCTCTACTACTCTCTACTACTCACTCTCTACTACTCACTCTCTACTACTCTCTACTACTCACTCTACTATTCACTCTACTACTCTCTACTACTCACTCTCTGCTACTCTCTCTACTGCTCTCTACTACTCTCTACTACTCACTCTCTACTCTCTTTGACTCTCTACTCTCTACCTCTCTACCTCTCTCTTCTTCTCTCTCTACTAATCTCTACCTCTCTACCGCTACCTCTCTACCTCTCTACCTCTACACCTCTACCTCTCTACCTCTCTCTACACGCACACATATACACATATATGCATATATATATGCATATGCATTTATATATATGTATGTGTATGTATAAAAAAACAACAAAACATTTTTTTTTTTAAACAGCTACTTTTAAAACTGTCATTCTTTTCCCCCATGGTACGCTCCCCGGTACGCGCACCGGTGCGCGTACCGGGCGCTCCCCCCGCGAAAATAAAAAAAAAATATTTTTTTTTGCCCCGCGGGGCCCTTTTATGGCCCCCACATCAAACCTAGGGGGTCAAGGGGGGGTCTACTCTACCCCCTTATGGTCATTTCCCTCTTTGTTTTGGCCACCTCTCGTGTCTCGATCCTACCGAGACACAAGATGGCGGCCGCTCCGGACTGTTTAGAATGTTTACAGACACCCCAGAGCCAATCAGCTTTCTGCACGCAAGTCGCCTGGCGCGCCCGGTGCGCGTACCGGTGCGCGTACCGGTGCGCGTACCGGAGCGCGCCTATAGATATATATATTTTTTTGAACCTTAATTACTCAAAATCCACTGGAGCACATATCTTGAGACATAGCAAAGGCACATCGGGCTACCAGTCCCTACAATTTTGCCAAGTTTGGTGGAAATCCATTCAGCCGTTCGGGCTAAAAGTGAAATCGACCGCCCTATGGAAATTAACATGGGGAAAACGCGTTTTGGGACCCCCTTTTATCTCAGCCCCCGCTTGTTGAATCCCCCCCAAACTTTCAGGGAAGGACCGGAACGACGCAAGGCCATTTTGAGGAAATTTTGAGGCAGATTCGTCAACCGGCGCCAAAGTTATTCCAAATAGAATTTTGAGATTTAACATTGAAAAAAATCCTAACTATAACTACCTACTGGCGACCGCCAGTAGGTTATATATATATATTAATATATTACCTACTGGCGGTCGCCAGTAGGTATATATAGTTAGGATTTTTTCTCTATGGGATTTTTGAAAATTCTATGTCTAATAACTTTGGCGTTTGTGGACGGAATTGGCTGAAATTTTCAGGAAAATGGAACATTTTGTTTCTGAGCAGCCCCTGACAATTTGGGGGGGTTTCATCAAGGGGGGGCCGAGAAAAAAGGGGGGTCCCAAAACGTGTTTTTCCCATGTTAATTTCCATAGGGCGGTTGGCCTCACTTTTAGCTCGAACGGCTGAATGGATTTGCACGAAACTTGGCAAAATTGTAGGGACTGTTAGCCCGATGTGCCTTTGCTAGGTCTCAATATATGTGCTCCAGTGGATTTTGAGTAATTTAGGTTCAAAACAAGATATATATCTGGGCGGAGCCTAACCACACATCTGATCTGATTGGCTGTCAGCGCTTCATCCAAGAAGTGTTGGCAGCCATCTTGGGACCAATATACATGATAGCACCTCATTAAAAAGCATTGTAGTTAATAGAGGGTTTTAGGACTTTAGTTACATTATAAATCATTTGTTGATGGTACCATACTCGTTTTAGGAATTGTGGTGGGTTCTAAGGTGATTTTACCATGTGAAAAAACCTTCTGCTGTGATATCATGAATATTGTTTGAAAGAAAACTAATATCTCATGATTTTCCCACAGTGGTTTGGAAGGGGATCTATAAGCTAAACTGAAAGCATATTTTCTGTAAATTCACATTATCTTTCTCAGTCATGTGAAAATGAAGTCAGACATTCTCAGTAAAACATGTACATCCAACAAGGACAGAGACTGTCAGTTGATTCCTTTGTGTTCTACTGCAGCCTCCTAGAGTGTTCTAAAGAACAACTAGAGCGCTAACAGTCCTACTTATTACAAAGGTATGGCACACCTGAAGCCATCTTGATTGGAATAAAGTGGTAACTCTTAAAACATTTAATTTAAAAAGAAACAACATGAGGGGGTATATTTTGCCATAGAAAGTATGATTAGTGCTGCAGAATGAAAAATTAGGGCACGTTTTGAGTGACTTCTCAAATCCTTTTCTATTTCATTAAAACATTCTGACATGCAGTCTCCCAAAATGGCCACCAGAGACAAAAGAGCCCAAATGTAGCCCAAATATCACCCAGATGTAGCCCAAGTATAGCCCAATGACAGAATGTCCCAGAGTGTTCTAAAGAACAACTAGAGCGCTAACAGTCCTACTTATTACAAAGGTATGGCACACCTGAAGCCATCTTGATTGGAATAAAGTGGTAACTCTTAAAACATTTAATTTAAAAAGAAACAACATGAGGGGGTATATTTTGCCATAGAAAGTATGATTAGTGCTGCAGAATGAAAAATTAGGGCACATTTTGAGTGACTTCTCAAATCCTTTTCTATTTCATTAAAACATTCTGACATGCAGTCTCCCAAAATGGCCACCAGAGACAAAAGAGCCCAAATGTAGCCCAAATATCACCCAGATGTAGCCCAAGTATAGCCCAATGACAGAATGTCCCAGAGTGTTCTAAAGAACAACTAGAGCGCTAACAGTCCTACTTATTACAAAGGTATAGCACACCTGGAGCCATCGTGATGGGAATAAAGTGGTAACTCTTAAGACATTTAATTTAAAAAGGAACAAAATGAGGGGGTATATTATGCAATAGAAGGTATTATTAGTGCTGCAGAAAGAAAAATTAGGGCACATTTTGAGTCACTTTTCAAATCCTCTTCTATTTCATTAAAAAATTCTGACATGCAGTCTCCCAAAATGGCCACCAGAGACAAAAGAGCCCAAATGTAGCCCAAATATCACCCAGATGTAGCCCAAGTATAGCCCAATGACAGAATGTCCCAGAGTGTTCTAAAGAACAACTAGAGCGCTAACAGTCCTACTTATTACAAAGGTATGGCACACCTGAAGCCATCTTGATTGGAATAAAGTGGTAACTCTTAAAACATTTAATTTAAAAAGGAACAAAATGAGGGGGTATATTTTGCCATATGAATTATGATTAGTGCTGCAGAAAGAAAAATTAGGGCACATTTTGAGTGACTTCTCAAACCCTCTTCAATTTCATTAAAAAATTCTGACATAGTCTCCCAAGATGGCCACCAGAGACAAAAGAGCCTAAATGTAGCCCAAATATCACCCAGATGTACCCCAAGTATAGCCCAATGACAGAATGTCCCAGAGTGTTCTAAAGAACAACTAGAGCGCTAACAGTCTTACTTATGACAAAAGTATGGCACACCAGAAGCCATCTTGATTGGAATGAAGTGGAAAGTCTGAAAACACTCAATTTAAAAAGGAACAACATGAGGGGGTTAATTTTGCCATAGAAAGTATGATTAGTGCTTCAGAAAGAAAAATTAGGGATCATTTTGAGTGACTTCTCAAATCCTCTTCTATTTCATTAAAAAAATTCTGACATGCAGACTGAAACATGCACTTTGAATACCAGCAGCAGACGTCCCTGGTGAGCAGTAGCTTTACTACAGTGATCTAATGTGCAACTAGAGTGCTAACATTCAGAATTTATGGCAAATGTGTGACACATCTGAATGCCTTCTTGATGGAACCAAAGTAAACAAGCATTGAAAATGCAATAGATCTCGCCCTCGTTTAAGTTAAAGCCATTCTGTTTGTAATGAGGTGGCTTTTTAGCTTTGCTTTTATTAGTGTTTTTTCAACTTTCATGTAAATAACGCACCGTTTTCACCAAATCGACTTTGCCCAAGCACACCCTTCCCTTCAGCCAACAAATCCCAAAAATTCGGCACACCTGCCGATCCACACTCCCTACAGCTCACCCAAGCCCCGTCCCTCTAGCGCAACTGGAACACCCCAAATTCACCTTCTCCATGCGCACCAAAAACTCCCATTGAATAACATGGCAATTCGCTACTCCGCACAAAAATTGCTCTTTAAAGCACTTCCACTGCTCCGATCCGCTTCAAACTTGGCTGGACACTAGTTCCAGCGATTTCCTAACATCTCACCAAAATTCAGCCCAATCCATCCACTGGAACGGGGACGAATTTCAACCCGAATACGCGCCCCTCGCAAACACAAAAAAAAGCCATAAAACGGCCAAATCTCGACCAAAAACCGCCAAAATCCCTCAAAACCTTGCCAACACCAATACGCACGAAACTGAACCGGCCCCTCAGCCCTAGGCTCTGGGAACCCTACTTAATTGACCCAAAAGCCCTAAAAAAGCACCATAATACACACAAAAACGCCCTAACAACCCTAAAATGCATATAAGTATATGTATGCATGCATTTATGTTTGTATTTATATAGATATACAGATGATATATGTTTATATATGTATGTATATATATATATTCACTGAAAAAACCATAGGTTATAGACCATATATAGTTAGGAATTAGCATTTACAAAACCTTGAAAATTCACTGAAAAAACCATAGGTTATAGACCATATATAGTTAGGAATTCGCATTTACAAAACCTTATTTTACTCACACAAAACCATTGAAATTCCATATATAGTTAGTTGCACTAACTATATATCGCGCACCCGCAATCCACTGCTGATGATGTCACATATTACATCATTCATGACATGGTCAGTGACATCACTGATGACATCACTGATGACATCTCAAATGACATCACTGATGACATCACTGATGACAACATCCAGTGACTGTATGTTTCTGTAAAGTTAAAATATGTCTTAAATATTGAAGAATGACTGGATGTATAAGTGTCTGGATGAAGGATTTAGTAGGTGCATGACTGACTGTATGAGTGAGTGATTAAATGTGTCTCACTGAGTGCATGGGTTAGTGACTAAACTGTCTTAATTTGTGCATCATTATGTCTGTTGTTCTGTAAACTGTTGCATGTGTTGATAAGTAGCTATATGAGTAACTATATGGGTTATTGATTGGTTGCCCAAGTATTTGTATGGGAGACTGAGTGTGTGTGTGGGTGGCTGGGAGGTGTATGACTCTGTGCATAGATGTGTGAGCAGTTGATTCACTAGATGTATGGTTTCAAAAGTGCATGTGGAAACAGCTGTATGGGAGGTTGACTGTGTGCATGAGTGTATTGGTGAGTGAATGGATATCTCAGTGCTACATGTCAAAGTAAGTACATATGTAAAACACAGTACATGTGAGAGTTGACATATATAAATAACTGTGCATAAGAGCCAGTGAATGTGTGAGTGGCTGTATGGATCATTGTGAACTTGTATCAGGGATTGTATAAGAGAGTAAATATGTGTTAGTATATGTTTGAATAAGTAAAGTTTGTATAACTGTATAGTTGTGGAAATGGAGGTGTGATTGATTCTTTGCATGACTGACTAGGTGTGTGAGTAACTCCATGGATGAGTGACAGTCTGTGAGTGTCTGTTTACACTGATTGTATCTAAGGTTATATTAGAGTCTGAAGAGGTTCATCCTATTATCACATGAATGATATCATCAGTGATGTGATCAGTAATGTCAAATGAGATGTCATCAGTGATGTCATCAGTGATGTCATTTGAGATGTCATCAGTGATGTCATTTGAGATGTCATCAGTGATGTCATCAGTGATGTCACTGACCATGTCATGAATGATGTAATATGTGACATCATCAGCAGTGGATTGCGGGTGCGCGATATATAGTTAGTGCAACTAACTATATATGGAATTTCAATGGTTTTGTGTGAGTAAAATAAGGTTTTGTAAATGCGAATTCCTAACTATATATGGTCTATAACCTATGGTTTTTTCAGTGAATATATATATATATATATATATATATATATATATATATATATATATATATATATATATATATATTATATATATATATTCACTGAAAAAACCATAGGTTTGACACCAGTTATAGTTAGCTGGTAATTTTACTGTCATAAAACCATTGAAATTCCCACGTTATAGTTAGTTGGACTCACTATAACTTGCGCGCCTGCAATGCACTGCTGATGGCGTCACATAATACATCTCTCATGACATGGTCAGTGACATCACTCATAACATCACTGATGACACCATCCAGTGAATGTGTGTCTTTCTTAAAAATAAATATGTTTTATATATGTATATGTAAAGGTCGATGGAAGAATAAATGTTTAAATAAGTGTCTAAAAGGATGTTTTTTAAAAAATAAATTGATTGGTTAACTGGCTTATTAGGTGTATCTTAGTGAATACATATTATGTTTAAATATTTAAATATATGTATCAGTGTTTCACTTTGTGTATAAGTGGCTGCATGGGTTGGTGAGTGTGTGTGTATAGGGGTTATTAGATGTTTTTTTAGTATCAGTATGAGTGTCTGTATGGTTTGGTGGGGGTATTACTTAGCACATAGATGCATCAATGACTGACTCATTGTTTGTATGTGTTTTGAAGACAGCATATGTGCAGGACTGCATGGGTGGATGAGAGTGTATATGTGTGTGTTAGTGAGTGAATGACTGTCTCACTAGTGTCTTTATCAGTAACGACATATGTTTTAATCTAGTATATGTGAGTATTGTTGTATATAAGTGAGTATATGTGAGAGTGAGAGATTGTAAGAGTTCCTGTTTAAATAAGTATTTGTTTTTATAAGTGATTGTTTAAGAGAGTAAGTATGTGTAAGTTTCCTTAGAAGTAAGGTGGTAGTGTGTGTATAGCTGTATATGCAAATAAATGGATGTTTAATAGTTTTTTTGCATGTGTGAGTATGTGTGTGAGTAACTTTTGGATGTCTGTCGGTGTTTAACAGGATGTGTAGGTGTATCACTACATATGATGAGTGAGTATATGTATGAGTGACTATATAGAACGAATGAGTGGATGTGCATATAGATGGTGGAATTACTGAATTGGTTGTTGTAACTGGTATGGGTATCTCCATTTTTTTGAAAATGTTAGTTTCTATTTTTGAATATGTGTTTCAAGGGTTACATTACACTGAAAAGAGGTCTGTCACTCTGTCACAAGGATGGTGTCATCAGTGATGTCATGAGTGATGTCACTGACCATGTCATGAGTGATGTAATATGTGACGTCATCAGCAGTGCATTGCAGCCGCGCAAGTTATTGTGGGCCCGATTCACAGAATGAACTTACTACTTTTGGCATTCACAGAATGCACTTACTACTTTTGGTATTCACAGAATGAACTTACTCATTTCGGTATTCACAGAAGTTAGGACTACTAACTTTAGGACTCCTAAATGCCTTCTGTGAATACCGAAAGTCTTAAAATTAGGATTTTTCTCACTTTAGTAGTAGTAAAGTTAGGACTACTAACTTTAGGACGCCTAAATGCCTTCTGTGAATACCGACAGTCTTAAAATTAGGATTTTTCTCAATTTAGTAGTAGTAAAGTTAGGAGTCCTAACTTTACTACTACTAAATTGAGAAAAATCCTAATTTTAAGACTTTGGGTATTCACAGAAGGCATTTAGGAGTCCTAAAGTTAGGAGTCCTAACTTTACTACTACTAAATAGAGAAAAACCGTAATTTTCAGACTTTCGGTATTCACAGAAGGCATTTAGGAGTCCTAAAGTTAGTAGTCCTAACTTCTGTGAATACCGAAATGAGTAAGTTCATTCTGTGAATACCAAAAGTAGTAAGTGCATTCTGTGAATGCCAAAAGTAGTAAGTTCATTCTGTGAATCGGGCCCAGTGAGTCTAACTAACTATAATGTGGGAATTTCAATGGTTTTATGTCAGTAAAATTTCCAGCTAACTATAACTGGTGTCAAACCTATGGTTTTATCAGTGAATTTAATAGGTTTTTTAAATGCTAATTCCTAACTATAACTGGTGTGAAACCTATGGTTTTTTCAGTGAATTTCAAAGGTTTTTTAAATGCTAATTCCTAAATATAACTGGTGTGAAACCTATGGTTTTTTCAGTGAATTTCAAATGCTAATTCCTAACTATATATAGGGCCTCAAACCTATGTTTTTTCAGTGAATTTCTATAGCTATGAAATGTAATATTTTTTATAATGAATCCTATATTGTATATTTATGTAATACTATTTTTTTTATGTATATTGTTCATGTCTTTTTTTTGCCGTACCGATGAGCGCACCGGTAAGCGCAGTCATGCGGCGCGCGTACCAGTGAGCGTCCCGTTAACGCTATTGCCGCAAACGAAAACATTATAGTGACGTATCGCGTAGCCGCGTCCGCGTGATACGCACATGGTAAGCGCACCCGTAAGCACTCGAGCGCATACGATCGCGCTACGTAAGTGCCCCGGGGCGCATAGCGTAAGCGCGTCGGGTCATGTGACCTGAAAATAACACTTTTCATTGGTTCAGGACAGTTTTGATTTCCAAATGATAAAGCCAGTGTCATGTGACCTGAAAATAACACTTTTCATTGGTTCAGGACAGTTTTGTTTTCAAAAGATGAAAGCCCCCACCTTTTTTCCTCATTCTCACTTTTTACTTTGACTGAGGAAGACCTGTTTACAGACCTATTTGTACCTATTTGTACTGAGAAATGGCTACAGTAGCAGCAGCAGCAGGAGCATCTCAACCACCACCACCACCACCATCACAAGGATCACCACAAAACAACAGTGGTGGAGAAGAAGAAGAGGAGGAGGAGGAGGAGGAGGAGGAGGAGGAGAGGCGGTACCTGCCTGAAGATACTACCACCTATAAGCCAAAGGAGCACATTGTCTGGGAGTTTTTTAAAATCCCAAGGGGCCTCAAGAAATTTAATGCGCCAAAGGTTACTTGTCTGATCTGTGGCACTGTACTTTCCAGGGGGAACCCCGCCAAAAAGTATTCTTTTGGCAACAACACCATGATTCGCCACATGCAACGCCGGCACCCAAACAACTATGCTGCGGCAGACCTGATCAGAAACCCTCCCCAATCTTCACCCAGTACCTCCCAGAGTAAGCAACCCACTCCATCCGGTTCAGAGACAAGTGAGATGGTCCCAAACATCCAAACCCAGTTTGGAGATTTCAAAATTGTTTGCAGATTTTGTGGAAGGACAATTTGCTATGGAGAGCAAAGTATTAAACTGATTAACCATGCCCCTTTTTACACCTCTCTGCAACGCAGCCCCCGTGCATGTTTGAAGAGGGGGGACTAATTTCCCTTGCATACTGGGGGCTCCTGGGGGCCAACTAGCCCACCAGGAGCCTCCAGTATGCGCCAGGGGGCTGCATTGCACAAAGGTGTAATGAGGCTATGCCCCTTTTTACACCTCTCTGCAACGCAGGCCACTGGCGCGTTTGCAGAGGGGGGACTAATTCCCCTTGCATACTGGGGGTCCCTGGGTCATATCTGCCCAAACACCGATATTCCGAACGATTGAAAATGACTTTTCTTGAGAAACATTCGGATTTGGATTTTCAAGTCCTTTACTTTGGAATTTTTGAAAGACTGACTTTGAGGATGCTATAAATTACTCAAGTCTGCCCGAATTGTGTGGGTAAAATTGATACCTAGTCACTTTGAATAAGAATGTACTTACATCTCGTCTAACATTTGGAAAAAATATCTAGTTATATGACAACAGGATAACGACATAACTTGAAGGAAATAAGAACGCCCTGAAGAAGTTCTGTTGTACAGAACGAAACGTTTCGGATGGCTGTGGTACATAAACTTAAGGAAAATAAAAGCATTTGAATATACACCAAGATTCAGCGCATCAATAAGGACTCTAAGTGATATGATTTGATTGGACTTATTGTGCAAGTGGTGCTGTGCCAAACTTTGGAATATTCTCCACTACTCTCTACTACTTACTCTCTCCTACTCCACTACTCTCAAATACTCATTCTCTACTGCTCATTCTCTATTATGCTACTACTCTCTACTACTCTCTCTCTACTACTCACTCCCTACTACTCACTATCTACTACTCTCTACTACTCACTCTCTACTACTCTCTCTCTACTACTCACTCTTTACTACTCACTCTCTACTACTCTCTACTACTCACTCTCTACTACTCTCTCTCTACTACTCACTCTCTACTACTCACTCTACTACTCACTCTCTACTACTCTCTACTACTCTCTACTGCTCTCTTTCTACTAGTCTCTACTACTCACTCTACTACTCACTCTCTACTACTCTCTACTATTCTCTCTCTCTGCTACTCACTCTCTACTACTCACTATCTACTACTCACTCTCTACTACTCTCTACTACTCACTCTTTACTACTCTCTCTCTACTACTCACTCTCTACGACTCACTCTACTACTCACTCTCTACTACTCTCTACTACTCTCTACTGCTCTCTTTCTACTAGTCTCTACTACTCACTCTACTACTCACTCTCTACTACTCTCTACTATTCTCTCTCTCTGCTACTCACTCTCTACTACTCACTATCTACTACTCACTCTCTACTGCTCTCTACTACTCACTCTCCTACTTACTCTGTACTACTCTCTACTACTCACTCTCTACTACTCTCTACTAATCACTCTACTATTCACTCTACTACTCTCTACTACTCACTCTCTGCTACTCTCTCTACTGCTCTCTACTACTCTCTACTACTCACTCTCTACTCTCTATTACTCACTCTCTACTCTCTACCTCTCTACCTCTCTCTACTTCTCTCTCTACTAGTCTCTACCTCTCTACCGCTACCTCTCTACCGCTACCTCTCTACCTCTACCTCTCTATCTATACATCTCTACCTCTCTACCTCTCTCTACATGCACACATATACACACATATATATATATATATTCACTGAAAAAACTATAGGTTATAGACCATATATAGTTAGGAATTCGCATTTACAAAACCTTATTTTACTCACACAAAACCATTGAAATTCCATATATAGTTAGTTGCACTAACTATATATCGCGCACCCGCAATCCACTGCTGATGATGTCACATATTACATCATTCATGACATGGTCAGTGACATCACTGATGACATCACTGATGACATCTCAAATGACATCACTGATGACATCTCAAATGACATCACTGATGACATCACTGATGACATCTCATTTGACATTACTGATCACATCACTGATGATATCATTCATGTGATAATAGGATGAACCTCTTCAGACTCTAATATAACCTTAGATACAATCAGTGTAAACAGACACTCACAGACTGTCACTCATCCATGGAGTTACTCACACACCTAGTCAGTCATGCAAAGAATCAATCACACCTCCATTTCCACAACTATACAGTTATACAAACTTTACTTATTCAAACATATACTAACACATATTTACTCTCTTATACAATCCCTGATACAAGTTCACAATGATCCATACAGCCACTCACACATTCACTGGCTCTTATGCACAGTTATTTATATATGTCAACTCTCACATGTACTGTGTTTTACATATGTACTTACTTTGACATGTAGCACTGAGATATCCATTCACTCACCAATACACTCATGCACACAGTCAACCTCCCATACAGCTGTTTCCACATGCACTTTTGAAACCATACATCTAGTGAATCAACTGCTCACACATCTATGCACAGAGTCATACACCTCCCAGCCACCCACACACACACTCAGTCTCCCATACAAATACTTGGGCAACCAATCAATAACCCATATAGTTACTCATATAGCTACTTATCAACACATGCAACAGTTTACAGAACAACAGACATAATGATGCACAAATTAAGACAGTTTAGTCACTAACCCATGCACTCAGTGAGACACATTTAATCACTCACTCATACAGTCAGTCATGCACCTACTAAATCCTTCATCCAGACACTTATACATCCAGTCATTCTTCAATATTTAAGACATATTTTAACTTTACAGAAACATACAGTCACTGGATGTTGTCATCAGTGATGTCATCAGTGATGTCATTTGAGATGTCATCAGTGATGTCATCAGTGATGTCACTGACCATGTCATGAATGATGTAATATGTGACATCATCAGCAGTGGATTGCGGGTGCGCGATATATAGTTAGTGCAACTAACTATATATGGAATTTCAATGGTTTTGTGTGAGTAAAATAAGGTTTTGTAAATGCGAATTCCTAACTATATATGGTCTATAACCTATGGTTTTTTCAGTGAATTTTCAAGGTTTTGTAAATGCTAATTCCTAACTATATATGGTCTATAACCTATGGTTTTTTCAGTGAATATATATATATACATACATATATAAACATATATCATCTGTATATCTATATAAATACAAACATAAATGCATGCATACATATACTTATATGCATTTTAGGGTTGTTAGGGCGTTTTTGTGTGTATTATGGTGCTTTTTTAGGGCTTTTGGGTCAATTAAGTAGGGTTCCCAGAGCCTAGGGCTGAGGGGCCGGTTCAGTTTCGTGCGTATTGGTGTTGGCAAGGTTTTGAGGGATTTTGGCGGTTTTTGGTCGAGATTTGGCCGTTTTATGGCTTTTTTTTGTGTTTGCGAGGGGCGCGTATTCGGGTTGAAATTCGTCCCCGTTCCAGTGGATGGATTGGGCTGAATTTTGGTGAGATGTTAGGAAATCGCTGGAACTAGTGTCCAGCCAAGTTTGAAGCGGATCGGAGCAGTGGAAGTGCTTTAAAGAGCAATTTTTGTGCGGAGTAGCGAATTGCCATGTTATTCAATGGGAGTTTTTGGTGCGCATGGAGAAGGTGAATTTGGGGTGTTCCAGTTGCGCTAGAGGGACGGGGCTTGGGTGAGCTGTAGGGAGTGTGGATCGGCAGGTGTGCCGAATTTTTGGGATTTGTTGGCTGAAGGGAAGGGTGTGCTTGGGCAAAGTCGATTTGGTGAAAACGGTGCGTTATTTACATGAAAGTTGAAAAAACACTAATAAAAGCAAAGCTAAAAAGCCACCTCATTACAAACAGAATGGCTTTAACTTAAACGAGGGCGAGATCTATTGCATTTTCAATGCTTGTTTACTTTGGTTCCATCAAGAAGGCATTCAGATGTGTCACACATTTGCCATAAATTCTGAATGTTAGCACTCTAGTTGCACATTAGATCACTGTAGTAAAGCTACTGCTCACCAGGGACGTCTGCTGCTGGTATTCAAAGTGCATGTTTCAGTCTGCATGTCAGAATTTTTTTAATGAAATAGAAGAGGATTTGAGAAGTCACTCAAAATGATCCCTAATTTTTCTTTCTGAAGCACTAATCATACTTTCTATGGCAAAATTAACCCCCTCATGTTGTTCCTTTTTAAATTGAGTGTTTTCAGACTTTCCACTTCATTCCAATCAAGATGGCTTCTGGTGTGCCATACTTTTGTCATAAGTAAGACTGTTAGCGCTCTAGTTGTTCTTTAGAACACTCTGGGACATTCTGTCATTGGGCTATACTTGGGGTACATCTGGGTGATATTTGGGCTACATTTAGGCTCTTTTGTCTCTGGTGGCCATCTTGGGAGACTATGTCAGAATTTTTTAATGAAATTGAAGAGGGTTTGAGAAGTCACTCAAAATGTGCCCTAATTTTTCTTTCTGCAGCACTAATCATAATTCATATGGCAAAATATACCCCCTCATTTTGTTCCTTTTTAAATTAAATGTTTTAAGAGTTACCACTTTATTCCAATCAAGATGGCTTCAGGTGTGCCATACCTTTGTAATAAGTAGGACTGTTAGCGCTCTAGTTGTTCTTTAGAACACTCTGGGACATTCTGTCATTGGGCTATACTTGGGCTACATCTGGGTGATATTTGGGCTACATTTGGGCTCTTTTGTCTCTGGTGGCCATTTTGGGAGACTGCATGTCAGAATTTTTTAATGAAATAGAAGAGGATTTGAAAAGTGACTCAAAATGTGCCCTAATTTTTCTTTCTGCAGCACTAATAATACCTTCTATTGCATAATATACCCCCTCATTTTGTTCCTTTTTAAATTAAATGTCTTAAGAGTTACCACTTTATTCCCATCACGATGGCTCCAGGTGTGCTATACCTTTGTAATAAGTAGGACTGTTAGCGCTCTAGTTGTTCTTTAGAACACTCTGGGACATTCTGTCATTGGGCTATACTTGGGCTACATCTGGGTGATATTTGGGCTACATTTGGGCTCTTTTGTCTCTGGTGGCCATTTTGGGAGACTGCATGTCAGAATGTTTTAATGAAATAGAAAAGGATTTGAGAAGTCACTCAAAATGTGCCCTAATTTTTCATTCTGCAGCACTAATCATACTTTCTATGGCAAAATATACCCCCTCATGTTGTTTCTTTTTAAATTAAATGTTTTAAGAGTTACCACTTTATTCCAATCAAGATGGCTTCAGGTGTGCCATACCTTTGTAATAAGTAGGACTGTTAGCGCTCTAGTTGTTCTTTAGAACACTCTGGGACATTCTGTCATTGGGCTATACTTGGGCTACATCTGGGTGATATTTGGGCTACATTTGGGCTCTTTTGTCTCTGGTGGCCATTTTGGGAGACTGCATGTCAGAATGTTTTAATGAAATAGAAAAGGATTTGAGAAGTCACTCAAAACGTGCCCTAATTTTTCATTCTGCAGCACTAATCATACTTTCTATGGCAAAATATACCCCCTCATGTTGTTTCTTTTTAAATTAAATGTTTTAAGAGTTACCACTTTATTCCAATCAAGATGGCTTCAGGTGTGCCATACCTTTGTAATAAGTAGGACTGTTAGCGCTCTAGTTGTTCTTTAGAACACTCTAGGAGGCTGCAGTAGAACACAAAGGAATCAACTGACAGTCTCTGTCCTTGTTGGATGTACATGTTTTACTGAGAATGTCAGACTTCATTTTCACATGACTGAGAAAGATAATGTGAATTTACAGAAAATATGCTTTCAGTTTAGCTTATAGATCCCCTTCCAAACCACTGTGGGAAAATCATGAGATATTAGTTTTCTTTCAAACAATATTCATGATATCACAGCAGAAGGTTTTTTCACATGGTAAAATCACCTTAGAACCCACCACAATTCCTAAAACGAGTATGGTACCATCAACAAATGATTTATAATGTAACTAAAGTCCTAAAACCCTCTATTAACTACAATGCTTTTTAATGAGGTGCTATCATGTATATTGGTCCCAAGATGGCTGCCAACACTTCTTGGATGAAGCGCTGACAGCCAATCAGATCAGATGTGTGGTTAGGCTCCGCCCAGATATATATCTTGTTTTGAACCTAAATTACTCAAAATCCACTGGAGCACATATATTGAGACCTAGCAAAGGCACATCGGGCTAACAGTCCCTACAATTTTGCCAAGTTTCGTGCAAATCCATTCAGCCGTTCGAGCTAAAAGTGAGGCCAACCGCCCTATGGAAATTAACATGGGAAAAACACGTTTTGGGACCCCCCTTTTTTCTCGGCCCCCCCTTGATGAAACCCCCCCAAATTGTCAGGGGCTGCTCAGAAACAAAATGTTCCATTTTCCTGAAAATTTCAGCCAATTCCGTCCACAAACGCCAAAGTTATTAGACATAGAATTTTCAAAAATCCCATAGAGAAAAAATCCTAACTATATATACCTACTGGCGACCGCCAGTAGGTAATATATATATATATATATATATATATATATATATATATATATATGCATATATATGCATAAATATGCATATGCATTTATATATATGTATGTGTTCGCACTCTAGTTGCTCATTAGATCACTGTAGTAAAGCTACTGCTCACCAGGGAAGTCTGCTGCTGGTATTCAAAGTGCATGTTTCAGTCTGCATGTCAGAGTTTTTTTAATGAAATAGAAGAGGATTTGAGAAGTCACTCAAATAGATCCCTAATTTTTCTTTCTGAAGCACTAATCATACTTTCTATGGCAAAATATACCCCCTCATTTTGTTCCTTTTTAAATAAAATGTTTTAAGAGTTACCACTTTATTCCAATCAAGATGGCTTCAGGTGTGCCATACCTTTGTAATAAGTAGGACTGTTAGCGCTCTAGTTGTTCTTTAGAACACTCTGGGACATTCTGTCATTGGGCTATACTTGGGCTACATCTGGGTGATATTTGGGCTACATTTGGGCTCTTTTGTCTCTGGTGGCCATCTTGGGAGACTGCATGTCGGAATTTTTTAATGAAATAGAATAGGATTTGAGAAGTCACTCAAAATGTGCCCTAATTTTTCCTTCTGCAGCACTAATAATACTTTCTATGGCATAATATACCCCCTCATTTTGTTCCTTTTTAAATTAAATGTTTTAAGAATTACCACTTTATTCCCATCACGATGGCTTCAGGTGTGCTATACCTTTGTAATAAGTAGGACTGTTAGCACTCTAGTTGTTCTTTAGAACACTCTAGGAGGCTGCAGTAGAACACAAAGGAATCAACTGACAGTCTCTGTCCTTGTTGGATGTACATGTTTTACTGAGAATGTCAGACTTCATTCTCACATGACTGAGAAAGATAATGTGAATTTACAGAAAATATGCTTTCAGATTAGCTTTTAGATCCCCTTCCAAACCACTGTGGGAAAATCATGAGATATTAGTTTTCTTTCAAACATGATTCATGATATCACAGCAGAAGGCTTTTTCACATGGTAAAATCACCTTAGAACACACCGCAATTCCTAAAATGAGTATGGTACCATCAACAAATGATTTATAATGTAACTAAAGTCCTAAAACCCTCTGTTAACTACAATGCTTTTTAATGAGGTGCTATCATGTATATTGGTCCCAAGATGGCTGCCAACACTTCTTGGATGAAGTGCGGACAGCCAATCAGATCAGATGTGTGGTTAGGCTCCGCCCTGATATATATATTTTTTTGAACCAAAATTACTCAAAATCCACTGGAGCACATATCTTGAGACATAGCAAAGGCACATCGGGCTACCGGTCCCTACAATTTTGCCAAGTTTTGTGGAAATCCATTCAGCCGTTCGGGCTTAAAAGTGAGTCCAACCCCCCTATGGAAATTAACATGGGGAAAACACGTTTTGAGACCCCCCTTTTATCTCGGCCCCCGCTTGACAAATCCCCCCCAAACTTTCAGGGAAGGAGCGGAGCGCAGAGAGGCAAATTTAAGGAAAATTACAGGCAGATTCCTCCACCTGCGCCAAAGTTATTCCCAATAGAATGTTGCGGATTTCCTATAGAAAACAATCCTAACTATAACTACCTACTGGCGACCGCCAGTAGGTAATATATATAAATATATATATCCTTCACCAAAAAGAATATGCTTGCACCCGCTTAGTACATTTCAGTCAGGTTTTATTTTCTTAAGAGGCTCTTGCCAGCACTCCCACACCAACGCGTTTCGACCGCAGGGCCTGGTCACAGTATTAAGTATTGTACGCTCTCAATAACGCAACGCGACGCCAGGAGTCAATTCAGGGTGTTTATTCCTCCAACAGCATGTTTCGGCAGTGAAGCCTTGAGATGTCATGAGTGATGTCATGAGTGATGTCACTGACCATGTCATGAGTGATGTAATATGTGACATCATCTCAGCAGTGCATTGCGGGCGCGCGAGTTATAGTTAGCTGAACTAACTACAACGGGGGAATTTCTATGGTTTTGTACGAGTTAAATGTCAAACTAACTATAACGCCCCTGAAACCTATGTCTTTTTCTGTGAATTTCTAACGTTTTTTAAATGCTAATTTCTAACTATAACGTGCCTGAAACCTATGGTTTTTCAGTGAATTTCAAAGGCTAATTTCTAACTATGTGTAACAATGGGTCAGCAAGAAAGTAGTGCAGCTATCTAAATGACTGTGTGTGTATTGAAAGAACACAATCCCTGAATCCAAAGTATTCTTGGTGAAAAAATATGTTCCCATCAGATACCCGTCCTGTACCGCCCTACATCACTTGGGATCCTTCACCCGAAGGAAGTGGAAAGAACCACTTAGGATTAGGTAGATTGTGGCCTAATCAAAGTGTGAAGGAATGTAAGGTGTATGGGTATAAACTATTGTGGTGGTATCAGGGGGCACAAAGAAATATCAATAAGCAGTGCATTAAGTGCTCGCTGTAGCGTGTGAAAGTGAAAGAATTAATATTGGGTTGTGGGAGTGGAAAAAGAGTTTATTAGGGTCCTACCCACACCCTAGGCTAAGAAACAGTGCAAGTAGTAATAACAAATAACTACTGAGATATTATCTTGGTCGACATGTTTCTGCAGTGTTCGTTGGCTCAAAAGATACCAGTCTGCTTCATCAGGACCTTGTTGTAAATAGAGTGCAACTGCTGATATTAAAGTGTATAGTGTGTATTAAAAATCATATCACCCATGTTCTGGGGAATGGACTCTCCACCTCACCCGGCAACAGCTCAGGTACAAATGGAGCACCGCTCTGTCCGTCGGTACTCCGCGCCTTCCTCTAGGCTGACTGTGGCAGCCCTGCGGTACTCCCTTGGTCACTGGGGTAGTTTGAGAGCTAAAGGGACCGAGGTGACCAATTTGTGTTCTTCCATTAAGGAAGTCCCTTAACCAGTCAAGTGCAGTGCCCTGGATCCCAGCTGTTACCAGTCTGTCCAGCAGGATTTGGTGTGAGATGGTGTCGAATGCGACGGAGAGGTCGAGCAGTACAAGAATGACCGCTCGACCTGCATCCGCCTGCATGCGAATGTCATCGATCACTTTGACCAGGGCGGCTTCAGTACTGTACTTGGGGTGGAATCCCGATTGTGTGGGATCAAGACAGTTGGAGGATTCTAGAAAGTTGGTGAGGTGTGTGTTGATGTGTTTCCTAATGGGCATTATTTGAGACGCTTTCCATTCAGCCGGTAACTTGCCTTCGCTGATGGAACTGTTCAAGACAGCGCAAAGGGGAGCAGTCAGATCGGCAGCAAGTTTTTTTGCCGTTTTGGCCGGGAGAAGATCGTTGGGAGAGCCTGATTTGGCTGTGATGAGCCGGGATTCAGTTTCCTGGATGGTCAAAGAGGGGAATTTGTCCAGGATGTAAAGGCTGGGTGGTTTGAGAGTAGGGTCAGTAGCTATGTTTAGGTCAAGATTTGCATGCGAAGTAGATATTTTCTTGTATATTTCATCGATTTTGTGGGAGAAGTGATTGGAGATTTCATCGTATAAGAACTGAGTGGGTTCTTCAGCGGGGCTGCAAGCCATGGGGTTGATGAGACTGTTAAGGATCTGGAAGAAAGATTTGGGACCGTTCCCGGCTTGCTCTAATTGAGTGGCTATATGCTTTTTCCGGGCTGTTTTGAGGTTTTTGTAGTAAATATCGAGGGCGGTCTTAAATTTCCTCTTGTCGCTGACATCCTTAGTGCGGCGCCAGCAGCTTGCGAGCTGTTTGCATGTACTTTTCTCTTCTCTGAGCATGGGTGTATACCAGGGGGTCTGGGGGCGTTTGGGTGCATGAGAATGGAATTTAAGGGGAATAGTGGAATCAATGGTATATCTTACTGCATTGTGTAGGGCCATGAGGCGATTGTCTACTGTGTCTGCGGCCGACTCCTCGGGGGGAGAAAATTGTTTGTGGAAGAGGTCAGGGGAGAGTTTGTGCCATTGTCGGTGAGCCTGTCTAGTGGGGTTTTTCTTGACTGCACGTTCGTATGGGCCGTTAAGGTTTAAATTGATTAACGAGTGGTCTGACCACAGAAGAGGACTGGTGGTGTTGTAGATTGTGCCTGGCGAGTTTGAAAAAACCAGGTCCAAAGTATGGCCTGCAGTATGTGTAGGCGCCTTATTAATTTTGGTCAAACCTAGTGCAGTCATTTCTGACAGGAGGGCGGTTGTTTCAGGGTCCTCCGCAATCTCACTGTGGATATTGAAATCCCCCAGCAAAAGGAATTTGCTAGATGATATTGCGTGGGGGGCGATCATGCTTATTAGAAGGGGTAGGGAGGGGAGGAGTGAACAAGGCGGGCGGTAAACCAATGTCCCTTTCCAGCTTAACACCATCCATATATGACAGTCACTCCCGCGCGCAGCGTCCACGCGCAGCGACCGCGCCCAATCCGCGCCGAAGGTGCGCCAAAGGTAAGCCCGTCTACGCCCGTCCGCACCTGGACCGCGCCCAGCGCCAGACCCCCTGCCCCTCGTGCTCCCCAGCCCTCCCGCATTACCTATGATGCCGCCACCCTCCTAGCCCTTGACCCCGGTCGCGCCCCCAACTGCGTCCAAGCCGCTCCTGGACACACCCATGGACCTTTCTCCTGCTACTCCTGCAAATTCAGCGGCACCGACAACATCTCCGCTACGACCACACCACAGATTCCCGACCCCAACCACCTACAATGCATCCTTCTCAACACCCGATCGGTGCACAGGCACGCCATTGACCTATGGAACCTACTAGACACCTTCTCTCCAGACGTCGCCTTCCTTACGGAAACATGGATGAATGCTTCCTCCGCACCAGACATCACCATTGCCATCCCTGAAGACTATAAGATCACTCGCAAAGACCGTACCAGCCACACAGGAGGAGGAATCGCTATCGTCCATAAGAAATCTATCCGCATCTCAACCAGCTCTGACACCAACCTCGCTAACTCTGAACACCTTCACTTCCAAATCCACATCGACCCCAAAACCACACTCAGAGGCACTCGCCTCTACAGACCACCAGGACCCCGCGCAAAATTCAGTGAAGACATCACGGACTTCATCTCTCCACACGCGCTCCCCTCCAAAGACTATATTCTTCTGGGAGACCTCAACTTTCACCTTGAAAAGATAAACGACCACAACACCGCCACCCTCGTGGACAACCTCGCCAACCTCGGACTTAAACAACTAGTCACTTCCCCCACCCACATCGCAGGTCACACACTCGACCCCATCTTCACATCCAGCAATCATGTCTCCTTCAGCCACACTACGGATCTCCTATGGACCGACCACAGCTGCGTTCACTTCACCTACAACAAGCCGAAACCCATCAACCACTCCCAAACTACCCTGCAAAGAAACTGGAACAAAATCACCACGGACCATATCTCCGCATCGCTCCTTCGAAACTCCCCAGCCCTCTCTTCTAACGCCAACGAAGCCGCCGCCAACCTCACCCTATGGTTATCCAACACCGCCGACACCTTAGCTCCACTGAAAAAACGTCAAAGCAAACCTGGCAGCAAGAAAACCTCATGGTTCAACGATGATCTCAAGAAGTCCAAGAAACTCTGCCGCTCCCTTGAAAAGGCCTGGAAAAAAGACCCAACCACCAGCACCAAGGAAGCCTTCAAAAGCGCCACCCGCACTCACCACCAACTGATCCGAAAAGCCAAGAAAACAGCATTCAAGGATCGACTTGATAACAATGCCCACAACAGCAAGGAACTTTTCAACATCGTCAAGGAATTTTCCAACCCCTCGGCCAACTCCAACGACATCACCCCCTCTCAAACCCTCTGCGACTCCCTAGCCTCTTTTTTCCACAACAAGATTGCAGACATCCACAACAGCTTTGACAACCAACCCGGAACCCAACCCACCCTACCATCTGCTGACCATCTTCCCCCCGTAAACACCCTTAATGCCTGGAACCCAATCTCCACTGAGGACACCATCCGCCTGATGAATTCCATCCACTCTGGATCCCCCACAGACCCATGTCCTCACCACATCTTCAACAAAGCAGACTCCGTCATAGCACCGCACCTCCGAGACGTCATCAACTGCTCCTTCAACTCCGCTACCTTCCCAGAAGACTGGAAACACGCTGAAATCACCGCCCTTCTGAAAAAACCAACAGCGGACCCCACCGAACTCAAAAATTACCGCCCCATCTCGCTTCTTCCATTCCCGGCCAAAGTCATCGAGAAAGCCGTCAACAACCAGCTCGCCGCCTTCCTCGAAGCCAACAAATCCCTCGACTCCTCACAATCTGGCTTCCGAGCAAAACACAGCACTGAGACCGCCCTCATCGCAGCAACAGACGACATTCGAACTCTACTGGACAATGGAGACACAGTCGCCCTCATCCTCCTCGACCTCTCTGCAGCATTTGATACAGTCTGCCACAGCACCCTTCTACAACGCCTCAATAACATCGGAATCCAAGGAAAAGCACTTGAATGGATCACCTCGTTCCTCACCGGAAGAACCCAGAGAGTCCGCCTTCCTCCATTCAAGTCCGAGGCCTCTGAAGTCATCTGCGGCGTACCTCAAGGATCCTCACTCAGTCCCACCCTCTTCAACTTATACATGAGCCCCCTCGCGGCCATCGCACGCCAACACAACCTCAACATCATCTCTTACGCGGACTACACTCAACTGATCCTTTCTCTCACCAATGTCCCCAGCACCGCCAAAACTAACCTACACGAAGGAATGAAAGAATTCGCCGAATGGATGAAACAAAGCCGTCTGAAACTGAACTCAGACAAAACAGAAGTCCTCATCTTAGGTACATCCCCCTCTGCTTGGGACGACTCCTGGTGGCCGGAAGCCCTCGGAAAAGCACCCATCCCGACAGACCACGCACGGAACCTTGGCGTCATCCTGGATTCTTCACTCTCAATGAACAGACAAGTCAGCGCCGTATCCTCTTCCTGCTTCAACATTCTTCGCATGCTCAGAAAAACATTTCGCTGGATCCCCTCCGAAACAAGGAAAACAGTCACCCACGCTCTGGTCACGAGCCGACTGGACTACGGAAACACCCTCTACGCAGGTACCACCGCTAAACTCCAGAAGAAACTCCAACGAATCCAAAACGCCTCAGCCAGACTCATATTAGACATCCCACGCAACGAACACATCTCTGGTCACCTTAAAGACCTCCACTGGCTACCCGTCAATAAGAGGATCACTTTCCGACTGCTTACCCACGCACACAAATCACTCTACGACATCGGACCAGATTGCCTCAACTCTCGACTGTCTTTCTACACCCCCTCCCACCAACTACGTTCTTCCAGCCAAGCCTTCGCCACTGTACCTCGCATCAACAAGACCGCCATGGGAGGCAGATCCTTTTCATACCTGGCTGCTAAAACATGGAACTCACTCCCCGCTTACCTTCGCCTCACCCAGAACCACCTAGCGTTCAGAAAGCAGCTTAAAACGTGGATATTTGACAAATAATCCTCCTCCCTTTCCTAAGCGCCTTGAAACCCTCTGGGTATGTAGTGCGCTATACAAATTTTATGACTTGACTTGACTTGACTTGATGTCTATTCTGAATATGAGGATTTCTATGATGTCATTACAGAGTTGATCTATCGAGATGGTCTTTATAGGGTCTCTGTAAATGATGGCAATGCAACCACCTCTTTTGCGTGGCCTGTCTGCTTTCAATATACGATAGCAATCTGGGAGTGCAGTGGCGATGGCAGGGGTGGAGGCTGGCTTAAGCCATGTTTCGGTAAGGAAGCCGATATCTAGGCATGAAGAAGACAGGAGGTCCCAGATATTAAAAGCATGCTTGGGGAGAGAGCGGATATTAGCTAAAAAGCAATTCCAGCTAGCTTTCTTAGTGTCTAGGGAGGCGGGCGGGTTCTTAGTAGGGAAGTAATGCAGTTGCCCTGGTGGTATGGTGTTTAATTTTCAATAGGTGCAAGCAAGGGGGCCTTCCACCACCGTAGGAAATGTGTGCCTACAAAGTAAGGTTGCGATAGATGAGGTTGGCAAGGAGATAGGATACCTAAGGGCGGTAAGCTCCTGTCGGGTATACTTGTAGGTTTCCTTGGGTTTGTTTAACTCATTTGCAATTGAGAGGATAGGGTTCCTGTCTCTTGTCGGCGTCCTATCGCGAACGGGCGCAGACGAGCTTGCCGTTGGCGCGCCCGCTGCGCGTAGCTGCCAGGCTGCCTTTTACAGTGTACTTCCCCCACCTCTAGCCCAGAAGTGCTGCCTGCCGCCGAGCGCTCTCTCCACAACAATCGGGGAAACCCTGTGGTGGACCGGAGAGCGCGCGGCCAGAGGGCATCAGAGGAGGTAAGGATTGTGCAAATAAAGCAAATTACAATGTGGACAGGTAGCGGAGAACAATGATTTAAAAAGGGTTTAGCAACTACCCCAGAGTTTAAAAAGTGACAGTGTCCGTGTCAGCGTGCATCTAATCAGCTCGCTGCCGGGCTGCCTTTTATAGTGTGCCACCTCTAGCCCGGAAGTGCTGCCTGACTCCGAGCGCTCTCTCCACAACAATCGGGGAAACCCAGTGGTGGACCGGAGAGCACTCGGCCAGAGGGCGTCAGAGGAGGTAAGGATTGTGAAAATAAAGCAAATTATGTGGACAAGCGGAGAACAATGATTTAAAAAGGGTTTAGCAATTACCCCAGAGTTTAAAAAGTGACAGCGTCCGTGTCAGCGTGCATCTAGCGGCCCTCTCCGTTGGGGCCCGTGGAGGGAACCCCAATCCCCCCACGGCCCCAGCCGGCTCCCGCATCCTGCAGGAGCCGGCATTGCTTTTCCACATGGGGAGCTCCTAAGATGCAGCTCCCCGTGTGAAGAAGCAATCTTATTTGGATTTTGGAAGAGAGAGCAGGTTTCCTGCTCTCTCTTCCAAAAACCAAAGCAGAGTTTGCTATGACAGGGCCTGAGCCGCGCGGCTCCTGCCCTGTCATAATAAACAGCAGTGTCCCGGGACACTGAAGTAGCTGGCCCTGGGGGGTGGCGGTCCCCAGGGCCATCACAGGCTCCAGGATGGGTGCTGCGCGGCACCCCCTCCCATCAGTGACAAAGCCCCAGGGGTGGTGGTCCCCAAATTAGATTATTAGTGCCCTGGGGAGGTGGTTGTGTGAAGAGCTCAAGCCCCCTGCACAGGAATATTTTTTTTGTAAAAAGCCCCAGGGGGTGGTGTTTCCAAGGGCAGCGGGAGGCCGTGTGCTCCCACTACCTAAGTACTCAATGAAAGCCACGGGGTGGCGGTCCTGGTAGCTTGGAGGTGCTTGGATGCCCCAACATGTTAAAAATCAAAGCCCCGGGGGGAGGCGGTTCCCGGGGCTGCGGGGGGGGCCTTGTACCCCCCGCAAATCTTTGACCAAAGCCCCGGGGGTTAGCGGTCCTCAGGGCAGTGTGGGAGAGATTGGGCCCGCACACTTTTTTTCTGCCCCTGCACGGCAGCCCGCACGTTGTTTATTTTTCATTTTCGCTGACGGATCCACGGATCCAGCGTGCATCCTGCAATTTAATGTGGGACCCCCTGAGTAGGCCTAGGGGGTCAGGGTGTTCCTACCCTGCCCCCTTTTCTTGTTTTGCATGTTTTGTTTTTCTCTTTTCTTGTGCCTCGGCTCTACCGAGGCACAAGATGGCTGCCAACTCTTCCTGATTTGGAGTGTTGACAGCCAATTAGCATGAAGCTCGTGATCTGGAGGGTGCGCGGATCCTGGGTGCCTCTAGATATCGATATATTTTTATTTTCTCAGCAACTACTGAACAGATTTACAACATTTAACACAATGGGCTCTCTCTGAACCAAGGGCTTCCTTTTTACCACATTTGGTGTAATTCCATTCAGCAGTTCGGGCTGTAGCCGTGTCTAAAGTTTTCTATGGATAATTGCATGGAGAAAACACTTTTTGGGACCCCCTTTTTTCTCAGCCCCCACTTTCCGAATCACCCCAAAACTTTCATGATAGGAGTGGACCGAAGCGGGCCGTACGTTTTAAAAATACATGTATAATATATATATATATATATATATTCACTGAAAAAACCATAGGTTTCACACCATTTATAGTTCCTGGAAATTTTACTGACATAAAACCATTGAAATTCCCACGTTATAGTTAGTTGGACTCACTATAACTTGCGCGCCTGCAATGCACTGCTGATGATGTCACATAGTGTCTAAATGGATGGGTTTTTTTTAAAATTGATTGATTAACTGGCTTATTAAGTGTATCTTAGTGAATACATCTATTAGCGAGTAATGTTTAAATATTTAAATGTTTGTATCAGTGTTCCACTTTGTGTATAAGTGGCTGCATGGGTTGGTGAGTAGCTGCATGTGTGTGTATATGGGTTATTAGATGTTTTTTTTAGTATCAGTATGAGTGTCTGTATGGTTTGGTGGGGGTATTACTTAGCACATAGATGCATCAATGACTGACTCACTGTTTGTATATGTTTTGAAGACAGCTTATGTGCAGGACTGTATGGGTGGATGAGTGTGTATATGTGTGTGTTAGTGTGTGAATGACTGTCTCACTAGTGTCTTTATCAGTAACTACATATGTTTTAATCTAGTATATGTGAGTATTGATGTATATAAGTGAGTAAATGTGAGAGTGAGAGATTGTAAGAGTTCCTGTTTAAATAAGTATGTGTTTCTATAAGTGATTGTTTAAGAGAGTAAGTATGTGTAAGTTTCCTTAGAAGTAAGGTGGTAGTGTGTGTATAGCTGTATATGCAAATAAATGGATGTTTAATAGTTTATTTGCATGTGTGAGTATGTGTGTGAGTAACTTTTGGATGACTGTTGGTGAGTAACAGGATGTATAGGTGTATCACTACATATGATGAGTGAGTATATGTATGCGTGACTATATAGAACTGTTGGTGAATGAGTGGATGTGTATATAGATGGCGGAATTACTGAATTGGTTGTTGTAACTGGTATGGGTATCTCCATGTTTTTGAAAATGTTAGTTTCTATTTTTGAATATGTGTTTCAAGGGTTACATTACACTGAAAGCAGGTCTGTCACTCTGTCACAAGGATGGTGTCATCAGTGATGTCATGAGTGATGTCACTGACCATGTCATGAGTGATGTAATATGTGACATCATCAGCAGTGCATTGCAGGCGCGCAAGTTATAGTGAGTCCAACTAACTATAACGTGGGAATTTCAATAGTTTTATGTCAGTAAAATTTCCAGGTACCTATAACTGGTGTGAAACCTATGGTTTTTTCAGTGAATTTAATAGGTTTTTTAAATGCTAATTCCTAACTATAACTGGTGGGAAACCTATGATTTTTTCAGTGAATTTCATAGGTTTTTTTTAAATGCTAATTCTTTTCTATATCGAGTTTGTAACCTACGATTTTTTTTTAATTTGCTGTTTTGTGTGAGTATTAATTAGTATTATGTTTTTTTATAATAATATTTGTAAAAAAAATGTTTTCATCATTTTTTCTTGGGGCGCTCTGGGTCCGCGCACCAGTAAGCTCTCCGGAAAGCACACCCAGAGCGCTACTTGCGTTCGTGTAAAAAACATATGAATGAAAAGTAAAGAATAACGCAAGACATTTAGTACCATACATATAAAAGCAGTTTTTATGAATAAGGAAATGAAAATAAATTTGCATTTCCGTGAAACTATCAAAACGTCACTTCGGCGCACCGCGTAAGCGCCCCCGGAAGCGCCTACGTTCGCGCCGCGTATGCGCCCCCGGAAGCGCCTACTTTCGCGCCGCGTATGCGCCCCCGGAAGCGCTCCGGTGCGCGCAGTGGCAGCGCGTCAAGTCATGTGACCTTAAAATAACACTTTTCATTGGTTGCTAACAGTTTTTTTTACAAAGAATGAAATCCCCACCCATTTCCTTCACTTCTTCTTTCACTTTTGTGACTGAAAGACCTGCCTTTTTGCTCTTGGATCTTTCTGGGATAATCATGGCTGCCAGACCATCCAGCAGTGAAGATGAGCCTGAATTCATTGATGAAGAGCCTCCTCAGCCGAAGGTCAAAGAGCATTTCATCTGGAAAATGTTTTCCATACCAGATGACCAGAAGATGGTCAATGCTCCAAAAGTGGAGTGCAGGATCTGCCATACAGTCCTGTCACGGGGTGACCCCACTAAGAAATATTCTTTTGGGAACTCCACAATGCTTCGCCATGTGGAGAGGAAGCACCCCCAGAATTTTGCCCGGGAAAGTGTCAGGGCTCTGCCGCAAGAGGTTCCCAGTGATGGGGTCTCTACATCCACCGGAGGAGCAACTACTTCAGTGAGGGGGCGATCGCAAGAGCTGGTTCCAAACATTCAGCCTGCATTCAACAAAAGCGACCTGAAATGCAGATACTGGAAAGGGGCGACCACTCGGTCCCCCCGAACGTATGGTTGGGTGCCCCGATCCTCCCGGGAAACCATTTTGGGCGGGGGGTGTGTCTCGGCTGGTATGCCCGAAGCGGCGTAGCTGGGGCGTGCCTTTTCCCGCCCAAGAGGGGTTGTCCTAGACACCAACACCGAAGACCACGCCCAGGAGGCGTACCAGAGGAGGGTACACGCCCTCCCGCAGAAGAATAAATAAGAGCGGGAATCCGAAGAAGCATCCTCTTGTTCCTGTGCTCTGAAGGCTGCACCCACTCGTTGCTCGTGAGCCCTCGACGGAACAAGCAGCAATTTTGAGAACTTTTAATTCTTGTATTTTTCTTTCAGTTACTCGAAGGCGAAGATCCAGGACCTTGTGACCGTCTAGGAGCGGATAATCAAAACCATGGCTGGCAAGAAAGCAGGAAAAGGTTCCGAGACGGATAAGGTGCTACGCATGTTGGTGAACCGGATGGCTGGCATGGAGCGGAAACTCGGTCAAGTCCCATCCATCAGTCGAGGTTTGGCGGAGGTCAAAAAACAACTGGCTGCACTGAGCAATCCTGGTAACCCTAAGAAGGTAATAGGCCCGGCCTTGCCGGGAATTGTCACCGAGGGTAGAGGGAAGCGGGTCAAGAGGAGGGCGGTTTCGGGGGAGGTTCCTATCCCAGAGGTTCCGGTTCCAGAGGTACCCCTGGCCACCCCTGTCCCGCCGGCAGACAATCCGGCACAAATCCCAGATGCGGGTCAACCGATCCCGGTAGTGATTACCCCTGCGAGCGGTGAAGATATGCCTCCTGAATTGGCCACCCAGTTGGCCGCATGGCTCAATAGTAAGGCAGGGGGTGTCAAGGCACCCGAAGACACAGCCGAAGAGGCCAAGCTACTAATCCAGCAATTGCGGCAGTCGCGAGATTCCGCAAAGGCGAATCTTCCTCTTGTTTCCCCACAGGTGACACCAGTAGGACCTGCAGTTGGTCTCGAGAAAACGGCGGGAACAACGACCGAACCGGGTAAGCTCGCTTCGCCAGTGGCTGGGGAGGGCTCTTTACCCTCAAGGCTGGAGAGGGTGGCACAGCACATCCCTATGGCCACAAAAGAGTTAATATGGGGAGACAAATATATCAATATGTTTTCATTATTAACTGACCATCGCAAGATGGAATATGCTAAAACCCAGAAAGATTTGTGGCACCCGAGCGTGTGGCGCGGCAAGATGGCGGAATTCAGGGTGGATGAAACGATAACGAATTGGACGAAGGCCTTTGCAATGTTTTCTGCAGTTATGGGGGAACGTAAACCCGAGGTGTTAACTGAATTGTCTTGCTATCAAACTCGTATTATGGATTTTTATGCAATGTATGAGGGAGAGGAATGGAAAGGTTATGACATGAAATTCCGAAAAGTGAAAAAATATGATGCCTCTCTGACATGGGACTGCCTCGACTCGGTCTCCTGGCATAAGCAGCTCCTGCCGGGGGCGGCAGGTACATCCTCGCCGAGCGGGAGCGGGTCGGGGGCCTCCCGCCAAAAGCCTGTGGTGCCCTTTCGAGCAGGCGCCGGTATCGGTCACCAGCCAAAAACCGGCGGGAATGGCGGCAAGCGGGGGGTCTGTTGGGGCTTCAATCGAGGCAACTGTAACAGACCGCAAGGAACATGTAGGTTCAAGCATGTGTGTGCGGGCTGTGGGAATTCCTCGCACCCGGAGAGTTCATGTAGATCAAAAAATAACGGGGCGGGAGGAAAAGGAGGGTCCAAGCAGGAGTAAGGTAGAACGTTGTGACCAACTGCCTACACCCGTTGATCTCATGGCTATGACTCCTTGGTTATACGAATACCCTGATCATGTCTCCGCTGGGGTGTTGAGGAAGGGATTCTTGTACGGCTTTCACATCCCGGCGGGGGATTTTCGAGGGAACTCCTTTTGTAAAAACCAGTTATCGGCGCAACATAATCCAAGTGTGGTAGAGAGAAAAATTGCAAAGGAAGTTAGCTTAGGGAGAGTGGCAGGGCATTTTCGTCACCCACCGGTGGCGGATTTCATCTGTTCCCCGTTAGGGGTTGTCCTGAAGAAAGACCCGGGGGAGTTTAGACTTATTCATAACCTGTCTGCTCCAAGGGGTTCCTCGGTGAACGAGGCCTTTGACCCAGAAGTCTGTTCAGTGCGGTACGCATCGTTCGATGAGGCCGTGGCCATGTTGAATTGCCTGGGCCCCTGGGCGTTGATGGCGAAATCAGATATCGAGTCGGCGTTCCGGTTGCTCCCGGTACACCTGCAGGATCAGCGTTAGCGTTTGCTGGGTTTTGCATTCCAGGGGAGTTATTACATGGATAAATGTATGCCTATGGGTTGCTCCATTTCTTGTGCCTATTTCAAAATGTTCAGTTGTTTTTTAGAGTGGGCATTCACCAAGGCCACAGGGCATAGGCATGTTATGCATTATCTCGATGACTTCCTGTTTTTGGGGGCAGCCGGCGATTCGAAATGTGCGCAGGCGCTGCACGACTTCTGCATCCTCATGGGGGAGTTTGGAGTCCCATTGGCTCCAGGTAAGACGGTTGGACCTTCTACTTCACTGGAGTTTCTGGGAATTGAGCTCGATTCTGTGGAGGGATGTTTCCGTTTGCCATTGGGAAAGGTGGCCAAATTTAGGGCTTCCTTGAAGCTATGCCTCAGTAAGGAGAAAGTGACCTTGCACCAGTTGCAGCAAACAGTGGGCCAGCTTAACTTTGCCTTGAGAGTGATACCTATGGCCCGCCCCTTCTCTCGCTCTATTGCACAAGCTATGGTTGGCCTCAAAGAAAGACACCACAGTACGAGACTGTCTGCAGAGGTTCGCCAGGATATGCGCATTTGGTTAGCATTTCTGGCGGACTTCAACAGTCGAGTAGTGTGGAACAAGCCGCCAGCGTCTTCAGATGAGCTAGGTCTGTGGACTGACTCGGCGGGGAGCGTGGGATTTGGCGCCATTTTTTGGTAATCGATGGTCGGCGCAAACATGGCCGGCGTGGTGGCACTCCAGCGGTCTCACAAGTAACATTGGGTTCCTGGAGCTATTCCCCATTTTGGTTGCTCTGATGGCATGGCCTGACGATTTCAGAGACCGCTCAGTGGTGTTTTGGTCTGATAATATGACTGTTGTCGAATGCATTAACCAACAGGCAGCACGCTGCAAATGGATCTTTAGATTGTTGAAAGAGGTTGTGCTGCTTTGCATGAGACTGAATGTACAGTTCAGGGCGAAACATGTGCCGGGTGTACTGAATCATGCGGCTGATGCACTCTCTCGTTCACATATGCAGGCGTTCAGGGATTATCTACCTACAGCGGACCTAGTGGTGGCACCATTCCCCGAAGCACTTTGGCTAATCGGTGCCCCGGATTACAAGACCTCGTGGCAGCAAGCTTAGCCCCCAGGACAAGAAAGGCATACGAAGGAGCGTTTTGTTCCTATTGCACATTTTTGGGTCCGGCAGGGAATCAGAGCTGGGGTCAGGAGGAATCCTTCCTGGGGTTCCTGGTAGCTTTGCACAGGGAAGGCCGATCAGCGGCAATGGCCAATAGGCATAGGGCGGCCATTTCATTCATGGCGCAGGTGCATGGTATAAAAGACCCAACGGGTTCCTTTTTGGTGAAAAAAGCCCTTCGCGGCTGGCAGCGCCTCGAGGGTCGCAAGCAAGATGAAAGGCGCCCGATTGGCTTACATAGGTTGTCCTTACTCATAGCGAAATTAGACAAGACATGCTCCTCCCAATTCGAAGAAGTTCTTTTCCGGGCAGCTTTCGCATTAGCGTTCCACGGGGCCATGCGGGTGAGCGAACTGGTCGCAAGGAACAAGAAAGATGTGGAGGGAGGCTTGTGCAGGGATCACATCCAAATTAGGGGTGATTCGATGGTGGTCACAATAGCCAGGTCCAAGACCGACCAAGGGGCTATGGGAAATAGTGTTGTTGTGCAGCGTGCGCGAGGGTCCCCCACGTGCCCGATAATGTGTATAGAGGAATACTTGGCAATGAGGGCGGCTACATGGGGGGGAGTTTGCTGAGGCACAAGGATGGCACCCCACTGATGAGGTTTCAGTTCCAGAGGGTGCTAGCACTGACAATCGCTGCGGCGGGCATGGACCCGTGCGATTTTGGGACCCACTCCTTTAGAATAGGGGCTGCTACTGAGGCTACAGCCAGGGGTCAGAGTGCGGACGAAGTAAAACAGTTGGGGCGATGGTCCTCGAATTGCTTCAAAAGGTATGTGCGATTGCACAAGTTGTAAAGATCAATTGACATGTCATGCACTCACGCTTCTTGTCTTTTGTTTGAATTACAGTTTCGCGAGCCTGTCACGCGGGGCGGAATGTGCAGTCGACCCAGCACCAGGAGACCAGCGGTCATGGACCACCGTCTAGAGTGTAAGTGGTATTGGTCATGGGCCACTCATACGTGAGGTGCGCCGGGGACGTATTCAAAGCAGGTGACCCGACTCGCGCAGCTGGGGAATACGGGTACAGAGTGGCCTTCCATGGGAAGGGCGGGCTGTTTTGACCAATTCGAGTCATTTGTTGAGGGTCTCTTAGGCCGGCAAAGGTCACCGCCGTCTGTAGTCATAGTACACCTGGGGGGCAATGACTTGGTGACACTGGGTAGACGTGTGTTGTTTGAACAAGTTTTGTCTGCTGTTAGCTGGTTGGCGAAAAGAATCCCGGGGTGCACGATTGCCTGGTCTCACATGATTCCCAGGAAGGTATGGCGGGGGGGCCTTTCGGTGTCAGCACTGAACCATTCAGTGAAGAGGGTAAATAATAAAATTGGTAGATTTTTTAGTTCTGCGCAGTTGCATAGCATTCCTCATGGGTGTATTCGGGGTGATCACATGTATATGAATGATGGGGTTCACCTGTCCCGGGAGGGGAATGATTTACTCATAGGAGACTTCATAGCATGGCTAAGGGGTTTGAGGAAGCATGACCTTTAGGAGGAGTTTGGGGGGGCCGGATAGTCGGTCAACTATCCGGCCTGTGGCGGTAAGGTCATGATCGGTGAGCAGTAATTTCAAGGTCCCTAGAGGGGGGCGCCACCCAGAATGGATGGGAGCGCCCGGGGGGGAGGCGGCCATTGGCCCCTCCCACAGGGAGGCGGCACCCACTAAGGATGGGTCGCCTAGGGGGAGACGGCCATAGGCCCCTCCCAGGGGAGGAGGCGGCTATATGCCCCTCCTACTAATTTCCCGGGGGCCGGATATCCGCGACGGCGGATAGAGAGTGTGGGGATGGGGGGAGTCCACGCTGTCCTTCCTACAGATACCTCACACGGGAACTCGGACGACCTTTAAGATGGCATCGAGTGGAAAGGGGGCCCCCACCACGACAAGGGAAATTACAGTTCGCAATGAGGGTAAAGTCCTCTGCGCATGCGCCACTCACATCGTGAGGGCGACAGTTTTGGTAGTAGGGATCTGACACCGGTTAAGACCTTGCCGTTGGCCCTTAATGCTAGGATGTACAATTTTAATTTAGAATGTATGCATTTGCAGGATGTTAGACTCGGCTAGGAAACCTTTGTATTAGAGATCTGTTAAGGTTAGCCAAAGAACATGTTTTCATCGAAATGTAATAAATGTAAAATTGTACATGATTATGAAACTTTTTATTTAATGTTTTAAATTTTGTTTCATATTTTAATAAATACGGCCGGGAGGGTGACTCCCTCCCGCCTTCCAAAAGTTCAAGCCTGCGTCCGACTTCCCATCCTTGGGGATTGTGTTGGGAGGGGGTGACGGGCATCCCGGCCATATGGAAAGGGGCGACCACTCGGTCCCCCCGAATGTATGGTTGGGTGCCCCGATCCTCCCGGGAAACCATTTTGGGCTGGGGGGCATGTCTTGGCTGGTATGCCCGAAGCGGCGTAGCCGGGGCGTGCCTTTTCCCGCCCAAGAGGGGTTGTCCTAGACACCTACACCGAAGACCACGCCCAGGAGGCGTACCAGAGGAGGGTACACGCCCTCCCGCAGAAGAATAAATAAGAGCGGGAATCCGAAGAAGCGTCCTCTTGTTCCTGTGCTCTGAAGGCTGCACCCACTCTTTGCTCGTGAGCCCTCGACAGAACAAGCAGCAATTTTGACCCACCCACCAGCCCCTATGGCAATGTTTGTTTTAAATAAAGTTTTGCTGAGTAGGCCTTTTTTCCTTTGTAGAAAAGTAAAGGAATGTTTAGATAAGGATGTGACTTCTGCCCTTAGGATAATGTTTTTCTTGGTAGGAGAGAGCAGTCGATGACACATCGAGGAAATGTCAGAATTTTTTCCTTCTTTAGTAGGTAAATAACTGTCGTATTTATTTTGGTTGGGCGGTAAGGTCATGATCGGTGAGCAGTAATTTCAAGGTCCCTAGAGGGGGGCGCCACCCAGAATGGATGGGAGCGCCCGGGGGGGAGGCGGCCATTGGCCCCTCCCACGGGGAGGCGGCACCCACTAAGGATGGGTCGCCTAAGGGGAGACGGCCATAGGCCCCTCCCAGGGGAGGAGGCGGCTATATGCCCCTCCTACTCATTTCCCGGGGGCCGGATATTCGCGACGGCGGATAGAGAGTGTGGGGATGGGGGGGAGTCCACGCTGTCCTTCCTACAGATACCTCACACAGGAACTCGGACGACCTTTAAGATGGCGTCGAGTGGAAAGGGGGCCCCCACCACGACAAGGGAAATTACAGTTCGCAATGAGGGTAAAGTCCTCTGCGCATGCGCCACTCACACCGTGAGGGCGACAGTTTTGGTAGTAGGGATCTGACACCGGTTAAGACCTTGCCATTGGCCCTTAATGCTAGGATGTACAATTTTAATTTAGAATGTATGCATTTGCAGGATGTTAGACTCGGCTAGGAAACCTTTGTATTAGAGATCTGTTAAGGTTAGCCAAAGAACATGTCTTCATCGAAATGTAATAAATGTCAAATTGTACATGATTATGAAACTTTTTATTTAAAGTTTTAAATTTTGTTTCATATTTTAATAAATACGGCCGGGAGGGTGACTCCCTCCCGCCTTCCAAAAGTTCAAGCCTGCGTCCGACTTCCCATCCTTGGGGATTGTGTTGGGAGGGGGTGACGGGCATCCCGGCCATATGCGATCAGCTACTTACCTTTGGGGTGCAAAGTGTTCTGCTCATGGTTCGAGCATTGGAGAACCATCGCTGCTGTTCCCAGCCCTAATTTTATTTGTTTTTTTTGCTCCTGTTGAGCAGTTTCCATTTCCTGTTTTTGCTTTTGTTCTAAAAAAAGAAAAAAGAAGGAAAAAAAAGTTCTTTTCAGAACTACCTCCAATTCTCATCAAAGAGCTATTTTCTTAAAAAAATTAAAAAGAGTAAGTGAAGTGGAGTGCATTGATAATGGAAAGGAAAATGAGTAAGAAAGAACAGAAAGGTATGAGAGGAGAAAGGAAGTGAAGTAAGGGGACTGAAAGAAGGTGAGTGTTGGGAAGGAAAGTAAGGAGAAGGAGAGTGAACATGGGGAATGTGGATATTCAAAGAAAATGTTGAAAAGGAACGGGGGTGTGGAAGGGTAAGAAAAGATGCATTGCTGGAGTTGCATCATTTTTGTGACACACTCCAGCAATGCATCACTTTTGCGCTTTCAGATACGTCTGAAATACTGACGTATCGTTCTCCCTGCTGGCCCCATCCTTATGGAACTCTTTACCCCAACTCTTAAGATCTGAAGTGTGCTTCATGACATTCCGTAAAGGAATTAAAACTTGGCTGTTTAATACTTAATTTTATGGTTTAACGCTCTCTCCATCCTTTTACCGTTCAGTTTGCCTTAGCGCCGGGAAACCTCCGGGTAGCTGCGCGCTTAACAAATGTAATTATAAATAAATAAATAAATCTGTAAGTACTTCCGACAGAATACGTCATATATTTAATATGACGGATGACTAGAAGACTGAAGGACTCATTTATGAGGCCATGCGTCACTTTAACGCCACCGGTGCGTCACTTTTTGTGACGCACCAGTGCTGTAAAAAATGCACCTTATTCAGTCATATTTACAAAGTGACGCATTTAGGTAGATGCATCACTCTGTAAGCCCCTGCCCCACATTATACCTACGTCAGGTGTAATGTATGCAAAAGGGACATATTGACGTAAGAAAGGGTCGTAGAGGTGACACAGTGAAATCTATTAGATATCACTGTGTCACTTTTATGACGCTGTTGCGTCCAAATCTTGCGCCTGTATCACAGCAGGCGTAAGACTGATGCAGGCCCTTTCACATGGGGCCTGGCCCCATGTGAACGGATGCATTGCTGGAGTTGCATCATTTTTGTGACACACTCCAGCAATGAATCACTTTTGCGCTTACAGATACATCTGAAATACTGACGTATCTGTAAGTACTTCCGACATAATACGTCATATATTTAATATGACGCATGACTAGAAGACTGAAGGCCTCATTTATGAGGCCATGCGTCACTTTAACGCCACCGGTGCGTCACTTTTTGTGACGCACCAGTGCTGTAAAAAATGCACCTTATTCAGTCATATTTACAAAGTGACGCATCTAGGTAGATGCGTCACTTTGTAAGCCCCTGCGCCACATCATACCTACGTCAGGTGTAATGTATGCAAAAGGGACGTATTGACGCAAGAAAGGGTCGTAGAGGTGATGCAGTGAAATCTATGAGATATCACTGCGTCACTTTTATGACGCTGTTGCGTCCAAATCTTACGCCTGTTTCACAGCAGGCGTGCAGGCCCTTTGACATGGGGCCTGGCCCCATGTGAAAGGATGCATTGCTGGAGTTGCATAATTTTTTTGACACACTTCAGCAATGCATCACTTTTGCGCTTACAGATACGTCTGAAATACTGACGTATCTGTAAGTACTTGCTACATAATACGTCATATATTTAATATGACGCATGAGTAGAAGACTGAAGGCCTCATTTATAAGGCCATGCGTCACTTTTACGCCACTGGTACGTCACTTTTTGTGACGCATCAGCAGCATAAAACATGCACCTTATTGAGTTATATTTACAAAGTGACGCATCTAGGTAGTTGCTTCACTTTGTAAACCCCTGCGCCACATTATACCTACGTCAGGTGTAATGTATGCAAAAGGGGCGTATTGACGCAAGAAAGGGTCGTAGAGATGACGCAGTGAATAAACTGGGTTTTCCCCATGCTACGCTCCCCGGTCCGCTCCCCGGTGCGCGTACCGGGCGCTCCCCTCGCGCAAATCAAAAAATATATTATTTTTTTTTGCCCCGTGGGGCCCTTTTATAGCCCCCACATAAAACCTAGGGGGTCAGGGGTGGTCTACTCTGCCCCCTTATGGTCATTTCCCCCTTTGTTTTTGCCACCTCTTGTGTCCCAACCGAGACACAAGATGGCGGCCGCTCCGGACTGTTTCGAATGTTTACAAACACCCGAGAGCCAACCAGCTTTCCGTGCGCTAGTCACGTAGCTCGCCCAGCGCGCTCCTCGGTGCGCGTACCGGGGCCCGCCTATAGATATATATATTTTTTTAACCTAAATTACTCAAAATCGACTGGAGCACATATCTTGAGTCATAGCAAACGCACATCGGGCTACCAGTCCCTACAATTTTGCCAAGTTTGGTGGAAATCCATTCAGCCGTTCGGGCTAAAAGTGAGTTCGACCGCCCTATGGAAATTAACATTGAGAAAACACGTTTTGGGACCCCCCTTTTATCTCGGCCCCCGCTTGACGAATCCCCCCACATTTTCAGGGAAGGAGCGGAGCGGAGCGGGCCACCTACTTTCAGAAATTTGCGAAGATTCGTCCACCGGCGCCAAAGTTATTCCCAATAGAATGTTGCGGATTTCCTATGGAAAGTAGATCCTAACTATAACTACCTACTGGCGACCGCCAGTAGGTAATATATATATATATATATATATACATATATATATATATATATATATTATTCCAAAGTGCCTCTGAACACAAGGACGCCA
This sequence comes from Lissotriton vulgaris, assembly GCF_964263255.1. Classification (NCBI taxonomy): domain Eukaryota; kingdom Metazoa; phylum Chordata; class Amphibia; order Caudata; family Salamandridae; genus Lissotriton; species Lissotriton vulgaris. The sequence continues at coordinate 1,108,316,074 of NC_141696.1, forward strand.
CTCCGCTGGTGCAGTGTAACAACACTATTTATTTCAAAAAGGCTGCAAGTTTAGTCCGGTTTCATTACATCTCCCCCGACGCGTTTCAAAGCTCCTAGAAGACACTAAAGACTTTTTGCAAAAAGTTGAAAATTTAAATTGGGAGGCACATTTTTGGCTAGTATGCCTAGATGTTGAAAGTTTATACACCTCTATTCGACACAGAGACGGCCTGAAAGCCTGTGAATACTTTCTGAAGACAAGGAGCAGACATTTGGAAGCACATTCTAAAATGCTGCTTCAAATGATTGAACTGTGCCTAGAAGAAAATGTCTTCCTCTTCAATGGGTCTCTATATAAACAAATCCAGGGGACTTCTATGGGCACCTGCTTTGCCCCCAGCTACGCCAATCTCTTGGTGGGCTGGTGGGAGGAGCAGGTGCTCAGGAACGACGAACTGGAACATTGGACCAAATGTGTGAATGTCTGGCTCCGCTATATAGATGATGTCTTTTTTGTGTGGGAGGGGAGCGAGAGAGACTTAATTGATTTTGTAGGAGCACTTAACACGAACAACCTGAATCTAAGATTTACTATGCAGCATAGTCAACAGACGATCGATTTTCTTGATATCAGACTAGTGATTAAGAACAATACGATCGAAACAGAAATCTTTAGAAAAACAACAGCAGGGAACTCCGTGCTCCATTCGAATAGCTGCCACCCTCCTAGCTTTAGGTGGGCAATCCCCTTTGGCGAATTTTTACGCGCCAGGAGGAACTGCAGCACCGAAGAGAAGTATCAAGAACACAAGAAAATAATGCATGATAGGTTCAAAGTGAGAGGTTACCACGCCAATATGTTGAAAAAAGGCGAAGATAGAGTAGCCCTCATCCAGAGAAACGAGGCATTATTTAAAGACTCCAGAGCCAGTCCCCAAAACGCAAAAGCCCCTATAAGACTGATAACCACCTACAATACCCAGTCCTCAGCTTTCAGCCAGATCATAAGGAAAAGATGGGACATCCTCTTACAAGACAAGGTACTAAAAGAAAGGCTAGATCCACATCCCTCCATCACCTATAGGAGAGGAAAGTCTATCAAAGATTTAATAGTACAGAGTCACCTAGAAAGAAGGAAGACCTGGCTGTCAGCAAAAGGTGGGTTCTTTAAGTGTGGGAAGTGCAAGGCCTGCAGCCATAGCTCAAACGTAAGGGAGGTCGAGCTCAAAAGAATAAAAAGGAAATGGAAAATAACTAAAAACATCCAGTGTACCACTGACCATGTCATTTATGTTGTGACCTGCCCTTGCGGCAAATGGTACATAGGCTCAACCACTTTCCCTGTGAAAAAGCGAATTTTGGAGCACTGGCGTGCAATCACCAACAAGGACTTTGCATACAGTACGGCCAAACACTTCCACCAATACCATGATGGAGATTGGACCAAGGCGAAATTTTTCGCACTGGATTCTATCCCCAAACATATCAGAGGAGGGGATCGTCTGACAGCGTTACGCAGAGCAGAGTCCAAATTCATTTTACAGGCAGGGTGTATCTTTCCTTTTGGGATGAATATTGACGAAGAAATGTATGTACATTTATAAACTACTGTTCGGCAGGCTTCCCAGCCTCCCTCTTAAGGTACTCTGATTTCATGACATATCTCTTCAAATATGTCTTTTTAACCGATATTGTTTGTTTTTCAGTATTTGTTTGGTTCCTTGCTGAATATAGGTTTTATTATCTTAAAAATTCTAAACAGGTTGTAAGTTTGGAAAGTTATGACTTCGTGAAGATCGCTATGCTGTCTCTTAAATGTAAATGTACAGTTGATTTCAATGTACTAATATGTTCTGTTTTCACTTTTTCCTCTCCCTAGAGTATAAGACCTCGTCTTGATATGAAGCGACAAACCACTGATAGAAAGTATTGCTATGAGCACCACTGCTTCACTTGGATATAGATACAACTATGAGCACGAGGTCCTTCTCCCATTTCTCTTTCTAGGGGAGGGTAGAGTTAAATCACCTTTGTTTTCACTATATGACATTGTTGACTAGACATAGAACATAGCCCTTCCTTTTTTCACTTACCTTAACAAGAATGAAATGAGATTGGAATATACCAGATGTTGATACAGAGGGTACTATACCCAAGTGATCTTAGTCTTTATAGATATATTTATATCCTCTCTCTAAACTATAATTTTTCATCCCTTCCTGTTTAATTTCTCCTAGCTTTACAACCTGTTCTTTTTTGTAAACATACCATGGGTACTACACCCTTAATGAGCATTTTTGAAACGTGACATTGTTTACTTGAAATGTTATGTTATCATTTACTATATTTCTTTTTCTTTAAAAACCAAACAATTGGGAAAATGCATTAATTAAGATACTCCTTGAGTTTCTGTTTCTGCTGAGAAAAAAATGCATTGCTTTTAAAGGGATCTCCGTGTGATGTTTGTAAACATGGAGATCTTTCTTCCCTTTCCATGATAATGCAACAGTATATATACATGAGTGAAAAAATGCTGGTCATGTGACCAAGAGCCCGTGAGCTCGAAACGCGTCGTTTATGCCCAAATAAACAACCTTCTGAAGTACCTGATGGTGTGGCTTGTCATCCTTGATCGAAACCAGAGGATTCTTTGGATATATATATACATATATATATATATATATTATTCCAAAGTGCCTCTGAACACAAGGACGCCACTCCGCTGGTGCAGTGTAACAACACTATTTATTTCAAAAAGGCTGCAAGTTTAGTCCGGTTTCATTACATCTCCCCCGACGCGTTTCAAAGCTCCTGCTTCTTCCTCATGGGGTCCTATGCAGCACGTGACGGGATTGACTACAGCTGTCACTTTTAACCAATTTGTTTTTCTTGTGGGTGTGACTATTCTCACAAGGCAGGGTCCGTCGTCAAATTCCTGTTACCACAGATAAACCTCGTCCTGGTTGACGGCGACGGACTGCTTCAGAGGATTGGAATCGTAGCAGAAGCAACCACCTTCCGCGGGATAAATCTTCAGAACAAAGAAAGCCAGACTGCAGCCCCGGATCCCCAGGGCCGAACAGATGACTCAACGAATCTGATCTGAGGCAGGTGAATTTATTGAGCAAAGCTGGACAGAAGCAAAAACTGCGCGTTTCGGGCGGATGCCCTTGATCACAGTCAAATCATAACCCCTCATGCCTGAACTTTTAAAGTGCTAGTGCACACAATGTGATAACAATAGAGATGGAAAAAATACTATTACTATGTATCACTGGCATGGGATTGAGGCAGGAAGGAAGACAATTAATATGCATGCTTGAAGTCTCCCAAACACCAATTAATATCTGAATAAATTCATTATGTATAAAACCAAGATTGCAGCCGTCCCGACGTTGTCCGGTTATGAATTGCTGCCGGCCAGTAGTATATTGTTTTGTAGGATTTCGTTTTGATAGCATTTCTCAGATAAGTCTTAGGGAAATGGAGAGGCAACTAATGCAGATAATGAGGCCTTGCTTAGAATGGAGAAAAGATTCAAACCTACTAGCAATTTTGCATTGAATGGATTCAAATTTTACACAAGGAGACAAGAAGAGAATGAATCATTTGATGATTTCCTGATGGCTTTGCGCACGTTAAGTTTACATTGCAATGTTGGAACTATTTTGGATGAAATGATCAGGGATCAGATTGTTGTTCATGTGAAGTGTAAAAAACACAGGAACAGCTATGGTTTATGGGAGATCCTAAGCTCTCAGAGGCAATTTCAACAGCCAAAGTCTTTGAACAAACTGAAAAATGGATGCATACAGTCAAGAATATTAGTAGCAAACGGGAAAAATTGGAAGAAGTTGCTGTTATAAAAAGGAAGAGGAAATGAGATATTACACACAGAAGTCGAATGTGGTTCAGGGTCAAAATCAATATTCTAATAAAAATAGAAGGTTTGAAAGAAGTAGCAAGAATGTATATTTTTACAGATGTGGAAACAGAAACCATATGTCATCATTCATTGGTTGTCCTGCAGTTAGAAGGGAGTGCAAAAGTTGTGGAAGGATAAGACTTTTTGCAAACAAGTGTAGAGATCAAAGAAAAGTACAAACACAATTTCGGCCAAGAATTTCGTCCAAGGTAGAAGGATCAGATCAAAGTGATAAACATGCAGATTTTGGAAAGGCTTCTGCAAAAGAGTCAATGTCAGGGTTTGTTGTGTCTCTGAGGAATAGCGTTGCTAATGTGGAAGATCCTAATGATACACCTCTTACAAATTCACCTATGTGTTTAGTTCAGGTGTCTACGGTGGAATTGAGGCTCATGGCTGATTCAGGATTGCGATGGACCATAATTTCAAATCATTACTTTGCAGAGAAATTGGATAAACCATTTAATATTGGAGATATTATTCCATATGACATTAACCCTGTAAGTTATGATGGATCACGAATCGACATGATAGGATAGTCTGACCTTTAAGAACAGAGTTGCAAGCATAAAGTTATATGTGGCAGTAAAAGGTATAAATGTTCTTTGTTGGAGGGATCAATATAAACTGGGAATAATGTTGAACCCCAGACTCAAGGATCCTGTAATTTTGGATGAATCCTTTTGCACTAACAACATTTCTTTCACAGGAGAAGATGACATGGAAGAATGTATGACGATTTCATTTAAAGAAGTTTTCGCAGATTCTTTAGGTAGACTCAAAGACTATTCCCATTAAGCATGGGCGGAAAATCAGTTCCGCTCACGGATTTTGCGGATTTTCGGTAAATTCGCAATCCGCGAGATTTGCGGATTTCCCGCAAAATCCGCAAATTCGCACGCAGCGGATTTTTTTTTTCTTGGTGATACAATTTTGCGGCGCGCTGCGTTTACTTCCCGTCATTCATCGTTTGCCGAGTTATTTTTCTTTATATTTTGCGAGTGCTGCGCCATTTTGGATCTTGCTGCGGGATCCCGCGGGAATTTGGCAAGCGCGATTACATAATCGCGGCTTGCCAACTTTTACAGCGAGAGTTTGTCAACGCGAGTACGCCGTGATCACGTATCGCGGTACTTCGCAATTGCGGCGAGCAGCAACAATCTCGCACACGCGAAAATATAAAATTTGCAATTCTGCACAAGAAATCCACCAGCAACCAGCATAAACCTTCTGGAAATGATGATTTTCATCTGAATAACTCCTTAGGTTGACATTTGCCTGCACTTTTTTTGCGAGGAGTCAATTTTGGGGAGGGGGGGGAGGAAGGAAGTGCTGCACAGTCTTCAACTTCCTGTTCCTGTCCAGCAGGCTCCTCCCAGTGCTTTGTCCATCTCCTGGTCACTTTTCATTTGGATATGGAGCTGGAAGGATTACTTTTTGTGGATGCTGCTGGATATTTGGATTTGAGGCCTTTTTGACTTTCTTTGGATCACTTTTGGATTAGAAATTTCACAAGTAAGTTTGTTTGGGGCATTACAGTTGCTGCAACTACAATTTTGGAATTTTCGATTTTTGGGCTGTTTTGGGGCCTTTTGCCCAGGGGTACTCAGTGGTGGGTGCACTGAGTCTTTCTCTGGAGTGTTTTGAATTTAAACATCATGGAGGGGCTGGATGGCTTGGGATTGTGCTGATTTTTCTGTGATTTTTGTTTTTTTGGCCTGTTGTGGCCTTTTCACCCGGGGTAGTGAGTGGTGCATGTGCCTAGTCTTTCTGTGGGTTGTCTTGAATTTAAACATCATGGAGGGGCTGGATCATGGCATGGGATTGTGCTGATTTTTCTGTGATTTTCGTTTTTTGGGCCTGTTGTGGATGGACAGGCCATGTGGTTGGTGGCCATTTTGAGTGCTGCTACAGGCCCTGACCATGTGCTGTGATGGAGGGGGCCATTTTGAATGCAGGCAGTGTTCTCAGGCCTGCACCCATTTTGCCTAACTTTCATCCATTATGCCCAGGGGTAGTGAGTGGTGCATGTGCCTAGTCTTTCTGTGGGTTGTCTTGAATTTAAACATCATGGAGGGGCTGGATCATGGCATGGGATTGTGCTGATTTTTCTGTGATTTTCGTTTTTTGGGCCTGTTGTGGATGGACAGGCCATGTGGTTGGGGGCCATTTTGCGTGCTGCTACAGGCCCTGCCCATGTGCTGTGATGGAGGGGGCCATTTTGAATGCAGGCAGTGTTCTCAGGCCTGCACCCATTTTGCCTAGCTTTCATCCATTATGCCCAGGGCCCAGGGGTAGTGAGTGGTGAATGTGCCTAGTCTTTCTGTGGGTGCTCTTGAATTCAAACATCATGGAGGGGCTGGATCAAGGCATGGGATTGTGCTGATTTTTCTGTGATTTTCGTTTTTTGGGCCTGTTGTGGATGGACAGGCCATGTGGTTGGGGGCCATTTTGAGTGCTGCTACAGGCCCTGCCCATGTGCTGTGATGGAGGGGGCCATTTTGAATGCAGGCAGTGTTCTCAGGCCTGCACCCATTTTGCCTAGCTTTCATCCATTATGCCCAGGGCCCAGGGGTAGTGAGTGGTGCATGTGCCTAGTATTTCTGTGGGTTGGCTTGAATTTAAACATCATGGAGGGGCTGGATCATGGCATGGGATTGTGCTGATTTTTCTGTGATTTTCGTTTTTTGGGCCTGTTGTGGATGAACAGGCCATGTGGTTGGGGGCCATTTTGAGTGCTGCTACAGGCCCTGGCCATGTGCTGTGATGGAGGGGGCCATTTTGAAAGCAGGCAGTGTTCTCAGGCCTGCACCCATTTTGCCTAGCTTTCATCCATTATGCCCAGGGCCCAGGGGTAGTGAGTGGTGCATGTGCCTAGTCTTTCTGTGGGTTGTCTTGAATTTAAACATCATGGAGGGGCTGGATCATGGCATGGGATTGTGCTGATTTTTCTGTGATTTTCGTTTTTGGGCCTGTTGTGGATGGACAGGCCATGTGGTTGGGGGCCATTTTGCGTGCTGCTACAGGCCCTGGCCATGTGCTGTGATGGAGGGGGCCATTTTGAATGCAGGCAGTGTTCTCAGGCCTGCACCCATTTTGCCTAGCTTTCATCCATTATGCCCAGGGCCCAGGGGTAGTGAGTGGTGCATGTGCCTAGTCTTTCTGTGGGTTGTCTTGAATTTAAACATCATGGAGGGGCTGGATCATGGCATGGGATTGTGCTGATTTTTCTGTGATTTTCCTTTTTTGGGCCTGTTGTGGATGGACAGGCCATGTGGTTGGGGGCCATTTTGCGTGCTGCTACAGGCCCTGGCCATGTGCTGTGATGGAGGGGGCCATTTTGAATGCAGGCAGTGTTCTCAGGCCTGCACCCATTTTGCCTAGCTTTCATCCATTATGCCCAGGGCCCAGGGGTAGTGAGTGGTGCATGTGCCTAGTCTTTCTGTGGGTTGTCTTGAATTTAAACATCATGGAGGGGCTGGATCATGGCATGGGATTGTGCTGATTTTTCTGTGATTTTCCTTTTTTGGGCCTGTTGTGGATGGACAGGCCATGTGGTTGGGGGCCATTTTGAGTGCTGCAACAGGCCCTGGCCATGTGCTGTGATGGAGGGGGCCATTTTGAATGCAGGCAGTGTTCTCAGGCCTGCACCAATTTTGCCTAGCTTTCATCCATTATGCCCAGGGCCCAGGGGTAGTGAGTGGTGCATGTGCCTAGTCTTTCTGTGGGTTGTCTTGAATTTAAACATCATGGAGGGGCTGGATCATGGCATGGGATTGTGCCGATTTTTCTGTGATTTTCGTTTTTTGGGCCTGTTGTGGATGGACAGGCCATTTGGTTGGGGGCCATTTTGAGTGCTGCTACAGGCCCTGGCCATGTGCTATGATGGAGGGGGCCATTTTGAATGCAGGCAGTGTTCTCAGGCCTGCACCCATTTTGCCCAGCTTTCATCCATTATGCCTAGGGCCCAGGGGTAGTGATTGGTGCATGTGCCTAGTCTTTCTGTGGTTTGTCTTGAATTTAAACATCATGGGGGGGCTGGAAAATGGCATGGGATTGTGCTGATTTTTCTGTGATTTTCCTTTTTTGGGCCTGTTGTTGTGGCCTTTTCACCAGGGGTAGTGACTAGTGAGTGTTGCATGTGCCTAGTCTTTCTGTGGGTGTCTTGAATTTAAGCATCATGGAGGGCATGGGATTGTGCTGATTTTTCAGGTTTTTTTCGATTTTTTTGGGGTGTATAACTGAACTGATGTTCTTCTCTCTTCCATTGCTTTAAGGTGCACAAGACTCAAGAGAACCAGCAGTGCCAGGAAGAAGTCCTGCAGCGGTGTGTGTGTGCAGCATAACGTCACGCGACGTCACGTCTGGCCTCAGACAACTCTACAATTCGTGCAACTGCGGCCTGCTGTCTGACCTGCTCTGAAGAAGATGGCCCCAAAAAAAGGTCTCCGTAGCTCCTCTAGCAAGAAAGTTGCTAGTAAGGAGCAGAAGACGCAAGTTACCAAGGAGGCTGGTGTGCCGGCCGCCGCGTTTTTTGGGAGCAAAAAAAAGTACGCCTGCAGCAGCAGCAGGATCTGCTGGGGACCAAGCTGGGAGCAGCACCCCCGCTCCATTGGGTTCAGTGCCTCCACCACCACGCCAACTTAAGTCAAAGCCCTTGAGTGCTTCAGAGGCAGTCAGTGTACTTCTCCAATCACCATCGACCAGTGATGTTGGCTCATCGCAAAAAAGTAGCAGCAATGTCCCTGAATCAACACAGGTTGTTGTAACTCATCTGACAAGTGTTGAACAACCACAGCCGCAACAACAACACCACGTGCAAGTACAAGCCCAAGTACATGTGGAAGGAGAGGCAGCGCAAGGAGATGCGCAAGCAGAGGTGCATGGAGGGTCACAAGTGCCCACAATAGTTGTTCCTCCCAAAGTAGGGGCAAATCAGGAAATCGACAATCAAGCCGAGGTATCATTGGAAGCCACTCCTCCTGATGATCATTCATTGTCTTCCACATCCCTAGCAAGGAAAAGATCAAGGGGGGTGTCTACATCTTCTTCAAGCCCACCTCCTTCTGATGAACTGGATGAAAATTGGGAACCACCACGGCCGTCTGAGAGTGAGGCACACCATGATCTGACAAAGGTACCTAAGCGTAAAAGGAGGGTCGTCGAAAAACTCATAGCTATGGAGTGTGATGAGGCTCAACAAGAAGTGACGGATACTGCTGCTGATGAAGCCTCTCACGATGACGACGAGCCAGTCATCATAAAGGTCACTGCAGCCCCAGCGGGCATGCAGCAAAGAGACATTTTGACCCTATCCCGAGAAGCTGCTGAGCGTGATGATGATGTCGACGAGGAGGCAATGGAAATGGAAACACAACAATCATTAGATTTGGAGTTAACTAGTACACCAACACCTACCGCTTCCATATTTCTTTCTCGCAAGAAGGGACCTCCATCCACCTCGACCTCAATTAGTGGTGGTGAAAGTGCAAAACGTTCTGAAGTTCTGCAATCCACATCCTCCACTTCATCTGGCATTAGCAGCAGGACCACCACCACCAGTATCGCTGCCTCCTCCGGCCCCCAAAGACATTTCAAGTCTCCAGTTTGGGACTTCTTTAGTGTTTGCCCAAAAAAGGAAAACGTAGCCATTTGTAGCATTTGTAATCTTCGAGTTAGTCGTGGTAAGTTTGGTACCAACTATGGTACCGGAGGCCAGAGAGGTCATCTTAGGAGAACGCACGCTGTCCAATGGTTTGCGCACCTAGACGCGGTCAAGGAAGCCCGAATTGCACGTAATGAAAACGTTGATTTTTCATCTGATGATGACGAGGAGGAAGAAGACGATTTAAACACTTCACTTACACCCAGTACCCCTGTCAGCAGCACACCCCATGTGAGTCACACTAAGAGTGTGGGAGAGAGTGAGCCACCAATGCGAAAATGTTCATCCGTGAGCGTAACTGGGTCGAAGATATCATCATCATCATCCCGTAAATCCTTGGTCCAGGGCAACATTAAAAAGATGTTGTTTACAGAAGCGCAATATGAACACAACCACCCACTGACGCGTCTGTATAACACTAAGCTGGCTAAAATGCTAGCTTGGACCTTCTCCCTTTTTCTTTTGTAGAAGGGGTTGTTTTTCTAGAATTAGTGGCAGCGCTCTGCCCTAAATGGAAGGTTCCTAGCCGGTTCTATTTTGCCAGACTTGCGGTTCCAGCACTACATGAAGATGTTCTGGAGGTGATTGGGGCAGCTTTGCAGAAGAGTGCTGTTCACACTATACATCTGACAACAGACATGTGGACCAGTGGCGCAGGCGCTGATTACATGTGCATCACTGCACACTGGGTCTCTTTTTCAGGGGCTAAAGCAAAGCTAAACGCAGGTGTTGACCCGGACATTGTTTTTAAAGCTGCTCGGAAACATGCAACACTAGCCATGTTTGGTTTGGAGAAACGTCACACAGCACAAAACATTTTGGATGTCTTCAACACAAAGGTCCTTGACTGGCTGTCCCCAAAAAAACGCCAGGTTGGTTATGTTTCCACGGACAATGGCTCCAATATAGTTAAGGCCATGCAGCTGGGTGACTATTTCAGAGTGCCGTGTTTGGCGCACTGTATAAACCTGGTTGTCAAAAAATTCTTGGGTGATAAAGACAGTGCAGCGTACAGAGTAGTGGAGACCTGCCGAAAAATGTGCAACCATTTCAGCCATTCTTTTAAGGCCCGGAAGCATCTGAGGAGCCTGCTATATGAACATCAAATGCCATTGAAAGCACTCATCCAGGAGGTGGTAACACGTTGGAACTCAACCTTCTACATGCTTGAGCGTCTGTATGAGCAGTATACGGTACTCGATCACTATTTCTTAACACAGGGTACAGCTCAGAAGGAGGACCTGAGGATGAGTGCGGCGCAATGGAACATAGTTAAAAGCCTGACATGCATGCTTCGTCCTTTTGAGTTCTTCACGCGTGCAGTCAGCAAGGAGGACTGTAATTTGGGAAAAGCTATCCCATTGTTGTACATGCTGGAGCACCAACTGAAGGAGGTGTGTTCTGTGTTTGAAAAAGATGAAAAAAACCAAGACCCTTTTGTTCTGGCTGAGAAATTATTAGAGCACCTACAAGGTGATGAACGTCTTAAAATGATCCACTCAAACCAGCATTACATTTGTGCTACTATTCTGGATCGACGCAACAAAAAGGCGCTGGCAGGCCAAGCATTCTTTCCTTTTGCTGATGAAGATGTTACAAAGTACAAACAGCGGATAGCCTCCTCAGCCAAGAGGTTTGAAAGAGAACGGCAGCAAATTGAAGGAAAAGGCAGTACATCAGCATCAGCAGGCCATCCCCAGTCACAACAATCCACTTCTGCACCTCTGGCTTCGGCACAAGTGACCTCTCAGCCGTTAAAGAGACCGGCAACCGGATCATCTGCAACACCAGACACAACAGTAACATTGGAGGCTGAAGAGGATTGGCTAGCTCAGCTTGGGTTTGGTTCTCAAAAGGTCACAGCAACAGCTAAGCAAAGTGGAGGAACCTTGGAGGAGAACCTTGATTCGATGGTCAAGGACTATCTGAATGACTCAACAGAGGTCTATGTTAATGCTGACCCATTGGCGTATTGGCATGGGAAAAAAGAATTGTGGCCACAGCTCACCAACCTGGCTTTAAACTACTTGTCTTGCCCACTCGCAAGCGTGTCTTCTGAACGTGTTTTCAGTGCTGCTGGTGGCATTGTAACTTCCAAACGGAGCCGCCTCTCGCCCAAAAATGTGGAGAGGTTAACATTGATCAAGATGAATCAGCACCTCATACCACCAGATTTCAGAGTACGAGAAAGCGGGCCGGATGAAGACGAGGTGGACAGCAACATAGATGAGGGAATTTCTTCTTAGTCAGGTGACACTGACCACACCCTGCCTGAATTCGCAGAGTATGATGACGAAGCCTTATTCTTATTCACGGACCATGATACCGAGCCCTGAAAATGAGACAACGAATCAATAACTTTCTTTTTCGTCCTTATTCACTTTTATTCCTGTGTGTCTGTCTTTCTTTGTTGTGCACAGTTAATATAATTCAAACTTTAATCAGATAATCATAAAAACAAGCCCATCAGCAGAACTGTCTTCACTTGTTTGCTAATTGATTTGAAGGTGCCGCAGTCTGCATTCCTCAGGTTCACAAGTTCAGAAGAACATGCTCCTCTATCCTCCTCCTCCAGACTCCTATTTCCATCAAAGCAGAGGGCTGGTTTACGCCCAATGAAAAAAGACTCTGCACTTATGGGGGTGTTGTTCTACCTCTTTGCGGGTGAGTTGACGGCTCTGGGGCCATTGCTGGGAAGCTCTAAAAACGGATAAAAGTGGTTTGGACCAAATCCGAGGCGGAAATTTTTTTGTGTTTTTGCTGACTTGCTTGCCTTTGAGGTGCTCTTAGGGGGGGTTCTGTCTGTTTGTGGGTGAGTTTCGGGGTCTGTGAGCACTGCTGGGACACTCTAATCTTGATTGCATTTGCTTTTCAGGAAATCCGTGGTGGCAAACCGGACTTATGGCCTAGCTACGCAGTGCGTTTGGACCAAAGGCCGAAAAATGTTGTAAGTAGGAGATGTTGCTTTTGGCCTGTTTGGGGGTGTTATGCTTTTTGGCGGGTGGGTTGGCGGGTCTTGGGGCATTCCTGGGAAGGTCTAATACCGGGTAGAAGTGGTTGGGACAAAATCCACGCCGATTTTCTTTTTGCTATTTCTGACAATTTGCTCAATGTAGCGTTTTTGGGGGCCTGTTTGGGGGGCTTCCTGGTGTTTGTGGGTGGGTTTCGGGGTCTGGGGGCACTGCTGGCTATGGATACTTTACTTTGCAAGAGGTTTGAAGCAAATCCATGGTGGCAGAGGGGAGTTAGGGCCTAGCTGCAGAGCGCGCGCGGAGTGATTTGGGAAATTTGGAAAAAAATGACTGTCTCCATTTTTGTACTTTTGCTCTTTGGCTGTGTGGGGGTCTTCTACTCGTTTTCTCCTGGGTTGACGGCTCTGGGGCCATTGCTGGGAAGCTCTAATAATGGATAAAAGTGGTTTGGACCAAATCCGAGGCGGAATTTTTTTTGTGTTTTTGCTGACTTGCTTGCCTTTGAGGTGCTCTTAGGGGGGGTTCCGTCTGTTTGTGGGTGAGTTTCGGGGTCTGTGAGCACTGCTGGGACACTCTAATCTTGATTGCATTTGCTTTTCAGGAAATCCGTGGTGGCAAACCGGACTTATGGCCTAGCTACTCAGCGCGTTTGGACCGAAGGCCGAGAAATATTGTAAGCAGGAGATGTTGCTTTGGCCTGTTTGGGGGTGTTATGCTTTTTGGCGGGCGGGTTGGCGGGTCTTGGGGCATTCCTGGGAAGGTCTAATACTGGGTAGAAGTGGTTGGGAAAAAATCCACGCCGATTTTTTTTTTCTATTTCTGACATTTTGCTCAATGTATCGTTTTCGGGGGCCTGTTTGGGGGGCTTCCTGGTGTTTGTGGGTGGGTTTCGGGGTCTGGGAGCACTGCTGGCTATGGATACTTTACTTTGCAAGAGGTTTGAAGCAAATCCATGGTGGCAGAGGGGAGTTAGGGCCTAGCTGCAGAGCGCGCGCGGAGTGATTTGGGAAATTTGGAAAAAAATGACTAAGTCCCCATTTTTGTACTTTTGCTCTTTGGCTGTTTGGGGGTCTTCTACTCGTTTTCTCCTGGGTTGACGGCTCTGGGGCCATTGCTGGGAAGCTCTAATAACGGATAAAAGTGGTTTGGACCAAATCCGAGGCGGAATTTTTTTTGTGTTTTTGCTGACTTGCTTGCCTTTGAGGTGCTCTTAGGGGGGTTTGGGACAAAATCCATGCCGAAAAGCCTTTTGGCAGTTTTTGTAACTTAGGGTTCGTTAGGGTTAGCCCTAGCAGCAGGATTGCATGTGTTTCGGGGTGTTCTAGATTTTTGCAACTGAGTTCTGGGGTCTTAGAGCACTCGTGAGAATGTGTAATTTTGGTTGAAAGTCATTTGCAGAAAATCCATGGTGGGAAAGGGGGGATTTGGCATAGTTAAAGAAAGCCTTTGCCACTATTCTTAACTTAGGGTTCGTTAGGGTTAGCAGTATTTCTATTGCATGTGTTTGAGTGGGGGGGTTTTCGAGTCTTGGAGCGATGCTGGCTATGGATACTTTTGCTTGGTTGCTTGCAAGTGGTTTGAATGCAATCCACGGTGGGTAAGGGGGTATTTGGGCCTACTTTTACTTTCAAAGTTGTCACCAGTTTTCTGCTAGGCCTCGTTTTTTGCGATTTGATTGGGGGTCTTCTACATTTTTGCGACTGTCTTTAGTAAGGGTCTGGGTGGGAGCACTGCTGGGAAGATCTGATTTTGTTCTAAAACACAGTTTACAGTACACCTAGCTTGAGGGGAAAGATCCGCTACATTAATTTGCCCATACTTATTTATCCTTCAAAAAGTGACTCTGACAGAGTACGCACTTTCAAAAATATTGTACTGTCTACTAGGAAAATCAAAGTGTGACTTTTTGCACTCCACAGCCTACATACCTTATATTTATTTATCAGTGGTGTTGTAATATTATATCACTTCCTGTTTTTCGTTGAATAATTACAGGCCTGGTTTCAGTCTGTGCAATGGGGAAAAAAGGATGGAGTCAGGCTTCACATTAGCGAGCCGCAATTCAGCATCCGCCAGGCAGGCAGTGGACAGGGTGTCTTCTGGTCACCAACATTGATGGACGAAGCGTCAGATGGAATGGAGGAGTGCCGCTAATAAGAGGAATTTTTTTCTGCATGCAACTTACTTACCAAATTCAACAGGACAACTACAACAACATACAGATACAGTATCCATTGTGTTTTTCTATGACTGTGACTGCATTTCTTGGATCTCTCTCTGCTTCTAAATTGATCTCTTAACACATCACTTAGTCCACTCCACTATCACATCTGCACCACACATAGTCATTTGTAAGTGCTCCTACGTAATTCGCAAGTCGCAGCACGCCTCAGCCCGTAGAGGACTGGGATGGCCCCAATGATGAAGCATGTCACCAAGGGGCAACCCTGGTGAGTGAGGGGACACCTAGAAAAAGAGCAATTTCTCCTTTTATATCTACTACACCTTCCAGACCAACCCCATTGAGTGTTGTGAATGGATTTATAGTGACCAGCAAGGCTCTCAGGTATCTGGCAACAGAGACCTTATGTTGAATATAGTTATCAATAATTCCACACATGCCCTGTACTGTCGCATTCTTTCTTCCACAGTTGTCGAAAGTACTACTTACTTTTCACTGACATGCATGCAGTAGTGCATGCACTTTCAAAGATTGATGGATAGGTTTGTACCCAAAGATTTGTTTATGTTCAATTGTTTGTCCATGCTGTGCTTTTTTTACAGGGTGTCTTCTGGTGGTGACCAACATCGATGGACGAAGCGTCAGCTGCAATGGAGGAGTGCCGCTAATGAGAGGAATTTTTTTCTGCATTCAACTTATTTACCAAATTCAACAGGACAACTACAACAACATACAGATATAGTATCCATTGTGTTTTTCTATGACTGTGACTGCATTTCTTGGATCTCTCTCTGCTTCTAAATTGATCCTTTAACACATCACTTAGTCCACTCCACTATCACATCTGCACCACACATAGTCATTTGTAAGTGCTCCTACGTAATTCACAAGTTGCAGCACGCCCCAGCCCGTAGAGGACTGGGATGGCCCCAATGATGAAGCATGTCACCAAGGGGCAACCCTGGTGAGTGAGGGGACACCTAGAAAAAGAGCAATTTCTCCTTTTCTATCTACTATACCTTCCAGACCAACCCCATTGAGTGTTGTGAATGGATTTATAGTGACCAGCAAGGCTCTCAGGTATCTGGCAACAGAGACCTTATGTTGAATATAGTTATCAATATTTCCACACACACCCTGTACTGTCGCATTCTTTCTTCCACAGTTGTCGAAAGTACTACTTACTTTTCACTGACATGCATGCAGTAGTGCATGCACTTTCAAAGATTGATGGATAGGTTTGTACCCAAAGATTTGTTTATGTTCACAATTGTTTGTCCATGCTGTGCTATTTTTTCTTGTCTCACAAAACCTTTCCCAAAAACCCCCGTACCCATCCATTTTTCAAACCCTAACCCTCTTCCCCCGGGCTGTGTGGTTTTGATTGATGTGTGACTAAATTACAGCAATAAATCCACACACTTGCTGGGGAGGATAAGGTGATACCAACAGGCTGGTGAAGAAATCCGAGGATATATTCTTACTCTGCTTGACAAAGACCCATGGCTAATGTCAAAGAACTTCAACCGAATTAGTAGTTATACTTTACCATTTGTTAGGCTACAATGTGGCACTGTTCTAGTGTACTGTCACCTGCTATATTCTCTATTGTACCGTTGTATTGCTCAGGAGGACAAACCAGATTTCATTTTCTTTTTTTTCATAGGCATGCAACTGCCACTATGAGGAAATTTTATCCGACCAGGATTGCCAACCTTATTCGCTGTTTCCCGTGGAGCCAGCCCTGGGCCTAGCCCTACTTGCAACCAGAAATTACAGGTAAGATAGGCGTTTGGTTGGAGGTAGTATAATGGAGTATTAGGAGAGACGAGAGATTGACGGTAGTACTACTAAAGTCCTAGGACTATTCAGGAAAACAAACTTACTGTTAAACCCCCACCCACCAGACTCAAAAGCAGTAAAAAACAGGTATCGTCAGATAAAGTTTCAAAAAGTATATTTTTATAGCCCTAACAAAATAATCTCCCGCAAGACCCTCCCTAACCCCAACGATTGTCCTTCAAAAGTCCCCAAAAAACCCAACTCCCAATTCCCACCCCCCAAAAGTCTCTAAAAAAGGGGCAAGGGACACTATGGCAGGGTGCTGTTGGCTTTAGCAGCCAGGGCATCATGCTCCTTGCGGAGGGTGGCAAGTTCGAAGCGGAGGCCCTCCACCAAGTTCTTATAGTTCAGGACCTCCTTCTCCAGGTAGGACAGTCTGAGGGATAAGCGGCGCCGGTGTGCCTTGCAAATCCTGTGGGGGGCAGCTGCTGTCTTTGCTGCTCGGCGTTGGCGTTTGGCTTTGGTAGCCCGGCTCCGTACCGCTGGAGCACTGCGCTGGCTGGCAGCCCGCACGGAGGAGGATGCAGCTGTCCCCGTGGACGTTGTTGTTGTACCAGACTGCGTCTCCTCCTCCTCCAGGGCCACCAGCCGCTGATATTCAGCGACAGTGGCATCCAGCCTCCGTTGCCGGGCCATTCGAGCCAGCTCCTTCCTCCTTGATGGTGTCTTGGATTTGGAAGGAGCAACTACATGAAGAAAGAAAGACATAGTCTGTAACCAATGCTCCTTAAGATTAACACAAAATGATTGAGCAGAAAGTTGTCACAGTACAAGTAGCAAATTGAAAGCACAGTACATAACTATTGAGGACAGTATCTATGTAACCTCCGACTTCTTCATCCTTGCTCTAACATTAGTGGGAGTTTAAGGAACAAATTCTACAAGCACTATGGACTTCCATTACAGTCGACTATGACAGTACACCAGTCTTATTCTTCTTCTTCTCTCTTGTTTAGGAAAATTGGTACGTTATCTTATGCAAGCCGGCATAATGCCAGCGCAGTGAACTTGCACCCGAGAAAAACAGACGCACACCATGGTGAGTGAGACAGACTTGCGTTACTGTACCGGTCCAGTACATGCAGGTGGTGAAGCTCTTACTTTTCTATTACGGGTGGCACTGAGAATACTCTGTTAAAAGGGCTACTGCTTAATTAATTTAGCTTTCACCCTACAGTGTAAATGAGTATTAGAAAAGGAAAATAAAGAAGCTAAATAATCTGATTATCTATCACTTCACATGGGATGTATTTGATGACATATGGGATGACTTTAGGTGCTTTGCTTATTATTGAGTGAACAGTGATACCCCCACACATGAATGACGTACTACTACTAAACTAAAGTTATTAAGAGAGGTAGGGAGTGTCCACCGTAATAACCGGATATATGCTGTGCTTGCAGATACAATACAAACTACTGCTACTATTCATGGTAGTATTTGGACAAAATTACAACTTCTTTTCCTTGCCTTTCCTACGCTGGAACGGACGTGTGGGTGCGGTGTTACATGCTCTTCAAAGTAACACTTAGTTCATCCAGTGAACGTCTACTCTCTCTAGATACACATATGCTATCTAAGAGTCAGATAGTACCATGAATGATCCAGGCATCCATCCATTCAAAGTATATGCACACATACAGTTTCTGTTTCACCCACCCAGGCTGTTCTCCTTACACCCATCCTTGCTTCATCATTCACCCAGCCATGCACCATACCATATTCTTTCCTTCCCAGCCACCTCGGGGACCAAGCAAACACATATCATTCTTCTTTGCCAGTCATCATTACATTTCTCGTCCTTCCACACTTACTTACACCCTTCTTTCGCTTTTCGTTCATCCCTTCCATCAAGTTCCCCTCAGATCTGATTGGGATTATTCTCGCCAAAAACTTCACAGCTAAGTCGAAGTACATTTAGAGGAGGTTACTACCTGGTTTATTTATAATACACCCGTGCAGAAAGCACACTCTGCAGTCTTCAATCTCAAATGAGTAAGGAATGTATATCTTACCTCTGCCCGCCACCACCGTGTCATCCCCCACAGATTTGTCCGGCACTTCCACCGCCTCCTCCCCAAAGTTGTCCTCGTCCAATGCCACCACCACCTCGACGCTGGCCCCGCCTCCAGATGTTCCACCTACAAAGTACATTTAATAATGTTAGAATACACCACTCACTACTATATAATATTTGGTCTAGGAGGAAGAAAGAAATGTGAAAAAAACAGTATACAATTTAATAATTTGTGACTGTCTACTGTAAAGTAAAAATGTCCCTTTTTCCAGGGAAGGCTGTTGTCTTGCTGCACTTTTTGGCACAACTGATGAATGCTTGCTTTTTATTTTTAACACGCACCACTTTTTCTCCTAACAGACAGAAGCTTGACTTCTAAGAACACAAGCAGGATCAAGTTCAAACCAGGTGAGAGCTCAGCTCGACCACAAGAAATGTGTCCAATTAATCGTCAGCACTAAGCACTTTTCCATTTCCAGTTAAACGTTTACTTTTATGACAAACTTGATTTCAATAAATGTGTTTACTTTTAATAAAGCTTTTAAACTTAAATAGACTCTGTGGTTTTTGGTCCTCCAGACTAGAGTGGATGAGCTAAAGGTTTTGGAATGTTTGCAAGCATAAGTCTGTGCCTCTGCCATCGGTGACTTTGGTAGCTAAATGGCTCTGCCACACTATCTAGTCAGTAAGGAGATTGGGGGTTCAACTACAAAGTCTGTTATCACTGAGGTATGTGGAAAGTCTAACAGCACCTATTATAATTGATAAGCTAAGCAATGCATTATTTAGTGTCCATAGTTCTGTTTGTGCAGATTTGTCCCTGCAACAGTAGTAGAATGGATTGTCCTCCTATCCAAACCAAAAGTAAAGTAGTATCTTATTCTTTCTTGGTGGTCATTCACCTTTTTATTGTTGGCAATTGTCAAAGCATAAACATTTAGAATACTTGAAAAGACATTATGGACAATCCCAGAGGACTGCACTCAGTGCATAGAGCTATTGCTGACTAGAATGGGAGTCCAATGGAAATGCCAAATGTGCAATCTTAGTTAGCTACACAGACAGACTAATAAGAATAATCTAGTAATACCACACGGAGTCATAGTCGAGGCAGGATAAGAATTTAGATCCTGTCTACAAGAAGATCAAAGACGATTTAGAAAAAATCGAATGAGGAACGCTAGGAAAAAATAAGTACTCCATATTAAAATTAAAACTTACTGGGGCCAGCAAAGGAGCCCTCGCCTGCCCGGTCCTGGCCTGCATCGTCAACAGCACCCTCCTCCTCCTCCTGTGTCCTCCTCTTGCCCCTGGGGGAAGCTGATGTACAACATGAAAGAAAGAAAAACAGAAAACATGGATGATATTTGTCAACCAAATCAAACATTTCAAAAGAACTAACAAAATATTTTTGCGAAATAGCAAATAGACAACTACTCCACGGGATATATTATTGACCAATCTCATGTGGTCGACTACGTTATTACTTTAGTATTGCTTGATTTGCGGACCGTCGAATTGGAAATTACCTTATGTAACTCACTAAACAAAGTACTAAAAAGGTTTGCCTAGGATTGGCAGGCAGCAGTCCGCAGCACGCGAAGTGACAGCCAAAGTCCATCGTGATTGAAGATCAGCGACAACACTAAAGTTTCCTACTACATTAACCAGTCATTAAAATACTCAAACTATCAATCCACCACCACTATTTCTTCTTATCGCCATGTGTGCAAAGGAAGGACTGGACTTGAGTCTGTAGGGGCTGATTTAGAAGCCCCTTGCGGCTCTTTTGCTCCATTGTTGCGTGACTTTTGTGACGCAGCGGCAGCACAAAAGAGGCGCAATGGTGCGGCGTATATTAACAACGTGACGCATATGGGAGATGCATCACGTTGTAAAGCCCTGTGCCAATAGGGGGCGCTCCGGCGCAAGGGAGGGCGTTCCTGCACAGGAACGCATCCTAAAAGTGGCTGAGGGAAATCTACAAGATTTCAATCAGTCACTTTGAGGACAATGATGCGTGACTCAAACCCTGCGCCTGCTTGAAGCAGACGTACGGCTTGACGCAGCATTGGGGAGATAGGGCACCCCAGAGCATTGATGGAGCTGCACCATCATTGCGACGCAACTCCAGCAATGCGCCGCCTTTACGGCACAGATGCGTAACGCTTTGGTGACGTTTTGGGCCCATGGTGCGCCGCATTGTAAATACGGCGCACCATGGGTGATGGTGGCGTGACACACAATTACTGGCGCATCCCTGCTACTTTGCAGGGATGCGCCGGTAATTAAAAATCTGAACCTTAGTGTGTAGAATTACGCAGTTCTTTAAACTACACTCATACATAATTTCACAGGCCAATGAAATGAACCCAAAATCTGAAACAAATAAGCATAGTAGCAACACTACTGAGAAGAAGGAGAGCAGTGTACCTGAAATGCACAGAAGATTTTGAAATATAATTTACCTACAATGCAATGAGCAGCATTATTGCTCTTGGTAAAAAAAAAAAATTGCAATATAATAACACAGCAGGAGAAAACATAGTAGTAAAGAAATAGCTACTACTACTCACCAAGCCCGGGGATCTCAAGGCCAAGGAGGTCGAGCAGATCTCGCTCACGGGTCAGGACATCCGTCTAGCGGTGGGTGGCCTGGTTGTAGGTGCGCCAGACCCGAGAGTGGTGGTAAATGGCCTGGCACACCTTCTCCCACCGCTTCCGGCGCTCCCGGACCCCGTACCCGGCACTGATCTTGCCGCCTCCCATGATGGTCCTGGGGAGGCGGTGCTGAACATAAAAAATGAGTTGGCCCACCTCCTCCGGGCTAAAGATCTCCCTGGGTACGACCTCCTCCCCCCTCAAACGCCCGCACGGGAGCCGGACACGGGGTGCGGGACCCATCCCCTTCTCGGGATGCTTCCCGGCTCCCTTCACCATGGTCTGGGCGGAAAGGAATAAAGAAAATAGAATAGGGAAGAGAAGAAAAGAAAAGAGTTTAAAAAAGTAGTTTAAAATTAACCAAAAGTAGCAGTAAACACAAAAATATAGGGCTAGAAAAATAGAGGGATAGATAATAAGTAAAATAGATCAAAAAAAACTTCAAACAAGCAAAGGATGGCAGAGATTTAGAGAGGATACAAACACCATGCCCAGAACCATAGCAATGAATGAGAAACAAGATGGCCGCGCCCGTTCAAGACCGCGCGGGTAAGTTCGCGCGCGATTTTCATTGCGAACACTCGCGAACCTGTACTGGCGAGCCGCACACTTTGCGAGATTACACTTCGCGCCCGGAAACGGAAATACGTCAGGCAAACAAGATGGCCGCGCCCTTGAACGACCGCGAGGGTAGCTTCGCACCTTGCGCTACGAGCGGCTCGCAAAAACGCACAAAACCTTGCGAACTAACACGCCGCAAAAAAACAAATTGCATATTCGCACAAATTCGTGGCTTCCGAATCCGATCTCGCGAGTGTTCGCGCCCCGCAAATCCCGCCAAATTGCAGTAAAACGAGTTTTGCAAAACTGAAAGCACTCGTCAGGTGCAAGAGTTCAAACTCATCATTAGTAACAATTCCCTGTAGTGCTTCCTGACTGGGGCCCCTCCAGAATTCAGTTGCTAGTTGCAACAATTGTATGACCCTGCTCTAACCCTCACAGCAGGCTCATAGAATAGCTACAAGTAGGCCACAAAGGTCCTGGAAAAAAAAATGCACTGCAACAGAAAGCAAATTACAGATAAGGAAACAGGTGCCAGACTGGAATTTTAAAACAGTGACACATTAATAAACTAACCCCAAATTAATTCATGTCAGTTGAAGCAGGGCTGGTGTGCTTGCTTTCCCCCCCCATAATCTACAGTGATGATGAACCAGAGGGTGGCATTGATGTAACAGAGGGTGGCAGTGGTGAAACAGAGGGTGCTGGGAACCTGTGATGATGAACCAGACATAGAAACAACATAATCGCGACCGTTGCGAGCCGAAATGTAAGTTCGCAATTGCGAACTGGTACGAAACCCTCGCGAACTGTCAGAAATCCTTGCGAACACACAAAAAAAAAACGCAAATTCGCAAGAATTCGCGGATTTTGCGGATTGCGAGTTTGCAAATTCGCAAAATTCGCGAACGCCAGATTCGCAAAATTTGCCCATACTTAATTCCCATCAGATCAAACTGAAAGCTAATGTTAAACCGGTCAGACAAAAGATAAGACCGGTGCCAATTAATGAGAAGAACTCAAGGGGATGTTGACTGAGCTAGTTACTGAAGGTATTATAGAGCCTATCCATTCATCAGAATGGGTTTCACCAATTGTTTTGGTCCGCAAACCAGATAAAAAATTGAGACTTTGTGTGGACTTAAGGGCATTAAATTCAGAAATTGTGGTGGATTGTCACCCATTACCTAACATTAATGAGGTTGTTTCTATGCTAGAGGACGCCAAAGTTTTCTCTACATTGGACTTGAGATCGGCATCCCATCAAGTGCCATTAATGGAATAATCAAAAATGCTAACAGCATTCCTCAAGCTCAAGGTTTATACCAGTACTCTGGTATTCTTTGCTTGGCAAGTTTTTCCCATAAAAGTTCTCTATCAACACAGTCAAAGGCAGAATTAAAATCTACAAAACACAGATTTAAGGGTTGCTTAGCTAGAATTGCTTTTTCAATTAATATTGCTAATATTAAAAGATTTGTTGTCGTACCAAGGCCTTTGACGAAGCCTGTTTGGTTTGGGGGTAATACCTGATTCTCTTTTGCCCAATCAGTTAGATTCGTCAATAAAATTCCAGCAAACAGCTTGGCATCCGTGTCTTGTAAAATAATTAAGTGATAGTTTTCTGGCTGTTTCCAGTTTCCTTTCTTAAATATGGGTGTTATAATTGATCCTTTCCATGATTTCGGGATTTGTCCACTCTGGACCACTTCGTTAAAAACATCTGTACGGTAAACTGACCAGAAATCGGGTGCTTCTTTGAAAAGTGCAAAAGGGATGCCATTCGGACCAGAACACCATCATTTTGCTTCTTTATCATCCTGCCACTTGACTATTGGTTATTAAAATCTCACTATCACCATCTTCGCTGACTTTTGTGGAATTTGCATTGGCAGTACGTTGTATCTGAGTCGGTTGATTTAGATTTAGATGTGTTTTAAGAAACATCACCCATTCTTCTTCGGATAGACTGGTTCCAATTCCAAGTTTGTTTGGTCTAGCTAGGCCATTATTAATCTCCAGAACTCCCTTGAGTTTGCTAATTTACTTGCATGGAATATTTTTGTCCACAGATCTTGTCTGGCTTTGCTCTTTTCGTTCCAAATCAATTTCCTTAAGCTACGGTTTGTATTTCTCAGTAAAACAACTATTTCTTTGTTGTGCGGAGACTTCATTAACTGTCTCCTCAGCCTGTTTCGTGTACATCTGAGTTTCCTTACAGTGTATGGACGAAAGATGTGAGTTTCTCTGGCTTCTCTCTTTTTGCTTAGTGCCTCTTTCCTCCTTTGTTCGCCCATTGTTTTGGTATTATCAGCTGCTACTCTGTGGGTACATTTTTCCCATCGATCTATGATATTTATCCTTATTTTATCGTCCATAGATTCTGTCATTAGTTTTTTTGCCCTTGCCATGATCTCATCCGTATTTTCGGGTTTCCATTCGAGTTTCTTATAATTATGGTACAAATCTCGCCTGGGATTGCCTGGAAGATCTCAGATTTTGGACACAAACTATTTATCTCAATAATTTGCTAACTATGGTCGCTGTCCGCAACTTTGTTCAAGGTATAAGATATCACCTTGTTGAAAATAGATAAAGACGTCAACGTGTAGTCAATTCGTGAAGTACCATTTCTTGAGTGAAATGAACAAGCCGGTGGAGAGTCCGTTGGAAATATGCTGTTTAATATTCTGAGGCCCAGCGCTTCCATATCCTTCACCAAGTTTATCCCTATTTGGTTTCGTTATTGGGTCAGGGATCGCCCATTGTTGATTTTGAGATTGGACAAAGTCGCTGCGTACTAAAGGCATTAACAAGTTTCTATTGAAGTCACCTGTTACAATATAGTTGGCCAGTGGCTCTTCCAAGATTTGCTCCAATATTAAGTCATTTAGGGCAGTAGTCGTCACTTTCTTTGAGGACCGTTTCGGTGGTATGTAATCGTTAACTAGAGTTAGGGTTTTATGAGGCATATTTATACATCTTTATAACACATTTTTAATACGAGAAGGTTTGAGTTGTTTGTATGAATTAGCTCATGTTTCACATCTAGGTCGTTCAATACAAAAATTGCTAAACCTCCACATGGGCGCGCACATTTCTGATATTTAACGGCTGGTTCAAAGTATCCCGTGTGATGTTTTAACATAAATGGGTCTATTGCCCATGTTTCCTGGAGTAGTATTATGTGATTTTGAGTTGAGAATCCATCAATTTTCGCTTCCTTCCATTGTCCACAGATCCCATTTATGTTCCATGAGCATATCTTCAGTTTAGAAAAGGGCATAGGCTTTTCTTGCAGTAGCTCTTGCGGTAAAGTTCGTCAGTGCTCCTTTATACCGTGGAGGGATGCCATAATCCAGTATTCGTTTGCCTCTTTTCTGTACTCTTTCTCTAACGGGATAGAGCAGGATTTGGCTTCAGGATTTATTTTTCCCAAAGGATTTTTTAATATGGAGAAAACAGTGTTACTTTCACCAGATTGGGATTTATTTATATTGCTTCCAGTATTTAAAAGGGGTGTCAGATAGACCTTTGGCGGAATTTGGCTTATTAATATACCCCAGTCATGAAAACGTCTGTGCTCTTTCAGGATAGAGTCCGCTATTGGTCCGGTGGGTACTGTTATCAGTGTTAGTGGCAGTGTGCCTTCCGGATTTGGCTGAAAGCCCACTGTTTCATTGTCTTCTGTTGATATGCTCTCAAGAGTTGGTAAGTTATTCATTAACCGGAGGATATTTCCTCTGTTTAGAATATCGTGTGGTCCTCTTGATTCATAAAGTGGTTTTAGGACTAGTAGTATGGTCCTTTTTTTATGGGGCATTGTGTCACTTATTTTTTCACTTGTTCTTCATTTTTCTGTGTAAGTGATCTGCCTAATCTGACCTCTTCTTACAATGACTAGATTGTCTTGCATTTTTTCATACATCAAATCATCAGTTGTTTCTTTTCCTTTGGAACCATTTAACGTTACTCCGATATTCGCCATTCCTTTCCTTTCAGGGTGAACATCTTGTTTGTTACAAGTTCTGGGTTGACTGGACGAGTTTTTTTCATGTTGCTCGGTCAGATTTCGTTTTTTGGACGCATGTGATTTTGTGCATCATTCTCATTGTACAGTATGGTTCCAGACTTCCGTGTTGGCCTTACAATATTTTCCTTACTCATACTCTGGATTTGGTTGCTTTGGATTCCAGGAAGAGTGAGATCTTTTATTATACAGCCGTTTGCAATAATTTTGTTTATTGTTTGTGCTTCCTGCTCTATTTTCTGTTCGACCTCACAAGGGCAGAAGATTTGGTCGGAAGTTTCAGTTACAATAATGATATTACTTTTGGTCAGTCTCAGATGTTTGGCATGGTTTAGAGAAGATATCATAATATTTGTCCTCTCCTTCAGTATTTTTTGCCGCTTTTGTTTGAGGCGTCCCATTGACTCCTCCCCCGTGTGGTGAGTTTTTCTTATTGATCTTTTTTTCTAAAGTATCTGTGTTTCTGGAATGTTTGGGTTCTGGAGTTCTTGCTCCTTCTTTGTAGGGTTTAACTATTTCAGTTCCAGTATGCGTAAAGCTTGCCTTATTTACCCTATTTCTTGCTTTCCTCGGTTTCTTTTTCTGACTTTTTTTTTTTAGTTCAAAAGCCACCGAGTCCTCGTCTTCTTTGTTCTGTTTATTTGGCAAAAATTTACCAGAAAAGCTGCTAAAGATGATTAAGCTCTTGCACTCTGAAACTTGGGTTAGGGTGAGGACAGGTAACGGCTCAACATTAACCAAAATATTTCCAACATCAAGTGGTCTTAAACAGGGATGTGTGTTGGCTCTCTTACTTTTTAGCTTATTCTTAGCTGATCTTAGCACTGAGTTAAAGGCCATTAACACCCACCCCCCAAGGTTAGCTCAAAGTCAGATATCCAGCCTATTGTACACTGAGGATGTCATACTCTTAAGTCATACTAAGGTGGGAATGCAACGACTTATTGACGGCATCCCTAAGTATTCTAAGGAAAACGGTATGCACATAAACGAAGCCAAGACCAAGGTGATGGTAATTACAAAAAATATACGACTAAAGCACGCACACAAATGGATCCTGCAAGGAAAAAAATTGGAGCGAGTAGCTGATTCTAAATACTTGGGAGTAACTTTCAACGATAACGGCAAGTTCGAGACTCAAAAACTCGATATTACATGAAAAGCGAACTCCCTAGTCAGTGCATTTAGAACAATCCAGAAAACCATTGGAGACTTGTCTTATCGCCCCTTATTTAAAACAATTGCAGCAAAATTGCTGCCTACTCTAACATATGGCAGTGAGGTGCTCAACGGGAAAGACGCAGAGATCATCAACACCTCGGTCACTAAAACATATAGAATTTTATTTTCTCTGCCAAGGAACGCCTCACAAGCCCAAGTGAGATTGGAATTTGGGCTAAACAACCAATGTTATGCAAGGAAAGGGCACACAATGAAAGTGTGGAACAGAATAAAAAACGATCAGGACAACGAAATGTCTCGTCTACAGTGGCAAGAAATAAGAAACAATAGGAATCTAACTGCCAGCTCCTATTTAAATATAGCAATTGCTGAGTTTGGTAAAACACCAATCTGGAACACCACTGTTGTGCAGGAGAGCTTAAAAAACAGTAAATAAACTTACTGACTATCTCTCCTTGAAAAAGGACAAAGATAATCTTGTTAAAAGAAAGCATGCGAGGCCGATTGTAAATGGAATCAAGAAAAAAAAGATTCAAACCTATCTTGAAACTCATGGTCGAAAAAAAATTACAAAATTATGAACGCAAGGTTTGGCTATTTTCCAGGCTCATGCCACTTGGCAACATGGAAAAGATCAAATGATAACTGCCTATGCAGGCTATGCAAATCAGGACAAGAAGCCATCCTATACTTAATGTGTCTTTGTCCGGATCTGGAAGTTGAAAGAAAAAGTACACTTAAGAAACTGTTTAACGAACGTGGTGTAAGGACTTGTAGGCAGGCTTTAATGGCAAACTAAAATCCAGAAGACCTACCAATTAATTCAGCTTTCGTTAAATTCCTTCAAATGGTTCAAAAAAGTTGGAAGCCTATGCTTGATTAAATTACGGGCAGTGTAAATACAAACCTACCGAATCAACCCAAAAAAAATAATTTGAAATGATTGACTAACATATCACCTAATGTGTATGGTAATTAATTAAGATTTATGAAAATTATTTGAACATATGGATTGTTTTAGTATTTTACATTTGTAAATGTTTTATCTGCTTTCTGTAAGATTTTAATTAATCAAACAAATAAAATAAATTTGAATTCAGTACTCAAGGATGCCATTTGGCTTGGCCTCAGTGGCATCAGTGTTTCAAAGAATCGTGTTTAACATATTTAGAGATATTGATAATTTTGTTAAATGTTTTCAGGATGATATTTTAATTTTTAGAGACTGTTTGAGTTGTAATTCAAGTGATAAAATGTTGAAAGTTAATGTGCCACCCCTTAAGAACGTAGGTTGGCCACAAGAACCATGGAAGAAGTTGGCATTTTATATTTCTGGTCCAATCTTAAATTTACCTGTAGATTCACGCTATGCTCTTGTGTTAGTGGATTATCACTCGAAGGGGTCGGAAGTTAAAATGGTTCCCATGGCTACCACCAGTAAGGTTTTAGAGTTTTTCAAGGATGTCTTTGCTAGGGAGGGTTCTCCTTCAATAATTGTTACAGATAATGGTATTCAACTGACGTCCAATGATATGGAGCAGTATCTCAAGGCCCACAGTATAAAACATATCACAACATCATTGTGTGCGCCACATGAAAATGGCCAAGTGGAACGCTTCAATAGGTTACATTTTTGAAAGGTTACATTACTGAAGTTATGAAAGAAGAGGGAGATTGGAAAAATGTATTGAGGGAAAGATTGTGGATGTACAGAATTATACCACATTCTTTAACGGGAATCAGTCCTTTCCGCTTATTAAGAGGCAGAGATCCTGTTTATAACATTTGTCCATGGTGGCTCAAAGAAAAGATTAGTGATAACATTAAGGATGTATGTAAAAATAATGAAATTGGTTTAAGAGTGAGAGAAAAACAGAAAAAGTTTAGGAGCTGGTATGACAAAAAAAGGGATACCAAGCAACATCATTTTAGAGTAGGAGAATGGGTAAAAATAAAAAAAACCCGGATTGGTAAGTAAATGTATGAGAACATTTTACAAACCTATTAAGATCACCAGAATGTTTAAGAATTCTATTATAACACAAGTTGGCAAAGTTTGGAATGTTAGCCATGTGTCTAGATGTCCTGAGACGTATAAAAATAGTATTGTTGACTACAATGAGAAAGTTACTGATGGTGCTAATGTGATGAATACACCTAATGTGTTGAATGATCTTTAATCAATTGATTTAAATACTACTTGTGTTCCTTTTGATTCTGTAGTCAATAGAGTTAAAGACTCTGCGCGTTCTAGATTGTTACTCATCAAGATGGTGGATTATGTTAGATAGTCTAGTTGTGCACCTCTGTTTTGTGGTTATTGTTTTTTTGCTTTCATTTTTTATATAAGGGAGATATGTTACTTTTTGCATAACATTTTCATGTAATAGTGTTATCATTTAGTTAATGTTCTAATACCATTAGAACTTCTTTGTAGAATGTTTAACTCCTGAGTATTCAGTTGCACTGGTACTCTGGAGCATTTCAGTGTTTGTTGCTGTGCTACGTATATTTATATACAATAAACTTATTTTAATTTAAATCTGGAGATCTTATTGGTGGGAAGTGGCTTAGAGCACAAACATAATGTGCAGGGCTAAAGAGGAAGGAGTTTCTCCAGCTTGGAAAATGTGTTCGGTATTGAGAAAAAATAGAAAACATTTTAAAATGAGACATTACAAAAATCAGATTGAATTTCCCCACCCACTATGTACAATTGTGCATGGGGATATGCCTATGTTAATACAGTCTGTTTTTTCAGCTTATCTCCGCAGGACCTGCTCTTGTTTCTCACCCAAACTTTGTATTTGCTGTTCATCCATTAAATTTATAATAGTGCTTTGATCACACAGTTCTCACCTTTTCAACACTATTAACCCGGAAAAAGTAGTATCCCATTCTGGGAGGACATGGTTGCTGACAGTACTTAGTAATATATACTTCACAGTGCATCTCCTGTGTGACAGCTAAGTGCTTATTAAATCTTTGTTGAATTGATTCCCGACCCATTGCTTAGTTGAGGAAATGTGTTTTCCCTGAAACTAGACACCTGATTGTATCCAAATATTTGCTTCAGAAACTTGGACCTTGTTATGATTTGGACTATCCTCCTATTCACCATCTCTGCTGTCATGTCCAGATTAACTACTGGATCCCTTTGTATCCAAAGTGCTGTGTGCCAATACCTCCATGTTAAAACTTGTGGTGTCTGGAAGATATACTTTTTTCACAGCTGCATCCTTGCCAAGGGATGTTAGTCAATGAATGCTGACTACTCCTGGGTGCCAACATTACATGTTGGAGATCATGATGACTTTTTGGGAGGAACCCTATCCTCACAAGTTTTGCGTTAGTAGGATCCCATATTCTTTAATAATTCTTCATTTACAAAGGGCTTCCTCTAGCTAGCTGCAATAAGACCCTTATGGGTTTTGTCCCTGTAACCCCTATAACTTAATCTAGTCACATCAGCGTTGGGTGTGATACAGCTGATAAGTTGCTAGATCCTTTGTTTGATACCTGAACTGACTATGAGACATTTTGAGCAATCTATGAATAAACGTGCACCAATTATATGTTGAAAAAAAATTGACAATAGGCTCGAGCAAACTTAGTTACTGCAATGTAAAAGCTGGCAGTTAAATGTAGACTTGACAAAGTTATTCTCACATAATAATATAGGTTCTGATTTATAA
Source organism: Lissotriton vulgaris (assembly GCF_964263255.1). Taxonomy (NCBI): domain Eukaryota; kingdom Metazoa; phylum Chordata; class Amphibia; order Caudata; family Salamandridae; genus Lissotriton; species Lissotriton vulgaris. The sequence goes on from NC_141696.1 coordinate 1,108,346,788, forward strand.
ACAAATCTTAGTATGCTCTTTTTTAATGTATATTCAAACATTGGAATGTTGAGCGCTCCATTGAAAACAATGGTGTGTTCCAGGCTTCTAATGGCCAGTAGAAGCCCGGATATTCAACATTCCAATTTTTAACATAGGCCTCACAGAACCTGAGGGGATTTCAATGCCCCTGGGCTCCATGAAGCCTTTGTTATACAAATTAGAACATTCTGCCATCTAGGAGCGGAATGTTCTAAGACCCTTAGAGCCCTCCGTGGAGGGATCTACCAGCATTTAAAGGCCTGCTCTCTTGTTAAATGCCTTTAATGCTGGAGCGGGCAAGTAATGGCCATTGGAGCCCGCTGCGGTGGGCTCTAAGGCTATATTAGAATGCTAAAACAAAGTACTCACATGTTATGAAATTCTTAATCATTCTGCTCAGAATAGTATTGTGTGTAAAGAAGTTATGAAATCTAACATATTCTCGTTATTTTTATGTGTGATATTGAAGGGTTTCATTCTGAATTTCATCATTGCATATATGAAATTGAACGGTTTCATTCTGAATTTCATCATTGCATATATGAAATTGTACACCAATGAGAAAATAAATGTTAGTGCTACAGAGTTTTATTGAATAATTAAAAGATCAGACTTTCAGAATTTGATCTTTATATAAGTACTAATGTAAATCATTTGAAACAATATAATATTTTAGCATGTGAAATAAATAAAATGTTGGTACTTTGCTAAATGCAGTAATATATCATAGTTACATGTGAGCTTTACAATATGACTGATAATGTATTCTCAGTGCCTATACGTTGAAAGAATTCTAGTGCATTACTTTTATCCATGAAAATGTAAATTTCTATTAATTTATCTTAATTTATATGTTGTTCATCTCATGAAGCAAAAAACGAGGCCAGCCTTTCCCCTTTTTTGAGCTGCCTTACACTTGTGAGAAAGTTTCATAAACTTAAATGTGAAGTGAAACTGTGTCTTACTGGACGAGTTCTCCCTTTCCTGCAAGGAATAACTGTAACAAATTGGATATATTGGGATTATTTACTATGGAGAACTAATATTTTGAATTTGCTCATATGCCTACTGCAAAAGGATCTTTGCTTGAGTGTTTACATATACCGGATGATCTGACAATTTACATGACCAGCACCACCTCTGTCCTACAAAATATGTCTTCTTTACGACTCATGATAACTATCCTAAACGAACTCACCAATTGATTTAGTGGTCTGATACAATGAGGTGATCAAAGAGGTGTCACCACCAGAACAGATGACAGGTGCCATGCATCTCAGAGGTACTTTTCTGTCTTTGACTAGCGCTGGGACGCGCCTTGGCTGGCGCAGCCATGCGCTCTATAAATATTATAACATAACATATTATAACATAACATATCCTGGACCAAAGTCTGATCACTTATTCTTCCAGGACGACATTCTCATTTATGGCAAGGGCTTTTGTGAGCATGATATGATTTTGAGGGGAGTATTAATAAGGCTGCAGGGAATAGAGCTTACAGTGAAGAGACAAAAGTACAGGATAGGCGTTATGTCAGTTACTTATTTGGGACATGTAAGGCATCCAACCAAAGGTAGAGTTGGTTGATAGCAGTAAGCGAGCCCCCACTCCTACACATAAATAGCAAGTGAGCTCCATTCTCGGACTAGTTGAATTTTACTCTAAATTCATTAAGGTTTTTCCTAGTGTTGGTGTGCCCATAAGAGCCTTGATAAAAAAGATTGTTCATTTTGTGTAGTCACCAGAGTGCAAGATTGCTTTCCAAACAGCGAAGTCGGAGACTAGCATGAGTCCCACCATAGGATTTTTCAACACCAGGAAGAAAACCATTCTAACCACTGATTCTAGCTTGAGGGGATTGGGGAAGTATTGTCTCAGATAGACAATGGTGAAGAAAAAGTGGTGGCATTTGCCTCCAGAGCCCTTAAGGAAGCTGTAGGGCTTTACTCGTGTATTGAAAGGGAAGCTTTAGCAACAGCCTAAGCTGAGAAGCACTCCAAATTGTATTTATGGGATACTCCCTTTCTAGTTAGGATGGCCCATTGGCCTTTGGTCCAAGTATTCTTCTGCGACCATAGCAAGAGGATGACTGCAAGACTCAAGCCCTGAAGCGAAGGGTTAGAGGAATTTTACTTTCAGGCACAATAGCTATCAAACAAGATGGCTGACTGTTTTTCAAGGGTACCGGTGGTAGGCGCTGATGACTGTAGTGGGGAAGAGGTAAATTGTGTCAATGGAGTAAGAGAACCCACCACTTCAAGAAAGGAAAACAGGCTGCTGCTGGTCAACTCAAAAGGCATTCTGATAGACCTAAAAACTCCCTCAATGGCATTTATTTTATTTATTTATTTAATTTTATTTATTTAATTTGTATAGCGCTACAGCTACCCACCAAGGGGTTTCCCGGCGCTAGTAGTTCAGAAATGCGTATTTTGCCAGTCAATATCAGATGTTAAAAAGCCACGTTTTTAATGCTTTCCTAAACTTCACATGGCTGACTTCCGAACGTAAGGAATGAGGCATCTTGTTCCAGAGGGATGGGCCTAAGAAGGCAAAGGATCTTCCCCCCATCAGTGATAATTTGATTTTGGGAATAATGAAATTGTTAGCGGTTGCTGATCTAAGGACTCTCGAAGGTAAGTAAGGATGCACAAGGTTCCGCAGATATTTAGGAGCAGTTCCAGTTGAAATTTTGTGCATAAAGCATAAGGATTTGAACCTAATCCTATTTTCAATTTTCAACCAATGGAGGTCACGGATGTATTTAGTAGTGGGGCAGGACATAGGGATTTTGAAAAGAAGTCTCGCCGCTACATTTTGTACTAATTGCAGCCTTCTGATTGTAGCTTTCTTTGCCCCTAGGTACAGCACATTACTATAATCTGGCATCACAATGGAGGTGAGATGCCTCAAGTCTTGGTGCAAAGGCACCTGATGGTAGGTTGATGAGTGATCCAGAACATGAATTGGCCCGATACAGCATACTTAGTGATTCTGGGATGTTAGGGAGTGGTTGACAAAAATTTACTTGTTTAGGTCTCTCAAGTCCACACATATTCTAATGGACTACCCTCCATCTTTGTGGGCTAAAACCACTGGTGCTAACCACTATTATGATTCAATCTTCTGAATAATCCTAGAAGATAACAACTTGTTCAATCCATCCCTCAAAGGTTCCAAAATAAGGTGAGGAACTTTGCGTCCCTTATGTACACAGGGCTTGTTCGAGTTTTTTTAATACAATACAATGCTCAAAGTCTATGAGCAATCCAAGCTCTTCCATGAACACTTCAGGAAACTCATCATAAAAACTTGCCTTACTGCCACATTCAACCAGCATCACTTGAGTTTCTGCATTGGGACTCAATATAATCCCCATATCTCTGTGGCGCCTCCAAAAGAGGAGGTTGTCATGCCACTTTGCCACATAAATCTTACCAATGGTTTCTCTGCCTTTGAACAGAATCTTCTTTTTTTTTTTTTTTTTTTTTTTTTAAACATTTCTAAAGCGCAACATATACCCGTGGGTGTCTTGGCGCTGTGACTTAGGCTAGCGGTCTCAGGTTAATCATGGTATCTGCCTTAGGGAAAGTTTGTACTGGACGGTTATTGGTCAAATAGCCATGTTTTTACAAGTTTTCTGAATTGAAGTAATGAGGATGCCGATTTTAGTTCCATTGGAAGCTTTATGACGTGCCCCAGGACTTCAATGTGAGAGCCAACATAACTGACTAGGTTGATATCTGGTAGGAGCAGCTTCTCTTTAGAAAAGTTATTATAGCAAAGCTCGTTGCCAATCATGGTGAATGAAGAGCCTGAATCTGCAAAAACTACAAAGCTCTCTCCACCAATTTCACATTTCGGCAATACCTCTGTGTCCTTCGCCTACACCCTTCTGGCCGCTCTTCACATTCAAAACCACCATATGTATGGCTTCACAATATCTAAACCTTCAACCATGCGTACTCCCTTAGAGGTCTTGCAGACCGTTGCAAAATGTCCTTTAAGACCACACTTCTGACAGAATTGATTTTTTGCATACAATTTCAACATGAGACCGAAAGTGCTATATGAATGCAAATCTTTCTTCTCATTTTATCCATCCGCTATCCTTCTCACTCCAAGTAACAGACTAATATCCACCACTGAAAGTACCTCATATTCCTCCATATTAATTCACCACTAATCCTTTATAGGCTCCCTGAATAGCATGCGTCAACAAGTGAGCGATAAATAAATACTAACCTTTGTCCTACTCTATCCTTCTGCTATCATTCCAAATCCAAATAACTGACTAACCTATCCACCACTTAAAATGTACTTGCATGTTTCACTATACTAATTCAAAACGAATCCTCTGTGGGTCCCGGAGTAGAGTGCTACCCGCTGAAAAAGCGCTTCTACGCCTCGTCAGGGGTAGTAAGCGCTATATAAATGCAATTACAATACAATACAATACAATACTTCTTATCTCCTTCACCCATTCGGATGCATTTTCAACACCCTCTACAATGGCTATCAATTTCTTAAGTGATGGGTTTCTTGCCAAGAGTTTTTCCTGCACTTTACTGCTGTTAGTGCATCTCACTAATTGGTCCCTTATAATGGAATCTGTGAGTTCTCCAAGTGTGCAACAGTACTTTTAAGGAGGCTATATTATTACATACATTCCCGTTTGGCTCATGTGCTCTGATAAAGTATCTGTGTCTTTCTAATACTAGATTTATACGAGTCCCAAAGTATTGTTCAAGCATCTTTCATTACATCTCAAATACATCAAAGGGTTCGCCAGCTCCCTCACCTAAGGGCAACTTGTCAATGCTTTCCTAAATATTCTGGCCCTCGATCCCAAGGTTGGGTAAAAGAATAGCTTGCTTCCTGTTCTCAGAAAACCTCTCCCCGCCGATGGCTGCCAGATATGAATCAAATCATTTCCTCCAACATTTCCATGAGAGCACTAGTGCACCCTTGTCAGAGAGGAAGGCTGGGGGCTGGGACATGTTGGTGATTGCCATGGTAACCGGCAGCAAAAATGTCTTAGCACAAGAATACAAATCTCACAATGTTCTTCCACTTTTGAATTTAAGAGTCATTTTCAATCAGTAAATAAAGGCAGTATAAGATAATGATATAAATATAAGATGTACTGTTCCAATGCCAGTTTACTGGCATAAACTCCAACAAAAACTGCCAGTTGCAGAAACATAAAAACAACTATGCTACGGTTGCTGATTCAATAATGACAGTGCAACCAACAAAGACCTAAGTTGCACATCGTTGCTGTTGTTTGCGTCCCTGCACTTTCATATGCAAAATGCGGCTGCCCGAGGCCACCACAGGAGGCCACTCAAGAGCACGGCCCTCTAGTGCCATCAGGCACTCCACACCCCCCTTTCATCCTAAGGGGGCAGGGACTCTTGGGGAGTCCCAACCTGGGCGCAGGCATTGCCGCCTCATGTCCGGTGCGCGAGGCGGGATGAGGGGTATATATGTCCCCCTCCCCAGGCTGACGACCTCTTTGTCATCGCACTGTACACGCATGGCCGCTGCCGTCTCCCACCCTACTGCTTACCCGGCGTTGTCGGTGGTAGGAAGCATGGTGAGAATGTTGTAATCTTGTACTTTTTTGTTGCAGGCTTAGTTCCAGGACGATCTGGAAGCAAATGGGTACAGAAGGGTAACTCTGCACGGCACATAGGGGTGCCAGAGCCCAGGAGCCTTATGGGAGGTTCCTGGAAACCGTGTCGGCGCCCGTTTGTCCTTCGGGCGGTTGTGGGCCTTAACAACCGGGGGCTTGCCTTGCTCCGCTCCGCTATTAAAGGGGCATGAGTATTAAGGGACCAGGTGTCACGTGATCCGGGAGGAGGATCACCAGAAGGGGGAGCACAGATGGGGTTCGCCCCAGTGCTGCTTGGCTCATCAGGCTGGCAGGTGGATAGAATGCTGCCTGCCCTTGGATCGCCCGTAAGATAACCCACCATATTACATAACGTTGTATGTAATAAACCTGCAGCAGTTTTTCCCAATAACAAAATTTGTGTGGTGTGTATTTATTTGCATGCATGCGATGTGCTTGGAGGTGAGGAGTGTTACCATGATGGTACTATGCCCCAATACAAGATACCATCTTCACTTTGACGCATTGATGTCACTCAGGTCACGCCCATGTCTTGGGAGGTGATACAGGTGACGCTGGGGTGATGCTCAGCTGGGTATTTCATCACTGATCATAGCAAGTTTCCAAGTATTTTGACTACAATGGATGCTGCTCTCCATTCGTGGCCACGCGCACACAGGTGACAGCTCTCCGTGGCTCGCTCCACAACTCGCAATTCCCACATTTGATCTAGCGATTGTCAACATCCTCTAAACGGTGAGAATTCTTCATATCACTCACCGCAGTGTCCGCAACAATCAAAAAGTTAGCGTTTCAACTGCAATTTCGCTGCATTCATCCTCACTGCCGCTTGAAGTAATTAATTAATGCACCAACACGCCTGGGATCCTAAATATCCACAAAGGGGAGTTGGTGGTGTATCTGGTCCCAAATCCAGCATCACTCATTACCAGTGTTGCAACGCTGAGCAAAGTAGTTATACAAACTCAGTTTATTGCAGATATGAGCCCTACTATTAGTGCAGCCTACCAATACAGCCTCCAGTCGCCATCTGATATTCAGTAGAACCTCAGTACGATGGAGACTTCAAACCTTCCTGGCATGAGCTGCTGACACACATTTAAAGGAGCTGTGCACAACCATGACATAAACGATTATATCTTTCATGCTGGTGCTCTTTAGAATAGTCAACCTGTTAATGTTTGTTAAACCTCCACCACTGGTCTTGTAGGAAACATTTGAAGGCCTCAATCTGCTCTGGGTTCATTCTTTGATTTTCTCTTCAGTGCATGGATACCCTTCGTAAGACTTGGAGCAATATAGCAATGCTTTTGGAAAAAACATTTGGAACTGTATTACCATGAAAAAAACGTAAATGTGAAGAAAGTAGTAAGGTGGTACAATTTGTTAAAATTCTTATGGCCATGAAAGAAATAACCAGAAATCTTAGTTCCAAAAAAGCTATTGTTGAGAATGCCTGCAGTGGGCCTGAGTGATGGTTCTTGTGGGGCATGCCAATGAAATACTAGACACTAATCTACACATTGGAGACATGTATATTAGAGTCACTGCCTCAATTCAGGAAGGACCTCAAGACCTGACTATTTGACTGAACCGCAGAACTTCCTATCCCCCAGGGCCATGAGACCCCCATGGGTGATTAGCCACACTATACACGAACATTGATTGATTGATTGAGTCAAGGTTATCATTACAGGTGTCGAGAACTTCAGCTGTCATGTTTGCTCTTATTTGGCCAACATTACGATATTTGGTTTGGCAGCTCAGTGTTATGTGAATGCACTCAAAGCTGAATATGTTTCTGACTCAGCAGCTGCTAGAGGTTATTATTCTCTGTGTGCTGTGTAGCGGGAACATAAAGATTGACTGACAGTGATTTTTATCAAATATCAAAGCTTTATGTATTTATCAAAGATAAATACCAGACTAACCTATAATTGTTTGTGTTGTTGGACTAACAGATAAAAGATGCGAAAGACAAAGCACATTCTCATGTTATTCTCAAGACAGTCAAGATTTGCACTAAACCTGAGTGTTGTTAAGAAACCCATGCATTCAAATGGTGGTTTGTTTTTTGCTTTTTTCGTGCTCTGAGGGAATTTACAGCCTATCTTTTGACCAGGACTTCCCTAAAGCTGCATATTGCCAGGGGTAGTAAAACTCAAAAATGCAACAGTGATTGCATACATATCCATTTTGCAACAGCTAATGTGAAAAGAAAACATTGATGTAACGATTTTGTACAACAATGCAATACACGACATAAAATATAATGCACCAATTAAATGGATTATATTATTATGTTTAAAAGTGCTTAAGTGAACACACATGGGTGGTGGCCTTTGAATCACACTATAGAAAGAAGGGGATAACGCATCATACATATTCAGTGGTAATGGCACACGATTCGTTTTTTGCTAGACATTACATTAACATCTATTTGTGTTGATCAAATAATAGCAGCAGACAATGTTTTTAATCTGTGTTTCTTATAGGGTCATCATCAAAACAATAGATTGAGTAAATTGGAGTGCTGCAAGACATAATTATATGGAAAATTCACAATTAAAATTATATGGAAAAGAAAAAGAAAGTGTTTGTTGTACTTACAATATGGCTGGAAAGGTCCAAAAGTGTCTGAAAATAGAATAGAATTCGGAGGGTGTTTTCGAAACCAGGAAAACTAAAATAACTAAAAAGAGGTGACTCAATCACTGCTCTGTTAAAAATTCCCATTGTACAAAATGTGAAAAATTATTAGTGCTTGTACTGATTAGGAGAATTGGATAGAACATTATTTAACTAGGACATAACCAGTAAGGGAGATTGTCAACTCCTGTCAAAAAGATGCATGTTGCGAAACCATCCAGGAAGGACTGATGGTCAACTTGAAACCCCTCAGTCAGGAATGGTACAAGGATTGTTACAAGACTAGTGTAATTTGATCAAGAGAAAAGCACAAAATAATTGGAGACTGTCCTGAATCCAGTTTAAATATATATGAAAATTAAATTAGAGTGTACTGCAAAATATTCCCATAGGGGTAAGAACAATTAATATGCAAACAGGTCTATTTGGGAGGGTTATTAAATTAATGGACTGAAACTCACAAATTAAAATCAGAATAGTGGACAATTTGGAGAATAATTTCGAAAAAGAGGCTATAATTAATATTACCTACTGAAAACTATAAAAAGAAGGATTTATTAAGGGAATATGAAAAAAAACAGCTATGCAATTAACACTCAAAGATAATCTCAGAACCATATTGTAAACAAGAAAATTTGGTATAACTATATATTGTAAAATGCTATTTGATGTTGTTAGAGTTTAGTCTATGTAAGAATAATCATATTCTGTTTCTCCATAAAGTTCAATCCCTTTTGGATAGTATTGCATCTAATAATCTATGTGCACTTAGTCCTGTTGAGTAGCAGTTGTAGTAGTTGTAGATTACCCCTATCATCTCAATGACTGGCCATGAGATTTAGTTCTTAGAGTGTTTCCTTTCTACAAAGTGGGTGACTAGTATTGCTTTCATAGTATTGCATCTAAATCTGTTGCAATGAAGGCAGTGTGTTTTTTTTTAAACTTTTCAGTTGGCTTCCCCAATTCCCCTAACCTGAAAGCCCCAAAGAAAGTCAGCATAAATGCTGCCCTGAAAAGGCTAGGCTTCTTGGTCGACCTACAGACCATACCCAGGACACTCAGGACTGCCACCAATTTGCTGATTCCAATGTTGCACCTGGCATCTAGATTGGTCCCCAGTAAATGCTGCCATCCCAGCAAAGCCTTCTGCACTATGAATGATCTGGTTATGTCCTAGTGAGTGAGTGAGTGATGGTATTTCTAAACCGCACTAATGCCGAGGCGTCTTGTTGCTATGCACGGTAACAGAGATATGCGCTAGCCAATGTCCTATTGAGTAAAAAGCCACATCTTAATTTCCTTCCTGAAACGCATGTGGTTGGACATTTGTCTTAGCTTCAGTGGCAGAGAGTTTCAAAGCCTCGAGGTCAGATGGGAAAAGCCCTTCTCTCTCCAACGTTGTCTATTGACCTTGGAGACCATAGCCAGCCCTTGCAAGGTGACCTCAAAGGTCGAGTTGGTAGGTACCTTGTAAATAGGTGTTGAAGATCGGAGGCCCCAACTTCCGCCAGTGCTTTGTGAACCAGACATAGTGCTTTGAAGTCAATCCGTCTCCGGACCGGGAGCCAGTGTAGCTGCCTAATTGCCTGTGAGGTGGAATGGTATTTAGGCAGCTGAAGAAGCAGTCAGGCTGCAGCGTTCTGAATTGATTGCAACTTAGCCACTTGGGCGCACCCTGCTCCTAAGTAGAGGGCATTGCCGTAATCTATTCTAGAAAATATGGTAGCAATTATAACAGTTTTCCTAAAATGGTAGGGAATGAACGGCAAGATATTTCTGAGCTCCTTGAGCATTAAGAAGCAGGCAAAGACCACCTGATTCACCTGCGACTTCCATGACAGGTCTTTATCAAAAATTAACCCTAGGTTCCTCGCTTTCGTCACTGCCACCGGACAGGCTCCTGCCGATGTAGGCCACCAGTTTTGGTTCCAGATAGACGCTTTATGACCAAAAATCTAGGACTTCAGTCTTTTCTGTGTTCAATTTCAAGAAGTTAAGGTTCATCCACTGCATGACCTCCGACATACAGCCGGCGAAATCAGCGGCCTTGGAATCCACAGATTGCGACACAGGAACAATCAGCTGAGTGTCATCAGCATATGACACCAGCTTGAAGCCCAGATTCTTTATTATCTTGGCCAAAGGAGAAACATAAATGTTAAACAGGGTGGCGATAGCGCCGAGCCCTGGGGGACTCCTCCTGGAAGGTGAAATTTATCTGACTGATGGCCATTCCAAAAGATGACTTGTTCCCTGTCAGATAGAAAGGAGGAGAGAAGATCTAACGCTAGCCCCTTGACTCCAACATCCTGTAGCCGTTGGATGAGCACCTCATGATTTACGGTGTCAAAGGCCTCTGTTAAATCCAGCAGAACCAATGTGACCCTGCCTCCCTCATCCATCCCCTTCCGAATTTCCTCAGCTGCCATCAATAGTGCAGTTCCCATGGAATGATTCACCCGGAAGCCATGCTCGGTGTTGTCAAGAATATGGCATTTCTCTAGATAGGAAGACAGCTCATCATTCATGGCTTTCTCCACTAGCTTAGCTGGCAGCGGCAGGCAGGAGAGGGGGCGATAGCTCTTCACATTGGAGGGATCTAACTTGGGCTTCTTTAGCAGGGGCCGAATACAGGCCTTTTTCCGGGCTAATGGAAAGACTCCCGAGCTCAAGACCTGATTAAGAACTGGCAATAATAGGGCACTTATCTCTGCCGTGCGAGGTGGAGCACAAAAGGAGGACAAGGGTCCGTTGGGGAACCTGACTTGGTTCTCAGCAACAGGTCTGCCGACGTGTTCTCATCCAACGGAGAAAACAGCAAGAGGCCGCTTTGTGCATTACAGGTACCATTATGTCCGTTATGCTTGATCTGTATACTAACTGCTGCTCTGGACAGATCGTCATACACAGATTGTACCTTGTTCTGGAAATAGGACGCCAGCTTGTCCCTAAATGCCTTATCTGGCTGAAAGCTAGCGCCCCGTGGACAAGTCAGTAAAGCGTTGACAGTGGAGAATAGTTCTCTACTAGAGTGGGCAGCATCTTGAATCTTCCTATAATAATAGGAGGTTTTGGCCTGAATTATTAATTTCTTATAATCCTCTAATGCAGCACAGTAGCTTTTCTTGTGGGCTGGATCATAATTAATTCTCCAAACCCGCTCCTTCTGTCTGCATTTAATTTCGGTGGTTTTTAAATCTGATGAATACCAAGGGGCGGACACCCGTTTTTGCCGCAATCTGACTTCCTTCTCCGGTGCTACCAGGTTGGCCGTATTAAGAAGGCTAGCTTGTAAAGCTATAGCCACCTGGTTAGCATCTGGACAGGCCCCTACTCTTTCCTCAAGAGCACCAAGTAGGTCCAACCCGGTAACTGGTTTTTCCTGGGGGGAGACCTAAGACTCCTTCTATAGGAGGAACTGGTGAGCAGGATGGTGAAAAACATTGCAAAATGATCAGACCATACCATTGGTGTTACCTTACTTTTAGCAGCGTGGGGCAGATTAGTACATATGCCATCCAGGGTATGGCCTGCCATATGGGTAGGTTCATTGACAATCTGCTCTAGATTATGACAGGAGAGTATGTCCAGGAGATTAAGCATCTCCGAGTTATTGATGTCCTCCAAGTGAAACTTAAAATCACCCAGGATAGTGTACAAGTCGTGCTCCAGGGAATTTTCTAGGTGGGCTTGGATTGCAGCTGAAAACAGAGCTCTAGGGCCAGGGGGCCTATAGATTAGCAGGCCAGAGAACGAGGATCTGTTATCGGATTTCAAGGTGAAGCACAATGCTTCTGCACCCTCGAGACTCTCAGGCAAAACCTGCAGAGTGAAACAGGATTGGTGAATTATGGCTAAGCCACCCCCCTTCTTTCAGCTCGGTTGATGTTTACAACTGTGTAACCTGATGGGACGGCGATGTTCCAATCTGGGTCACTGCTGTCATTGGCCCTGGTCTCTGTAAGAAATAATACATCCAGGTCTTCTGTCTGTATTAGACACTCAAGTTGGTATTTGTGTCTGGCCATCGACCTCACATTCAAAAGCGAACAGCTAATGACCCTATTATTCTCCTTCACAGGCTTAGTGCCAACCCTTTGGTTATTCTGAAAGGGAGGGCCCTTCCATGGCCCTGACGCGATGTTCTGTCCCTGCATGTGTTCCCCCTTCAGGGATGTGCCGCGGTCAGACCCAGGCAGCGTGTCACGGCTATAGTGATCACCCATCCCTGTGCTAAATTTTAAAAGACATTCTTTGGAGTAAATTATTCTGAGGGGCGGACCAGGGGGTCTGGCACAAGGCGCGATCCTGGTGCTGATGGGCGTAGACGGGCTTGCCTTTGGCGCGCCTTCAATCAATCAATCACAGCATTTATATAGCGCGCTACTCACCCGGAGGGTCTCAAGGTGCTTGGAGAGGGGGGTCCGCTACTGCTCGAACAGCCAGGTCTTGAGCTGCTTCCTGAAGGCAAAGTGGTCTTGGGTCAGGCGGAGGTGGGTCGGGAGGGAGTTCCACGTCTTGGCGGCCAGGTAGGAGAAGGACCTTCCTCCTGTGGTGGCTCTTCGGATGCGGGGGACGGCGGCGAGGGCGTGGTTGGTCAATCGAAGCTGGCGTGTGGGGGTGTAGAAGTTGAGGCGGTTGTTGAGGTATCTTGGGCCTTGGTTGTGTAGGGCTTTGTGTGCGTGGGTGAGGAGTCAGAACGTGATTCTCTTGTTTACCGGGAGCCAGTGCAGGTCTCTCAGGTGTCGGGGGATGTCCAGGATGAGTCTTGCTGAGGCATTCTGGATTTGCTGGAGTCTCTTCTGGAGTTTGGCGGTGGTTCCGGTGTAGTGGGAGTTGCCGTAGTCCAGTCGGCTGGTGACGAGGGCCTGGGTGACCGTCTTCCTGGTCTCGGTGGGGATCCACCAGAAGATCTTACGTAGCATGCGCAGGATGTTGAAGCACGACAAGGAGACGGCGTTGACTTGTCTGGTCATGGAGAGGGAGGAGTCCAGGATGAAGCCCAGGTTGCGTGCGTGGTCTGTTGGTTTGGGTGCACTGCCCAGGGCAGGGGGCCACCAGGAGTCGTCCCAGGCGGAGGGCGAAGATCCCAGGATGAGGACTTCCGTCTTGTCTGAGTTCAGTTTCAGGCGGCTGTTCATCATCCACTCGGCTACGTCTTTCATCCCTTCGTGTAGGTTGGCTCTGGCGGTGGCGGGGTCGTTGGTGAGGGATAGGATCAGCTGGGTGTCGTCGGCGTAAGAGATGATGTTGAGGTTGTGTTGGCGTGTGATGGCCGCAAGGGGGCTCATGTAGACATTGAAGAGGGTGGGGCTGAGCGAGGAGCCTTGAGGAACTCCGCAGATGACTTCGGGGGCTTCTGATATGAACGGGGGGAGGCGGACTCTCTGTGTCCTTCCGGTGAGGAAGGAGATGATCCATTCTAGTGCCTTCTCTTGGATTCCGACGTTGCTGAGTCGCTGCACTAGGGTGCGGTGGCAGACAGTGTCGAATGCCGCGGAGAGGTCCAGGAGGATGAGGGCCGATGTTTCTCCGTTGTCGAGCAGGGCTCGGATGTCGTCAGTGGCTGCAATGAGGGCGGTGCTGTGGTTGGCCCGGAAGCCAGACTGCGAGAAAGCGAGGGATCCGTTCGTCTCGAGGAAGGCGGCCAGCTGCTTGTTGACGGTCTTCTCGATGACTTTGGCCAGAAACGGGAGGAGCGAGATGGGACGGTAATTTTTGAGTACGGTGGGGTCCGCGGAAGGTTTCTTCAGTAGAGCGCTGAGTTTGGCGTGCTTCCAACTCTCCGGGAAGGTGGCGGTGTCAAAGGAGGTGTTGATGATGTTCCGTAGGTGGGGCGCGATGACAGCGTCGGCCTTGTTGAAGACGTGGTGAGGGCAGGGGTCGGTTGGAGATCCGGAGTGGATGGAGTTCATCGTGCGTAGGGTTTCTTCGGTGTTGATCTGGGTCCAGGCTCGGAGGGTGGTTGTGGGGGGTGCAGGTGCGGTCGTGGGGTGTGTTGGCTGTGTGCTGAAGCTGTTGTGTATGTCTGCGATCTTGTTGTGGAAGTAGGAGGCGAGGGAGTTGCAGAGTGATGTTGTTGTTTTCGGCGCTGGGGTTGGAGAGCTCCTTGACGATGTTGAAGAGTTCCTTGCTGCTCTGGGCATTGTTGTCCAGTCGTTCCTTGAATGCGGTTTTCTTGGTGGCGTGGATCAGTTGGTGGTGTTTTCGAGTGGTGAGCTTGAGGGTGGTCATGTTGTCTGGTGTTGGGTCTCTGTGCCAGGCTCTCTCGAGGGCTCGGCAGTTCTTCTTGGAGCTCTTGAGTTCGTCGGTGAACCATGGTGCTTTCTTACTGCCGGGTCTGCTGGGCGGGGTCCTCAGTGGGGCGAGGTCATCTGCCCAGTTGCTGATCCACTTCGTGAGGTAGTTGGCGGCCTGGCTGGGGTTCGCTGAGCTGGCGGGGGGGTCCCGGCTCAGGGATTCGGCGAGCTGGTCGGCAGTAATCTTTTTCCTGCTTCTGCGTGCAACCTGTTGCTGGTGGTGGTGGATCGTGTTCTTTCTGAAGCTAAATTGGACGCAGCTGTGGTCCGTCCAGTGGAGTCCGTGGTGTGGCTGAAGGCGATGTCCTTGCTGGAGGAGAAGATGGGGTCGAGTGTGTGTCCGGCGCGGTGGGTGGGGGTGGTCACCAGTTGCTTGAGACAGAGGTTGGCGAGGTTGTCCAGCAGGGTGGTGGTGTTGCGGTCGTTGTTGTTCTCCAGGTGAAAGTTGAGGTCCCCGAGGAGGATGTAGTCAGCGGAGGAGAGGGCGTGCGGGCTGATGAAGTCGGCGATGTCTTCGCTGAATTGTGTGCGTGGTCCCGGGGGTCTGTAGATGAGGGTGCCTCTGAGGGTGGTCTTGGGGTCGGTGTGGATCTGGAAGTGCAGGTGTTCGGCGGTTGTGAGGGTGTCGACGGTGTTGGTCGTGATGCGGATGGTGTTCCGGTGGATGATGGCGATGCCTCCTCCGGTCTGGTTGGCGCGGTCCCTCCGGGAGATCTTGTATCCGTCCGGGATGGCGATGGCGATGTCGGGTGCTGAGGAGGCGTTCACCCAGGTTTCTGTGAGGAAGGCGACGTCTGGGGAATGTTGTGTCGAGCAGGTTCCAGAGCTCCACGGTGTGTCTGTGGACGGAGCGGGTGTTGAGCAGGATGCACTTCAGGTGGTTGGTGCTGGTTCTCGGCTTGGAGGGTGTGGGTGCCGTGCAGGTCCGGATTCAGGAGAACTTGCAGGAGAGGCAGCTGAAGGGTCCGTGGGTGATCTCAGGGTGGCTCGGTAGCACCCAAGGTTCCGGCCGGTGTTGAGTGCGTTGAGCTCGGTGGCGTTGTAGGTCCGGCGGGTGGGCTGGTGTCTGCGGGGGCCAGGGGTCCGGGCACTGGGCGCGGTCCAGGCGCCGACGGGCTTACCTTTGGCGTGCCTTTGGCGCAGATTCGGTGCGCCCGCTGCGCGTCAATGCTGCTCGTGCGTGGGGGCGTCATAAGAAGGGAGCCGGGAGGGAGGGTCCGCTGGGTGGCGGGAGCGTGGGATCCAATCGGCTGGCGGGGGGCGGGGGGCGGGGCCGCAGGGAGGCAGTGGCGGGAAAATCGAGTGCGGGCGGCGAGCAGCTCTGCGGCGGCTGGGGCGCTTGCAGGAGGAAGCAGTCAGCGCTGGTGAAGTCAGCAGGTGAAGTCAGCTGGCAGGCCAGGAAGCAGGAGACATGAGGAGCATGGGGGCGACCAGGCCGATGCAGGCGCTCCCACTGTGCTAGCCTGCTGCACGGTCGGAGCATCCCTGAATATATACAAGCTGGGGGAGGAGCTGCCAGGCGAAACCGGAACAGGAACGCTAATCTTCAAGCGGGTCGTTAAAAGAAGCCGAGCCCCGCGTTAGCGATTCCAGTCCGGGTGAGTGTTACCAGGGATGAATTTAAAATGTGATACAAGTTTCAAACAATAGGCGCAGCGAAAACAAAATTAAGTCAAGTTTTAAAATCAATGAGGCAATTCAGACAGCAACAGCCCCGGTTACCTTACTTAGTGGCTAAGTATTTTTGAAAAGAAAGAAATTACCACCATTTGGCGTTAAGCGCAAGCTGCAGAGCACTCCTGATCCTTTAGGGCTCCCAAAAAGGACAGGACAGAGAAAGTTTCGGGCCGCACACTCTCCCACCCGGTCCCCAGGAAACTACAGTACACACTGAATGGCACATCATAAGCCTGCCTCATCCTGGGTTCTAACCTGGCTGCCAAGAGGTCCGGGATGCTTGGGCACCAAGCTGCCACAAATGGTCCTGAAAAGGCGCTGGGGCTTCCACTGCTTCTGGATGGTGTGACCTGAAAACCTGCATCTTGAAATGAGATTGAGTGTCTGCAGCATTATGCAGCACCCCTTGGACATGCTTGGCCCTAAACAATGCATTAAGTAAGTTTCAAGCATTGCAGCACCATCTCCTTCAACAATCTCAGTATCATCCTACATTTTACAGCCTACTGGGCAATTCGCTCAACCACCGTCATGTTATCAGAACAAAATATGACCGACTGGTTGCAGCACAGGCCCGGCCAAATGGACGAGGCCACCAGGATCGCAAAGACCTCTAGGAAACCGATGTTGGTAATCAGCCCTGACTCCACCCAGGCAGCAGGCCAGCACTGCGCACACCAGGCAGAGCCCAGGATGGCACAAAAACACTTGCTGCCAGCCACAACCGTGGAAAGGCCTATCTCCTCAATGGTCCTGGCAGGGCTGGTCAACACCACTGTGCAGTTGAAGTCTACCAGGAATGCCAGCCAAATATGCATGTCATGTCGCACCTTGCTTGACAATATGGTATGGTGGTGCTTCTCCTTTAGGCCCGCATCCCCAGCGCAATGGATCGCGAGAATGGGCATCCATGGGAATGATCCTTAAAGCGAAATTGAGCTGTCCAACAGTCTTCTGCAACTGATACAATGTGACTTTTTTCATTCAAGCATTCCTGTAAAGCATGGGAGAAGGTGGAAACTTTTCCCTGGGGGGTCCGTGACACACCAGTATCTGAGTCCAATTCAATACCCAGAAGCTCTTTGATCGTTGACAGCCCCACAGTCTTGCCTCATGTTCATCTATGCTTCCATTTTATCCTGCATATGATTTGAAACTTTCCTATGCATTTGTGCCACAGGTTTCACCTTTTCGCTTATATGTAGAGTAATGGTTTAATCCTTCAGTTTAACCAGACCCTCAGTCAAAGCAGGAATCTCTGTTAGTGTACGGTGTACTATTGTTACATTAAATGTCATAACTAATAGTCCCATCAGTTAAGCAGTAACACTGCCTAGTAAGCAAGGACCAGAAGCTACTCTTTTTAAAACATGTACTTCCTCTTTCAGAGGTATATTTCCATAGAACATTTGGCTACCTGCGGGAATACATTGACATTTGATGAAACCAGTGGTAGCTTGTCCTGCATTTTATCATATTCAATTACGCACATGGTGTTACATGTTGCTCCACTAAATAGAACAACAGGAACTTTTTGAGATCCTACTATATGCCAACAGGTGCAGTTTTTCAAATGCTTTCTTTCTTAAGCAAATTAATTTGCTGATTTTTACTTTCTTCAGTCATCATGTACAATCGTTCCTAATCAAGTTGGTCCCTGGTTGGTCTGGAGTGTCTGTTATCCCTGAACTCTCTGGAGTCTGTAGAGAAGGTGTCTGGGAAGGTTATGGTAATTCGCTATCTTCTAAAGATGAGTTGCAGCCTGGTCAGATAGTCATCAAATGAAGTTCTGGAGAAGACGTTAACTTTTGGTTGGACAGCTCTGAGCGGAAGAAATTATAATTTCATTCCCAAGGAAGGTTCCTCGGTGGTCGGACACTATTGGTGCCTATGCCTGAGAAGATGTCCACCTTTAGACTTAGAAACATTTTTGGGGCGACGTTAGAATCCTTTCAGTGGGGCAAACCAGTAAGTTGAATCTGACCAACAGTGAGGCTGCGGCTCAGTGGGAGTCTTGTGGTAGCCTCTGGTTCTTTTGCCAAAAAATGATTGAAAAAGTTTCTGAATCCCAGCTTGTAGGGTTAATTAGGAGGAGTGCTCTCTGACACTTATTCAAGGGTTCCAGGGGACCTTAGGGGCACCACTTGGGGGGCAGGTCTACAGCAAGTCTAGTTTGTACTGTTCAGCTGGGCTCTTCAGGAAGGTGGGCTCCTTGGAGTTGTTGTCCCCCTGCAGCTTAACAAATGACTAATCAGATAGCCCCTTGAACTCCATGCTTCTGTTCTGGTGTCAAGTGGGGGGAGGTCCAGCCCTTGGAGTTTCTCTCCACAGATTACACAGTAGGTGCAGTCCTCTTTCTGAAATCCAAAAGGGGATAAGCAGGTGCAGTGTTCTGAAGAAGTTAACCTGGGGTGCCGCTTCCGCCCCGGTCACTCCACCGAAACAGCGTTGATCGAGCTTGCTGATTCTATTAAATTCCTACAGGATGAGGGCAAGCAAGCTGTCCTCATCCTGTTGGACCTCACAGCGGCATTCGACACCATTTCGCATGTTATTTTAATCAATCGAATGCGAGAGATTGGCGTGACAGACTCAGCCCTGGCCTGGATTTCATCATTCCTATCAAATAGGTCTCAGACTGTAGCACTTGGACCACACCTTTCCTGCGAAAAGCCAATTACATCTGGAGTGCCCCAGGGGTCCATATTGAGCCCCCTATTTTTTAATATCTACATGGCACCCCTCTTAGCTGTGATAGAATCACATGGGATCCTGGTCACGTCCTACGCTGACGACACTCAATTGATCGTCACCATTGATAAACAGCGTACTGACGCAGAGCTCCGCTTTAAAAACTGCCTCTCTGATGTCTTTGAATGGCTAAACACTAATCATCTTAGATGCAATAGCGCAAAGACAGAGATCATCCCAATAGGCAAGAATCCTTCTTTTTCCCCTAAAGATTGGTGGCCCACAGGATCCGAGGCCCCTCCTAGTGCAGTTACATCAGCCAGAAATCTGGGCGTACAATTTGACTCTTCCCTTACTTTTGACGACCACGTTAGGATCACTGCCGGTCGATGCTTTGGACTAATAAAATCTCTGAGGAAATTTTTTGATTTCCTCCCAACTGCAGCCAGAAAGTCAGTCGCGGTAGCCCTTTTACTTTCCCGACTTGACTACTGCGACGGCCTTATGGCCGGGGTGAAAAAATCTACCCTCAGGAAGTTGCAGAGCTTACAACATGCTGCAGCTCGACTGGTTTTACAACTCCCCAGAAGGTCATCTGCATCTGCAGCCCTGAATTCACTTCACTGAATGCCACTGCACAAAAGAATCTTTTTCAAACTGCTTCTCACAGTCCACAAAACCATGCAAAACACAGGACCCCGTTACTTTGTAAACCGCTTCAAGCGCTATAACCCTTCGCACTGCTTGAGATCCTCTGGGACTAACCTTGTTCAAATTCCCAGATTTAAATATAAGACCAGAGGAGGAAAATCCTTTAATGTTCTGGCAGCTAAAGCCTGGAACACCTTACCCGTCGACCTTAGAGCCATTAACAATGAGAACAATTTCAGAAAACTTCTCAAGGCATGGGTCTACAAACTACCAGACTCCTCTGTCCTGGCTGCCATTTAGTTTTATCTTTCATTCACCACACTTTCTCAGTTATTCCTCCGTAACTCGCCCAGCGCCATGATGCTCCCTTGGGAGCGAACGCTTGCGCTTTACAAATGCCCATAAATATCAAATATCAAATATACATGGCATTAGTTTGTGGGTAGAATAAACTCCCTATCCAATAAGTAAAAATTTACCTGGGGCAACCCTATCCACTTTATCATAATTTCTGGGGGGTGGCCCTAAACTATCCCACAGTGACCTGCTCTGACAAAAAACAACATGGCAGAAGTGTTCTTCCCTTGGTCAGAGCTCCAGGCACACCCATGAGTTGTGACTAGGAAAATGAGGACCCCACTCACCCGCAGGAAACCTATTCTGGGACAGGTTTCCCGCTCAGTGGGATTGGTGCAACTCTCATGGCTGGACTGGCCATACCAAGTATTAGGCTTTTCCCCTGAATGCTGGGAGGTGGGGAAGTGTTATTAGTGGGGGCCGGTTTTGTAGCAGTGAAGCAGTTCTGGCAGCACAGCAAAGTTTCTTGTACATCCAGCAGTGTTTTGGCAATAAGAAAAGTGTCAAGATAACTCTGGTGATAATTGTACCTGCTGCAGAGAGGTAGGAACTTTGTCTAGTGGCCATTTTGACACATGTAAGGTAGGGCAGTATGTTAATATGTCAGCTACAAAGCATGTATATGATAGATATCAGTATTTGTTGTGCATAGCTCAGCGGTTTACTGCTTTTGTCACAGAGATTCTTTTGTTACTGTGCAGTTCATAAGTTACATTTGTAATCTAGCACAGTGAGCTATCATCTACCACCAAACAACTGCATGCAAACTCATGATACAGGTTAGAAAGTTATTTTTTTCTTTATCCTGATGTTGCTAAGAAAGTTTTGCTTGGGTAAAAATAAATTCTTATTATAAAAGTCAACCCTAACTATTGTGTCATGTTCTGAATCCTGAATTTTTGCATCTCCAGACCGAGCACTACCAGTATGGATGGCATGTGAATCCTACATCTTGTAGTCCCCTTTGCCTTATGTAAGATTATATATACACACTGATTTACACAAGTATGATTAATTATCTCTGTATGTGTGTATGTGTGCTGTAAAGTGCTCCAGCACCCTGTACTGGCATGAGAGTTGGTATAAAACAAATGAAATAAATTTGAGAGTGGGGCTCTGGAGAGAAGAGTGGCACTGTTGGAGGGTAATTGTGAAGGAATCATTGAAGAGCCTCATCAAAGATTGTTGAATCCTGGTGCACAGTAAGGTCATCATTTACTATGCTTTAAAAGCTAATACAATTGAATATATAATGACAAATGTGTTATAGAATGCATTATATTTTCGCAAATTATTATTGAGGGAAAACCAGGGAGTACTTTGTGAAGCGCATTAATAGCACAGAAAACTCTGGTAAAGAGATCCTTAGGATAGTCATCTCCTTCACCAAACTTTCTGCGATGCAGGGTAATATACAGCCTTCCCCCTCTCTGTGCATGAAGCTATCAGACTTCTTTGAGGACAAAATGCAGAAGGTATATGTCACATTTATGGCAGGGGATGAGATGGCTGTGCCACAGTCACAGCGAATCCTAAATACTAAGGGTACCCTTCAAATTTACTCCCTATTTCCCAGCAGAAATCACTCGCCTTAATCATGAAATGCAAGTCTGGTTTGCCTGAGGATCCATGTCCCCTGAAGTTGTTCAGGACATTGGCTCATTTGATTAACCCTGTTTTAAATCACATTTGGAATACTTCACTTTTGATCAGCATTTTCCCTGATATTTGGAAACATGCTTTGTTACTGCCCTTGTTAGAAAAAGGCGAACACTTACCCAACAGAGCTTAGCAACTACTGCCCGATCTCACTACTGCCAGCACCGACGAAGATGCTGTAAAAACTGGGGCAATGCCCACTCGCCAATTTGATAGAAGGTCATGACATCCTGCACGACACTCAGTCCAGTTTCTGGTCAGGATTCAGCACTGAGACTACAATGGTGGAGGTGGCGGATTCTCAAAGAATGACTGTAGACGCAGGGGCTTCAGCGATGAGACACAGGTGCACCCAATCCTACTCTACAGACTTAAACAGCTGAGCGTACAGGGGTTAGTACTATCCTAGATCCAGTCTTACCTTAAAGACCGCTCTCAATTTTTTTTTCTCCAACCCCATCAGACAGAATGTAAGCCACTGTGGTGCGGAGTGCCTCAGGGCTCGGCCCTGAGCTCATTGCTCTTCAACACCTATCTGGTACCATTCTTCTCATAGTTGCTTCTTGGGAAGTGAAGGCAGTCTCCTATGCGGATGACACCCAGCTGGTGTTTTCTTTCAAGGATCACTCTGCTCATTCTTTTGCTAGATTTAGTGGGTGTTTGACATTTCACGCTGGATGAATAATAACAGCTTAAAACTTAACATGGTCAAGATGGAGGTCTTGTTCTTTCGGCCAGACATCTCCTCCCGCCGGACTTTAGTGGCTAGTAGAAATGGGATTGGCACATTTACCGGAAAACACAGCGAAAATCCTGGGCGTCAAAGGGGGAGACCGACCTCGCTTTCTCAGCCCAAGTCTGTCATATATCAGCCTCATGCTTTGGGAAGTTAAGAAGTTTGAGGAAATTCTTGCATCCATTGCTGGAGGATTGTCGGTGATCATAGTCCATGTGACATCTCGCTGGACTACGCAAACTGTCTTTACCTTGGGCTGCCTGCCTATCTGATTAATAGATTACAGATGGTACAGTATGCAGCAGCGAGAATAATTTGTCGAGTCCCGTTCCGTCACCACATCTCTCTGCTCATCAGACAACTTCACTGGCTATCTGTAGCTAAAAGGATAGAGTTTACGTCCCTGACTCTGGCCTTTCGGACTTTGCAAAATGATGGCCCAGGCTTTCTTAAGCGTAGTCTCTACCTATACCAACAAGAACGTGCACTTAGCTCTAACTCTCCGCACCTGCTCTGTGTACCTCGTTTGGCTAAGTCCTGTATGGGAGGCAGTTCCTTCGCTGTGGGGACGGCCAGGCTGTGGAACTCCCTGCCTTCCCATATGAGCCTGATCAAGTCCAAAGGTGATTTCATGAAGACCTTGACGACTTGGCTCTTCAGCCAATGCTAGTACCTCGATTGGAAACTCCCTCACCTGCTGTTGACCACAAAGCACCGGGACACCTCTACTTGAGGTAAGTGGTGCGCTCTACAAATGCTAATATTATTAATATTATTAATCATAAAATACTGTGTGCCATTTTGTCTGAGAGAATTAGTGACAAAAGGGATTACAGATATTTTGTTTAGAATTAAACAGACCTTATTTTCAAGAATTACTGTTGAAAAGGAAGTTTTACTAGGTAGACCCCTGGTACATAATTGAATGGATATCTCGCTGGGAATGAGCTTTTATTTTATAAATGGTAGAATCAGAAAGTTCATTTCAGCAGCATTGAAATGTGAAGTTATGCTTCAAACAGGTTTGGGGGTTGGGAATTTTATCATGTTTGATAGTTTCTTTTCTTACGTTTGTTTAAAGTTTTTTTTCCCCTATGGATATATTGAGAATTAAATAACATTTCTACTGAAAAATAGCGATATAGCACTATAAGTACTTTCAGCAAAAGTAAAATAGTATTGTCTCACAATTTATTTGAGAACTGAATATGTTATGATAACAACTTGAAAAATGAACTTAATTAAAAAAACTGGTGTTTACATTCTTCAATTTTTCATTTTGTGTATAGAAACCATGAAAAAAATACTTCCTGTTTCAAACAAAAAGAACCTCTGTCCTTTTGTGCTACGTGCAACAAAGTACAAGGACTATGGGCCTTTTTAGGAGTTTGCTGGTCCTCCTGTTGGCCTGGCACTGCCACAGTGACAAGAGGATGCCAATCCGGGAATGTGCCTGCCAACTGGATTACAAGTGGAATCCATGGCAGGTGGCCAGAGCTGCGTTGGTCTCACTGCAGTGACCATTAGGCTAATAGGAGAGCCTAACATGCAGGCTTCTTCTGTGACAGTACATGCAGCGTTCATGCATGCCACACCATGCCGCAATTACAGGGGGGCCCAACATGCTCCCGCATATACCCCTCAGGCCAAGATCCAGCTGGGGGCTCTGTTAGTTACCTCCCTGCCACACTTTTTATGGTAGTGAAAAGGAAACTCATAATATGCTCTGTGGTGCAGACAGCAGCACTCCCAGCATATTCATGTCGGTTGCTGACTGCTGACGAAGCTGGATCCTTGATTGAGGCAGAGCTGGTGGTCTTGTGGAAGTCCGACCACCACTCATAATACAGTGGGCAGACCGGCAGTGTAGCGGTGGTTGGGTCACCACGAGTACGGCGGTCCTGTTGACCGCCGTACTCATAATAAGACCTTATATTTATTCTTCTTTACATTTTTGGAATAAATACGGGGCAGCCCCAGATTAAACTACTTCACTTAATTTAACTAAATAAGGTGCAAGCTTTGTAGTGTAGCTGACATTCTTTTTGAACAACCAATCCTGCTCTTATAGATGGGGGAGTAGCCAGAAATAATAAATAATAAATAACCCACATCCAGACTGACTGTGAGCGAGCAAGCCTTTTGTTTCCCTTTAAAGAATATCCTTTAATGTCTCCTATCATAACTCTTTTCTCTCTTTTCTATTAACTCACTCTAATCGCCTCTTTTTCCTCTCTCCTCCCTTTTCCTGTGCATTTCTTCTCCTTTTGTCTCTTTTCTCCTATTGCACTTCTTTCCTTCCAGCTGTTGTCTTTCCCTTTCTCTCTCCTCACTTTGTCTCTTTTCCTTCTCCCTTCTCTCTTCCCTTGATCCTTTTGTCTCACCTTCACTTGTCTCCACCCTTTTCTGTCTCCGTCCTAATCTCTCACCCCTCTCCCAATTCCCTTTGGGGAGAGTCCACTCTTTTCTCCCCACATCCCATTTGTCCTTTAAATCTCTCACCCCTCATTTTGCCCCGTCTTTCTTACTCACCTCCCATCTCTTCTGAACAGTTGATATAGAAATAATAAACTTGTCTTGGCCAGCGTATCACCAGTTTGGACCAAGACAATCATTAATTTGGATAAACACCAACGCTAATTTGTTTTCCCAATATGTACTAAAAAGTGATGTAGTTAATAAAAAAGTCATATTGTAGACAAAAAACTCTATATTTGGTGCTTGTTAGAACTGAGGTTCTCTATTCGACGGAGGTAGGTACCTTAGGCAAAATAGGGACGCTTGCTTCTAAGTCAGCGACAGGAAGGACACCTTCTCAGATAGCCCCTGCTCACTCCCGCCGGTAGCTTGGCATGAGCAGCCAGGCTTATCTCCAAGGAAAATGTGTAAAGTATTTGCAACCCCGTTCTCAGTAAGCCAATGATGGCACCACAAATGGACTCCACATGAGTTTCATAAAAAACAAGTATATCTTTATATAAAAAGATATACAATGAGACCACATGATATAGATCCAACATATGCATATTTGTAATATTTCACCTTGCCGGTTATTAGGGCAGCAAGCCCTTGTGGGTTCTTGCAATAATAATGAGCAAATCTAGATGATCCAATGTAGTCCTAATGGAATGCTATGCAGTTCGTGATGCAAAAATCAGGCACTTCGTAGTGTAACAATAATGCAATGCGTAATGCAAAATTCAGGCAGTGTGTAATACCAAAATAATGTAATGTGTAATGCAACAATCATGTAGTTTGTTATGCAGATATAATGCAATGCGTAATGCAACAATCAGGCAGTTCGTAAAATTAAAATGAAGTCATGCGTAATGCAAAAATCAGGCAGTTTGTAATGCCAAAATAATGTACTCCAGCACCGATCACGGTGATCGGGACAGTCTCTATGGCATTCCTGCTGACTCACGGTTAGCTACTGCCAAAATGTGTCCCCAGTACGGGTAAGGTGTAAAACAAAGTGTGGCTCCACACTCCGGCCAAGGTACGGTCATTTCTTGGCAAGTACGGGCCCCAATACTGACTTCAGCGAAGGCTCAACCTGCGAGAACCTGCGAGAATGGGAAAGGCCAAGAACGTTTCTCTCCGAGCCCCCAACCCGCCCAGGCGCGACACAAGCATGCTCGCTGAGCGTTACCTGGGGGGTGTGATCTCACTCTCCTCTCCTCCGACTTGGGCCTCCGATGCAACTTTGTTGATTTTGGGCAGTGGAAGTCGCCCACAGGGTTTGAGGTCCGTCCTTGGCAAAGACGGGCTCGGACCGGTGGCACAGCTCCTTTTGGGATGCCGGTCCGGGCCAATGGCAATGATGAAGGAGTCAGGCTGCACATGGCACATGCACACAAGGTCCCTGGGACTCACTTGAGCTCCGATTGTGCACAGTCACAGGGCAATCCTCATGAAGGTCTCAGGCTGTGCGTAGCAAACGCACCCAGCGTCGCTGAGACTCCCTTGCATTTCGGGTGCACACGATCACAGGGCAATCCTCACGATGGTCTCAGACTGCACAAAGCACATGCACACAGCGTCGCTGAGACTCACATGGATTCCGGATGAGCACAATCACACAGGACGATCCTCACTGAGGTCTCAGGCTGCACAAAGCACACACAGCGTCGCTGAGACTCATTTGGACTCCTGGTGCCCAAGATCACTGGGCAATTCTTACGAGGGTCTCAGGCTGCAAAAAGCACACGCACACAACATCGCTGAGACACACTTGAGTTCCGGGTGCACACAATCACAGGGCAATCCTCAAGAAGGTCTCAGGCTGCACAAAGCACACGCACACAGCGTCGCTGAGACTCACTTGGATTCCGGGTCCACACGATCACAGGAAGATCCTCACAAAGGTCTCAGGCTGCACAAGTGAGTCACAGCGTCCCTGAGACTCACTTCGACTCCTGGTGCCCACGATCACAGGGCAATTCTTATGAGGATCTCAGGCTGCAAAAGCACATGCACACAGCGTCGCTGAGACACACCTGGAAACTTTTGTGTTCCTGAGTTTCTACAGCAGGGAGCCAGCTCTCCTCGGGAAGAAACAGTTCTAAAAACATTACAAGATGACCCTCAGCTAGTGATCCGTGAAGCAGACAAGGGGGGGGGGATATAGTCCTTATGGATCCTAAGGAATATATGGGGGAGATAAAGAGGGAACTCAAAAACAACGTTTGCTATGAACAACTGAAAGAACATCCTATTTCTAACATCGAAAGAAGGACCAATGCCCGTTTTCTGGACTGGCATGGGTCAGGACTCATTTCTGTACATGAATATCGCTATTTACAAGGGCATGACAGTAGACACCCTTGCATATATATACTCCCCAAACTTCATAAAGGGGGAGTTTTTCCACCAGGAAGACCCATTATTTCTGGCAATGGCAGTCCAACTGAGCAACTCTCAGAATGTGTGGATGGGTTTCTACAACCTTTAGTAAAAACTTACCGGCATATCTTAAGGATAGCAGAGATGTACTCTGTAAATTAGAGGATTTTTCTTGGGACAGTAGAGACCTTATGTTCATGACAATGGATGTAGAAAGTCTCTATTTGTGCATCCACACAGATCTTGGATTAGAAGCGCTCAAACATTTCCTTTATAAAAGGGACGCAAAATATCTTGAGCACACTATGATGCTCCTGGAGATGTCTCACATGATACTAGATATGAATGTCTTTCTACATGATGGAACATGGTTCCTACAAAAACAGGGTACGGCCATGGGATCCAGGTTTGCTCCATCTTATGCAAACCTTTTTATGGGTTTGTACGAGATGGAGCATGCCTGGGGACTTGGCTCGAGGAGATAGAGCGATAATATCATATTTTATACTAGATAAATTGATGATGTCTTGCTCATTTGGAACGGTGAGGAGGTTGAATTGTTGTCATATCTGACCTACTTAAATGCTAACACATTCAATGTGAAGTTGACCTCCAAGCACTCCAAGGATAGTATTGAGTTTCTGGACCTCGGACTGTTTGTTGAGGACAATAAGATACAGAGTGACACCTTTAAAAAACAAACTTCATACAACAGCGTACTACACTCTGTCAGTGCCAATCCTAGGGCAACCATAAACACTATTCCATACGGCGAAATGGTTCGCGCCAGACGAAATTGCAGTCAGGATGGCACTTTTCAGGCTAACCTAGAAAAAATACAAAGGAATTTCAAATGCAGAGGTTGCTCTGAGAAATGCCTTCAAAATGCTGAGAACAGAATTAAGAAAACCAACGGACAAAGCACGTTCGTTCAAAAATCTAAATCTGAAAGACCTAAGGACAATGAGAGTGTTGCATTTATAACACAATACAATGTCCATAGCCAAAATATTTATAACATTCTAGGCAGAAATTGGCAATTACTAACATCTGCACAGTTACCCGATGGCACTGGGTCTGAAAGACCTAAAGTGGTTTATAAGAGAGGCAAAACCTTGAAAAATATGCTCTGCCCAAGCTATCTTAAGAATGAGAAACATGACATAATTACATGGCAACCTAAAAAACCAGATGGATTCTTTACTTGTGGATCCTGTAATGTTTGTCAATTTGGAAAACATTAAATATCAGAATTCCAGTACAACACAGAAAGAAAGTTCAGGATTAACACCTTTATGAACCATAATACAACCTTTACAGTATATATTCTTGGATGCGAATGCAAAAAACTGTATGTTGGTAGTAGTATTCGTAATTTGAAAACACGTATCCAAGAACATGTAAGGGCCATACGAAATAAGGATAGTAGGTATCTAGTATCTAGCCATATTCATGAAATGCATCCACATATGCAAAAAATATGGTTCCATGTGATTGATCATGTTAAGGCCCCGGAAAGAGGGGGTGACAGAGAAAAAATGTTACGACAAGCTGAAGCAGGTTGGATCTGTCGTCTCAAAGCAATATCCATGGGTCTAAATGTAAATAATGAGATGTACCACTTTCTGTAAGACTGAAAGGGAGCGTAGAAAAAAAGGAAAAAAACAACTACCCAGCCATTTATTCGAATATTTAACCATGTTATGACACTATCTCTTTGCCTTATGCATAGCTTTCTTTCGATGAACATAATATAGCAAATGCCAGTCTCTGTATAAACTGTAAGGTTTTCTTTTGACTGAAGTGCTGTAATTTTGTAGTGATGGTATATGTATGTTGTTTTCCATCTGATATCACCCTCATGATATAGATTAAAGCAAGCATTATAAGAACTGTTTTTTGAAAAGGTAGAAACTATACTGCCATCAAATTGATAGGAAGACTTTTATGACTGCTTTTTAAACTTTTTGTACGTCTATTGTGTCGATATATCAGAGATCATACTGGTAGGAAGACATTTACGATAAGCCTCTTTAAGTCTCTATAAAATGGGCCACTTTGATCTCTATGAGATCGTTTTTTTTTTAATCCGGATTATTGTGTACATAGTATATATTCTTCTCGAATTCTATTCATTTTTTTTTTTAAACAAATTTTATTCATTTTCTTCAGTCACCTTCCTAACATTCTTACAGTTCAATCTGGGCCATCTCTTCGACGGTCCGATCCTCAGAATACAAGTCAGGAGTATCCAATACCCAACATCTCTTGCCTAGCCCCCTTCTCGAATTCTATTCATAATGTGCATTTTGCCCAAATTAAGATGTCCGCTGTCATCTCGGGGACCACTAATAATTCGTAGAACTTGTGCACACAATTATAATGTGTGCAATGTCAATATTAAATGATGTGTAGGATATAAAAAATAGAAGCTTTGGGTTTCGCTTTCCTTTTTAGCTTTTTTTGTTAATGCTTGGCTGTATACTCACGAGAACCTCATTACGATACCTAAGGGTGTTTATAAATTTGTTGCGCAACCAAAGATGGCCGCTGTCATCTTTGCAATCATAAATAAACTATAGAAATTGTAGGTGAAAACTCCAAATGTACTTAAACTTTTATAAACTGTAGCGTATTTGTCTTAAAGCCGATAATTTTCAGACTATGTATTTTTTCAATTGAAATTTCATATTGGTTGAAAATGATTTATAAATTCTACGAACTAGGCAGACAATACAGCACCATCGTTTTCCTTAAGCATAAAACTATAAATTCAAACAAATATGCCAAATCGGGAAGTTTACTATTAGAAGCGTGATTTAATCAGGGCAACGTTTGCCATTTTAAGATGGCGGGATGTTTCCCTTGTGAATACATCTAACTGGCCCGAAATTATTTTCAGGTGTGATTACGGGTGGTCTATTTAAATGGCGGCTCGTGAGCATTTAATTTGCACACGGAATCCGGCCGAGACGTTCCTTTCCCACATGGCGCTGTTACACAAGTAAGTTGCTGTAATGGGAATAGTTTGTTAACTACACTTGAGACCTGGTATACTGCAGGGGGATTTGATGGTGCTTCTATTTCATGTTTTCAAACTTTTCTTTAAACTTTTTAGTATAATCTTGTCATGGTTCTAATGCCAAACAGCTAGATTAGTTGTCCCATTTGTTTGTTAGGGGATCTGGTCATAAAAATGCACTGATTTGTGTCATTAAGACCTCTTAAATATGGCGGCTAACATTACTTGTATCAGATCATAAGTAATATTTTCCAATCCAAAATTTCTTTATTTCGGCCGTTTAAGACCATAAAAGATACAATAAAAACATTTAAAATACATGAAAACGTACAATATAAAAAACAGTGAATGAAAACAAGGGACTAATTGTATCAGTTCATTAGAGACTCAGGTCGCTACGATTCATTACAGTTCATTCCACATATGACATTTGGAAGATAACCTTTCAATATTTTTCCCCTTATCTGCCACATAGCCATTAAATACTTGGCTACGGCAAAGACGATAAAGTGCAAGGTGCTTGTCTTCAGAACTCTGTACGATTGTAAATAGTTTCTGAAGCCCAGACTCCTACATAATGGCACTAGCCAATACTTTCTTGGTCTGCTGTAGGCAGGGCAGAAAAACAGCACGTGCAAATCATCCTCCACGTTCGTGCTGCACCCAGGGCAAGGTTTGTCTTCTAGCATAGTCCATTTGCTTGTGAAAGATTTGAGGGGCAATGTTCCAAACCTCCACTGGATAAAAAGTTTCCTTGTGGTAACAGAGAATATGATGTCCATGTATCCTTCAAAACAGAAAGAGTCTTTAATGTCCAGGAATTGTTCGGTAAGGGAGCCAATTTCCGGGCACACACGAGCATAGTTAGGCTCTTGTCTTTAAAAGTCTTGGAGAGCCTTTTGCGAGACACCTCTAGACAACCTCTTTCAGGGTTATCCCACAGATCAGCCAGTCCCAGCCGATAGAATTCCCGTTTCACGTAAGCCACCCATGGAATTCTGTCGCAGGTGTTAAGGCTCAGGACGTGCTTCAGATCTTGCCTATAGTGGGAAAGTTCGCTAGTGGACCACAACCTGTGCCAAAACCTCAACGGCTTTAGAGCCAGTTCATCTCCTATGGAAGAGAGCCCTAAATCTAGCCTCAGTGGTAGGAAGGGTGTGCCTTGTGGTAGAGCCAACAAACGTCTAAGGAAGTTGTTTTCTACCTTGACAAGTTCTGTCCCAGCATTGTGACCCCACAACTCACCACCATAGGTTGAGGCTGCTCTAGCTTGGGTTTTGTACATCTCCAGGGCTGGACTAACTGGTTTGAAGGTTGATAAGTTCGAAACCTTCAGAATTGCCCCCACCATTTGGGATAACTTAAGACGGGATCTTGCTATCTGTGGACCCCAAGATAGATTTTCGTGTAAAGTTACCCCCAAATACTGAAAAGTTCCAACCCTTTCCAGCCTATCGGCTCCCAAAGTTGGATTGGGCCTGGTGGTTCTCGAGGGATTGAATACCATGAATTTGTTTTTTTCTGCGTTGATTTCAAGACCATACGCCCTGCAGAAATCCCCAAACCCATCTAGTATCCATTGAATTCCCTTCGGGATTTGGAGAGGAGGAGAGTATCATCGGCAAACATGATTGCCGGAACCCTCCTGCCTGCCAATTTAGGGGCATCATTATTCCTGACGTTATCAAGATAAGATATTACCCCGTTCACAAAGAGGCAAAACAGGGTTGGTGCGAGGACACAGCCCTGTCTTACCCCCCTGTGGACAGGAAATTTAGAAGATAACTCCCCCTCCCTCCCACACCAAAATTTCCATCATGGAGCCTAATTATTGCCTGTAGAAGCTGTGGGGGAACACCCAACTCCCTGAGCACCGGCCCTAATTTCGTGCGTGGTACCAGGTCAAATGCGGACCTCAGATCCACGAACACCATGTACAGACTCCCCCCCTCGATCCCCACCGTTTTCCAGTAGAGGAGAACGAGGCAAAAAATCTGATCCATGGTGGACGTGTTTTTCCTGAAGCCTGCCTGAAGCCTTCCAAGTACAGGGGATTTCCATCCCGCTTAGAATGGAGTTAAAAATGATGTGAAGGTAAGGACCCCAGATCTGGTTGATGTTTAAACAAATCTCCAGGAAGTTTGTCAAGGCCAGGAGCCTTACCCGATGCTAGTCTCCCTATAGCATTTAATACCTCACCCAATGTCAGCTCTAATTTCTCGTTGGGCTCTGGAGGGTTGTCAGGAGCTGGCTCTGTGGGAATTACAAAAGTATCTTGATACAATTTACTAAAATGGGATTCCCACATTGAAGCGGCAATGTTTGGCTCCACAGCCGATTTAGGTTCCCCTGTGCCTGTGTGGACTATTGACCAGAATTTTCTTGAATCCTTGGTTTCTAATGCCAGTGTTAGGTCGTGCCACCTATCCCAATCCCGTTCGAACTTCGCTTGGGCAATGGCTTCCCTGTATTTCTGTCTTATCTCTGTTACTTTCTTTTTGTTGGTACCGGACTTAACCATGAGGATCAACTCTGTTTTTATCTTTTTGCACGTGGAATTGTACCAGGCAAAGGTAGGTGTCCTCTTCTTCCTGCGCGCGGTCTGGGGATAGAAGACCTCTCCTAGACTTCCCACTAGGTCTGCATGGATTTGACCCAGTTTGTCGTTAAAATCAGTAGCTTTGGGTTTATTATTATAATATATATATATATATATTATAATTATTTATTCCATATCAATTAATTTAGGGAGCGCCAAATCATAGATTTTTGAAGTGCACTCTGCCGAACTGACTGTTTTTCCCCATCTTACCCTACGTCTGTTATTTGATAGAGTTAGGGACCCTGTGTCCTAACTTAGTTCATTAATTAGCATGCCTTCTTGTGGCCCAGGATGTACCATGTCCAAGCAGAGAGCATTATGATCGCTGTCTGCTCTTTCAATCACCCTGAAATCCAAGACCTCAGGCCACATGCTTGTGACAACAAAAATGTAATACAAACGAGATTCCTGATCCTTCCTATTAAATGTGCACACTGAAGGGGCATCAGAGGGTGTGCGCCCATAACAAGCCCTCCTGGAATGGTGCAGGGTAAGGGACATGATCTGCAGCGCTAGTGGGGGACCATGATTTCGGATTAGGAGATTGACAGGGGGGAATCCCCCAGTATTCATCCTCAGCTGTCAGAGCACCCTCCTTTAAACCTGTTAATGGTTCAAAATGGGAATTGAAATCCCCGGCCATCAGTATCTTACAGTCAGTGGGTAGTTGTCCGAGGAATGAAGATAGATCGTCAAGGGTGGGTGATTCCATAGACATACTTACTGGGCGCGAGTACACATTCACAGCCGCCAGATTGTAGTCGTCAGGCCATTTAAGAAGAACACATTGTATGTCCACCGAGCAGGTTGGTATTTCCTCTTCTATACAGCCAATGTGACTGGCCACCCAAATAGTGAGACCACCTGAAGGCCTCCCTTTGCCACCCCACCTTGCATGGACATAGAACGTTGCATAACCCACCCTGGGGTAAACTTCCCTCGCCCATGTCTCCTGAAAGAGACAGATATCGTTACTGTCTACTAGGGACCCCCAGTCGCTAGAATCTACTTTATTGGCGATACCTGCAACGTTCCATGAAAGGACCTTCATCTTTTTCGGGCCTGGCTTGGATGGCATTTCTCTCACTCTCTCACCGTCTGTATGTGTGCATGGGACTGGAAGGCCAACCATAATTGTGTGACCAACTTGGGCCTCCAGATCAATTGCTTCGTGTAGGGTCCTTATTGGTAGATCAATTGGGAAACCCTGTCTGCTAGGGTAAACTCGTCGCTCGAGTTAGAGAGCTCAGGAAACCGAGTCAGGATTACAGTGTGGGCCGCCGCCTCAGGAGGCAGATTCACTACAATTGGCCAAGGGCGGTCTATCGTTCTAGTGGGAGACTTTTCCTGCCTCGTGTTAGTAGTGGGATTTGGCAACTTTGACTTTCGAACTGGAGGCACAGGAGGCAGTTGCCTTGGTGGGGGTACTGGGTTAGGTTGTGGTAGGGTAGCTGTAGAAGCATTCCCTTTAGCAGTAGAGGTTACCTGGTTTGCAATGATAGTTCTAGGAGCACAAGGGGGAGGTAAAATTCCAGTATTTGTCACAGTTGCTCCTTTGTTACTGGACTGTGATCTCCGCTGATCATCCATACCCCAGATACTTTTTCTATTGCTAAAAGTCTAGCATCAATAGAATCCAGCCTGAGCAACAGCGGGTCTAGCATTTTTCTAAGGATGTTAGTAAAAGAATGGATAGAATGGTCCATGCTGCTGCAAGACCCCTTTCCAAATATAAACGGGCCAGACACTGGTGATATTTGGGTGTTCACAGGATGCAAAGGACTCACCATTTCGGTAGCAGTCACTGCGATGGAATTTTCAGTGTCCTCAGTAGTGTTGACAATGGTGTTTTGAAAGTGATCCCTTTTAGCCCTTTTAGCACCCTTTGGTTGCCCGAGTCTTTTTCTTTTTGGGACTGCCCCCTCGCGCAGACCTCGTGGACAAGTTAAATTGGTATCATTTCCCTCTTCCCTGGTCAGGACAGGGCGGGGTGTTAAAGGTGGCGTCGTCTCTGGAATGATCGGAGTGAGTCACAATCTCGATGTGAATTAGAGGGTGTCCTCAACTGCTGTAACACGGATTCAATTGTTTTGTCGATACTATCCAGAAGTGATAGGTGGGTAGCGTCCAAAAGTTCAGGGGATGTAACATTCAAGGGAGAATCCAGGGAGGGTTGCTGTGTGCTTACAATCCCCTCAGCTAACTGTTTTTCTAGGGCTGTTAGTCCATTGTTTACCACAGTATTGGCTTTGGTGAAAAAGCTATGTAATGTACCTGTTGCCGAAGAGGCCACTTTACTCTTTGTCTCCCTAGCTGCCATGTTGGTTAGATCCTAATAACACACGAACAGTCGAGGACTTAGAGAGGTGGCCCGGTCCGGACTCTCTCGTGCTCGAACGGGCTACAACGGGCCCACCCTTGGCCCGGGCTTCGCCCCGTGCTCCGTCCCGCGCGCGTCCCATGGTCCGTGGCAAGGGGTGTAAATAAATAAAGGGTGTTAGGGGCGGGAAGAGACACCAGCGGCACAGAGTTAGTATAGCGCCTGGAACGCTGAGTCTCGCCGTCCCGGCCCTGTAGTTCGTTGGTATTTGCCCCAAACAACGAGAATTCCAAAGTCTGTGATGAAAGCAGGGATTTTAACCAAATGCAGGCAAGAAAGGTTCCAAGGCACACAGACCCACGCGGCTTGCGAGCGGCGCCCGCGGAGCGGGGGCCGCGAGCCGTAAATAGGCGCTAGGGGCAGGAAGAGACACCAGCTGTGCAGAGTTAGTATAGCGCCTGGAACGCTGGGTCTCGCAGTCCGGCCCTGTAGTTCGTTGGTATTTGCCCCAAACCACGAGAATTCCAAAGTCTGTAATGAAAGCAGGGATTTTAACCAAATGCAGGCAAGAAAAGTTCCAAGGCACACAGACCCACAACGCTTGCTATGTTTGATCACTTTCTGCCTCAGTAGCAATTTCAGCATTTTCAGCTGGTTCTACGCTGAAGGATAATTCCGTGTCTCAGTGGTGATGCAAGTAGGGGTATCCATTTATTTATAATTTTTCACGTGTTTTTTAGAAAATGTAGCCTGATGAGTTGCATTTTCTTTTATAGATCTGGACTGCTATAGGTAAATACTATATCAATACTACATATTGAAGTTTCTCACTGGAACACATTGAAAAAAATCACCCTATTGTTCATATGAAGATATGTTTGGCTATACATATGTCAATCATTACAGCTTGAATTATGGGTATAAGGACTATGTGTATATTTGTGTTTTTGCTGTCTTTTAGTTTAGGGAGCATATGGAATCCCTTTGAAATCGTATACTTTGCATTGTTACCACTTGTTTGAAAGAAAATAGAAAGTAGCACCTTAAAAAGGATATTACAAGAAAAATCTCGGTAAGCCTATACTCTTGGTCGCATCTTAAATAAACAATCTTTATTCGAGTTTGAAATAAATAAATAAATTGAGGTCATGTCTTCATATCGGTCTAGAAGGTGTCTCTCCAGATAAACCTCATAAGATAAATATAAACAGCCTCATTAAATAACTGTATTAGATTAGTCTATAGTATGGAATTAGTTAATTTGATTAGAAGATCCTCTTCCTTTGTTGTCCTTTATTTTTCGGAAAATGTAAAAATGTATCTTTGTCCTTTGAATCAGCAGGCCATGTTTATTCTTTGATATCTATGTAACACATTCTGTACCTTGTGGTGCATTTCTAGAGATCCATTTAACAAGGTGTTCTCATGTACATATACTCAAATAAATGGAATATCGTTCACTGTCTTTTTAATATTTTGTAAAAAATGGTGTCTTATTGTTTATAGTATGAATTTTTGTATATTTTTATATATGGTATATAGGACATATTGTGCATATACCATCTAAAAGATTAGGTCTATATGTATTTGTTTGCAGCCCTTAAGAAGTCCGTAAGGACGAAACGCGTTAGCTGCCCCGTGTCGTAATTTATAAATAAAAGAACATTGAATAAAGAAGTTACACAGACACGAGCTGGACATTGTTGCTGAGGGCTTCCTCCAATACCTCGCGGAACCCGCTTCGCGGGTCCCGCAGCGCTACCTTGGACAGTTGGGAGCTACGGGCTAAGAGAAGATTACCACCGAGCAGGCAAGGCTGCGAGCGTCAGGGGCCGGACTTCGTGTCCCAGAAGTCTCGGCTACCCTCGCCTCCCGCCATCGGGCCGCTCTCCTTGCTTGCCACGCCCCCCTCCCACCGTAAAAAGGTCGCTGCACCTGGACGCAGTGGGATACTTGCACAGAGATGAGCTGGACATTGTTGCTGAGGGCTTCTTCCTCCAATACCTCGCGGAACCCGCTTCGCGGGTCTCGCAGCGCTACCTTGGACAGTTGGGAGCTACGGGCTAAGAGAAGATTACCACCGAGCAGGCAAGGCTGCGAGCGTCAGGGGCCGGACTTCGTGTCCCAGAAGTCTCGGCTACCCTCGCCTCCCGCCATCGGGCCGCTCTCCTTGCTTGCCACGCCTCCCTCCCACCGTAAAAAGGTCGCTGCACCTGGACGCAGTGGGATACGGGCTAAGAGAAGATTACCACCGAGCAGGCAAGGCTGCGAGCGTCAGGGGCCGGACTTCGTGTCCCAGAAGTCTCGGCTACCCTCGCCTCCCGCCATCGGGCCGCTCTCCTTGCTTGCCACGCCCCTCTATCTTATCATTGTCTCACACTTCTCCCGGGACGCGGGAGCGTCCCGGGAGAAGCCCGGGACAAGGGCGGGACCGTCTGTGGCCGTCCGGGGCCGGTAGAGGTCGGGCCGGGCCACCCCCCTAATATTTTCTTCCAATATTCATTGTAGTACTTGGTATTTACTAGCTGATGTTTTTTATTTTGTTTTTTAATTGTAGTTCCAGGCCAATGTTACTGTAGTGACTATACTGTTGGTAGAACTTATTTGGATTGATTGAAGATTGTCGTTTGCACATTGTGTTTAGCGCCAGTTCTGTTTTTGTACGGTTAAAAAATGACCTTACGGTCAGGTAAAGAAAGGCAAGTCCAGGTTTCCACCTCCAATGGCACTTTTACAGGCAAGATCGATCAATTTTTTAAACGCACCACCACTATATTGGAGAAGGAGATAGCTCTTGCCGAAAAACGCCTCTCGCTTGACTTAATCACAGGCAAGCGATCTTCACTCGGTAAAATTAATGAGGCTGTCTCTCCTGTCCCACTTTCCTTGCTGAACAAAGATAGCTCTGATGTTAATGTAGACTCAGTGACAGAATCTGCTTCCGCGAGTCAAACATTGGATTTAGAGGGGGTTAGTAAAGAAAGTGCATATGTCACGGCCCATGATAATATGTTGAATGGTGGGACTACTTACCACGACCAGTCTGGTGAGAGATCAGGTCTCTCAGACTCCCCAAATCTTACTTTAAGTACTGAGCGAGCGAATTCTTCTACCCATTCGCAACACCCACCCACTCACAATCCTGGGAAACGTAAAAGGGTAGACTCGCACGATTTAGGGGAACACACTGAGGGCTCGGGAACTACCTTTATATCCCCTACACAGTTACCCAATTTTATGGCAGTGGTTCAACCTGAGGAACATAATACCACAGTTAACATTGTAGAAGGAATACTTTTGGCTAAAATAGAGTTGTTAATTAAATCATTACTCTTACCGCTATTTGAAAGGACCAGATTATTAAATACAAAAATGGACTCTTTAGATACGCTGGTAAAAGATAATATAGTGACATCTAATAGAATTTACGCCACCTTAGCCTCTAAAGGTTTCCTTTCCCGGCCCTTCCGAAGACTACCATTGTGAATAATAAAGTTGGGGGTAACAGTTTGAAAACGGCACCTTCTATCACAAAAGTACAGCAGCAAAAACCCGTACCTGTTATAAAGAAAAAACCTATTACTGAGAGCATACCCCAGCAAAAGGCCACAACGCATCCCCCGGCTAAGAAACTCCCAATCCCTACCAGTCATCATGACCAAAGTATACGGCCCAGGATCAAACCTGTCCCAAGAAAACAATGTGTGAACCTCCCCCCTGAGTCACTGCCTTACACCATCATCTTAACTGGCGTGGCTCCCCTTGGAGATGGTAAGAGAGAAACACATAAGGATCTTTACAACAAGGTAACTTTCTGGCTGAATAAAAATCGCCCACTCCCTCCAAACTCGAATATTGAAATTCTTAATGTTAGGAGGGTGGATTGGGTAGGCTACAGCAAAAAAGATCTTGAGGGGGATTGTGTGGTAATCAGTTTTAGAGAGCCATGGGTTGCTGAATATTTTAGTATGGAACCAAGATATGGTAGAGTTGGGGATGTACAGACTCTATCGCTGCATTATTTTTATCCCGCACTATATTTTAATAGAGCCCAAACACCGATCCATCACCTCAGAAGGGATAGACCCAGAGGAAGATTTCACTTTGAAACACCTATCTACCCACTGTTTCAGCCCCACCTTTCGAACCGGTTTGCCCCCCTATCTGGTCTGGAAGGTGTGGACTGACTTGATAATGAGCCTCTGGTATCTGGGTTGACCGGAGCTACAGTGAATTGCTCCCCCAATAATTCTATATCTATTACGGAAGGGACCGTACTAGGGTATAGAGAAAGTACCCAGGGGGGGATAGGAAGGGGTAAACCCTCAAATCACACTCCTAGACCCTTGATCCCTGGGGAGAATGTGGATCCAGTTGTTAATCTGCCAAAGAAACCAACACATACCCTCACGGTCTTGTCATGGAACATTGAGGGGCTAAAGGGGAAAATGTCAGAGGCTGATTGGGGGTCTTTTGTGGATTCACACGATATAATTATACTACAGGAAAGTTGGTCAACTGATGCCATTTACCGGGTTGGTTACCTCAATTATTACAAACCAGCCTGTAAAGGTTCAAAAGGTCGCCCCTCTGGAGGCCTTGTTATTTGGATTAGACAATCCTTAGGTTTTAAAATCATAGACCTTCCTATTCCAAGTAATGACATATTAGTCTTGAAATTAACCAGTAAAAATAACCATGACATCATCCTGATTAATATTTATGCAAGGGGGCGACCTGGTGGGAAGCCAATGAGAGCGGTAGATGATTTAGATTCCCTACTGAATAACATTGACAGAGATAAATGTGAAATGGTGGCAGGGGATTTCAACTGCTCATTCGAACCGTTTCCCAATTTGGATAATGGGGGATATGGGGAAGTTGATCAAATTTGGAATATTCCCCATCTATCTATTCCACCTGTCAAAAAAGTAACAGAGGCTGCTATGCAGTGGTTAGGTCTTTGTCTCGAATGGGATCTACGAGCAGCGAATGGGAGGACAAAATCAGATTTGATGGGAAAAGCTACATTTGACAATTCCCTTTATTCTAGCCGTATTGATTATTTCTTAATAAGGCTAGAGTTCTGGAATTTACTGGAGGATATGGAAATAGTCACAAGGCCAGAAAGTGATCACAATCCTCTAGTAATAAACCTATTAATAAATGGGCATTCGCTTATGGATACTGTAACCAATTTTGTTACTGCCGAGGCTGTTCTTATGAACGACTGTAGAAGGGTACGCTGGGCTAGGTTTTTGGATAATCCCACCATTATTGATAAGGTCACAGATGAGGTTCTAGCAGCTACAAATCTGATGGTGCCCATATTAAACAAAGGTACATCACTGGATCAAATTGGGATGATTCATGAGTCCCTTCTTAACAAAATTAAAAAAATAATAATTGAACCTGCAAAAAGAAGAAAAAATGGCCCAGCTCAAACAGGAGCGAAATGGTATAATAAGACTTGCCGCCTTGCCCATAGCTCCTTGATAGCTGCTATTAAATCCAAGTCAGCTATTGATATAAAACTAGAAAGGGTTAATTACAAGAAGGTGCTTGAAGAGGCAAAAACAAACTGGGATGAACAGCGTTGGTTAGATTTATATAATGCAAGTACTTCCACTAACCAACAAAAATTCTGAGAGGTTGTTAAATGGGGAGGGACTGGGGACCAGCAAGTTCCTGTCAATTATGTCCCTGCAGAGCAATGGGTCAAGCATTACGCAGCACAGTTTAGTAACACGGAACGGATCTCCCTTAATACTAGGGAAGATACCAGTGTACTGACTGTGGTGCCCCCACTTGACCAGATTGTTTTTACTGAAATGGAAGCTATTAAAGCTTTAAAACAAGTGCAGAATGGAAAAGCCCCTGGAATGGACTGTGTCCCTGCGGACCTTTTTAAGTTTGCCCAAGCACACTGGGTCCCTTATATAACCACCTTAGCGAACGCCATAGCTAGAGGGGTTAGGATACCAAACTCGTGGAAAGGGGCGGAGATATTACCCGTGTACAAAAAAGGGGATAAAACTGATGCGGGAAACTATCGACCCATCAGCCTCATCGACGCCCTACGAAAGGTAATCGCCAGAATGCTGCTAGGAAAAATCCAGCTCTGGATGACAGAAGTTGACATCCTGTCTCCTTTGCAGGCTGGTTTCAGGGCTAATATTAGCACAGTTGACCAAATACTCAGATTTGTTATGATCTACTGGAAAACTGTGTCCTTGAGAGGAGGCACTATATTCACAGCATTTGTGGATCTCAAATCTGCGTTTGATTTGGTCCCCAGAGGAAAGATGTGGGCAGCTCTGAGAAGGATGGGTGTTCCGACTGCACTCCTAGAACTTACTATTAGGATGCATGAGGAAAATTTCGCCAGAGTTAGATGGGGTCGCCAGGGACAGGTAACAGACTCCTTCCCCGTGACCCGTGGAGTGAGACAGGGCTGTGTCCTGGCCCCTACCCTATTCATACTTTTTATCAACCAGGTGGTTAAGTTCCTCTCAGCTTCCCCGACAGATGCACCAACACTGGGCGGGACCAAATTTCCCCTTTTAATCTTCGCTGATGACACCCTAATTCTGGCTAAAACTCAGATGGGTCTTCAGGTGGCTATTAATAAATTTGTGGACTTTTGTAATGAAAACGACCTTGAAATTAATATTTCTAAAACCAAGTTCATGGTCCTGACAAAAAACAAACCACTGAGGGGCCATGTAACGATGAATGGGTCTAGCCTAGAACAGGTTGAGGACATGACATACCTAGGTGTTACAATGGACTATAGGTTACGCTGGAAAGAACAAATAGCGGCGCTTAGTTTGAAATTTGCTCGTTTGTCTGGCTGTTTAGTGAAGGAGCAACGGTGTTCTTTGACCAAAAGAGTTTTACCTGCACTTAAAATTTATAGCGCCAAAATTAGCTCAGCCATACTATACAGGGCTGACATATGGGGGAGTGTGGGTTTGGCTGTCCTTGATAGGATTCAGAATAAATTCTTTCGCAATTTAGTCAGTCTCCCTCCCTCAACGCCAGCACTACCACTCATGATGGATATGGGCTTTTATTCTATTAAACATCAAGCCCAATATAGGATGGTGGCATTATGGAGACGCATATGGTCTACCCCGGAACTTGCCATGTTTGCCCAGGAGAGACAGGATGTAAGAGCGCAACAGGGGGCAGGGGAAATACCATGGTTTAAGTCTATTAAGGATACTCTCACTGGAATGGGCCTTCCTTTGCTTTGGTCCGAGACGGGTTCTCACATCTTTCCTTCAAAG
Source organism: Lissotriton vulgaris (assembly GCF_964263255.1). Lineage (NCBI taxonomy): Eukaryota > Metazoa > Chordata > Amphibia > Caudata > Salamandridae > Lissotriton > Lissotriton vulgaris. The sequence continues at coordinate 1,108,389,250 of NC_141696.1, forward strand.
AAAGATTTTAAACTTCTCTTCTGGTCCATGGTAAAAGAAGAACACGTTGCGCTTTCGGAGAAACCTAACCTGACAGGCTTGTTTTTGATTCATAAAAGAGTTCCACACACAGAGACCTATTGGGATGTAATCCTAAAAAGTTTAGACAGGAAACTTTACCATCAGTTTCGTATAGGTACACTGCTATTAGGGATTTTACTAGTGGTTGGCAGAAGTCGGAGTCCACTTCTTGTCCCTGTTGTTCTGAAAGCAAAGAATCAATAGGTCATTTTCTATTTGTATGTACTGCTTACCACGAACCACGCCATAAGTGGCTGAAGCCAATATGTAATAGATTAAACACCCGGGTGAGCAGAGAAGCACTGATCATCCTGAGATTCAACACATCCGAATGGTTATCCATAGGACTGGCAAAATTCCTTGGGTGGGCCTGGTTAATTAGAACTAGGTATGTTCGTAGCACTTCAAGCTGAAAAATTAAAACAGTCTGTTAGCCTATCTATCATATTTGGGCAGTATTAATGAATTGTCTTTTTCATATACAAATGTTTTAAAATGTTTATAGACGTCTTCTTATGTACATTTAATTGAGTTTTTTTTAAAGAAATTTTTCCTTGTCTGTTTAAAATTTTCATAATTCTGTTATATGGTTTGTATTACTATGTATGTCTTTTATGAAGAAAATTCGAAATAAAGACGTTAAAAACTGAAAACTGAAGAAGTTACACTACTACCTGCTGATTTCTTCCTGAATATTTGTTTGTCATAAGGTTTTATATTATTTGTTGGACTGCTGGATCATTGTCTGTACAACATGGTCGCCGGTAATGTTTAGTGAGCCTACACGCTTAGTTATATCGTGTTTACTTCCGGGTATCGAGGGGGCGGGTATGGACGTATTCTATGACACAGCAGGACGTCAAAGCATCATGATAGTCATGTAGCAGTGGTGGTCACATTGGAAAAGGGACGTTCTAGTGATATTACCACATACCACCTCAGAATGTGAAGTAAGAGTGCCATAACGGTGGTAAAGCGTGTCACTCATTCATTTTGATCCTGAATGCCCTTAAAGGTGGTATATACCCACATAGTGAATTCATCCCCTTTCGGGGGCCCAAATGGTAATATGTAAATGATGGGTGAAAAACCTGGGGTATTGTGTGTGTCAGAGCAAGTCTCACTAAGATGGGAGACCGCTAGTAATATAAATGGGACACCCTGTAGGCGATCACACAGATAGTTATGTGGGCACAAAAATGTATTTAAAAAGGAAGAAGATACATCTTTTGTTGCAACAATTTCATTGTGAGAGAGTGGTGTCTATATAGCGCTTGGGAGGCAGCTGTACAGGTACCCCGTAATTTAGCTGCACATATTGTCGTTTGCACCCTTGTTTATGTGAGCCCATGGGTGTGGGGAACCCCAAGATCTGTAATGTAATGTTCTAGACTTAATTGATGTTCAAGCCTGATGATTTTGAGCCTCATCATGTCGGAGCCGGTACTGGATGGTACAGAACTAGCCGTGAGGTGGGTAAACTAATTGCCAGACAGCTGTGGTAATGCTATTTTCTGCTATTGTCCCCTAATGAGTAATTTGATTTCAGGACATCAATTCTGCCCATGGTATGTCATCGTTCAGGCCCACTCTATTGCTCTTAAATAAAAAAAAAACAATGTTGTCCTTGCCTGAATACTGTACTGGTTGCCCAGTGTGGAATGGATTCTATGATTGTCCACCTCAGGCTGTCGGGGGATGTTTATTTTCAAGAAAATGACTTAGTAGTCGGGTTCTTGTTTTTCGGCGACATATAGTGCTTTTGTGTTCTCCTATACAAATCTTAACCGGTCTGGTAGTCATCCCCACATACCTCATCTCGCAGGGTCAGGTGATAAGATATATGCAATTTTTGGTAGTGCAGTTTTTATGGCGTTTCTGATGCCAAGTTCTGGCCAGACCTAGGTCTATCTGTTTGGATGTTGTTGTCAAGGGACACATGGAGCAAATCCCGCAGGGGTGGTGTCCTTCTGCGGGTGGTAGAGCCTATAAGGTTGGTTGTTTGAGGATGGTCGGATTTGGATGTGTGTGGACCAAAATGTCTTTTAGATTTTGAGTGTGTATAAATGCATAGAGAGGGAGTGGGCTAGGGGTGAAAATCCCTTGGACTCATTTATGAGAAATGCAGCGATGCGTCAGTACGCATTCTTTGCGACATACCTGATGCGTCATTTTTTTAAATTATTTTTTTTTATTGATTTTCGTCAGCAAAACAGCCATGTCACTTCATTTACATAATACATTCCAACATAATTTCATAATTTCAAATAGAGCAGACATTCAAAATACATTAATTCATAACCAATTAGCCAAAGGGAACCAAAGCTTTTGGACAAATAACTTTTTCCTAATTCCTTTTGAGTTATAAACAGCAGTCTCTAAGTAAAAAATAGACAGTAATCTAGATTGCCAATTATTAAAAACTGGTGGTTCAACATCTAGCCTCCTCTGCTGCGGTCCTTTTTCTAACTGGATTTGACTGGAGGCTCATAATCATCAGTTCCGCTGATAGCTGAACCTGAATCCCCAAACTGACATTCAGGAAATATTCCACATCAGGGATAAGTTGGCTCAGTTTGGGACACAGGAAAAACATATGAGCAGCATCTGAGGCAAAGTGACCGCATCGATTACATTTATCCCCTTTTACAGATTTCCATTTGGCCAATTTCGCCGGTGTGTAGTATAAATCAAATAAAGACATAAAATGCTGGCTTTTTAAGGAACCATTAAATAATACCTTCCGTGATAAATCAATGATTCTAATCAGATCTATTCTGTCAATTACGAGTTTTCTCTGCCACTGGTGGAGAAGTGTGGCTCAATGGTTAGAGCGGCAGACCCTGATGCAGAGGTCTGGCCCGGGACCAGGGTTCAATTCCCGCCTCGGCGGCTCTTGGACTCAATCAATCAATCAATCAATCAGTGACACTTATAAAGCGCGCTACATACCCGTAGGGTCTCAAGGCGCTGGGGGGGGGGGGGGAGCCGCTACTGCTCGAACAGCCAGGTCTTCAGCTTCTTCCTGAAGGAGAGGTGGTCTTGGGTCAGGCGCAGGTCGGTCGGGAGGGAGTTCCAGGTCTTGGCGGCCAGGTAGGAGAAGGACCTTCCTCCTGTAGTCGCTCTTCGGATGCGGGGGACGGCGGCGAGGGCGTGGTTGGCTGATCGGAGGTGGCGTTTGGGAGCGTAGAAGTTGACTCAGCTGTTGAGGTAGCTCGGGCCTTGGTCGTGTAGGGCTTTGTGTGCGTGGGTGAGGAGGCGGAAGGTGATTCTTTTGTTGACGGGGAGCCAGTGAAGGTCTCTCAGATGTCCGGAGATGTGGCTGGTTCGTGGGATGTCGAGGATGAGTCTGGCTGAGGCGTTCTGGATCCGCTGGAGTCTCTTCTGGAGCTTGGCGGTGGTACCGGCGTAGAGGGCGTTGCCGTAGTCCAGTCGGCTGGTGACAAGGGCCTGGGTGACGGTCTTCCTGGTCTCGGTGGGGATCCACCAGAAGATCTTCCGTAGCATGCGTAGGATGTTGAAGCATGCCGAGGAGACGTTGTTGACTTGCCTGGTCATGGAGAGGGAGGAGTCCAGGATGAAGCCCAGGTTGCGTGCATGGTCTGTCGGTTTGGGTGCGGTGCCCAGGGCGGGAGGCCACCAGGAGTCGTCCCAGGCGGAGGGAGAGGAGCCCTGGATGAGGACCTCCGTCTTGTCCTTGTCTTGTCAATCTTCCTGGACCTGATAATTCTCGCCTCGGTGCCTAGTCTAATCATGGCTCCCACTCTGTGACTCTGGGCAATAGCTTGCTTAATCTCAGCAATGGCCCCAGCAGGACTTGGATGCCTGGCTTCACCCTGGGGGTGCCCAGGAGTGGACATCTCACAGGAAATCCAGGAAGGGTTCCACAGCGGTATGAATACAGCGCTATGAGACCTCTGGGTAGAAGGCACTATATAAATACAAACACACACACACACTTCTCCTCCCAAACGTCCAAATCATCCTCTAGCTTAGTAACCAAAAATTGATAGATTGGACCAATTTTAACTCTTGTTCTAATTGCTTCAATAATACCAACTTTATTGGTCAGTATTTGATTTTGTACTCTTCTAGAATCCAGAAAACTTTGTAGTTTGAGATATTTGAAAAGTTCTGTCCTGGGTAAATTATATTTCTGCTGAAGAAAAAAAAGGAAGCTATCTGGTCACCCTGAAATAAATCGCCTAATATATGTATCTAAGCAAGATACCACCTGGTCATCACCTGATCCCTAAAAAAACGTAATAACGAACATCTATTAAGAGGCGTATAATAATTCAGCATTATGTTCAGACCTAATCTCGCTTTTGATTTTCTCCATATTGCAAAAACAACCCACAACATTTTGAATTTTGTCTTTTTATAGTAACCGGGCTCAATATACCGCACAAGACATTGCTTAGCCCCTTTACCCAATACCATCTCATAAATCGACGGGCTAACCGCTCGTCTATTATAGCGTCATGAAAAATCAAGACACCCATATGTTTTAATAGTGCCGCCCAATAATATAAGCGGAAACTAGGAATCCCCAACCCCCTCTCCCTAGGTAGTATGCACCATTTTATCGCTCTACTAGATCTACGATAGCTCCAGGTAAACCTGGAGCACATTCTATCTACCCTAGTGAAAAAAGATGTAGGGAAGAGGAGAGGGATTGTGCGAAATAAAAAACATTACTCTGCCCATACAACGATAAATGTAAATTATTCAGCCTTTCCAGGGTTTTATTAGCCCAACCTAATATAGGTTCTGAATTTAGCCGCACTATTTCCTCTATTTTTGCCGAAATTTTTATACCCAAATATAAAGCTTCCGATGCGAAGCTCATATCCTTCGGGCGTCCAGCATCTGAGTGAATTAGCTGGGTTTTAGCCATGCTTAATTTGTACCCCGAATACCCCCAAATTCTTTGGCAGCTTCTACTATATTTGGTAAAGAGGTTTTGATGTTAGATGTTGCAATAGCAATATCATCCGCATAAGCAAACACTTTATACTCTACTCAATGTATCTGAACTGGGATAATTCCTACCTCTCTTTCTAACTTACATAAAAAAGGTTCGATGTATAGCGTAAATAACAGGGGGGAACAAGGACATCCTTGCCGCGTCCCCTCGTGTTATCATTACGTTTTTCGATAGGTTCCCAGCAACACGAATTGCCGCCTTCGGAATTATGTATAGTGCTTGAATCGCTTTAATAAATTCCCCTGAAAAGCCCCTCCAAACTAAAGTTGCCCATAAAAAGTTCCAGGAAACCCTGTCAAACGCTTTTTCCATGTCTAATAGGGCAATTGCAATAGGAGAATTAGAAGCTTGCGCCCAATCAAGGAGAGATATAATTCTTTTGACATGGTCTGTAGTATCACGTTTGGAAATAAAACCATGTTGTCTTTTTGAGACTAAGTTACACATAATATTATTCAATCTATTGGCAAGTACTTTAGAGAATACCTTATTGTCCACATTCAAAAGTGAGATTGGTCTGTAAGAGCCCCATCCCTGTTTCCTTCTTCCCTTTTTTTTTAAAGATGACAATAAAGGCTTTCAACCATGAGGATGGTGGACTGCCCAAAAAAGCTTGCTTACACACTAATTCTTTTTTCAACATGTTCCTGAAAGTACGGTAACATTTGAGTGGAATGTTATCCGGGCCCATAGCTTTGCCAGGCGACAAACCTAATAGGGCTTTCTCAATTTCATCCCAAGTTACATTTCTCTTTCAGTTTCAATAAGTCTAACAGTTTCTATATTGCTCAATTATTCAGCAGCGGCACAGCCCCCAGTCATTCCTCCTGTTGGAGCTGTATATAGATCTTGGTAAAAATTGTGGCAGGCACCCAAAACCCCGTCCTTAGTTTCCTGTAAGGTCCCGTTTAAATCAACGATCTTCTCATTATCGTTGAGGACTGTTTTCCCACTAAGTCTTTATGCTAGAATTCTCCCCGTGCTTTCACTAAATTTGTAGGCTAGTTCCTTATGTTGATTATATTTCAGCACGATTTGATCTGCGATATTAGAATATACTATTGCTCTTTTAATAGTTAAAATCTCTCCGTGCTGCATCAATATCCTGTCCTAGTCTAATTGTATTGGCAAGGTTGTGTTCTGCTGCCATAACTAAATCCGAATCGCTTTTATGTTTGTCCATCCTTCTCTTACATCGCATATTAGAATAACTAATGGTTTCTCTGCTAACTATCGCCTTAAAAGTGTCCCAAACTATCTTGTTCGGTGCTTTTTTTTATTACATTCGAAAAATTCCTGTATTATTCTAACCACGTGTTTACAATAGTCATCGTCCAATAGAAGATTCCTTACAAAAGACCATGATCGTGTCTTCACAGTTGAGTTTAAACCAAGAGTTACTTCCAATATTAAAGGGTTATGATCGGATACAATATTAGGGGGAATTTGTGAATTAAGTTTGCCTACCAATTGTTGTGACACAAAAAATAATCTAAGCGGACAAATTTTCTATGAGGGGCCGAAAAAAAGTATACCCGGGGTCACCTGCGTAGAGCAAACTCCACACATCCTTAAGCCCATGTTCTGATATTAGATCCTGCAATGCCCTAAAAGTCTGGTGTTTCCTTCCACAATACCCCTTATTCACCCTAATATCAAAACTCGCCTCCAAATGAATATTCAAATCCCCGCACATAATCGCTGGTTGGGACCATTGAGCCAATTCCGAATCTAAAAAATTCAAGAGCTCAGCATCATCCAAATTCGGCCCATAAAGTGTACAGAGCGTAAATCTTTTCTGATTAAACTCACATTCTGCTATGGCCCAACGCCCCCATTTATTGGCCGAACTCTTTATACATGTATTGTATATTGTATATTGTGGCATACTTGTATATACTTGTATAACCCCGTCTAATCCATATAGCCATCCCTCTCTTAATCCCTGTTTGTTTTGAACATATCACTAAATCTAATCCTACATTTTGCAACAATCTTCGTTTTGACCATGCAATGTGTGTTTCTTGCAAACATAATATGTCAATTTGGGATAACTGAACAAAATTAGTCAATACATCTCTCTTCTTTCTATCATTGAGCCCACAAATGTTGAGTGTACATATCCTTAATTTCCTATCGATTTTAATCTAAAAAAAACAAAAGCAAACGTATTTTGCATACAGGGTCTGAGCATACCTCACAACTTCTTTTATGTAATTTTTCTTCCCGCCATATAATCCATGAATGACCAAAACAATTTTAACAAAGAGCTTGACTGATGCTGACTTTTCACCCCCCCACCAACACCCCCTCCACCTTCACCATTCCCTCCCACCTCACCCCTTCCCCTAACCCATCCTCCCAACCCACCATATGAGGCACAAGGACTAACAGTCCTTGAAAATATGGAGTCAACTCTTGATGCGCCATATTTACTGTATGACGCATTATGTCCAAGGAGTTACAGATACGTCAGTATTTTTGACGTATCTGTATGGCACAAAAGTGACGCATTGCTGGAGTGTGTCACAAAAGTGACGAAACTCCAGGAATGTATCCCTTCACATGGGGCAAGCCCCATGTGAAAGGGCTGCATCAATCTTATGCCTGCTGTGAGGCAGGTGTAAGATTTTGACACAACGGCATCCTAGAAGTGACGCAGTGAAATCTCTTAGATTTCATTGCGTCACTTGTACAAGGCTTTTTGCGGGGGACCGCCCCCCTGCATACATTATACCTGACGCAGGTATAATGTAGCGGAGGGGTTTACAAAGTGAATCATCTACTTAGATGTGTCACTTTCTGAATAGTGCGCAATAGGAGGCATGTTTTACGCCGCCGATTCATCACAAAAAGTGACGCATCGGAAGCGCAAAACTGACGCAAGGCCTCATAAATGAGGCCCCCTGTTTCTAGGACCCTCCAGTGTTTCATGATAACTTTTTGAATCCTATTGGAGTTAGGAGTAATTGTTGTTATGCGGGTAAGTGAATCTGTCTCTGTCTTTTTGTTGTGTTTCCATTCCAATAGTAATTGGAATGGATGCTGGAATGTGGGTCTGGAACGCGCTTAGGGTACCAGCCGAGTGTTCGGGGTCTGGCAGTTAGCGCTGACCATGGGAGCTGGCCGATTTATCTGAGATGTACTGTGTGTTGTAAGGAATAAAGGATACTACAGCAATTTCCTTCTGTGTGCTGCTTAATTTGTATAGGACCCATCTAACATTTGGCGACAATTGGGATCCTTACAGCACCCTTCACTGCATTTCTCGAGGATTGTTGCGGCGTTCACATGACACATCTATAACAGGAGAATCCACAAGGGGTTCACATTCACCAGTGAAGAGCACCACCTTGCCAAATCTGAAGACCCTGTGCGGCAGATTGTATGGCTATATACTGAATTTTTTCGTTTATTTGACTTGAATTAGAGACTTGTTTACTTTTTTTTTTCAACTGCCTTATCACGAGCGCCTAGCCTCACCTGGCTTCTACTCGCGAATGTAGATCCACCACGAGATTCTTCCATTTGTCTGCTGTTCCATTCTCTCCATGCAGCAGCATTCCTAAGTCACCTAGTGCATCCACGTTAGAGTCACATAGCGAACTACAACGTGCAGCCATTTTGCAAGGCATTTTGAAATGCAACGTAACTTCTATGTGCAGCCATTTGCCAGGCATTCTGTCAGGTGTTCTGCCAGGTGATGCGCACACCATTCAAAGGTCTCCTAATGCAGCACACATTGTATTCTTGCAATCGGTGATGCGCACACCCATTTCTTCAACTGTTCTGCGTATTTTGTCCGCTGTTCTGCACGATGACGAGCACACCATTTAAAGGTCGCCTAATGCAGCGCACATCTTATTATTGCAATTAGTGATGCGCACACCTGTTTCTAGACTCCACTTGAGCGCATCATTATTTTAGTACTCGGTGATGCACACACCTTCATTATCACAAAGTACACATTTACAATTCATCCTACGAGTCTAGTACTTCTTCATACCTTTTGCTACTTCTCTGAAATACTTGCACGGTGATGCGCACACCTGTGATGTGTGTAATTTATTTCATTATAATTCACTCACTCTAAATTTAGTCTTCTCTTACTGCATTCATTATTTTACACTTTATCTTTATCTTCTCGTCATTTATTTTGCGTTTTGTTGATTTTGCAGCGTACTTTAATACTTACAATGCAAAACATATCCTGTCCTCCACTTTTAACCGGAACATGGTTTACTCAAGACGAAATGGAAGAAGTGGTTTAAAGGTTTTGCCAGCTATATAATAGCTTTAGATGCGTCAAAATTTGAACCGGTCAGGAAATTAGCTCTTCTTTATAATAATCTTGGTTCAGAAGGACAACGCATTTTTGACCACCTGCCTATTGTTACTCAACCTGACGAAACAGATTGGGATGTATATAAAGAAGCGGTTTGCAGACTTTCTAACCATTTTAAAGATGATACCAAAGGGGTAGTCGAGAAACACAAGTTTTACACTAGACGGTATATGAATTTGAAACTGTGGATACTTTTCTGGCTGAATTGAGAGTTTTAATTGCCACTTGTGAATTTGATGGCAACATTGATTCCTATTTAAGAGACCAGTTAATTGTTAATCATTTTAACAAGAAAGCAGTGGCAGTGGGTCCATTGGGGGCGTTGGGGCGTTGCCCCCCGCCCACACCCACAGCTCCCTCGGCGTCTCTGAACTGAAGTAAACTCTCAGTTTACTTAAGTTCAAAGAGGCCGAGGGACAATGCCTATCAGTCAGCATGATGCAGGACCGCCCATCCCCTTCAGAGTCTGAAGGGGGTGGGCAGTCCTGTGTCATGTTGACTGATAGGCATTGTCAGGGGCAGGCAGCAGCACAGGTGCGCATGAGTGGGGACGGAGTGCACACTTTTCAGCCTTGCCCACTCATGCGGACTTGTGCCTGTTCAGTTGGCGCATGCCCATTAGAAGAGCAAAACCTCGCTCTCCTAATGGGCAGGCGGGAAGAAAGCAACCATGCCCTGTGTCAATCCTGCCTCTACATCTAAGGTCACTAGGAAGTCAATTATTTCTAGCTCCGGGTAATTCGCAATGAGATTTAAAACCTCTGTAGTGTCCCTGAGATAGGTAGGTGTCTTTGAGACCAGAGGATGGAGGAAAAAGTCACAGAACTTGCTCAGTGGTTGCAGCAGCGAGTCAATGCCGGAGACGATTGTACGTCCTGGAGGTGGGTTCATCCCCTTATGGATCTTTGGTAACATGTAGAAATACGGGGTCCGGGGGTCATCATTAATCAAAAAGGCAGCTTCTTACGAGGAAATCCATCCTTCGGTCTCTTCTTCAGAAACGAGGCTTTTGATCCTGTAAGTCAGATGAGCTGTTAGTTCTTCATCAATGGGCCGATAGTATTTGTTATCCATCAGTTGGCGGAGGCACTCCGCATCCTATATCCCCACGTCCTGGATAACTATGGCACTGCCTTTGTCGGCTTGTTTTGAGGATGATGGTGGGATCTTCAGTGACAATTTTCAGTAAATTCCTTTCTTCTTTCGACATATTAGCGAAAGGGCACTTGCTCATGATATCCTGGACGTCCTACAGGATGGCTTGCTCAAAGGTGAGTATCCATTTGGTGTCATGGCAGCCATAGGTGTGAACTAGGATTTCTCTTTGAGACTCGTCCCAGTGGTGGGGTTCTTTTGTTTGTCTTGGAAAAAAGCCTTCAATCTCACCTTCTGAAAATATTGGTGGAATTTCTGGTGAAGTCTAAAGCAGTCCTCAGAGGGGGTTGGGACAAAACCCAGGCCCTTCTCCAAGAGCCTGGATTTGCCCTTGATCAGAGGTCTAGAGGACAAATTCACCACTAGTGTTTTTGCCCTGATGTCTTGCTCCATGAGATCATCAGTTCCGGATCTCCCCAATGGACGTTCTTGGGTCCTCTTCTTCTTCTGCCTCTTCCTTTGCCCCTCCCTCTGTTGAAAAAAGGGGGGGTAGGAAATTATTGGTATTGAGGTGTCTGAAGAGGGTGTCATGGTGGTACATTCCACAATGGGTAGGGTCCCATCCATGTCCTAGGTACATTGGTGGTTGAAATGGATGCAATGGGAAATTCTGTAACAGAGGTGGTGGTTGTTGTCTCTGACATCCTCTGGATTGTGAGGTATAATTCCTGCCTTCTTTTTTTAACCACATGGAAGCTATACATAACCGTGCGCCGGCCGTGGCTATGAAAATCAAGTAAGTTGTGGATTGCCTGTCCCTCTACAACACCATTCCCAATACCTATTAACATTGTAATCATTATAGTTTTAATTCCCACCCCCGTAATATCTACCAGAAATTTTTCGATATGCCCCACTAACTGAGTTTGCTCTCCACATGTATGAAAAATATGCAAAATATTTGCCAGCTCTGTCCCACAGCAAAAGCATTTCCCATTGTTTGTTACACCCCATTTAGACAGTTAAATGTGTGATAAAGGTCAAATATGGTCTTGAAGTGATGTGCCTTTAAATTAGCAGAAATCAAAAAAACCCTAGATGTCCACATTGCTTAAACCATTTGAAATTCTTGGCATCTAGATCATCCCGCTGTGTATCCACCAGACAATTATATATAACACCAAACTGCTCCTTACATCTAATGGCCTCAACCAAAGAGTTTGGATCTATCACCGTCTTACTTTGCCTTCTACTTAAAAAATCCCAAATTAGCAAAAATTTTAATAATTCGGTTTTAGGTAGGAGATGCTTACCAGATTGCAAATGAAGAGAGACCCTTGTCAGTATAAAGTCACCTATCGTTGTGATCCCTTTGCCTCTCTATCTGCCCATTATCCTATCACTAAAAATAATGGGCAACAGTGTTGCGGCAGCCGTGGGTGCATAATAACAAATCACCTCAATCTGGAAGCATTTCCATACCACCTCCAAAACCTTAAAAGCTGATAATAGAACTTTAAAGCGGGTTTTGTTGTAGTAGCTAGGCTCTAGGATCTTAAATAAACAACTCTTAGTTTCTGAGCCTAACAACATCTGATAAAAGGATGGGGCCTTAGCCATATCTCCCATCTCCTCTCCTGTAAATCAGATCCTCATAGTTTGTAACATACAAACATAATAATACAATGTGAAATTAGGTACAGCCCAGCCCCCACGCTTACGAGGTAGCATCATAAATCTCAAAGTACAACATGGTTTCCCCGATCCCCATAAAAATCTACTACATAAAGACTGCAGCCTTTGAAGGTGTCTACATGTAATTTCCAGCTGAACTGATCTAAAATAATATAATAATATTTTAGGTAAAACATTCATCTTAAGAACATTACACCTTTCCACCAGTGAAAGGTGTAATGCACTCAATCTTGTCTAGCTGTTGTTTAATAATAATGAGCAGGGATACCCAATTGACCTCTACCAGCTATTTCAGGCAGACCCTGATTTTAACCCCCCTAGTATGTGCCCTCATAGGTCACCCTAGGGTCACCTTTGAAATTTTTCAACCTTCACGCCAAGATGACCTGTGTTTTGGATGAGCTGAGTTTTTATATCCCGATACCGACCCAAACTTACGAGCCAGTCTCACAAACAGCTGTAGCTGGATCAGAGGTTATGACAGCTATATCATCAGCGTATGCCAACACCTGGAACTGTTCCTGCCCACAGAGCCCTGATTTAATTTTTGCACACCCCTCCAACACTGTTAAAAAAGGATTAATATATAATGCAAATAAAAGCGGGGAACAGGGACAGCCCTGCCTAGTACCTCTCGCGATAAACACAGGCTCAGATTCTAGGTCCATTAAACATACTTTTGGGGTAGGGGTCCTATACATGACCTGAATAGACTTGATAAAACCTGGCCCAAACCCCAAATGCCACAGAACTACCCAAAACAAGTCCCAGGAGACATGGTCAAACGCTTTTTCGGTGTCCAATAGTACTAGCCCAAAAGTGTCTCATTGCACATTTGCCATATCTAACAGAGTCTGGAGTGCGAGTGTACACAATATTTTTATTGATATTTCCATATCTAACAGAGTTACCACCCTGTTGATATGATTGACCATGCTCCTGCCAGGTATAAACCCATGTTGTCAAATGGAAACCAATGGGGTAATAACCCTAGCCAAACGTGAGGCCAAAGTTTTGGCATCGATCTTCCCGTCACAATTCAACACGTATATGGTTCTATAAGTCCCTGGCAGATATGAGGGTTTATCTTTTTTTTTTTAAACAATAATGTTGGCCTTATCCCAAGACAGCGGTGGATCCCCGAGTTGAGCTGCTTGAAAGGCGGCCAACATATCGAGTTTTAATTCCTGCTTTATACAATTCTAACGGAAGTTTATCGGGTACAGATGCCTTACCACGGGCTATCATATATATTGCCTCCTCAAGCTCTTCCATAGTAATAAGTGCAACCAACATGGCTGATTCATGTTGGCCTAGCCATCCACTGCATAAATTCAGCAGGAGAGCCTTTCGGTCTCCCCACTGTAATTGCTCTCTGTATAGAGTGTCTCAAAGAATGAATTAAAAACACTTAATATCTCAGAAGGGGTCTCCACTATCTTCCCCATTTAATCTGTCATAGTGGCAATTCTTTGCAACACTTTCTTAGATTGAAGCCTCTGTGCCAAACATCGGCCTGTCGCCTCCCCATATTCATAACTCTCTTCTCTATGTACCTTATATTTAAGGGCAATTTCTTTACTCCAGTGTAAGTTAATCATTGCCTTGCATTGTGAAACCTCAGTTTGCAAAGGGGTAGAGATAATACCTGCATTTGCACCTTGTATGAGATTCTCTTCAGCTTTTCTATGCTCCTCATAAAGGCCTTGCATCACCATTTTACATTGCCTCTATTTATACAGTCCAAAACGAGGAACCTCCGCCCCTTACCTCTGCCTTTAAGGCATACCACACCAAAAGTACATGAAGTTGAGTTACGATTAATATCAAGAAATTGCATGTTCCAACTTTTCATATGGCTGACAAGCAAGGTGTCCAGCAGGAGTTTTCTGTCAAATGAGAAAGATCTCTGAGAAGAAAAAGCACTTATAGCCGAAATCTCCATCAGAAGCGCGCTGTGATCAGCCGTGATCCTAGGATAAACTTGAATTTTTGCCCCTGAGAGAAGTGCAGTTGACATAATAAAAAGTAGTCTAACCTACCAAACATGTTATGCGGGGATGAAAAAAACCTAAAACCCAGGTCTGTCTACTTAAACATAAACCGCATATCCACCAAACTATGATCGGCCAATAGCTACTGCAGTGCTTTAAAAACATTGGGTTTCCTACCCCCCATAAGCATTCCTATCTAGCTGTAAATTCTGGCAGCCAAAATGTATGTTGAAATCACCACAAAAATTCAGTGGGGTGGGCCATGTTGCCTGTTCTATATTGAGCACTTCAAGCACAAATGCCTCATCCATATTAGACCCATAAACTGAACATAGCATGAACTTAATAGCTCATACCTTATATTCTATATTAATACAACAACCCTGCTTGTACGCTAATGTTCTACTCATCCCCTGAATCCCATGTTTTGCCAAAATAGGTCCCCCGCGGTTCATTCTAGACTGTTGTGTACTGGCAATTAGCAAATTCAGTCAAGATCTTTTGCTTACCCCATGCAATGTGGGTTCCCTGTAAACATACTTCATCAGGTTTCATTACTCAAAGTTCAGCCACCAAGTGCAGCCTATTCCCTTTATTGTGTAACACACAAACATTAAGGGATCAAATATGGATACCTAAAGGTATCCTCCTATCAACCATTGATCAATATAACATCATACCGGCAGCTGGCCCTACTAAGTGTCATCACATACCTACATTTCTCAATTAACCATGTCATGGATTGATTTCCCCCTGAGAATCCCCCACCACAACTCCCTCAGTGCTCCCCCATCCCCTCCCCCACAGCCCACCCCAGAGCTTCTTCAGAAGCTCAACCACCCTCCCTCACCCAACATTGAGGCAGTGGGACCAATGGTCCCTTGTGATGAGAAGGCTCCCCCAACCTAGATCATCCTACGCCCCTAAGAAACACCATCAATCCAACTTATAACACCCCTTCACCAGATTCTAGAAAATCTAGCAGGACAAAGAGAAAAATAAATTCTACCTAGTATCTGCTGCTCCCTCTATATAGATTGCAAAATTTATTTAGCCTTTCCTTCCCATGTAAAGAATCAGGCTTGCTCATTGTGAAACACTTTCAATTTTGCTGGATTTAGAAGATAAACTTGGGCCCCCTTGCCCTGAAACAGAGGAATAAGCTCCTGCAATTGCCACCTCTTTTCTACACTCTGATGGCTAAAATCTGGTCTAACTAAAAACTCTGACACCTTTCCAACCCTCTTTCTGTCTAGGCTTGCTAAATCATATACCACCTGACGAGCCAAAAAATCATTAACAGATATCAGAATTGCCCTGGGTCTAAGAGTATTTTGTCTTGTTTGTTGTTGTGAAAAGGGATATCAGTGCACTCTTTGTATTTCAAGATCACAATTCCATTGTGTAAGTTCAGGAAAGGCTTCAGAAAGACATCAACAATAAACTTGCAAGCGTCCTGCCTTTCTGCACCCTCTGACATCCCCAAAACTCTCAGGTTATTTTGCAGCAACTGATTCTCTAGGTCTGTTAACTTCAATTGTATTTCTTCTTTCAGTAAACATATTGCACAAGTTATTACCTATTGAGCTGCAAACTCATCTTCCAGACTTGAGATTCAAGCTTCTGCTTCTTTAAACCTTTCTGTAAATTCTGAACAGGATTTTGCAATCCACCTTACAGAGTTCTTGAGTTTGCGACATGCTCCTTGGGTCCGCGGGCTCTCCATATGTGTCTCCTCTCTGTGGGCCATTATACTCTGATATAGCACTGCAAGTGATATATCCTCCATCTTCTCTGACAAGGCCTCCCCTACGGTGTTAGATGCGGACCCCCTTCTGCCCCAAGTCCTGGTGAGAATGAATAATCCCACAGCAATGTCTCGGAACTTGGGGTCTGTGTGGTGCCTTCACAAGGTCTTCGTCTTTTGCGCACAGTCCTTAGACCTGTTTCTAAAGTATCAGTTCCATGGTCCTGAGTGACTCTTCCCTGGAGCAGGGCTTGAGAATCAACATCATATCATCTCCCAATGAGTCAGAGGGGTCCGATAAAGAGAAAAAATTGTCCCCAGATTCAATATCCTTTGCAGAACTCTTGCTGCCACAACTGCCATTTATCCCTTGTTTATCAGACATCGCGGACACTGCAGGGTTGACTATCTTTGCAGCCCTCATGATTGATTTACACTGATTTGAACTTTTAGCCTTATCGGCCAATGCATGATCTTTAGAGGTACCCCGAGACCAATTGTACCAAGAGATGTTCTTCATTTCCTTCAGCCACACTATTGCTGACTCCATCACCCCCTGTTATGGTTACAATATCCTGTTTACCTAACATCTCCTGACCTTGAATAATGGAACCATCCTTAGGATGAAACTGATTCAATCTTATAGCAGAGTTCAGCTGCCTGCCAGATTCTCCTTCCAGGTGATTTCATTTTGAGTGGGCTGGGGTTTCTTTTTGCCTCTCCCTGCTAGAAACAGTGAGGGTACAGTCTGTTTACCACCAGCCTTACCTTGCATTCCTTCGTGTTTCTCCCCCAAACTTTCAGAGATGCCATTGCCATTGTCGCTATGTTGAGGTATCAGAACTCCCCTCGCTGTTCCAGGGGAATCAGCACAGCTACGGGGCTACCCGCCTCTAGTAGGTTTCAGCTGCGTAGCAGCCAGGAGCTTGACCAAAGCAGTGCAGCCTACAGCCACAGCACCACCCTCGGCCACAGCAGTGAAACAGAGAAAGCACGGAGACCAGAGGAAACACCAAGCAAGACCCAGCTGTACAGTAACATGGCCACTGTGTTCCAGAGACACACCAAATCATGCCGCACAGCATTAGTGGCAGATTTCCACTGCCCTTATCTTGCTAATTCAAGCACATGGAGAGAGTCCAGTCTGGGTGAAGCAGCTTAAGCATTCAACACCGCAGGCGCCATCTTGCTCTGTTGCAATGAGAGGTACTATTATGAATAATTGCATTTTGTTGGATTTACTCCTCGCAAAGAAAGGCAGTGTTTGCAAAATCATTAAAGTTCGGCAATGTTGTACCTATAGTTCAAGCACAGATAAGCAGCTTAACACCTATATAACTAGCATCACAAACATAACGTATGAACTAACTGAGCTGGAAGAGGCAGGAGTCTGGGAAGGATTAGGATCTATATTTGGGTCTATTGGAAAAGATAGGTGAATGGCTTGGTAGTGTAGGTGGAAATATTCTAAAACTGCCTTTAACCCCTCACTTGGGTATTTTGGCATTGCATGTGTTTATAGTTTTCTAACATTTAGCGAATAATTTAATCGCATAACATTATGAATTGGGAGTATCAGAAGCTGTCAGCAACTAGAGGAAGAAAAAGAGGCTTGGCGTGAAGGTTGAAAAAATTGCAAAGTGAACTCTATGACACTTTGAACGATTGGGAAAATCTAAGAAGAAGAACCCAAGCTAATGAATGATTTGTTGTAATTAAGAAATGAGGTGATGATTTAGAAATCATCGGGGGTTGTTTTTAATTTTCATATTAAATGTATCATGAAATGAGCTTACGCTAACCTAAACTTTGTTTACACTCTCCTCCATCTTGCATTCATGTCACAATACCTCATGTTATTATTGCTGCTGTTGTTTCTAGTTCTAAATAAAGAATTGCAAGATTCACACTGATAAAAATAGAGCATTGCCAGAGGCTTTCCCTCACTAAAATTAACCAAGGACATTCCAACTGTCCCAGGTCACTACCATACAATGTATCAATTAGCATGCTTAAGAAAACTGTGATAATACTACCATGAGAAAATCTCCAAATGTACTCAGTAGTAAAAAAAAAATCTTGATTTTCCCTATTGGTGCAAATCCTGAGAGCCATGTACCTGTGTAGAATGTATGACGGTTTTTGTCTGAAGCTCTATAAAAGGATTCTTATTTCTTTGTACCCCAGAACTCTTTTTTCCCCACCTTTAGAAGGCGAATCTATGGCAGATTTCGTATTTGAATCCATGGAGTTCTATGTACTTATGATCTGTATTCTTTGCTGCTAAACTTGCTGATGGCATATTTCATGTAATTGCATATTACTTCTTTAAATAAAATTTAAAACAACCTTTGTCTGTGATTCTTAGAAGGATCATCAGCACTGGTAATTAAGTTGGATCAAATAAGTGCAGTAGAGGCAGGTCCAATTGTGGAGCACCAACGTTCATATAGGGACTACATTGCTCTAAGTCTTAGCCTTTGGTATGCTTATTCAGCAAAAGGTTTATGTGCAGCCAGTCACATAATGCTACCAACACAAAGGAAAGCTCAGATGCTCTGAGCTTTAAATTATGCAAAACAAAAAGAGGAACTCTGGGTAATTCCTAAGTTTAAGTAGAGAGATGTTCCTCTTTATGGAATGCATTTACAGCACTACTAACACTCTAAACCTGCCAACCTCAATTTCTGCTTGTCTAGTAGAGTTTTCAAGCATAGAATTAGTGCAGTCTTATCCAGGCTGACCCGAAAAAGCAACAAACCCTTCTGTCACATTTGCAACAAAGTTTTTAAGCATAGGATTAGCTAGTGCTCTCTATGTGAGCTAAACCATGACAAAAGCCTTTTACCATTCCAGACACAGTTTTACAACTTTAGATATGAAAATGATCCTCCCCCCAAAGTAGAGCTTCAATGAAAATATTTCTTCATCTAAGAAGAAGTTATTATTTTCCCAGATTGGTTGGTCAAGGATTTTTAAATCCGTATATAAGTATTGATTGCAGGGTAACACACTTTGGCTGCCAATGCTGTTGGTCTTTTTTCTGAATTGGTGATCTATCCCAACCATATGGGTTTTTGTGCATCGCAAAGCCTAAGTTCTCTGCTCTATAACACATAGAGCCATCTGTTTCTTCCTTTAGGATCTGACTTATACTTTGGTGTATGTTATGTTTACATTGTTTACAAATGCAGAGGTTTCCACTCACAATACCCTTCACTTCTGCTACCATTTCTTTCAGTTGGGATGTCTAGTTTAAGGTGTCTGGCAAGTTGTCCAATATGGGCTGTATGTCAGAATAACATTAAGAAACAGAATATATTACTAATAACATAGTCTAAATATTGTTTACATAAATTATTTTCCATTGGGTGTAGATATTGTATTATCAAATCTACTAGAGAGAGAGGTCTTTTGCAAATTATATTTAGGAAACAATATTTATATCCGTCGATAGTATTGAAATTGTATTCTACTGCCACCCACTGGAGAGGGCTTTCCCAAGTGCATCTGATTAGTAACCTTTCGGGTTTTAAGACCTATATTCTTGTTTTCATTCTGTATAAATTAACCCTTTGGTGGGATGTCTGCTGCTATCAGGGCTCAACGGCAGTAACTTATCATGATGTCTGTATAAATGAAGCATGGCAGGCAAGATTCCCTGGTGACACTTTACGTCAATTTGCCTTAAATGTTATGCTTCTCTGACACTCTGTTCAACTCTTATTTGTATAAAGATTCCTAATCATCTTCAAAAGCCACTGTTATTTAGTTTGCCTTGAATCACTCATAGACTTGCTCTATTGATTAGGTCATATCCTTCTGAGAACTCCAAATAGGCAACAAGCCAGGGAGCTGCTTTCGTGCACTTATCTTTTAATCAAGTGCATCAGGCATGAACACTTCGTTGAGGGGTTTGAGCATTCTATACTGTACTACTCCCCTCAGATCTGTTTGGTACATAATGTTCTTTTAGTCAATATTAATAATTTTTCATGAACAAACTATGTATGTCATAGCTTTAAGTAGGGGTGACTGATTGATATGTCAATATTGAACAGTAAATGATCACAGTTACCAGTATTCATGGTAAAAAATGCTATGTTTTCTTACAAAATTCAATAGAAAATGACCACCTATATGTAGTGATTGGTAGTAATCGTGGCTTCAGTCCGTGTTTGATTGACATTCAGCAAGAAGTGGTGACATTTAGAAGTGTTTGGTGGAATGTGATGCCATATGGGATATATTTAATCTTCTCTCTTTATTTACATTTGTAGAAGAGACCAGGGTGACCTTGGAATACAACATACTGCCTCCTCCTGGTACTTTATTTGTCAGTTAAATACTGGGTATGCCTGCCATAGGCATGCGCTGCATGGTGAGAAGGACATCAATGGCTGCTTGCCATATGCCCTCAGGCCATGTTGGAAGTTTGAGATTTTTTTTTTAGCTGTGCTGCTAAAACTGCAACTTAAAAAAAAAATGTTTTAGCTGTGCCGCTGAATCTACAACAATTTTGCTCTAAGAAATCTCTGAATGGAATTGGATTACATTTGGAATATATGGAAATAGAGCATTTTTTAGTCTGTGAATCTGGGAGCAGGTAGGAATGCCATGACAATGAATATCTGCTGGGAATGTTTTTAAGAATACATTAGGGCGTGTATTTTCTTCCACAGAGGTTTCTGCATTTGAACCCTTGCTTACAGTCTGAGTCCAATTACAGGCCATCCCTTGCTCACACTTGAGCTGGGTTTCCCTGCTCCCCCTTTCACCTACCCTCCGGTCTCTCTCTAGGGCGCAATTATGAACAGGCTTTTCCACACTTCCCTGTCTTAGAAGTATACCTATCTCTCTTCTAAGGACGTCCAGCCCAAGCATCCAGGTATAGGGCCATTCCTGGCTCTCCTTGTCATACATGATCCTTGGTACCTCCAAGGTGCACATTCTCTGGTGCTTCGGGTGGGACTCTATGCAGCACTTCCTTAGTGGTGTGACAGTGCCGCTAAATGGTGGTATCTCTGATGCTTCTAAACGGACTCTAGGGACCACTTCCTTGGTGGTTCACATCACCTCGCAATTGTGTGATTCCTTTAACTCCTGGGTGGACTCTATGTTTTACTTCCTTAGTGGCTTAACAGTGCATCTGGGGAGAGGAACCTTGTTGCTTTTAGGTGGCCTCTATGGCCCTGGTTTTGAGTTTAGGTGTTTTTTTTTGCACAGATAAATAATGACATCACGGGGTACGTTATTTTTCGTATGTGATAAATAACACCTAATGCGAGTTATTGGGGAGTAACATGCAGTGGCGTGGCTAGCCGCTTTGACTGTCCCTGCCTTTCCCGCCCGGCGGTGGCCGTAAGAGGTGGGGTGCTATATTCCTGCGATTGCCGCCCTGCAGCAAATGCATGGAAAAGTGGAGGGAAGGTACCGCTACCCCAAAATTTGCGCCGCCTAGAACGGACCACCCCTCACCCCCCCCCCCCTGCTATGCCACTGGTACCTTGTGGATTTTGGTCTTTAACGACCCAAAATCTGCATGGTACGGTAATTTCCCCCATTAAATTTCAGCAGGTTTAAGCTGCAGATATTTAATGTTGCTTGAGCTATTTAAGCCATCCGATTATTAACTCTTAATTTCCGTGCGCAAACAGGGGTTTTATGCACAGGTCTGGACATAATGAGACACTCATAATCTGGCCCTGTGTGTCTACCATGGTGGTTTACCAGTGAACAATGGTTCGGACTTCTGTCAACCTCAAAGTTGTTTGAGCACATGCATGTACACGCCACCTATTCTCACACGCTCTGCTACACCCCATGATTAAAGCAGTACAAAAGGGGGTGGTGATGGACGGAGCATCCGAACCAATCAAACACTCACACCCAGTCAACAGATCTGGGTTTAATCCATCACCGTTCAGACATGCCATATTCAATCAGTCTGCCCCTGTGCCTCATGGGAACAGTCCAGCCCGAACTGCCAAGCCATGCCTTCCCTGGACCAGATTCAAGCTTCCTAGGACCAGTTTCTGGCATTACAGCTGTCTTCAGCCAGGCTTGCCTGAATCCAGTAGCAAAGTGAGTAAGGGATTCACGTCTGAGCATACCATGCCAACTTATGGCAAACAAAGAGGTACAAAAGAGGGTGGTGACGGACGGACCGGTCCTAGGAAGCTTGTTTCCAGTCCAGGGAAGGCATGGCTTGGCAGTTCGGGCTGGACTGTTCCCATGAGGCACAGGGTCAGACTGATTTGCATATGGCCATGTCTGAACTGGGGTGGCAGAGTGGGCTAAAGAACGGTGATGGATTAAACCCAGATCTGTTGACTGGGTGTGGGTGTTTGATTGGTTCAGATGCTCCCTCCATCACCACCCTCTTTTAGTACCCCCATGATTATGCACAGCAACATTGTGTACTGTGCTTCCACCACATCATTGCCTATCCCATGCACCTCATACAACATGTTCCAAATGGGCTACAGTGCAAACACTACTCTTTCAACCAGGCACACCGACGTTCACCCGGAACCAAATACAAACCAGAGCACTGCACAACCTCGCCAGGGTGTATGCATGAGACATTATGTGAACAATGTGTTCCGACCACACAGAAGCGCTGTAGGCCTTGTAAGAAGTATGGAAAGCATTATAGAGTCACCAATACAGCGCCACACAACATAACATTCTAGTGTTAGCAAGTAGTGTTTACACCAGAAAACATTATGATTAACAGCGTTGCTCAGCTATTCTTGAAAACGGATGCGCCTTCACAAGTATCACTGGAAAACATGGGCAAATTAAGCACTGGAAGTTGGTTGATTTTGACTTTAAGATTATCGCGCTAACCTAACAAAAATTGAAAGGACAACATTGGGCAGAGTATGCAAAACAATATTCTCGATAATTAACAAGCTAGTATAGCGATAACCAGAATTACCGTGAGGCTACGTTAAAATGTTTTAGAGAAAAATGAAGTCTTTATTTTAATAATTTGGTTTGCGCTGCGTACATTCAAATTTGCACATTACAAAATCAAAAACACAGACGGCTTTGAATGATTAAAGACAGAACATGGCACACCGCGAAGTCCTATAAAATATAAAGTGCATTGAAATTTCCATAAATTATAACTGGTTATAACAGAAGACAGTTCATAAAATAATATTGCCACTGTTTGTATGGAGGACACGTTCTACCAGGCTAAATGTATTCAATAAAAATGTGCTCATGGTGTAAACAAATCAACAAAAATGTGTTTATTTTACTTACTGCAGCATGCTACTCAGCCTCGGCCCTTGGGGATGAACGGTTTACAAAATTACTTTGAAATAAATATCAAAATTGTAACTTTTTATTTTGTTATATTGTTGCTATATTTTTAATCTTTGGCAGAGACCAGAATTTAAGCATTGGACTGACTGTTGCCTTACTTGACATTTGAAACCATGTCCAGTAGGATGTACTTTTAAATGAAAGGGAAAGCTCCACCAGGTGCACTGGCATCCACTCCGCATGGAGGGTAAATAGCAAGCAGAACAGACGCCTCAATGCCGTTATCTTCTGTTATCAATTGCCGTGCACGAGCGCATTAGATTAAACTGCGCAAGGGCTGTCCCTGAACTCAAAATCAGCCATGGATATCACACAACACCAGCCCCATATAGCCCCCTGCCGCCCGGAAGAAGGCACAGCCATCTCTTACTGGAACCAATTAATCAAAACACCCGAACTACGGAAGTGACCTCACAAGCCCTTTGACCTCTCTAGTGGCGTCAGAGGAAGTGACATCAAACTCACTTTGACCTGAATGGCAACACAGAAAATCACTGCTGAAATCGATAAAAAGCAGCTTACACATAACGTGATTACATTTTTAAATTTCACTGTAGTAACTACTATCAGGTCCCGTTTTGTACCATAATCAGTTGTATTGCACAGAGGCATAGCGCCAAAGTTTTCCTGGTCCAAGCATGAGTACCTTAGCTAGTCGCAGTATTTTTATTTGCATTTTAGGATGCATAGTCCTGTTGATACTATTAGACAATTTCAATAAAAGTAAAATAATTTAAAACACCTGGGCTGGTTTACCTACTTACACAGGGATCTGGGAAATCAGAGAGCTCTTCATTGGAGGAGTAACATTGGTTACATCCTGATCACATTTAAAAATAACTTCATCAGTGAGGAATGCTTCTCCCAGCCATTTTTAGAAAAATAGTTAAAAACAGTATTTTAAAGGCATTGAGCAAGGTCTAATAG
This sequence comes from Lissotriton vulgaris, assembly GCF_964263255.1. Lineage (NCBI taxonomy): Eukaryota > Metazoa > Chordata > Amphibia > Caudata > Salamandridae > Lissotriton > Lissotriton vulgaris. The sequence goes on from NC_141696.1 coordinate 1,108,413,441, forward strand.
CCAACATTTGGTAGCATATAAATCCACTTTAAGGGGGGGGCCTGGCTTCCACGCTGAAGTAAGATGGTCGGCGGACTGCTGAGCTCCATTGCTCTCATGGAGCTTCTTTGGTTTTTTTAGCCTCTCTTCATCATACTTTGCTTCTCCTGATGAGGTCTTTGGTTACTTGACCTTGCTACAACTTCGCGCACTAAAAAGAACTGACGAGGTATGTTTTTCAGCTCCTGTTGCCGCCGCAGTGATTTTTTAAGCCACATACTCGAGCACCCACCATTTTCTAGCGCATTGCTCGCGTCTCAGGTTTCCACCTTCTTCAATTTTGCTTGACAGCCGGCACCTCTCCTCAATATATCTTTCTTGAAATTACTTTTTTTTCTAGTCCAGCCCCAATTTTATTTTCTTCATCTATAGCTGGACAAATACTGTGGTCCTAGTGAATGACAAACCGGCTCCTTTTACACACAGAAATAATAGTGAAAATGTGATGTAACATTGCTTGACGATTCTACATATATCATTTTATATTTACATTTTTGCGCTTCTGCAATCCCACATAATTTTTTTTTAAACATCTTAATATTAAAGAATCATCAGTGTTAGGAAGCAGCTTTAATCACAATGTGCATTTATCATTACATATACATCATCACATGTCACATCATCTTTTTAGTGCATGGGCAGGATTTGTTCTTTTCAAAAGCTTATGCAGCATTCATTACGTCAAGCTGGGCAGTGACTAACATAAGTCTTCTAAACCGACTTCTTCAGGTAGAAAGCCAAAGAGAGTGAAAAAATGACCCTCCTCTAATTCTGTTATCTCATAATCCAGTTTTAGACACTATTTTAGATGAGGTGCGTAGCCTTAAACCGTTCATGTGTGCAACTAATGAAAGAATTGCAACAAATTGTGTATCGTTGGATCGTTATGGAGGGTGAGATGCTTGAATTGGAACAATATGTTGGTGATCTTCAAGACATGGCTACCAAAATTACTATGCTGGAACAAGAAATTCAAACACTCAACCTGCATACTGATACCTTGAAAATTGAAGCAGGAGGAATATATTTTGCCTTTATGGACTTCCTGAAACCTTGAGAGTCCTGACCTTTTGGCCTTCCTGAAGACGTTTTTACCTGATCTTCTTGTCATTTAATCTGCACCATCTCTTAATATTCAACGAGTGGCCATTGTCAATCCCACTCTACTAAACAATGTGGTATCAAAATGCTCTTTCTGGAATTCACTGGCTTAATGCTTGTCTTGAAAGCTACTAAGGAAAAACGTCACCTTGTATGGTCTGGCCACCACATATTCATCTCTCAAGATATTTCCAATGCTGGACAAAAATAATTTCTAGCCCTTCGACCCTGTATGAGACAACTGAACATTCGTTATGGCATGCTACAACCTTGCCCCCGTAAAATCACGTATGAAGGTGTCTCATGATCTTTCGATGATCCGACTAAACTAGAAACTTTTTTTACTAAATATTACAAATCAGACTATGGAGACTAATGCTTGATGTTCCTAAATATACTTAACCTTAAGCATGATTTTTCTTATTTTATTTTGTATTCTATATTTCTTTAAGTCTGTATGTTTTCTTTATATATTTTCTTGTCTTCTATTGTTGTCTTTCTTACTCTTGGCGCTAACATGCACTCTGCACTCTGCTTTGTTCTCCTCACTGCAGATCTGGATCTTTATCCTTGATCTGTCTTGTATTTTCCTTTTTCTTGTTTTCTTTCTTCCCTTTCTTTCTCTCTTCTATAGAGACACCTTTTCCTTGTCTCCCCTCCTTATTTCGCTTATAATTGTATGAGTGCTTATTTTGTCCTTCTTTTTATGCCATTGACAGTTTTTTTATGTTATTTTATTGTTGATAAATGGTGTCTTTTGTTTCTCTTATTGGTTATGCAGCTTGTTGTAACTGTTCCCGCATCCTTACCCTCACCCACAGGATGATTAATGTTGTCTCGCAGAATATTCATTGTCTGTGTCATCCCGTCAAACGTCAAAAGGTACTTTCTCATTTATCAAAACTTAATGCACATGTTGCTTTTTTGCAGTAAACTCATTGTAATGATGTTGAATCACTTAAACTTAAACGTCAATGGGTTGCTCAGGTTATTTATTCTCCTGCTGTTAGCCACAAATCATTAACTGTTCATATTTTATCAACTGAATAAGATGCCAATAGACAATGGGTTTTAGTTGATGCTATTATATTTCAAAAGCAAATTACTTTCTTTAATATTTATGGCCCTGTCAAATCTGATCCCGAATTTTGGCAAAATGTAAAATTAAACCTATCCTCCATTTCTTGTTGCTGGTGATTTTAATGACTGATTGGACCTGTTTACTGATAGGAAATTTAATTATACATTTAAACCTGACAGGTATCATAATGTATTCCAATCTGCCATTGACTCTCGTCCATTCTTTGGTATATGGAAAACTTGTTGTCCAGATATATATGAATTTCTATTTTTTTCTAATGTACTTCTTACTATGTCTCAAAGTGATTATATTTTACACTCTAAATGTGTGCGCCCTTCTATTCAATTGTGAGAAATTGGTTATATTTTTATCTCTGGTCATGCCCCTGTTTTGTCCTCTTGTGACTTGTCTCTTAATACCTCTAAGCAGGGATGTTAGTGATTTAATAATTCCTTATTATCGGACCAAACTTTTATTTCGGAAGCTGCTTCTTTTATTAATGAGTTCTTTTAATTTCATCTATATAAGGACACCTCTGTTCACAATGATTGGGATGCTTTTAAGGCTTCTTTCAGGGCCTTCACTATTGGTTACTCTATTAAAAAGAAAAAGATGTTAAATTCCAAATACCTCTCAGCTCTTCAACATATTAAAGTTCGTGAACATACTTATCTCACTACCAAGTCCTCCTCTAACTTACAGGAATTGATTAAAGCTAAATCTGCCATTAATAGGCTTGCTACAGTTGACGCTGGCAAGTACTCCTTAAAATAAATATACATATCATAGAGGCTAAAATAAAGCTGGTAAATTGTTGGCCAATGATTTTAAAATCAAATCGGAATGGATAAATATTGGCCCTTTTCCTAACAAACTTACCAACACTATACTGTCTTCTGATCCTGATATTATTAATTCATATCAATCTTATTATGAGCTAATATTTACAAAGGATACCAGCCCTTCTGAATGCGACATTCAAACTTTTTTTCATGGCCTCCCTAATCCTCCCTCCATTCTTGATCCTCTTACATCTCTTGAAAAGAATGTTACTCTTCAGGAGGTTACTAATGCTATTAAATCTTTGAAAAGGTCAAAGCTCCTGGTCCAGATGTTTTTTCTGTCAGAGCTTATTTCTTCCTATTTTTGCTCCTAAATTACTTGAACTTTGTATTTCTTTTTTGCTTAATTCCAAAGCTAGTGGCTCCTTTTTAGATTATCCCTAAACAAGATACAGACCCTACCCTCTGTAAAAACTATCATCCAATTTTGTTAATTAATTATGATTGTAAAACTTTTGCTAAAATTCTGGCATCTTATTCGAAAGATATTATCCCCCTTCTTGTTAAACCTGACCAGGCTGGTTTTATTAAGGGCAGACTTGCATCCTATAATGCTAGAATGTTTTCTAACATCCTTGCCTTTGGAAGAAATATCCCTCTCCTCTTGCTGCCCTCTCCCTTGATGCTGAAAAAGCTTTTGATCGTATAAATTGGCAATTTATGTTTACTACTCTCCAGTGGTTTGGTTTTGGCCGAAAGTTTGTCTCTTTTATCAAATTACTATGTGCTGAACCACATGCTTTTGTTTTGTTAATGGTCGTTTCTCCCCTTATTTTATTTTACATAGAGGCACTAAACAGGACTGTCTGCTTTCACCTTTACTTTTTATTCTTTGTTTGGAACCCTTTCTTGAGCGCATTCAGTGTAATCCTCTAGTATCTGGTTTTACACACAACTCCCTAGATATCAAACTCTCAGCTTATGCAGATGACATTATGGTTTATATGTCCAATCATCTGACTTCCCTAAAACCCTTATTGCAAGAGATTGGCTTATACTCTAGCATTTCTGGTTACAAGTTAAACTTCTCTGAAACTGAGATTCTACCAATAAATTCCTCATGCTATCATTACATGTTTAATGATACTTATTTCACATGGTACCCATCTAAAATTAAATATTTAGGTGTTCTCCCACTGTTTCTAATACACTTGCTCATAATTTTAATGCCCTAAAACTTAAAATAAAAAACAAAAAATTCTAACCGGTCCCCTCTTTTTTTATCCTGATGGAGTACATTAAATTGTGACCTTCCCATATGTTCTTTTTATGTTTTATATGCTACCCTTCAAAATTCCTAATTACTATTTTCCCCAAATTAACTCTATTTGTATTGAATTCCTTTGGAATAACAAACAGGCCTGTATTGCCTTATTCAAATTATTTTGACCAAAGACTGAAGGTGGTGTACGTTTTCCCAATTTTAAGTCATATCATACTGCCTTTTTAATTCAGCAAATTTATGCTTTGCCCAAAAACCACTGTGACCCTCCTATATCACAATAGATTATTTTTTAATGTTCTTTATTACATAACTTTTCATTTTATGTTGTTGTTTTCATGTCCAATTGTACATTCACATCCAAAAACCTGATTTTGTTACATACAATATTTACCTAAGGTTCTGATTTTTATCAATCTTTTCTCGCAACTTCTATTTGGTACAATACATTTAAAAGATGTCGTCCTAAATCATTTTACTTCAAAGATTAGAAAGAAAAGGGTATTTTTATGTTTATCATTTGCTCTCCCACAATTCCATTGTATCTTTTGCTGAACTACAAGAATGGTATAACCTACATGATTCTTGTTTACATCAATACAACCAATTATCAACTGTGCTCGTGTCCTTTTAATTAAGCAATAATTTCTCTCCCGACTCCATTCCATTAACTCCTTTGACACCATTATACAATTGTACCTATGATTCAATCCCTAAAGCATCTCTCACATATAGGTTTCTTTCTTCCCCTATCTCTGTGAAAAGTAAAATTTCTATTGAACTATTATGGGAGACGGATCTCTCTATATCACTATCTGTTCACCAATCTGACCATTTATGATACAATCTTCACTATTTTCAAAACTGCCATTGTCACTCAGTCTTTATTTTTGTGTACAATAGAGCTGTTATTACTCCTTCCCTTATCCATAAAATTGATTCCTCAACCTCTCCCTTATTCTGGCCATGTCTTTCTTCTGATGGTACCTTGACCCACCTAATATACTATTGTCATAGAGTGTTTGAGTTTTGGAAATCTATTTGGTCAAAATGTTTAATGATATTTTAATCAAATGTTCTATTATCTAATCAAAATGTTTTTCTTGGGACTATGTCTGCAGATTTTAATAATCTTTCTTCAAAACTTGTAATATTTGTGATTTTTATTGCACTTACCTTTAAAGTCATATCTCACTTGTTGGAAAGATAATTTTAAAAAAATTACATTATCTTATTTGTGATAAACATAGAATGTCTATTGTCTCTTCATTGTCAATATCTCAAAATAATATCTGATTTACTTTGGTTGCCTTTCACTGCTTTCCTATCTTCTCACTCATCTTTTTCCTAACTCCTATAGGTCTCCTTCTATCTTCTTTCTCCCCTTTCTTTTCTTTTTCCTATTCCTCCCTCTTTTCTTTCTTTTTGGAAAAACATATACATTATAGATACATATTACTGGTTAAATTTAATATTTTCCTCAATTTAATTTGTATTTCATAACTCCATACTTTTTAAGGGATTCCTCAGCTAATATGTTTATCAGCTCTATAATATATCTATTTGTTATATTTTGTTTGATGACAGTACTGTTTTCTACCCTTAATCTTAATAAAAAATATTTAACTAAAAAAGAAATCTGCTTTAAAGTCGGGTTGACCATTAAATCAATGGGGTTCACCCACAGAATCAAAGGACCTGGGTATGAATTGTATAAAGAAAACTGGTCCTTGACTATAGTTTAAGTAAGCACTTGAATGAGTTTCATTTGTTTTTCATTTATGCAGTTCAATTCACATATATTGATTCAATCAAAAACAATGGGAGATATGTATTCAGTTATAAACCAACGCAAAAAGGTTTGACACACAAGATTAATGAAAACCCAAGAATTGCAATTGCAATCAAAGTATAACCACACAATGTATATTTGTTATATCAAAAAATTCAAAAATTTATTTACAGTTATATAAAACAGTTGTCTAAACGGCGCAATAGACTATCAAGTATATAGTCAGTGAGGAAGGGAAAGGGGTGCTCAAGTGAAAAGGAAATTTGAAAGAAAAGAGACAAAGTAGATACACAGTTGTATTATTTACACAGAACAAAGCGGGATAGCCTCCGCTGTCTTATATGCCTGTACCCTATAGTTGTTAGTTGGGGGATATGGGGGAATGGACACTGGGAGGGATACAGGCAGGTCAATGGGTGGGCGTCGACGTTTCGACCCTGATGCTCTTGGGGTATTGGGGACCTCAGCTGCGGGTCTTCTTCAGGACACAAGGGGGTGAGGGGGGGGGGGTTGAGCAGCGAACTTGCTGGGCCGTTATTCAACAGATCGTCTGGATAGAACACCTAGGGTACACAAATAAGATTGGTTTTAGTGACTGAGTACAACTAGTCTACATGTGTGGTTTAGATTGGGTATTGGGTACATTACCAATGAAGTGGCAGGAATATAGACCTCCGTCTATGCTTCTGTAGAAATGAATCACCTAATGGGCAGAAAAAGAATACTGGGTCAAAACCCCTCTTCCAAGGGTAAATGACTCCTAGTGTTTCTTTAATCTGCATGTAAATAGACTCACCTAGTGTCTGTTGATGGTCAAAGGATGTAAAAGCTTTAAGTCAGGCAGGTGTTCTTAGTAGAGCCTGTGGAGGAGTGAAAGATAGTAAGCTCCCCGTTATATATAAACTGTGCAATGTCTATTGAGTAAATTAGATGGGGGCTTACCGCTATGAGCAGTGATAGCGCGGTCCTACCGGTGCCCCCTCTGGCGTTCTGGTGGTATTGCTCCGGTTTCGTGCTTTGAGCACCCCTTTCCCTTCCTCACTGACTATATACTTGATAGTCTATTGCGCCGTTTAGACAACTGTTTTATATAACTGTAAATACATTTTTGAATTTTCTGATATAACGAATATACATTGTGTGGTTATACTTTGATTGCAATTGCAATTCTTGCGTTTTCATTAATGTTGTGTGTCAAACCTTTTTGCGTTGGTTTATAACTGAATATATCTCGCCCATTGTTTTTGATTGAATCAATATATGCGAATTGAACTGCATAAATGAAAAACAAATGAAACTCATTCAAGTGCTTACTTAAACTATAGTCAAGGACCAGTTTTCTTTATTAAAGTCGGGTTGGGCATTGCCTATTCTCTTAAAAGAAAAAGTTGATATAATTAGTGCAAAATATTAAATTACAATTTACACAACATACCAAACAGTGAATGTGGCTTGGGACTTTGCACATCATCTAATTTCACTGAGGTAACCCTTGTAGGAAGAAAAAGATATTCATTTTAAGTCGATAAAGATCAACATAGGCCACTAGTGCCCTGATTCTAAGTCCAAGGATCTCAGTATGGGTAACCTTTATTTTCTTTGCATTATGGTAGTTGTCTTACTGAATTTACAGTGCAATGAACTGGGCCGCAAGTAACAGAAACCAAAGGGGTAAAAAAGGACTAAACCACAGTGTCTACTCACTCAGGGCAAGCTGAAGAACTCAGAATGGGTCATTGCTGTAACCTTCCAAAATCTTCATTACGTTTAATTGATTAGGATGGTAGTTCAAGTTGGCCAGGCATTTCAATGCAAGAGGATCCTCAACACACCTCTGACAGTTTAATAAATATGAACATATCCCAGTCTAAACATTTCCTTCATACAGTGACCCAGGCATGAATAAAAGAGTGGTATACTTTTGGGCTTGTGTTATGCAGAGCATAAAAAAACCATGACGCAATATTTGCAAACCGCACAAATGAATTTATTTCCTTTCTCCTACCAAAGGTCGTCATACTCTTATCCCCACTTGGACCACCACACTCCCTAGCCATTCTCTTACCTGATGTTTGAAAGAGTAATCCTGTACCTGTGTACTTTTTCAGAATGGTGGGGTGCAATTAGATGCAGAAGCAGTGGTGGTTGAGTCTCCTACCTCATTTCAAGAGCAGTAGGCTTGGTATTCTACTGCAGTCAGACAAGGCCAAATCGGTCGGACCACAAAAATGGCCATGCTTACATTTGGAACCCTTTTAGTTGAGTGGCTGTTTAAGGGCTGTCCAATATAAACTCATCTTCCAACCTCACCTAACAAGCAGGCAACAGTTATGCTAAAAGCCACGGGCCAGCTCACTTCATTCTGGACTGTGGTTAGCCTAGGGGATATCTCCATGGTTGATATCTTACCCCTGCACTGAGCATGTCCCAAAATGGGTTGAGGGAAATAGACAGAAGGTGTTGATTGAACACTGTGCAACTGGAAACATGTGTGCAAGTGCTTGTCACATGCCACAAGTAGCTCTTTGGTGCACTTGTCTAGTACTATTTGCCAGAGACACAGTAGGATCAGGCACTCAGGCTCAATCTTACCCTTAATCTTATTCTTTCCTTTAACACTCAACTAGATTTGTGCTATACAGATATGAAATAGATACATACATACATATATAGATACATACATGCATACATATATACATACATATACAATAAGAACACCGTGAGCTACCTGGACAACTCACTCTGCAGCAGGGTTCATAGATGGACAGGAAAGTATATGGTCAGTGGTGTATGCCGCTGCTCGTCATTCTTCTTACATAAACAGCTTGAGCCATCATAGAGAAAGTGGCCCCATCAACTATGGACGAATCCATGGCCATAGGGATGGATTGTATTGCTGCAATACCCAGTGCTTTGAGGTCATCTACTGGCTGTTCTAATATCAGTACACAACTTGGAACTCATACATGTGGTGGAATGCATACCCCATGACACAGCCATTCCTGGCAGAGAGGCTGTGAGCAGTGGGTCCCCTTGATGACCCTTTCCATTATTTCAGTACATAAACAACAGAAATCTGGTGGTCAAAAAGCTACAAACAAGAGATGTAACTACTGATTACATAGCCCCCAAACAGTGTGTGACAACATTCAACCTTTCATTCGTGTGATCTTCCTACAATATAGGAAAGTGGCTATAGGATTTCCATCAACTGCACATCATGCCAGTGTCATCATCTGGAACTCCTGCTTTCCTACCACAACACCTCATGGTCAAAGAAGGTGCCTATGTGGATTGGATGACATGCTAGTCATTGGCAATTCCTCAAGAAAGGAAAGACTTGAAAAGACAGTAACCAACTTGGTCGAAAGTGTAGACAATGTGAACCTACGATCCAGTGCTAGAACAGTCAATGAAAAGTGTTGGTGCAGTGCAATAAATGTGAAAAATTAAAAAAGGATATGGAAGCAGACAAACACTTTTATTCTAGTATTGCTTCCAAACCTATTAAAATAGTGCAGGAGCGGTTTGTACCAAATACGCAGCTGATCTAATTGGTCTACTATTTCCAGTCGAAAAGGGGCTTATTCCCCTATCTTTCTTCGGGACCCAATCTTAATTAAGCTACTGCATTGGTGAATCAACATATTTGTGCAAAGTGTGGTTTATCTAATTGATACCTCCATACAGGCAGGGTGATCTTCACTCCTGTAAAAAATGGTGACACAAAAAAATAGTAAACAATAAAACCCGTAATTACATACCTCTTACTTTGTATTACTAAAATACTAGGACAGATACACTCACCTGTCCAGTGCGAGGTATTGGCCTCGCCTCGCCTCACCTGGTAACCACTCAGGTTTCAGAGACCACGCCCTATAAGTAAATCAATTTACTTCATATTACTGATATAGTTGCTCTCATGTTCCCAACACATTCAGTTAATTTTAAAAACAAACTTTCCTCTTGACGAAAACGCCTCCAAAACTCCATTCCCTGGCCAGCCGGCCACAATGAAATAGCTCATGAGCACATTCTGTTATTCTGTGCCCTGGGTACTAATTAGCGATACTCTCAAGGTCTTCTGACCAAAGTACTTACGACTAAAGTATGACTAAGATGTGCTGGACTAATGCACAATTCATAGGAGTCATCTGAATAAAGCATATCCTGCTTCATTAGTGATGCAAGCATAATTAAGCTGCCTCATCGAAGGTATATCCCAGTGACTTCCAGGCCTGTCAGCTAAAATGGGCTCCACTGGGTCCTTAACTCATTCTCAGGACACGCTCAGTGTGAGGCCCCTACCCCACAAAACCTGGTCGCCAATGCGTGTCACTTGGCGAACATTACCGTGTGCGCTATACATTCTCCGTGCTCGCCAAATATCAATGTAGCGGGAGTCCAATCTTAAAATCTGAAAGCTTAACCGTTAGACGTGTATGCCGCCGAGAATCCCAAATGAAAAGGCAATACTCCATTCAAGAGATAATCTCAATGTTATAACACTTCAAGCGTCATCATACACACTTTAGCAGCAATACATAACAGCCAGGAGATTTCAACATACATTGTGCGGTCAACTTACCTCTCCGTCGGTGCCTCGGACTTCACCTGAGTTCGTGGGATGTACTGAGGAACTGGAGAGTCTGCGTTTTCAAAACCCGGGCGCTCAATGTACATCGCGTCACGTGATTGATGTTGCATCATGTGTTTGAACTACAGGATGACGTCACCTAAGTGAGGCCTGTAGTTCCTAAAAGGATACTCTTTCTACTAGTGCTGCAGAGGTATACGGACCTTTTATCGCTGATAACCAAGATACAAGTAGTGACTCGCCCAAATTCACCTGGAAGTGAAATCACCGAGTAAATGATTAACCGCAAGATACCAACATCCACTGTCAAACACTGTTGTAATGCCCCAACAGATATAATGTTCGTCTGTGGATAATAAAGTATTATTGATTAACTCAGGACCAACTCATCTTGACATAGACCATCCGCTGCATCCCATAAGATAGATACAGAAAACGGACTCTAGTTCAAAAGCCTCATTTAACTTACTTACTTTGGTGATTTGTATCATGACCCCCCATTGATAGTTGGTTAAGTATCTGCCAAAACTGAATAGGACGAAGATCCTATTTATTAGCTGTTTGGTTTGTTCAACAGTGTTCCAAAATATTGTGCACCTTATCTTTGTTTCCCTGAAACTTGTTCTACATTTAAAAAAAAAAACAATGTCCAATTTCGGGTATAATGCTGAGGCTGCGCCAGTCGACGAAGCATTACATCTCGCTAAAAATTCTACAGGTTTTAATGAAACTGATGAGGTTGCGATACCTATCCATCCAAATCTTGGAGAGCCAGCACCCTAAACTTATACAACATGGTCTAACAGCTAGAGGTGTTAGAACAGGTTTTGTGATAGAGGCACACAAATCATTTCTGACAGAGATATTCTATTCATGGATTGTATTCCCAGAATCAATTCCAATAACAAAAGTGTTTCACTTCTTTAAAGAAGATGGTCCATCTGAGGAATATATTCCTCTCAAGGATATTGAAATTACACTCACATACCAGGAGCCTGATCTCTGGTTTAAAGGCGCCCTAAAACATCACAAAAGCATTACCAGGCTCGGTCCACTAGGTAGACCAGGAGCAACATTGCCGATTTTAGCCGGCTACACACCTCATCCTGACTTCGAAGAGATGTCAGACGATGAATTACTTACTCAACTAAAATAGTTAATAAAAATTTATAGACAATTAGTCCAATATGTCATGCAGACTTTCAAAGTCCAACCATCAATGACCATTCCAAATCAAACCCCTCAACAGGGTAATACTATAAAAATTACTCCACAGACTTTACACGCATTCATGGGTAAAATGCCCACAAAACGTGAACAAATTTCATTCTTGATAGCTCAAAAAATAACTCAAATCAAAGCAGTATTTCCTAAAATTAGCCCTTATGGGAAAAACAGAATTCTAACAATCTATTTACCAATAGGGATCACACAACATCTGGAAGACTGCACCACTTGGGGCACAGTCTTTGCTGACATCTATACTAAAACACATGGTGTTCTGTTAATTGCGGTAATACCAGATGTCCTGAAACAAATTCAAAACGAATACGGGGCAGAGCCTGCTCTGACTTTAGGTATGAAATTACTGAAAAATTTCAACCAGGTCTCAACAATAATATTATCTAATATTAAAGGGGAGGCAGCATCAGTGATGATCCAACGCTTAAGGGAATTTGATGTGATGTAAAAAAGCACAATAAACTCCAGATAATCCAAAACACGGCAGCTAGACTCCTGACAGGCACCCCCAAATTTAAACCTATTTCCAAAGTGGTTCGCCAACTCCATTGGCTGCCGATCTGTAGCAGAGCCAAGTTTAAGACGCTCTGCATTACCTATGAATCCATCCACACAACGGGTCACAATTTTCTCAAGCAGTCTCTCTGCCCCTACATCCCCTCCAGACAACTCCGATCATCCAGCACTAATCTTCTTACTGTTCCACTTACAAAAAAAAGCGTCATGGGGTGACCGATCGTTCCTACATGCCATCACCAAACTTTGGAATAGGCTTCCCTCCAACATTAAGACCAGCCCGTCCCTTCTTGTTTTCAGGAAACAGATAAAGACCTGGCTCTTCAACCAATGATCCATATTGTCCCCTCTGCTTTTGTTTTTCTGCAGCACGGAGACACCTTTGGGTATTTGTCCGCTTTACAAATTGCATAAATAAATAAATGAATAAATAAATGTAACAGAACATCAGCAAGAACTACCCAGAATATTAGAAAATTCTATGCAGAATTAGGCAGAGACAGTTTGGGTGGAAAACTTTGAAGCCACAACTGTTTGAAGGTCCTGAAAAGGACCTACATCGTCTGAAAAGAAGTGGGAAACAAATAAACAAAATTCAAAACAGAAACGTTCTGAATCCTGAGGTAGGTCTCCTCAAAAGGAGCCCTCTGAAAGGAGATAGAACCTCAGGAATAGGGATAATTTCAGAAAACCTGACAGGTATAAGGATACTGATACATGTTCCTCTCGACCCTTTCAGATATCGTCACAGACATCCGAAAGAAGAGGACGGTCAGATCACAAAGATGATCAACACGTTCAGAATAACAAATCAAAACATCAATTCATCAAGAACAAGGTAGCAGGTCTGAAGATCAGACATGGCGAGAATACCGAGAACACAACTGAAGAACGGAGAATGGGCTCAGACAATGCTGGACAGTGCAGCAGAAGTAACAATAGCTCGCCAGAACCTAAAGGAACTTCTGGTGATAGTGGACTTGAATGAGTACATAACAGGAGAGAATGTGGACACCAGTGTTAGTACTCCACAAAGGTTATATGAAATAACACTCCGGATGGAGGGAGACATACCAAGATAAGTGAAAGCACTCTTTTGGGAGAAACTTTCAAGGGGTTATGATATACTTCTATCAGAAAGGGGACTGGCCACCAGAATTTATTGTGGAGTGCCCACATGGCGAGGACGTCATTATGCCAGCCTTCTCCAACCATATTCCAATTCACCTAAAATATACTTATGCCAGGAAATGGGCAGTTGCCCACACCCCAGCATTATACAAAAATCATGTAGGATGGGATGAGGACTCACCTCACCACAAAATACAGCTAAAAAATCAACCTACTGCACAAAGGCAGTACCCAATAAAGCAAGAAGCTAAGAAACAGGTCAGAGAGATCTTAGATCAACTTGAATATCAAGGGGTGATTGAAACATGCACCTCCTCAATTAACAATCGTTTGCTTCCTGTATCCAAACCAGACAATACATATTGTCTAGTTTTGGATTACAGACATTTGAACACTTGTTCTAAAACATTTGCAGTGCAAAATGCAAATAGTACAGCATTTAAGAATAACATTGTGCGTAAAAATATAAAACTACAGTAGACATTTCAAATGGTTTGCTTTTGTCAAAACATAGCACCTGAAAGTAGGTACTTAACAGCTTTCTCAATAATGGGAACCCAGATTCAATTTTGTCGACTCCCACAAGGGTTCAAGAACAGCCTGGGTTTATTCTCAGCAAGAGTAACAGAGCTACTACAAATTTATGATGATGAGGCATTGTCATATGTCGATGACTTCAATCTGACAGACGATGATCTGGATAGGCACTTGAACAGGGTGAGTACCATTATACTGGGCTTCGCCTCTGAGGGCTATAAATTCAACTTTAGAAAATCTGGGATTGCCACCCCTCAATGTCCTTTTCCTAGGATATGAGCTTTCAAGTGAAGGTAAGAGCCTGGCAGCTAACTTTTTAGAAAAGTGTGCGCTGCTCCAACCTCCAAAAACGCTGAAAAATCTACAGTTGATTCTAGGTTTCCTAAGTTTTGGAAGAAATTACATTCTAAATTACGCAGAAAGGATTAAACCTCTCTACGAATTTATCAAACCTGATTTTTCAATCAAAAATTGGACACAAGAATACACAGTAATATTGTGTTCACTCCAAACTAACATGTTAGCAACAAATCACTAACAAACATGTGTAAATACACGCAATTTAGTGATTGGAATAATTTTGGGTCAATGCGGATTCACCTATTTGTCATTTGAAGAGGTTGAAAAAGTACCAGTTGCATACAAATCACATTTGTATACACAAGCAGAAATGTGCTTCACTTCAACAGATAAAATTCTCACAGCAGTTCAAACCGCTGTGGCAAAAGAAAGAGCTCTAGCTCAGGGGAAACGCATTATTGTTGTGACTCCAATACAAGCCTTAGAGGCAGTTACAAAAGCGAGCCTTCCAAATCCAAAAGCTTTATATCCTAGATGGATACAATGGGTTAATTATCTTGCTGCAACAGATGTTGAATATGTTTTTGATCCTGATTTAAAAACACAAGCATTCCTGCAATATGAACATGAATGTCCTCTACCCACTGAAATTCTCCCACTTGATAAGTATGAATTTATCATTTATATTGACGGATCAGCACAACCCGCTATAGCAAGCTTACAGTGTAGTGTGCACAATCTTCAAAGGTCGCATGCGCGATGGTATCTTCCGACCTATGGTCACTAAAACTCAATCTGTAGGAGATTGTACAGCTCACCGAGCTGAACCATAAGCATTCAAATTGGCACTTGAAAATACGGATCGCGAATTCCCCACACTTATAATGTGTGATTCCTTTTACTGTGTTCAAACATATAATAAATATTTACATAATTGGCTTCAAAACGGTTTCAAAGATGCAAAAGGTGGCACAATAAAGCATAAAACGCTTTGTGAACAAGTAGTTCAGTTGCAAAACAGACTGCAAAATACTCACGTGATACACACACTGAGTCATCAACAAGATGGCGTTCACATTGCAGGTCATTTATTGGCTGATGAAGCCGCAAAGGGGGCTGTACAAACGGCTTCCGTAGATGCCATCACTCATTCAAAAATGAGAATAGACAGTGAGATATTGTTGGCTGTCAATGCTTCAAGCAAAGGCAGTGGTTCAGCATTACCAAAAAAGTTCCACTCAAGTACTCTTATGATGCAAACAACATTCCCTTTGCTCAAAACCCTGGAGTGGGGGATAATGTAATTCCAAACAAGGAACGTAGAGCAGCTTTGATTTATGAAGCACATCTTGGGGAGGGTCTCTCACGTCAGGGGATCTCTAAAACAATATAAATATTAAAAGAGATGTACTGGTGGCCTGGTATGAATACACTGCTAACCCTGGGCATATTTGGCGTAGTAGCGCTACACATAGCTACGCGAAGTGCACTTCGCACTACAGGAGCTACGAATAGCTACACAAACTGGTAGTGCACTGTGCAAAATGCTGTTTGCACTGATTGCACAGTGCCGGATATTTGTCTGCACTGTGCAATCAGTGCAAACCGCATCTTGCACAGTGCAAGCAGTTGTTTTCTGCCGCTCGAGTAGATTTGTACTCGAGCAGCAGGTTTCTCAACGTGGATTGGTAGTTTCTCATTGCGAGCGGTCCAGAGTATACGGGACCACTTGCAATGAGAAACCTGACCTCCCCGCGTTGAGAATCTCGCCGGGTGGTGTATTGGGGCTGTGTGGGTGCATTCAGTTAATGCTTTTCAGACAGTGCTGGGGACACACTTGGTGTCCTTGTGCATACCCCAGTTCAAACCGGTTGCAGGGGCATTTAGCCCTTGCTCTGGTGCAAAACTGGACAATGGAAAGGGGTGTAACCACTCCCATCCTGGGTCCTCCCATAGGTGGGAGCCTAGAGTATGCCCAACCCCTAAACTTAGTATAAGTATAAGACACTGTCCTTAGGACTTTAGATTACCCTGGATGAAGTTCTGCAACATATATCCTGGACCTTCGACATTTTCGACTAGAAGACCAAAGAAGCATCTTGCCAGTCTGCATTTCCGAGGCTCCCGCTGGATCCGGAAGGATTTGTGACACAGGACACAGACTTCCACACATCTCCGAGGCCGAGACGAGATCACAGCAAAGCTGAGACCCAAAGCCATCACGAGAGACGTGGAACCAGCGCCCCTGGACACCGTGCACATTTGCTAGTGCATCAGCTTCCCGAGATTTCCCGAAGTTGTGCATGGGCTACTTGTAGTCCAAGCCCCAAGCACCATTTGCACTGAAGATTGTGGGCCTACACTCCACGAGTGTTCCGTGTAGGGGTGGGCGGAATTTGCATAATAGCGTTACGTAAATCTCCGCGAAATGGTAAAAAAACTCCGCAAACATGCAGAAATTCTGCAAACACGCGTAATTGCATGTTCGCAATGCTTTTTTACTGTTCGCAATCTCTGTTTGCGTGCTCGGGGGGAAATATCTTGTCTCACAAACATGTATTTTGAGACCGCGTACAAGCAAAAACACAGTCGCGTAACACAGAATTTTGGGTGATTTCGCGTTCTCCGCGGAACGTGAAATTACCGAAATTCCGCGAGCAGAACGGAATTTACCGCCCAAGCCTAGCTCCGTGGGCCCACTTCTAGCATTTCCGCTTGAAGATCCTTTGCGATACATGGTCCGTTGACTGGTGGGTCTCCACGAAGATAACTTCTGTTTTTTGGACTTTCCTGGGTGCTCCAGACGTGCCCTGACTCCCTTCCAAAAGGTTAGTCCCTCAGACCTTGCTGGTCTGCACCAAAGCCAAATTTTGCTTTCTGTGTGGCTTCCTGTTGCCAAGGTTTGTTGGGTCTAATCCGGAAACTGACACTGCAGCACTCAACATCCTTTGTGGGACAGCTCGAATCCATCTCCTCATCTTCCTTGACACCTCCTGGTCCTAGTGGCTGAAGAGTCAAGCTTCACCTTCTTCAACTGAAATCACCCAACATTAGTTGGCATCATCTCCTTGCCTTGCTGGTCACTGGCTAGTGATCTAGACTCTGTCCCCTCTGCTTTCAGGTTCTTCAAATCTTTGATTGACCCTTGGATTCATCCGGACACTTTCCACTTCTTGCCTGCAGCGCTTCTTCGCAGCTCGCCATAGGAAACGACGATGATGTCCGACACGAAAAAACACCTATGCACCCGGCTTCCTTGGGTGAGGTAACAAGAGTACTCTGGTGCTCCCATGGCTCTTCTCTTTCAAACTGTCTAGTTCTAAAGGGGTTTGTTCTTAGTCCACTCCTAAGTGTTCCTAGTCTGTAATTTTCCAACCGTGACTTTCCCCATAAATGCAAATGGTGATTTGCGGCTGTGTTTAGACACTGCACGCGTCCCCTGTGGGTCCCCTGTGTCACTACCTTGGGTGGTACCTGGTGGCCCCAGCAGTTATAAAGGCTCTAGGCCTTGTATCTTTGTCAGTCGTGGTTCTTTACCACTTTCTTAGAAAATGGTTTGTGGTGCCCCTAGGGATAATCATATACTGTGCTAATTTACTGTGTGCTAAATAAGTTTATGTTATGTACTTTTGCCTCTAGCATCATAAAGAGACTAAATGAGTGTGATTAGAATAAATACATGCATTTTAAATATATACCTGGTGTGTTTCTCCTTTCATTTGGTCATTACATGAGATTATAGACTGGTAAAACAAGCTGCTTTACATTCCTTCAAGACTGAAAGCTGCTCTCCACAGCTACCACTAGGATAGCTTTCTATAAGGTTCTCTTTAACCTACCATCAATAAAGGGTCGTTTGGACTGGTGCAAGGTGCCCACTAGAATAGTGGACAGCATATGCCAGGCCAACTTCTCACACCTGGTCAGAATGTAGTGTGCCAATCGCGGATGTGCCAATAAAGACTCGCAAATCTTTTATAACAGTTCGAGCATCAGCCGAGCAATGAAGCCACATCCATAGGAACCTTGACTTAGTGTTTATGGGATTGCATTTGTCCAAAAGGATGCCTGTGTGTAGGTAGTCTAATGCTGTTTAACAATGGTGTTTGTACTGAGCAGGCTACTTCGTAGTCTGATGTCTGCTGGCATTCTGCACTAAGCTGTCTATTGCAGTCCCTGCAGTTATTGATGAAGATGTGAGATGGGAATTAGGCCTGGGCTTTGGACTACAATACGCTCACATAGTTTGCGCAACTACGCGCATTACACGTAGCACAGTGCAAAAATGCATAGCGGGCATTTTTTTGCTTGCTCGCGGTCCTCAACGTCAAGCTGGCGACCACGAGCGAGCAAAATAACATCCCAGCGAGACTTTTTCCTCGTTCGCAATCAGCAACATCAAGTTGCCGATCGCGAGCGTCCTAAGTTTACAACTCCTAAGGTGAGAAAAATCCTAACTTCAAGACTTTCGGTATTCACAGAAGGCATTTAGGAGTCCTAAAGTTAGATGAGTAAGTGCCTTCTGTGAATACCAAAATGAGTAAGTGCCTTCTGTGAATACCAAAATGGTAGTAAGTTTAGTATTTTGTCTTAAGTTAGTTCTGTGAATTGTGCCCTGTTTCCTTATCTCTAGCTGGTCTTTTTCAAACTCCAGCTGTTTCTCTCTCCTCTCCTGGGAGGTGACCCTCCTATGAGAGGAAGCATAAGTTCCTACTGATGAGCCAGAATGATCAGATTCCACTGAAGGTGATCTGGATCTTCTGAGCCCACCACCAACTCTTCCTCGGGGGTTCAAAGAGAGGGCCCTGCTGGCCATCTTCATCTCCAGTTGGAGCTGAGTTCTCCAGATCTAGCTCATTGTCACCTTCCTGCTCAACTTCAAAGTCTGAGCCCAGTGGATTGGTGCCACTGGCCTCTTCCTCTTCCACAGTTAAGTCCACCCCACTGCATACCCTTTCAGGCTGTGAAGCCTTTCTCTAGTCATCAAGCATCAACACCTCTCTGAGATGTTGGGTGGTTGCATTTATTGGTGTCTTTAGTTTCCTCATAGTACACAGAGCCCTTAATTCAGAAAAAGGGAATGTGTCATACTTGGATGTCTGTAACATACTGACATCTGGCAGGGACACACTAGGTCCCGCTCCTAAAGACATAACTAGTGAGGTGTGGTGTATGCACTACCTACTCTAGTTGGGTACCTACTAGACTCTCTTGAGTTGTAGAAAGGGTGTGCTCAAACCCTTGACACACAACTCTAAGTTCAGTAGAACTTACTGTATTTAAGCTTGTATTATATGTACTTCTGGTACCTTTAGTGGGTTTTCAAATAATCACACACTTGAGATTATCTGGTAAAACAATGGCAAGCTGGAATCCCACACGCTGCACACCAATGTCAGAAGTTGGCCTGGCACATGCTGTCCACTATTCTAGTTGGCACCTTGCACCAGTCCAAATGACCCCTTATTGATGGTAGGTTAAAGACAACCTCCTAGTGGTAGCTGTGGAGAGTAGCCTTCAGGCTAAGTCTTGAAGGAATGTAAAGCAGCTTGTTTTACCAGTCTATAATCTCATGTAATGACCAAAACCCCACCAGGTATATATATAACATATATGTATTTATTCTAAACACACTCCTTTAGTCTCTTTATGAGGCTAGATATAAAAGTACATAACAAAAAACTTATTTAGCACACAGTAAATTAGCACAGTATATGATTAGCCCTAGGGGCGTCCCAAACCATATACTAAGAAAGTGGTCTAAGAACCATGGCGGACATAGATACAAGCCTTAGAGCCTTTAGAACTGCTGGGGCCACCAAGAACAACCCAAGGTAGTGACACAGGGAACACTTAGCAGAGGACTAGAAACTAAGTATGGGTGGAAAATCCGTTACGCTCGCAGATTTTGCGGATTTTCGGTAAATTCGCAATCCGCGAGATTTGCGAATTTCCCGCAAAATCCGCAAATTCGCACGCAGCGGATTTTTCTTTTCTTGGTGATACAATTTTGCGGCGCGCGGCGTTTATCATCGTTTGCCGAGTTGTTTTTCTCGATATTTTGCGAGTGCTGCGCCATTTTGGATCTTGCTGCGGGATCCCGCGGGAATTTGGCAAGCGCGATTACGTAATCGCGGCTTGCCAACTTTTGCAGTGATCGTTTGTCAACGCGAGTACGCCGAGATCACGTCTCGCGGTACTTCGCAATTGCGAGCTTTGAGATGCGGCGAGCAGCAACAATCTCGCACACGCAAAAATATAAAATTTGCAATTCTGCACAAGAAATCCACCAGCAAGCAGCATAAACCTTCTTGAAATGATGATTTTTATATGAATAACTCCTTAGGTTGACATTTGCCTGCACTTTTTTAGCGAGGAGTCCATTTTGGGGAGGGGGAGAGGGAGGGAGGAAGGAAGTGCCCCACAGTCTTCAACTTCCTGTTCCTGTCCAGCAGGCTCCTCCCAGTGCTTTGTCCATCTCCTGGTCACTTTTCATTTGGATCTGGAGCTAGAAGGATTACTTTTTGTGGATGCTGCTGGATATTTGGATTTGAGGCCTTTTTGACTTTCTTTGGATCACTTTTGGATTAGAAATTTTACAAGTAAGTTTGTTTGGGGCATTACAGTTGCAGCAACTACAATTTTGGAATTTTCGATTTTTGGGCTGTTTTGGGGCCTTTTGCCGAGGGGTACTCAGTGGTGGGTGGACTGAGTCTTTCTGTGGGGTGTCTTGAACTCAAACATCATGGAGGGCATGGATGGATTGGGATTGTGCAGATTTTTCAGTGATTTTCGTTTTTTGGGGCTGTACTTGTGGGCTTTTCACCAGGGGTATTTGAGTCTAGCATGGGCCTAGTCTTTCTGTGGGGTGTCTTGAACTTAAACATCATGGAGGGCATGGATGGAATGGGATTGTGCTGATTTTTCAGTTATTTTCGTTTTTTGGGGCTGTACTTGTGGCCTTTTCACCAGGGGTATTGAGTCTAGCATGGGCCTAGTCTTTTTGTGGGGTGTCTTGAACTTAAACATCATGGATGGCATGGATGGAATGGGATTGTGCTGATTTTTCAGTGTTTTTCGATTTTTGGGGGTGTTCATGGGGAGGGACAGGCCATGTGGCTGGGGGCCATTTAGAGTGCTGCTACAGGCCCTGGCCATGTGCTGGGAGGCAAGTGGCCATTTTGAATGCAGGCATTGTTGTTAGGCCTGCAACCATTTTGCCTACTTTTAAACCTTTATGCCCAGGGGTAGTGAGTCTTGCGGGCCTAGTCTTTCTGTGGGGTGTCTTGAATTTAAACATCATGGAGGGCATGGATGGAATGGGATTGTGCAGATTTTTCAGTGATTTTCGTTTTTGGGGGCTGTACTTGTGGCCTTTTCACCAGGGGTATTTGAGTCTAGCATGGGCTTAGTCTTTCTGTGGGGTGTCTTGAACTTAAACATCATGGAGGGCATGGATGGAATGGGATTGTGCTGACTTTTCTGTGTTTTCGATTTTTGGGTCTGTACTTGTGGCCTTTTCACCAGGGGTATTGAGTCTAGCATGGGCCTAGTCTTTTTGTGGGGTGTCTTGAACTTAAACATCATGGATGGCATGGATGGAATGGGATTGTGCTGATTTTTCAGTGTTTTTCGATTTTTGGGGGTGTTCATGGGGAGGGACAGGCCATGTGGCTGGGGGCCATTTTGAGTGCTGCTACAGGCCCTGGCCATGTGCTGGGAGGCAAGTAGCCATTTTGAATGTAGGCATTGTAGTTAGGCCTGCAACCATTTTGCCTACTTTTCAACCTTTATGCCCAGGGGTAGTGAGTCTTGCATGGGCCTAGTCTTTCTGTGGGGTGTCTTGAACTTAAACATCATGGAGGGCATGGATGGAATGGGATTGTGCTGATTTTTCAGTGATTTTCGTTTTTTGGGGCTGTACTTGTGGCCTTTTCACCAGGGGTATTGAGTCTAGCATGGGCCTAGTCTTTTTGTGGGGTGTCTTGAACTTAAACATCATGGAGGGCATGGATGGAATGGGATTGTGCTGATTTTTCTGTGTTTTCCGATTTTTGGGGGCGTTCATGGGGAGGGACAGGCCATGTGGCTGGGGGCCATTTTGAGTGCTGCTACAGGCCCTGACCATGTGCAGGGAGGCAAGTGGCCATTTTGAATGCAGGCATTGTTGTTAGGCCTGCAACCATTTTGCCTACTTTTCAACCTTTATGCCCAGGGGTAGTGAGTCTTGCATGGGACTAGTCTTTCTGTGGGGTGTCTTGAATTTAAACATCATGGAGGGCATGGATGGAATGGGATTGTACTGATTTTTCAGTGATTTTCGTTTTTGGGGGCTGTACTTGTGGCCTTTTCACCAGGGGTATTGAGTCTAGCATGGGCCTAGTCTTTTTGTTGGGTGTCTTGAACTTAATCATCATGGATGGCATGGATGGAATGGGATTGTGCTGATTTTTCAGTGTTTTTCGATTTTTGGGGGTGTTCATGGGGAGGGACAGGCCATGTGGCTGGGGGCCATTTTGAGTGCTGCTACAGGCCCTGGCCATGTGCTGGGAGGCAAGTGGCCATTTTGAATGCAGGCATTGTTGTTAGGCCTGCAACCATGTTGCCTACTTTTCAACCTTTATGCCCAGGGGTAGTGAGTCTTGCATGGGCCTAGTCTTTCTGTGGGGTGTCTTGAATTTAAACATCATGGAGGGCATGGATGGAATGGGATTGTGCAGATTTTTCAGTGATTCTCGTTTTTGGGGGCTGTACTTGTGGCCTTTTCACCAGGGGTATTTGAGTCTAGCATGGGCTTAGTCTTTCTGTGGGGTGTCTTGAACTTAAACATCATGGAGGGCATGGATGGAATGGGATTGTGCTGATTTTTCAGTGATTTTCGTTTTTTGGGGCTGTACTTGTGGCCTTTTCACCAGGGGTATTAAGTCTTGCATGGGCCTAGTCTTTCTGTGGGGTGTCTTGAACTTAAACATCATGGAGGGCATGGATGGAATGGGATTGTGCTGATTTTGCAGTGTTTTTCGATTTTTGGGAGTGTTCATGGGGAGGGACAGGCCATGTGGCTGGGGGCCATTTTGAGTGCTGCTACAGGCCCTGGCCATGTGCTGGGAGGCAAGTAGCCATTTTGAATGTAGGCATTGTTGTTAGGCCTGCAACCATTTTGCCTACTTTTCAACCTTTATGCCCAGGGGTAGTGAGTCTTGCATGGGCCTAGTCTTTCTGTGGGGTGTCTTGAATTTAAACATCATGGAGGGCATGGATGGAATGGGATTGTTCTGATTTTTCAGTGATTTTCGTTTTTGGGGGCTGTACTTGTGGCCTTTTCACCAGGGGTATTGAGTCTAGCATTTGCCTAGTCTTTTTGTGGGGTGTCTTGAACTTAAACATCATGGAGGGCATGGATGGAATGGGATTGTGCTGATTTTTCTGTGTTTTTCGATTTTTGGGGGTGTTCATGGGGAGGGACAGGCCATGTGGCTGGGGGCCATTTTGAGTGCTGCTACAGGCCCTGACCATGTGCAGGGAGGCAAGTGGCCATTTTGAATGCAGGCATTGTTGTTAGGCCTGCAACCATTTTGCCTACTTTTCAACCTTTATGCCCAGGGGTAGTGAGTCTTGCATGGGCCTAGTCTTTCTGTGGGGTGTCTTGAATTTAAACATCATGGAGGGCATGGATGGAATGGGATTGTTCTGATTTTTCAGTGATTTTCGTTTTTGGGGGCTGTACTTGTGGCCTTTTCACCAGGGGTATTGAGTCTAGCATGGGCCTAGTCTTTTTGTGGGGTGTCTTGAACTTAAACATCATGGATGGCATGGATGGAATGGGATTGTGCTGATTTTTCAGTGTTTTTCGATTTTTGGGGGTGTTCATGGGGAGGGACAGGCCATGTGGCTGGGGGCCATTTTGAGTGCTGCTACAGGCCCTGGCCATGTGCAGAGAGGCAAGTGGCCATTTTGAATGCAGGCATTGTTGTTAGGCCTGCAACCATTTTGCCTACTTTTCAACCTTTATGCCCAGGGGTAGTGAGTCTTGCATGGCCCTAGTCTTTCTGTGGGGTGTCTTGAATTTAAACATCATGGAGGGCATGGATGGAATGGGATTGTGCAGATTTTTCAGTGATTTTCGTTTTTGGGGGCTGTACTTGTGGCCTTTTCACCAGGGGTATTTGAGTCTAGCATGGGTCTAGTCTTTCTGTGGGGTGTCTTGAACTTAAACATCATGGAGGGCATGGATGGAATGGCATTGTGCTGATTTTTCAGTGATTTTCGTTTTTGGGGTCTGTACTTGTGGCCTTTTCACCAGGGGTATTTGAGTCTAGCATGGGCCTAGTCTTTCTGTGGGGTGTCTTGAACTTAAACATCATGGAGGGCATGGATGGAATGGGATTGTGCTGATTTTTCTGGTTTTTATTTTTTTATTTTTTTGGGGTGTATAACTGAACTGATGTTCCTCTGTCTTCCATTGTTTTTAGGTGCACAAGACTCAAGAAAGCCACCAGTGCCAGGAAGAAGTCCTGCAGCGGTGTGTTTGTGCAGCATAACGTCACGCGACGTCACGTCTGGCCTCAGACAACTCTACAATTCGTGCAACTGCGGCCTGCTGTCTGACCTGCTCTGAAGAAGATGGCCCCAAAAAAAGGTCTCCGTAGCTCCTCTAGCAAGAAAGTTGCTAGTAAGGAGCAGAAGAAGCAAGTTACCAAGGAGGCTGGTGTGCCAACCGCCACGTTTTTTGGGAGCAAAAAAAAAGTACGCCTGCTGCAGCAGGATCTGCTGGGGACCAAGCTGGGAGCAGCACCCCCGCTCCAATGGGTTCAGTACCTCCACCACCACGCCAACTTAAGTCAAAGCCCTTGAGTGCTTCAGAGGCAGTCAGTGTACTTCTCCAATCACCATCGACCAGTGATGTTGGCTCATCGCAAGAAAGTAGCAACAATGTTCCTGAATCAACACAGGTTGTTGTAACTCATCTGACAAGTGTTGAACAACCACAGCCGCAACAACAACATGTGCAAGTAGTACAAGCCCAAGTACATGTGGAAGGAGAGGCAGCGCAAGGAGATGCGCAAGCAGAGGTGCATGGAGGGTCACAAGTGCCCACAATAGTTGTTCCTCCCGAAGTAGGGGCACATCAGGAAATTGACAATCAGACCGAGATATCATTTGAGGAAGCCACTCCTCCTGATGATCATTCATTGTCTTCCACATCCCTAGCAAGGAAAAGATCAAGGGGGGTGTCTACATCTTCTTCAAGCCCACCTCCTACTGATGATCTGGATGACGATTGGGTACCACCACGGCAGCCTGAGAGTGAGGCACACCATGATCTGACAAAGATACCTAAGCGTAAAAGGAAGGTCGTCGAAAAACTCATAGCTATGGAGTGTGATGAGGCTCAACAAGAAGTGACGCATACTGCTGCTGATGAAGCCTCTCACGACGACGACCCAGTCATCATAAAGGTCACTGCAGCCCCAGCGGGCATGCAGCAAAGAGACATTTTGACCCTATCCCGAGAAGCTGCTGAGCGTGATGATGATGTCGACGAGGAGTCAATGGAAACACAACAATCATTGGATTTGGAGTTAACTAGTACACCAACACCTACGGCTTCCATATTTCTTCCTCGCAAGAAGGGACTTCCATCCACCTCGACCTCAATTAGTGGTGGTGAAAGTGCAAAACGTACTGAAGTTCGGCAATCCACATCCTCCACTTCATCTGGCATTAGCAGCAGGACCACCACCACCAGTATCGCCGCCTCCTCCAGCCCCCAAAGACATTTCAAGTCTCCAGTTTGGGACTTCTTTAGTGTTTGCCCAAGAATGGAAAACGTAGCCATTTGTAGCATTTGTAAGCTTCGAGTTAGTCGTGGTAAGTTTGGTACCAACTATGGTACCGGAGGCCAGAGAGGTCATCTTAGGAAAGCGCACCCTGTCCAATGGTTTGCGCACCTAGAGGCGGTCAAGGAAGCCCGAATTGCACGTAATGAAAATGTTGATTTTTCATCTGATGATGACGAGGAGGAAGAAGACGATTCAAACACTTCACTTACACCCAGTACCCCTGTCAGCAGCACACCCCATGTGAGCCACACTAAGTGTGTGGGAGAGAGTGAGACATCAATGCGGAAAAGTTAATCAGCGAGCGTAACTGGGTCGAAGATATCATCATCATCCCGTAAATCCTTGGTCCAGGGCAACATTAAAAAGATGTTGTTTACAGAAGCGCAATATGAACGCAACCACCCACTGACACGTCTGTATAACACTAAGCTGGCTAAAATGCTAGCTCTGGACCTTCTCCCTTTTTCTTTTGTAGAAGGGGTTGGTTTTCTAGAATTAGTGGCAGCGCTCTGCCCTAAATGGAAGGTTCCTAGCCGGTTCTATTTTGCCCGAGTTGTGGTTCCAGCACTACATGAAGATGTTCTGAAGGTGATTGGGGCAGCTTTGCAGAAGAGTGCCATTCACACTATACATCTGACAACAGACATGTGGACCAGTGGCGCAGGCGCTGATTACATGTGCATCACTGCACACTGGGTCTCTTTTTCAGGGGCTAAAGCAAAGCTAAACGCAGGTGTTGACGCGGACATTGTTTTTAAAGCTGCTCGGAAACATGCAACACTAGCCATGTTTGGTTTGGAGAAACGTCACACAGCAGAAATCATTTTGGATGTCTTTAACACAAAGGTCCTTAAGTGGCTGTCCCCCAAAAAACGCCAGGTTGGTTATGTTTCCACGGACAATGGCGCCAATATAGTTAAGGCCATGAGGCTGGGTCAGTATTTCAGAGTGCCGTGTTTGGCGCACTGTATAAACCTGGTTGTCCAAAAATTCTTGGGTAATAAAGACAGTGCAGCGTACAGAGTATTGGACACCTGCCGAAAAATGTGCAACCATTTCAGCCATTCTTTTAAGGCCCGGAAGCAGCTGAGGAGCCTGCTATATCAACGTCAAATGCCAGTGAAAGCACTCATCCAGGAGGTGGTAACACGTTGGAACTCAACCTTCTACATGCTTGAGCGTCTGTATGAGCAGTATACGGTACTCGATCAATATTTCTAAACAGAGGGTACAGCTCAGGAGGACCTGAGGATGGGTGCGGCGCAATGGAACATAATTCAAAGCCTGACACGCATGCTTCGTCCTTTTGAGTTCTTCACGCTTGCAGTCAGCAAGGAGGACTGTAATTTGGGAAAAGCTATCCCATTGTTGTACATGCTGGAGCACCAACTGAAGGAGGCGTGTTCTGTGTTTGAAAAAGATGTAAAAAACCAAGACTCTTTTGTTCTGGCTGAGAAATTATTAGAGCTCCTACAAGGTGATGAACGTCTTAAAATGATCCACTCAGAACAGCATTACATTTGTGCTACTATTCTGGATCCACGCTACAAAAAGGCGCTGGCAGGCCAAGCATTCTTTCCTTTTGATGATGAACATGTTCCAAAGTACAAACGTTGGCTAGCCTTGTCAGCCAAGAGGTTTGAAAGAGAACGGCAGAAAATTGAAGGAAATGGCAGTACATCAGCATCAGCAGGCCATCCCCAGTCAAAACAATCCACTTCTGCACCTGTGGCTGTGGCACAAGTGACCTCTCAGCCGTTAAAGACACCGGCAACCGGATCATCTGCGCCAGACACAACAGAAACATTGGAGGCTGAAGAGGATTGGCTAGCTCGGCTTGGGTTTGGTTCTCAAAAGGTCAGAGGCACAGCAACAGCTAAGCAAAGTGGAGGAACCTTGGATGAGGACCTTGAGTCGATGGTGAAGGACTATCTGAATGACTCAACAGAGGCCTATGTTAATGCTGACCCATTGGCGTATTGGCATGGGAAAAAAGAATTGTGGCCACAGCTCACCAACCTGGCTTTAAACTACTTGTCTTGCCCACTCGCAAGTGTGTCTTCTGAACGTGTTTTCAGTGCTGCTGGTGGCATTGTAACTTCCAAACGGAGCCGCCTCTCGCCCAAAAATGTGGAGAGGTTAACAATGATCAAGATGAATCAGCACCTCATACCACCAGATTTCAGAGTACGAGAAAGCGCGCCGGATGAAGACGAGGTGGCCAGCAACATAGATGAGGGAATTTCTACTCTGTCAGGTGACACTGAGCTCACCCTGCCTGAATTCGCAGAGTATGATGACGAAGCCTTATTCTTATTCCTGGACCGTGATACCGAGCCCTGAAAATAAGACAACGAATCAATAACTTTCTTTTTCGTCCTTATTCACTTTTATTGTGTCTGTCTTTCTTTGTTTTGCACAGTTAATAGATTTCAAACTTTAATCAGATAATCACAAAAACAAGCCCATCAGCAGAACTGTCTTCACTTGTTTGCTAATTGATTTGAAGGTGCCGCAGTCTGCATTCCTCAGGTTCACAAGTTCAGAAGAACATGCTCCTCTATCCTCCTCCTCCAGACTCCTATTTCCATCAAAGCAGAGGGCTGGTTTACGCCCAATGAAGAAAGACTCAGCACTTGTGGGGGTGTTGTTCTACCTCTTTGCAGGTGAGTTGACGGCTCTGGGACCATTGTTGAGAAGCTCTAATACCGGATAAAAGTGGTTTGGACCAAATCCGAGGCGCACATTTTTTAGTGTTTTTGCTGACTTGCTTGCCTTTGAGGTGCTCTTAGGGGGGGTTCTGTCTGTTTGTGGGTGAGTTTCGGGGTCTGTCAGCACTGCTGGGACACTCTAATCTTGATTGCATTTGCTTTTCAGGAAATCCGTGGTGGCAACCCCGACTTATGGCCTAGCTACGCAGCGCGTTTGGACCGAAGGCCGAGAAATATTGTAAGTAGGAGATGTTGCTTTTGGCCTGTTTGGGGGTGTTATGCTTTTTGGCGGGTGGGTTGGCGGGTCTTGGGGCATTCCTGGGAAGGTCTAATATCGGGTAGAAGTGGTTGGGACAAAATCCAGGCCGATTTTTTTTTTGCTATTTCTGACATTTTGCTCAATGTAGCGTTTTCGGGGGCCTGTTTGGGGGGCTTCCCGGTGTTTGTGGGTGAGTTTCGGGGTCTGGGAGCACTGCTGGGACACTCTAATCTTGATTGCATTTGCTTTTCAGGAAATCCGTGGTGGCAAACCGGACCTATGGCCTAGCTACGCAGCGCGTTTGGACCGAAGGCCGAGAAATATTGTAAGTAGGAGATGTTGCTTTTGGCCTGTTTGGGGGTGTTATGCTTTTTGGCGGGTGGGTTGGCGGGTCTTGGGGCATTCCTGGGAAGGTCTAATACCGGGTAGAAGTGGTTGGGACAAAATCCAGGCCAATTTTTTTTTGCTATTTCTGACATTTTGCTCAATGTAGCGTTTTTGGGGGCCTGTTTGGGGGGCTTCCTGGTGTTTGTGGGTGGGTTTCGGGGTCTGGGCGCACTGCTGGCTATATATACTTTACTTTGCAAGAGGTTTGAAGCAAATCCATGGTGGCAGAGGGGAGTTAGGGCCTAGCTGCAGAGCGCGTGCGGAGTGATTTGGGAAATTTGGAAAAAAATGACAAAGTCCCCATTTTTGTACTTTTGCTCTTTGGCTGTTTGGGGGTCTTCTACTCGTTTTCTCCTGGGTTGATGGCTCTGGGGCCATTGCTGGGAAGCTCTAATACCGATAAAAGTGGTTTGGACAAAATCCACGCCGATTTTTTTTGTTGCTATTTCTGACATTTTGCTCAATGTAGCATTTTTGGGGGCCTGTTTGGGGGACTTCCTGGTGTTTGTGGGTGAGTTTCGGGGTCCGGGAGCACTGCTGGGACACTCTAATCTTGATTGCATTTGCTTTTCAGGAAATCCGTGGTGGCAAACCGGACCTATGGCCTAGCTACGCAGCGCGTTTGGACCGAAGGCCGAGAAATATTGCAAGTATGAGATTTTGCTTTTGGCCTGTTTGGGGGTGTTATGCTTTTTGGCGGGTGGGTTGGCGGGTCTTGGGGCATTCCTGGGAAGGTCTAATACCGGGTAGAAGTGGTTGGGACAAAAGCCTTGCGGAAAAGCCTTTTGGCACTTTTTGTAACTTAGGGTTCGTTAGGGTTAGCCCTAGCAGCAGGATTGCATGTGTTTCGGGGTGTTCTAGATTTTTGCAACTGAATTCTGGGGTCTTAGAGCACTCGTGAGAATGTGTAATTTTGGTTGCAAGTCATTTGAAGAAAATCCATGGTGGGAAAGGGGGGATTTGGCATAGTTAAAGAAAGCCTTTGCCACTATTCTTAACTTAGGGTTCGTTAGGGTTAGCAGTATTTCTATTGCAGGTGTTTGGGGGGGCGGTTTTCGAGTCTTGGAGAGATGCTGGCTATGGATACTTTTGCTTGGTTGCTTTCAAGTGGTTTGAATGCAATCCACGGTGGGTAAGGGGGTACTTGGGCCTACTTTTACTTTCAAAGTACATTTTGTCACCAGTTTTCTGCTAGGCCTCGTTTTTTGAGATTTGATTGGGGGTCTTCTACATTTTTGCGACTGGCTTTAGTAAGGGTCTGGGTGGGAGCACTGCTGGGAAGATCTAATTTTGTTCTAAAACAAAGTTTACAGTATACCTAGCTTGAGGGGAAAGATCCGCTACATTAATTTGCCCATACTTATTTATCCTTCAAAAGGTGACTCAGACAGAGTACGCACTTTCAAAAATATTGTACTGTCTACTAGGAAAATCAAAGTGTGACTTTTTGCACTCCACAGCCTACATACCTTATATTTATTTATCAGTGGTGTTGTACTATTATATCACTTCCTGTTTTTCGTTGAATAATTACAGGCCGGGTTTCAGTCTGTGCAATGGGGAAAAAAGGATGGAGTCAGGCTTCACATTAGCGAGCCACAATTCAGCATCAGGCAGGCAGTGGACAGGGTGTCTTCTGGTCACCAACATTGATGGACGAAGCGTCAGCTGCAATGGAGGAGTGCCGCTAATGAGAGGAATTTTTTTCTGCATGCAACTTACTTACCAAATTCAACAGGACAACTACAACAACATACAGATACAGTATCCTTTGTGTTTTTCTCTGACTGTGACTGCATTTCTTGGATCTCTCTCTGCTTCTAAATTGATCCCTTAACACATCACTTAGTCCACTCCACAATCACATCTGCACCACACATAGTCATTTGTAAGTGCTCCTACGTAATTCGCAAGTCGCAGCATGCCCCATCCCGTAGAGGACTGGGATGGCCCCAATGATGAAGCATGTCACCAAGGGGCAACCCTGGTGAGTGAGGGGACACCTAGAAAAAGAGCAATTTCTCCTTTTCTATCTACTATACCTTCCAGACCAACCCCGTCGAGTGTTGTGAATGGATTTATAGTGACCAGCAAGGCTCTCAGGTATCTGGCAACAGAGACCTTATGTTGAATATAGTTATCAATATTTCCACACACACCCTGTACTGTCGCATTCGTTCTTCCACAGTTGTCGAAAGTACTACTTAGTTTTCACTGACATGCATGCAGTAGTGCATGCACTTTCAAAGATTGATGGATAGGTTTGTAGCCAAAGATTTGTTTATGTTCAATTGTTTGTCCATGCTGTGCTTTTTTTACAGGGTGTCTTCTGGTGACCAACATCGATGGACGAAGCGTCGGCTGCAATGGAGGAGTGCCGCTAATAAGAGGATTTTTTTTCTGCAGGCAACTTACCACTTTCAACAGGACATCTACAACAACATACAGATACAGTATCCATTGTGTTTTTCTCTGACTGTGACTGCATTTCTTGGATCTCTCTCTGCTTCTAAATTGATCCCTTAACACATCACTTAGTCCACTCCACAATCACATCTGCACCACACATAGTCATTTGTAAGTGCTCCTACGTAATTCGCAAGTCGCAGCACGCCCCAGCCCGTAGAGGACTGGGATGGCCCCAATGATGAAGCATGTCACCAAGTGGCAACCCTGGTGAGTGAGGGGACACCTAGAAAAAGAGCAATTTCTCCTTTTCTATCTACTATACCTTCCAGACCAACCCCATTGAGTGTTGTGAATGGATTTATAGTGACCAGCAAGGCTCTCAGGTATCTGGCAACAGAGACCTTATGTTGAATATAGTTATCAAGAATTCCACACACGCCCTGTACTGTCGCATTCTTTCTTCCACAGTTGTCGAAAGTACTACTTACTTTTCACTGACATGCATGCAGTAGTGCATGCACTTTCAAAGATTGATGGATAGGTTTGTACCCAAAGATGTGTTTATGTTCACAATTGTTTGTCCATGCTGTGCTATTTTTTCTTGTCTCCCAAAACCTTTCCCAAAAACCCCCGTACCCATCCATTTTTTAAATCCTAACCCTCTTCCCCCGGGCTGTGTGTTTTTGATTGATGTGTGACTAAATTACAGCAATAAATCCACACACTTGCTGGGGAGGATAAGGTGATAGCAACAGGCTGGTGAAGAAATCCGAGGATATATTCTTACTCTGCTTGACAAAGACCCATGGCTAATGTCAGAGAACTTCAACCGAATTAGTTATACTTTACCATTTGTTAGGCTACAATGTGGCACTGTTCTAGTGTACTTCTGTCACCTGCTATATTCTCTATTGTACCGTTGTATTGCTCAGGAGGACAAACCAGATTTCATTTTCTTTTTTTTCATAGGCATGCAACTGCCACTGTGTCACACCACTAGTACCACCGCTATGAGGAAATTTTATCCGCCCAGGATTGCCAACCTTATTCGCTGTTTCCCGTGGAGCCAGCCTTGGGCCTAGCCCTACTTGCAAACAGAAATTACAGGTAAGATAGGCGTTTGGTTGGAGGTAGTATAATGGAGTATTAGGAGAGACGAGAGATTGGATTGACGGTAGTACTACTAAAGTCCTAGGACTATTCAGGAAAACAAACTTACTGTTAAACCCCCACCCACCAGACTCAAAAGCAGTAAAAAACAGGTATGGTCAGATAAAGTTTCAAAAAGTATATTTTTATAGCCCTAACAAAATAATCTCCCGCAAGACCCTCCCTAACCCCAACGATTGTCCTTCAAAAGTCCCCAAAAAACCCAACTCCCAATTCCCACCCCCCAAAAGTCTCTAAAAAAGGGGCGAGGGACACTATGGCAGGGTGCTGTTGGATTTAGCAGCCAGGGCATCATGCTCCTTGCGGAGGGTGGCAAGTTCGAAGCGGAGGCCCTCCACCGAGTTCTTATAGTTATGGACCTCCTGCTCCAGGTAGGACAGTCAGAGGGATAAGCGGCGCCGGTGTGCCTTGCAAATCCTGTGAGGGGCAGCTGCTTTCTTTGCTGCTCGGCGGTGGCGTTTGGCTTTGGTAGCCCGGCTCCGTACCGCTGGAGCACTGCGCTGGCTGGCAGCCCGCACGGAGGAGGATGCAGCTGTCCCAGTGGACGTTGTTGTTGTACCAGACTGCGTCTCCTCCTCCTCCAGGGCCACCAGCCGCCGATATTCAGCGACAGTGGCATCCAGCCTCCGTTGCCGGGCCATTCGAGCCAGCTCCTTCCTCCTTGATGGTGTGTTGGATTTGGAAGGAGCAACTACATGAAGAAAGAAAGACATAGTCTGTAACCAATGCTCCTTAAGATTAACACAAAATGATTGAGCAGAAAGTTGTCACATTACAAGTAGCAAATTGAAAGCACAGTACATAACTATTGAGGACAGTATCTATGTAACCTCCGACTTCTTCATCCTTGCTCTAACATTAGTGGGAGTTTAAGGAACAAATTCTACGAGCACTATGGACTTCCATTACAGTCGACTATGACAGTACACCACTCGTATTCTTCTTCTTCTCTCTTGTTTAGGAAAATTGGTACGTTATCTTATGCAAGCCACCATAATGCCAGCACAGTGAACTTGCACCCGAGAAAAACAGACGCACACCATGGTGAGTGAGACAGACTTGCGTTACTGTACCGGTCCAGTACATGCAGGTGGTGAAGCTCTTACTTTTCTATTACGGGTGGCACTGAGAATACTCTGTTAAAAGGGCTACTGCTTAATTAATTTAGCTTTCACCCTACAGTGCAAATGAGTATTAGAAAAGGAAAATGAAGAAGCTAAATTATCTGATTATCTATCACTTCACATGGGATGTATTTGATGACATATGGGATGACTTTAGGTGCTTTGCTTATTATTGAGTGAACAGTGATACACCCACACATGAATGACGTACTACTACTAAACTAAAGTTATTAAGAGAGGTAGGGAGTGTCCACCGTAATAAACGGATATATGCTGTGCTTGCAGTTGCAATACAAACTACTGCTACTATTCATGGTAGTATTTGGACAACGTTACAACTTCTTTTCCTTGCCTTTCCTACACTGGAACGGACGTGCGGGTGCGGTGTTACATGCTCTTCAAAGTAACACTTAGTTCATCCAGTGACCGTCTACTCTCTCTAGATACACATATGCTATCTAAGAGTCAGATAGTACCATGAATGATCCAGGCATCCATCCATTCAAAGTATATGCACACATACAGTTTCTGTCTCACCCACCCAGGCTGTTCTCCTTCCACCCATCCTTGCTTCATCATTCACCCAGCCATGCACCATACCATATTCTTTCCTTCCCAGCCACCTCGGGGACCAAGCAAACACATATCATTCTTCTTTGCCAGTCATCATTACATTTCTCGTCCTTCCACACTTACTTACACCCTTCTTTCGCTTTTCGTTCATCCCATCCATCAAGTTCACCTCAGATCTGATTGGGATTCTTCTCGCCAAAAACTTCACAGCTAAGTCGAAGTACATTTAGAGGAGGCTACTACCTGGTTTATTTATAATATACCCGTGCAGAAAGCACACTCTGCAGTCTTCAATCTCAATGACTAAGGAATGTATAGCTTACCTCTGCCCGCCACCACCGTGTGAACCCTCACAGGCATGTCCTTGTCCGGCACTTGCACAGCCTCCTCCCCAGAGTTGTCCTCCTCGTCCAATACCACCACCACCTCCGTGCTGGCCCCGTCTCCAGATGTTCCACCTACAAAATACATTTAATAATGTTAGAATACACCGCTCACTACTATATAATATTTGGTCTAGGAGGAAGAAAGAAATGTGAAAAAAACAGTATACAATTTAATAATTTATGACTGTGTACTCTAAAGTAAAAATGTCCCTTTTTCCAGGGAAGGCTGTTGTCTTGCTGCACTTTTTGGCACAACTGATGAATGTTTGCTTTTTACTTTTTAACACGCACCACTTTTTCTCCTAACAGACAGAAGCTTGACTTCTAAGAACAAGAGCAGGATCAAGTTCAAACCAGGTGAGAGCTCGGCTCGACCACAAGAAATGTGTCCAATTAATCATCAGCACTAAGCACTTTTCCATTTTCAGTTACACGTTCACTTTTATGACAAACTTGATTTTAATAAATGGGTTTACTTTTAAAAAAGCTTTTAAACTTAAATAGACTCTGTGGTTTTTGGTCCTCCAGACTAGAGTGGATGAGCTAAAGGTTTTGGAATTTTTGCAAGCATGAGTACGTGCCTCTGCCATCGGTGACTTTGGGAGCTAAATGACTCTGCCACGCTATCTAGTCAGTAAGGAGATTGGGGGTTCAACTACAAAGTCTGTTATCACTGAGGTATGTGGAAAGTCTAACAGCACCTATTATAATTGATAAGCTAAGCAATGCATTATTTAGTGTCCATAGTTCTGTTTGTGCACATTTGTCCCTGCAACAGTAGTAGAATGGATTGTCCTCCTATCCAAACCAAAAGTAAAGTAGTATCTTATTCTTTCTTGGTGGTCATTCACCTTTTTATTGTTGGCAATGGTCAAAGCATAAACATTTAGAATACTTGAAAAGACATTATGGACAATCCCAGAGGACTGCACTCAGTGCATAGAGCTATTGCTGACTAGAATGGGAGTCCAATGGAAATGCCAAATGTGCAATCTTAGTTAGCTACACAGACAGACTAATAAGAATAATCTAGTAATACCACACGGAGTCATAGTCGAGGCAGGATAAGAATTTAGATCCTGTCTACAAGAAGATCAAAGACGATTTAGAAAAAATCGAATGAGGAACGCTAGGAAAAAATAAGTACTCTATATTAAAATTAAAACTTACTGGGGCCAGCAAAGGAGCCCTTGCCTGCCCGGTCCTGGCCTGCATCGTCAACAGCACCCTCCTCCTCCTCCTCCTGTGTCCTCCTCTTGCCCCTGGGGGAAGCTGATGTACAACATGAAAGAAAGAAAAACAGAAAACATGGATGATATTTCTCAACCAAATCAAACATTTCAAAAGAACTAACAAAATATTTTTGCGAAATAGCAAATAGGGAACGACTCCACGGGATACATTATTGACCAATCTCATGTGGTCGACTACGTTATTACTTTAGTATTGCTTGATTTGCAGACCGTCGAATTGGAAACTACCCTATGTAACTCACTAAACAAAGTACTAAAAAGGTTTGCCTAGGATTGGCAGGCAGCAGTCCGCAGCACGCAAAGTGACAGCCAAAGTCCATTGTGATTGAAGATCAGCGACAACACTAAAGTTTCCTACTACATTAACCAGTCATTAAAATACTCAAACTATTAATCCACCACCACTATTTCTTCTTATCGCCATGTGTACAAAGGAAGGACTGGACTTGAGTCTATAGGGGGCTGATTTAGAAGACCCTTGCGGCTCTTTTGCTCCATTGTTGCGTGACTTTTGTGACGCAGCGACAGCACAAAAGAGGCGCAATGGTGCGGCGTATATTAACAACGTGACGCATATGGGAGATGCATCACGTTGTAAAGCCCTCCGCCAATAGGGGGCGTTCCGGCGCAAGGGAGGGCGTTCCTGCGCAGGAACGCATCCTAAAAGTGGCTGAGGGAAATCTACAAGATTTCAATCAGTCACTTTGAGGACAATGATGCGTGACTCAAACCCTGCGCCTGCTTGAAGCAGACGTACGGCTTGACGCAGCATTGGGGAGATAGGGCACCCCAGAGCATTGATGGAGCTGCACCATCGTTGCGACGCAACTCCAGCAATGCGCCGCCTTTACGGCACAGATGCGTAAAGCTTTGGTGACGTTTTGGGCCCATGGTGCGCCGCATTGTAAATACCGCGCACCATGGGTGATGGTGGCGTGACGCACAATTACTGGCGCATCCCTGCTACTTTGCAGGGATGCGCCGGTAATTAAAAATCAGAACCTTAGTGTGTAGCATTACGCAGTTCTTTAAACTACACTCATACATAATTTCACAGGCCAATGAAATGAACACAAAATCTAAAACAAATAAGCATAGTAGCAACACTACTGAGAAGAAGGAGAGCAGTGTACCTGAAATGCACAGAAGATTTTGAAATATAATTTACCTACAATGTAATGAGCAGCATTATTGCTCTTGGTTAAAAACAAAAATTTGCAATATAATAACACAGCAGGAGAAAACATAGTAGTAAAGAAATAGCTACTACTACTCACCAAGCCCGGGGATCTCAAGGCCAAGGAGGTCGAGCAGATCTCGCTCACGGGTCAGGACATCCGTCCAGCGGTGGGTGGCCTGGTTGTAGGTGCGCCAGACCCGAGAGTGGTGGTAAATGGTCTGGCACACCTTCTCCCACCGCTTCCGGCGCTCCCGGACCCCGTACCCGGCACTGATCGTGCTGCCTCCCATGATGGTCCTGGAGAGGCGGCGCTGAACATAAAAAATGAGTTGGCCCACCTCCTCCGGGGCAAAGATCTCCCTGGGTACGCCCTCCTCCCCCCTCAAACGCCCGCACGGGAGCCGGACACGGGTTGCGGGACCCTTCCCCTTCTCGGGATGCTTCCCGGCTCCCTTCACCATGGTCTGGGCGGAAAGGAATAAAGAAAATAGAATAGGGAAGAGAAGAAAAGAAAAGAGTTTCAAAAAGTAGTTTAAAATTAACCATAAGTAGCAGTAAACACAAAAATATAGGGCCAGAAAAATAGAGGGATAGATAATAAGTAAAATAGATTAAAAAAAACTTCAAACAAGCAAAGGATGGCAGAGATTGACAGAGGACACAAAGACCATGCCCAGAACCATAGCAATGAATGAGAAACAAGATGGCCGCGCCCGTTCACGACCGCGCGGATAAGTTCGCGTGAGATTTTCCTTGCGAACACGCGCGAAACTGTACTGGCAAGCAGCAGACTTTGCGAGATTACACTTCGCGCCCGGAAATGGAAATACGTCAGGCAAACAAGATGGCCACGCCCTTGAACGACCGCGAGGGTAACTTCGCGCCTTGCGCTACGAGCGGCTCGCAAAAACGCACAAAACCTTGCCAACTAATACGCCGCAAAAAAACAAATTGCATATTCGCACGAATTTGCGGCTTCCGAATCCGATCTCGCGCGTGTTCGCGCCCCGCGAATCCCGCGAAATTGCAGAAAAACGAGTTTTTCAAAACTGAAAGCACTCGGCAGGGGCAAGAGTTCAAACTCATCATTAGTAACAATTCCCTGTAGTGCTTCCTGACTGGGGCCCCTCCAGAATTCAGTTGCTAGTTGCAACAATTGTATGACCCTGCTCTGACCCTCACAGCAGGCTCATAGAATAGCTACAAGTAGGCCACAAAGGTCCTGGGAAAAAAAATGCACTGCAACAGAAAGCAAATTACAGATAAGGAAGCAGGTGCCAGACTGGAATTTTAAAACAGTGACACATTAATAAACTAACCCCAAATTAATTCATGTCAGTTGAAGCAGGGCTGGTGTGCTTGCTTTTCCCCCCCATAATCTACAGTGATGATGAACCAGAGGGTGGCATTGATGTAACAGAGGGTTGCAATGGTGAAACAGAGGGTGCTGGGAACCTGTGATGATGAACCAGACGTAGAAACAACATAATCGCGACCGTTGCGCGCCGAAATGTAAGTTCGCAATTGCGAACTGGTACGAAACCCTCGCGAACTGGCAGAAATCCTTGCGAACACAAAAAAAAAATCTGCAAATTCGCTAGAATTCGCGGATTTTGCGGATTGTGAGTTCGCAAATCCGCAAAATTCGCGAACGCGAGATTCACAAAATTCGCCCATACTTACTAGAAACACACCCTTCAGTACTAGACAGTTCGAGAGCCAAGACCCACGGGAGCACCAGAGTATTCGTGTTAGCTCACCCAAGGAAGCCGGGTGCATAGGTGTCTTTTCGTGTCGGTTTCGTCGTCGTTTCCTGTGGCGAGCTGCGAAGAAGTGCTGCAGGCGACCAAGTGGAAACTGTCCGGGTGGGTCCAAGGGTGGATCGAAGATCTGAAGAACCTGAAAGCAGAGGGGGCAGAGTCTAGTTCACTAGCCAGTGACCCGGAAGGCAAGGAGACGATGCCAACCAATGTAGGATGATTTCAGGTGAAGAAGGTGAAGCTTGACTCTTCAGCCATGAGAACAAGGAGGTGTTGAGGAAAACAAGGAGCTGTATTCAAGCTGTCCCACAAAGGATGTCGAGTGCTGCGGTGTCGGTTTCCGGATTGGACCCAACAACCCTTAGCAACAGCAACCCACACAGAAAGTGAAGATTGGCTTTGGTGCAGACCAGCAAGGTCTGAGAGACTCACCCTTTGGAGGGGAGTCAGGGTACGTCTGGAGCAACCAGGAAAGCCCAAGAAACAGAAGAGTTACCATTGTGGGGACCCACCAGTTGACGGACCAGGGATCGTGAAGGAGCCTCGAGCGTAAATGCTAGAAACGGGCCCACGGAACACTTATGGAGTGTAGGCCCACAATCTTCAGTGCAAATGGTGCTTGGGGTTTGGACTGCAAGTAGCCCAATGCACAACTTTGGGAAAGCTCGGGAAGTTGATGCACTAGCAAATGTGCACGGTGTCCATGGGTTCTGGTTCCACATCTCTCGTGATGGCTGCGGGTCTCAGCTTTGCTGTGATCTCGTGTCGGCCTCGGAGATGCCTGGAAGTCTGGGCCCTGTGTCACAAATCTTTCGGGTTCGGCAGGAGCCTCAGAAATGCAGACCGGCAAGATGCTTCTTTGGTGCCTGTTTAAACAGGTTAGTCACTCCTTGACCACAAGGGAGATTCTTCTGTCTTCTGGTTGAAATAGAATGTTCAAGGTCCAGGAAATATGTTACAGAGTTTCGTCCAGGGTAATCTAAAGTCCTAAGGGCTGTGTTCCTATACTTAAACTAAATTTAGGGGCTGGACTTACTCTTGGGTCCCACCTATGGGAGGACCCAGGGTGGGGGTGGTTACACCCCCCTTCCCTTTTGTCCAGTTTCGCACCAGAGCAGGGGCTGAGTACCCCTGCAACCGGTTTGAACTGGGGTATGCACAGGAACACCAAGTGTACCCCCAGCACTGTCTATAAAGCATTCACTGAATGCACCCACCCAGCCCCAATACACTAAATCCTGTCTGGGGAGTTGGTTACACCTCCCTGTGACAGGAAATCTATTGTCCAGGCCTCCCCTGCCAGAGTTTCGTCCAGCAGCAGGAGGTCAGACTTGTGTCTGTGGCCGCAGCATCCATTTTGTGATGCTGGGGCTCTTGTAAACTATTACCGGTTAGATAAGTGTATGCATGCTTCTCTCTCTAGAAGGGTGGAATTCTACCCCCGCCGCCAGGACTGATGGGGGTGGGGGTAGGATTCCAAAGTGTTTGACACCAAACACAATATGTTTTCTTGCAGCCATTTCAAAGTTAGCATTAACCGCAAGCTTATAATGCACTTAAGAGTATAGGGTCTAGCTGCATCACAGTACAGCTACAGAGAAGTGATTCTGAAAGCTGCAGAAGGGTCCTGCTCATGCATGGGCACCCTCTCACACAAAACCAAGCACTCTGCCTTCAGGATTGTCAAGGCCTGCCATAGGAGTGACTTATAGGTTTATATGTGTCGGTGTTATAAGGTAGATATAGGTAACCTATAGCTTAGTAAGGGGTGCATGCACCACCTTACCCAGGCTGCAGTAGCAGACCTTTGGTTCCATTTTGGAAGGCTTCCCAGGGGTGGAATAATACATGCTTCAGCCCCTGGTAGGCCTCTGGGGTACCTATGCCCTTAGTAACCACCCTGGAGTGTACCTAATGTACATGCAATCAATTTAGAGAGGAAGCAGCTAGGTTGGGGTCCTGGTTAGCCGAGCCCCAGCCAGACTAAAGTAAAAAAAACAGTGAAATACTAGCAAAAAGTGGGGGTAACCATAGTAAGCAGATCCTACTCTCCTATACCAGGGTCCTGCGTTTAGCTCTCGGGCTTACAAAGAGGACATGGCCAGTTTGGGCGTAGCATTGTGGTACTCCTCTCAGTTCTTTCCTGAGGAACATCCCATTGTGGAGAAGAAAAACCGGGACATAAAGCAGTATATAACAGCTAGAGTATTAGGTTCTGGTGATGGGTGGGTCAAACATCTATATGGGGTCCAACGCTCATTAAATAATTTTGAGGTCCTATTTGGGACAAGAATGTGAGTTCCTGATATCCAATATAAAGGCACAGTGGTGGAAAAGAAACCCTTTGCTATCAAAGATCGTTTGGCTGTTTTAGAGAATCTAAGGGCCCGATGTAGGTAAATCCTGATTACCGACTCTTAAATACCGAACTCATACCGAATCGGTATTTAAGAATCTGAAATAGGGATGTAGGAAAAAAGTATGAAAAAGTAACCGATTCGGTAACACTCTGAAAATGTAATTGGTATTCACCGAATCGGTATTTTCCATACCCATTCATTCCTATGGTCCTCCTGGCCCATAGGAATGAATGGGAATTACCGATTCGGAAAATACCGATTCAGTAAATACCGAATCGGAAATTTGAAAAAGAACCCATGTGAGCCTGTGAACCAATCAGGAACATCCACCACACCCCACAACAAAGCTACACAGAATCCAACCAATCAGATGCAACCACCCCTCCCCAGTACCTGGGAGTGGCCACACCCATGCAGGTGCAGAGCAACTGAACTGTTTGCAGAGCAGGAGGAAACAGAGAGGAGCAGGCTTCCCTGAGCATACCTGATCATGAGAATGGAGTCCCAGGATGGCCAGAAGGATGCAGCTGGGGGCAGGAGGAAAATAAAATTCAGCCCAGCAGAACTGCAGGTCCTTGTTGTAGAGGTGGTTAAGCACCACACCAACATTTTTGGAAAACAGTCTCTGCATGTTGCAGAGTCTGTCAAACGTAATACCTGGCTTGACATCCAGATCAAGGTCAATGCCATCGGGGTCATACACAGGGAGATAGATGACCTCAAAAAAAGATGGTACGATCTGCGGATCATCACAAAAAATAAAACATGCAGCACTGAGAAAGGAAGCTGGAGCCGCAGGTGGAGGAAAAAACAGAGCACCAAGACTGACAGACCTTGAGGAGCTGGTTGAATCCACCCTGGAGCCTGAAAGCATCCATGGGATTGGGGACACTGACAGCTCTGCCAGAGCTGCAAAGAAGCAAGGTAAGATGCATGGACAGCAATCCCCTCCAATTTCCCTGTCCCCCTTCCCCAGTGTGTGTTCAAGCATAACACTCCAGAACAGGTTTTACTTATGTCAAGCAATGCATCATGGGATACGTAGTCATAGGTTTCAGCTATAGTTCCATACAAATTATATTACAAAGATATATCGAGTCACTTAGTTGATAGTTGAATAATTATTCAAATGATTCCATATTCTCTTTAGATGTTGCAATCACATCTTATATTATATCCATTATTTCGCTTTACAAAATGTTGCTTAAACAATCCAATGCGACAAATATTTCCTTATTCCCTTATTCCCAATGCATTTTGGCGGGTTTCGCCTTTGTCAAGGGATCAATCTATCAGAAAAAACGATAATGCATTTCATTATTCAACTGTTCTCTTGCCACCGTTAAAAACACATGCGATACGTGTCAGTGTCATTGTTTCTACTCAAATGTTTAACTCAACGTTCGAACTTTTCGAAACATATTAAAAAAATACATGCATACGATCTATTTGTAATATAATTTGTAT
The DNA here is from genome assembly GCF_964263255.1 of Lissotriton vulgaris. Lineage (NCBI taxonomy): Eukaryota > Metazoa > Chordata > Amphibia > Caudata > Salamandridae > Lissotriton > Lissotriton vulgaris. Next base: position 1,108,456,723 of record NC_141696.1, read on the forward strand.
GGAACTATAGCTGATGCATCAGCATATCCTGATGCCCTAGGAGACAGAGCCAAAACGTACGTTCTGCAGATCAGGATTATCATTTAATCACTCGTGAGTAGTGGGTGATACCTAGGAGCACGGAAAGAAATCAATTAAGAACATACCACAGCAGTGCACACCCCTGCATCATAAGTGTATACGTAGTCATAGGTACATACATGCAATGCAGTCACCATAGAATTCAGAAAGGCATGACACACACTACTTCCAGATGAAGACTATGCAATTGTGTGATAGAATAGTGATTTAATCATGACACACAGGTGACCAACATCACTGACCCAATGTCCATATCTGTCCACAGGAGAGTCATCACGCAGTACAGCACAAGAAAGGGAGAAGAGGGCACCGACAACTGAGAGGAGGGAAAACACAAAAGAAAGAACAGGTCACAGCGCTTACCGAAAAGCAACACCACAGCGCAGGAAGCCACAACACCTGAGCGACCCACCACACCACAGAATGAGTCACAAGAGTTGGAACCAGCAGCACTTTCCCAACACCAACATCACAGTCATCTATGCAGGGAAGGGCAAGGAGGCTTGATGTGCCCCCTCCGAGGATCCTGCAAACGTCAGATCAGGAGGATGAGGAGGGTGATATTCAAAATAATCCACCTGTGGCTGACAACGCTGGGCAGCAGAGTACTGCAGGAGCTGTGCAGGCCAGTGTCCGAGGCCGAAGGGAACAGGAGAGAGGTGAAGCCAGGATGGAGAGGCTGTCTTCTGTGGACTAGAGGCCACCATGGTAAAGGTGCAGCGCCTGCAGGCAAAGGCAATGTTAGCAGTGCACAGGCAGGTGCGCAGTATCAATTGTAAAATGTCAAACATTGACCATGGTATTGGCAACATGGCAGAGAGCATGCAGACCATTGCAAAGGGGATGACAGACATGACACAGTACATGAGTGCTCTGCTCTCTGTGACAAATTAGATAGAGACCACTCAGAGCGGCGCAGGGAGCGACTGTGTATGCGGCAACAGTCAAAAGCCTTGAACCGCTTTGCTACAGCAACCTCAGTGCTGTGCAGGCATTCTGTTGCCATGCAGGATGCAGTTGTGCACTGCTGCATGGATTTGTCAAGGGGGATAGGGAGAAACATCTCTGCCATGGAGCAGATGCTCACAAACCAGGCAGGTACTGCTGGAGACACAGGTGTCGAGGAAACAGAAGACTCCACCAGCAGGAGTGACTCTAGCACTCCTGTCACTGACATGCGTAGAAGCAGCAGGCGCCAATTGGCTGACCCAGGCACCACCGAAAGTGTTGAGACCCAGCCTTGTGCATCCCGCACTGTAGTGCGTAGGCGCAAACGTTGAAAATGCCCTCAACCCACAGGACAGGTCACAGTAGGGTTAACTGTGACCACCCAGTCATGGAAATAGAAATTTTAGTACCATGGTGTGGTATATGTTATGTGTTGTAGTGACAAATAAACTACATACTTCACATACTACGCCTGTCTCCTTACTTACTTAGAAATATCGTCGTGTGATCTCTGCCCGTCTCAATCTCCCATCTGTTGCTGCTGGTGCTCCTGTTGCATGGGGCTCTGCCTGTTCTGTGTCATCATCAATGTCCTCATGATGTGTGATTTCCACCTCTGTGCCTTCCTTGGTGGCAAGATTGTGCAACATGGCACAGGTCGCTATCATTTTGCAGCACAGGATGGGAGTATACTGGCGTGCTCCTCCGCTATTGTGGAGGCAGCGAACCTGCTTTTGAGGAGTCCAAATGTGTGTTCACCTACGTTGCGAGTAGATCTTTGTGCCACATTACAATGTCTTTCACTCCTGGTAGTTGGATTGAGGTAGGGTGTGAGCACAAAGGACTGCAGGGCATATGCACTATCGCCTAGGTTGAAAAGAGAGTGGCATCAGTTACATACTCATGATACATTCATCTGCTATAACTATCAGGGTGTGTCACAGTCATTTACCTAGCAGGTATCCGTCCCCAAACTCTCCAGCAACAAGGCGTGTGTATATCCCACTGTTCTGGAATAGGTATGAGTCGTGGGTACTCCCAGGGAATTTGGCCACAATGTCTGTAATGATGTTGCTAGCGTTGCATATCACCAGCACATTGATGGAGTGCGTTGACTTCCGGATCCTGTATATGTGTTCTGTGGCTGCAGGTGGGCAGAGAGGGTTTGGGTGCCATCTATGCATCCTATCACGTGAGGGAAGTGTGCCAGTTGATATAAATCAGTTTTGGTCTTCGCAAGTTCCGCAGGTGTGTCAGGGAACTGAATGTAATGATGCATTCTCTGCATCATGGCCTCAATGAACTTCCTCCTGAATAAACGGGACAGGCAGCTCTGGGACACACCCCCTACTGCAGCAACCACACTCTGGTAGCTCCCAGAGGCAAGCAGTTGTAGGTTACACAGCACCTACACATGGGGTGGGATGGCGTGCACCCTTGATGTTGGGTGATCCAGGTGTGGGTGGAGGTCCCTGATCAAGTCCAGGATGGTTCTGGGGTGTAGCCTGTACCTTTTCAGTATCTCTGGCTCAGTCAGTTAGAAGAGCTCCTCCCTTCTCCATACCCTCTCTCCTACTGCCTGTTGCTGTAGCCGCCTTGCTATGACGTAGAATGCCGCCATTCTGCTTGCACTGTAGCATTTCAGAACCTTCTTTTATAGCCTCCACCTGGTTACCACCTGCTTTCAAACCATGGTAAATACCGACTCTTAAATACCGATTTTCATGGAATTCTGTATTTTTTGTGTTTCCTACATCTCGATGGACATTTTTTACGATTTCTTATTTACCGATTCGGTAAATGAGGACTCGGTAAATAGGGATTCGGTAAATACCGAATCGGTAGAATACCGACTCATATTTAGAGAATCGGAAAATTTTTGCATCCTACATCTCATTTTCCAAATACCGGTCGGTAACAGCCGAAATTACCGAATTTCGTCAGTTACCGACCGGTATTTGGCTACCTACATCTGGCCCTATATGAACTAAGTTCAAAACAAAGCAACATGTTCCTGAAGCCAACCACCACTGGGGAAAAAACAGCCATCCCAGCAAGGTCTGTCTGGATCCCAAAAGTTGGGGATCTAGTCAAAGAGAAAATTGAGGACAAGAACGAATTTGGGCCTTCTTGCAGACAACCAGTACCTGTTCTAGCCATCCTCGGAACAAGAACAGTACTTCTGCCACCCCTTGCTGGAAGAAAGGAGAAAAGATTTGTGTCAATCAACCTCATCAAACCACACTATGTGGCCAATACTAAATAGTAGGCCTCGTGGACTCCGACCTAGTAGCAAACGCACTCCTCTCGTTAATATCCAAGAGGTTCAGACTGAAAGACACATCACCATTGAGAATTCAGCAATAACAGATAAAGGACTAAGCAACCATGCTATGGAACTCATCCCTCTTGAAACTCAAGTAACAGTTCTTCCAGACACCCCTGTTAGACCAATGTAACATGTGATCAACTGGTTCCCGCGATTTCAAGGAATCCTGATGCAATTCCAGCAATTGACTGAACTGCTTCTGGCTATTTCATTAACTTTGATACGTTTTCTGAGGATCCAAGTGAGCCTGAAATGATGCCAGCCCAAAAAATTTTCAAAGAACAAGTACAAGACATATTTCATTTTCTGAAAGAGACTTATCTGGTTTCACCATGGATTGAACTATGGATTATTCCTGGAATATTTTTCTTTCTGCTTTGGCTAGCTTTAGCAATGACTCTTAGCGGGCTTTTGAATGGCAGATACATTCGATTGGACACTGAAAGTAAAAATGTGAACTTACCTTTAAAACCACACAAATCATACCATCGTGAAGCAAGAGACTTGTCAGCGGTGAACATAACAGCTGTTCCTGTACAAGATGATATAGTTTGAGATAAAACTGATTATGATATATTCAGCCCTTCGGAACTTTTGAAGATTCCACACTCTTTTAAAATTTTATTAAGTGACTTTATTACCTCTAGCACCTATTCTGGTGATTGGGACATTGAGACTGTTAACATGATGGCTGATCTAGAAAGGTCTGCTGCGTTCTCTAACAATTAAAACTTAGAGGGTTCATCTGACTACAAACAGCGTTATTGTTATAACCACTATGGTCATCATTTCTTGCATGAATCTGCAACACCTAGAAATGTGTTTATGTTTAAAAAAAACGCAAATAAGTTTCCATATTGTTCAGGGTACAATACATCTGATCCAGAAAACATTTTACAATAAGAATGTAAACAAAACAGGACAGAAAAATATGTTAACTAATACAAAACAGATTTATTCTGCAGCCTTTATTGCCCAACTGTCTAGACAAGGGTTTGACTTTTAAAAAGACAGAATAAACACAAAAACTGTCTGCGTTTCTAAAGATTTGCAAGTGCAGGGGATAGAAGCTTTGTTTAGAGCCTGTATCATGCCATGGCAAATAATGTTTTTGAAAGACACTGTGCAACAAATATCTGTCAAAAAAGATTTCTGAATAGAATACAGGGCTTTCCTATCAATAGGCCAGACCCATGGCGTTTTTGTGGGCTGCGTAGCTGTCCAGTGTCTGTTCTCAGTGCCATTTCTTCTCTAGCTTTCGGCAGGTTTGCTTGGAGGCCTGGAGGTCTTCAGTGAACCAGCTGGCTTTCTTGCTGGTATATCTGTTGGAGGGCTTCTTGATCGGGTAGAGGGTGTTGGCGCAGTCGTCAATCCATTGTCTGAGGTTGCAGGCGGCGGTGTCGAGGTCGGTGGGGTCTGCGGGTGGGCTCCAGGCGAGGGTGGTGGTTAGCTGGTCTTTGGTGACTTTGCTCCAGAAGCGGCAGGGGATCTTTTGGCTGGGGTGGTGCATAGTGGGTTTCCAGAAGGTAAAGTGGATGCAGTGATGGTCGATCCAGTGGAGTTCGGTGGTGTGGTTCAAGGAGATGTGGGAGCTTGTGGAGAAGATGGGGTCACGTGAGTGGCCGGCGGAGTGGGTGTGTGTGGTGATGAGTTGTCTGAATCCGAGGTTGTCGATCAGGGTGGGGGAGTTGCGGTCGTTGTTGTTCTTGGGGTGGAAGTTCAGGTCCCCGAGAAGGATGTAGTCTTAGGAGGCGAGGGCATGTGTACTGACGAAGTCGGTGATGGAGTCGCTGAACTATGGTTTGGGTCCGGGGGGTGTGTAAATGAGGGTTCCTCTGAGGAAGGTGTTGGAATTGGTGTGGATCTGGAAGTGCAGGTGTTCGGCGGTGCTGAGGGGGTCGTCGGTGTTGGTCGAGACTCTGAGAGTGTTCCTGTGGACAATGGCGATTCCTGCTCCTACTCCGTTGGTGCGGTCCCTGCGGGAGATCTTGTAGCTGTCCGGGATGGCTATGGCGATTTCGGGTGCCGAGGAGGGGTTCAGCCAGGTCTCCCTCAGGAAGGCGACGTCTGGGGAGGTTCAGTCGAGTAGGTCCCAGAGTTGAACAGCATGTTTGCGGGCAGAGCGGGTGTTGAGAAGGATGCATCTGAAGTACTTGGGTTCTTTCCCAGTGGGTGGATTTGCGAATCAGATGCTGGTGAAGCTGCAGTTCCGGCAGGAGAAGGGTCCTTGTGTGTGTTTTGGGAAGGCCAGGATCGTCCGATGTTGAGTGCGTGGAGGGTGCTGGCATTGTAGCAGTGTCGGGTGTCATGACGTTCACAAGGGCCAGGGTACTGGCAATGGGCGCAGTCCAGGCGCGGACGGGCGCAGACGGGCTTGCCATAGGCATGCCTTTGGTGTGCCAGCGGCGCGCCCGGTGCGAGCGGCCGCCATAAGAAGGGGAGGTGGGAGGGAGGAGCAGCTGGGAGGTGGGAGTGGACGAATGGGAGAGCAGGGGGGCGGGCCACAGGGAACGCATCTGTGGGAAAACGGGATGGCGGGAGAACGGGTGTGAGGAACGGCGAGGGGTACAGAAGGCAAAAAGGGCAACAAGGTAAAAGGGCACAGTAATGGCACAAGAGGGAAGGAGAAATAACAAAATAATACAATAAAAATTGGTAAAGCAAATTACAGTGTACACAAAGGCAAAAGGGCAAAAAAGGTAGCAGGGCACAGTAATGGCACAGGACACAGGAGGGAAGGAGAAATAACAAGATAATACAATAAACTAGTAAAGCAAAAGAGAACACGAGCAAGAGCAAACCTTTGGCCTACCACTGCCCACCAGGGATGAGGCGCAGGTGGCAGCCTGCGGGTGGAGGAGGGCCTTGAACTTCGTCAGCAGCAGTGGCAGCTGGGCTAAGGTCACGGGCACACAGGTGGTGCTGTGCGGCATGGGGAGTGACCTGCCTAAACAGGGTCAAGGGTCGCTTTCCCCATCACGCTGCGGCCGCCATATGAAGGGGAGGTGGGAAGGAGGAGCAGCTGGGAGGTGGGAGTGGACGAATGGGAGAGCGGGGGAGCTTGAACAGACAGGTCTTAAGGATCCTCCTGAAGGTAAGTAGGTCCTGGGTCTGCTGCAGGTTAATGGGGAGGGTGTTCCAGTTTTTTGCAGCAAGGTAGGAGAATGATCTGCCACCGGTGGTCCCTCTTCGGATGCAGGGGACGTAGCGAGAATGAGGTCGGCTGAGCGGAGTTGGCGGTTCAGGGTGAAGAAGGTGAGTCATCTGTTGAGGTATACTGGTCTGGTGTGGTGGAGTGCCTTGTGTGCGTGGGGAGGAGCTTGAAGGTGATCCAGTTGTTTACGGGGAGCCAGTGCAGGTTTCTTAGGTGGGGTGTGATGTGGCTTCGTCGAGGGATGTCTAGGATCAGGTGTGCAGAGTCGTTCTGTATGCCTTGTAGTCATTTCAGGAGTTTGGCTGAGGTTCCTGCATAGAGGGCGTTTCCGTAGACTAATCCGCTGCTGATGAGGGCTTGGGTAACCGTTCTTTTTGTTTCAATGGGGATCCATCTGTAGATCTTGTGGAGCATGCGGAGGCTGTTGAAACAGGAGGATGCGACATCATTGACTTGTTTGGTCCTGGAGAGAGTGGAGTCGAGGTTGAACCCCAGGTTGCGTACGTGGTAGGTGCTGCTCCCAGAGAGGTCAGGCACCAGGAGTCATCCCAGGCTGAGGGAGTGGAGCCAAGGATGAAGACCTCCGTCTTGTCTGAGTTCAGCTTCAGACGGCGGCTCTTCATCCATTCGAGGATGGCCTTTATTCCTTCGTAGAGGTTTGTTTTGGCGGTGACGGGGTCTTTGGTGAGGGAGAGGATCAGCTGGGTGTCGTCGGCATAGGAGATGATGTTGAGGTTGTGCCGTCAGGCTACGTGCGCCAGATGTGCATTTGTTTAATTGAATTGGTCCCTTCCTGAGGCGATAAGCCGGGAGGTAGACTGCTGCTGAATTTGTGTGTTAACCTGCTGAATACAAGCGTGTGTTAATTGTAATTTTATACAGCGATTTTTAAATCCTATTTTTCACTTACTTGCACATACCCTAGTAATCTGCCCTTGTTAATCCCTTTCCCCGCACTTTGACGGTCACAGCCGATCTTAGGGCTGTGTACCGCGTCCAAGGGAAAATATTCCCAACGGCAGACATCTTGGGTGGGAGACGGCAGCTTTGGCACAGCTCTAGCCATCCCTACATAAGGAAACGGATGCTCTCCGCATTAGCGGACGCGCTTGGCGGACGCGCCTCGTTCAGCGCCGGAGTCACGCCAGAGTCAGCCCGTCTGCACCCGTCCGCGCCTTGGACGAGCCCCAGGGCTATGGCTTAAACTTCACAACCCCCCAAGGACCAACAGCAGGTACCATCTGTGGGAGAGATACATAAACTTAAGTCTGCACCCATATATACCTCGGAGCAATTGCAGGCCTTGAGACCCCCAAGACAACCTTCCTGCAGTCTTTTGGAGTTAGGCAGGGAGAACGTTGCATGCCAAAGTTGCATACTTTCCATAAATCCTGTAGGGACGAAAGCTACGGAGGATAGAGCTAGTAAGAAACATCCTAATTATGAATTAAAATCATTCTCATTTCTCAGCCTGAACTGTCGTTCCCTACCTAAGCACAAGACTGAGATATTTAATTTACTACTAGACGAGGCACCAGACGCCATGTTCATAACAGAAACGCGGCTTCAGGAAAGCTCCAGACCGGATATTGCCGTGGCTCCCCCGGACACATACGCCATTATGAGACTAGACCGGAAAAATAGGTTAGGTGGAGGAATAGCAATTATTTTTAAAAAAGTTTACAACTGTGAATTCAACAGACTCCCATGTTCCGGTTGTGAAGGTGCTACTTTCAAACTCATACTCGCCCCAAATTATACCTTTTCAGGAGTGCTTATCTATCGACTGCCAGGCGCGACGTCAAACTGGTTGACAAGCATGTCAGAACTCATTGGCCCCCTTAGTAATGAAAACTGCCAATTTCACAATCATTGGTGATATGAACCTGTATTTGGATAAAGGGGACTGTATAACTGCCACTGAATTTATAGCTGATCTAGCGTCCCTCAACCTGATTCTGAAAAACTCTGGACCTACGCATATTGCCGGCCACTTGTTGGATCCTATTTTTTCCAACATCAATGACATCGCCACTTTTCCTGCCCTACCCATTCCCTGGTCAGACCATTTTCCTATCAAATTCTCACTTCAAGTACAACTGTCGAATAAGGACAAAATATCGGCTCCAACTCAATTCGTTAGGAAGTGGAAAAAACTAGACATTGACATTCTTAACACTTTTTTGGAAGTACATCTACCCTGCACCAAGTCAATGGTTCAAAATCTATCGACATTAGTTCAAAAATGGCTCATGATAGCCATTGATTCATGTTTGCCCAAAACGAAGCTAATAGTGGAGGAAGACCTATTCTCCAGAAGCAAAGAAAGAATATAAAATAAAATTAACAAACTATCAAACGATGTGTAGTAAAGCTAAAGCTGAATTTGTATGTACCAAAATTACAGAGGCCCTAAATCAATCTAAAACACTCTTTAAAATAGTGAAAGAGCTGCCTGGCTCAAATACCACACAAACCCCGCCAGACCTTAATAAAACACAGTGTGACCAATTGGCTACTTTCTTTGTAAATAAAGTTGATAAAATATATCAGGGCATTGAACAAACACAAAATGAACAAAATAAGGCAAACATGACTGCCCCTAATACCTTATCTGATAGACTGAGCAATCATACTGACACACTAGGCCCTAGCGCCCGTGAAATTCCTCCCGTCACATTAGAAAACTGGCCTATGCTTAACACCCATATTGTCTTTGAGCTACTCAATACGATCAAATCGGCTTCGCCCAAAGACCCTTTGCCATGCTCAGTCTTAAAACAACTTAACAGGGGAGCTATGGCCATCATCACCGACCTTTTAAACGCATCCCTTCAGGAAGAATATGTGCCAAACGGATGGAAACACACAATGATTCATCCGCTGCTAAAGAAACCAGGTGCTGACCCTAATCTGCCCTCTAATTTCCGGCCAATCTCGATCCTGCCCATCTTTGCAAAAATACTGGAGAAACACCTTCATCGGTCCCTTACCGAATTTATAACTACACATGACCTGCTGCCCCCCCATCAATCAGGTTTTCACTCAGGCTTCGCTACTGAGACTACCTTGCTAGGTGTAACAGAGAGTATCCATGCCATGTTGGACAGAGGAGAAACGGTGGCACTTGTGCTTCTTGACCTTAGTGCCGCATTCGATATGGTGTCACATGCGGTACTTATGCGGACACTCTATTCCATAGGCATTCGAGGTGCAGCCATCAATTGGATTAAATAATTGTTGGACAATCGCGCATTCCAAGTTTTCTCTCAATATGCCTGCTCAGACACCCTGACTTTCAAACACGGAGTACCGCGGGGCTCGATTTTGAGCCCGCTACTCTTTAACTTATACATGAGCCCGCTTGCTAAAGTAGTGGAAGAGACTGGATTGCAAATGTTTCCTATGCTGACGATTCTCAGCTTCTCTTCTCTCTTCCCTCTGCGGAAAGTGACAATCCTTCCACCTTAAAACTAGGATTGGGAAAGTTGCAGGGTGGATACAAGAAAACTTTCTTAAACTGAACGGTGATAAGACCGAGTTAATTGTCCAGGGAAATAATAAAGAACTGTGGGGACCCCGACATTGGCCATCTGAAATGGGCACTCCCCCAGTTCTGGCTACGCAGGCCCGAAATTTAGGTGTCATTGTTGATGACTTCCTGAACATGCACCAGAAAGCTGTGAAGACAATACTAAATGGCTCAAAAAGATCTGCTGGATGCTACCCGAATCCACTAAGAAAACGGTCATCAACGCCTTAATAACATCCAGGCTTGACTATGGCAATGTGCTATATTTGGGGGCAAAAAAGGCAACGATCCGCAGATTGCAGACAGTGCAAAACGTGGCGGCGAGACTGTTATGGAAAATCTCTATTTCCTCATCAACCTCCAAATATATCCGGGAGTTACACTGGTTGAGAATAGAGAACCAGATTAAATTTAAATCCCTGTGCTTTATGCATAAGATCTCTAGTAAAAATCCCCCTAAGTACTTACAAAAGCTAGTCCATCCCTATCATCCCTCCCGGACTCTTTGATCTGCAACAGCTTTGAGATCCCCAAAATAAAATTATCACGCATGGGTGGAAAATCTTTTTCATTTCTTGGGCCTTCACTATGGAATGCTATGCCACACGCAATACGTAATGAGGTGAGTTATATGAAATTCAGAAAAGCCTTAAAAACCTGGCTGTCAACATCTGAAAATGCCTTGTCCTGTAACATACCACTGAATCACTATCGCTGGGAAACCCTTTGTTGGGTAGCTGTTGCGCTATATAGGTGAAATAAATAATAAATAATAAATAATAAATGTAGATGTTGAACAATGTTGGGCTGAGGGAGGATCCCTGGGGTACGCCGCTGATGATCTCAGAGGCTTTGGATCGGAAAGGCGGGAGGCGGACACTCTGGGTTCTGTCAGAGAGGAAGAAGGTGGTCCATTCCAGAGCCTTGTGTCGGATCCCCGCGTTGTGGAGGCGGGTGCGTGAGGTGCGGTGGCAAACAATGTCAAAGGCGGCGGAGAGGTCCAGTAGGATGAGGGCTGCGGTTTCACTGTTGTCCAGCAGGGCCCTGATGTTGTCGGTGATGGCGATGAGGGTGGTTTCGATACTGTGGTTGCTGCGGCACCCGGACTGGGATGGGTCCAGGATGTTGTTCTCCTTGAGGTGGCGGGTCAGTCGTTCATTGACGATCTTCTCGATGACCTTCGCTGGGAACGGGAGCAGGGAGATGGGCCAGAAGTTCTTGACGTCTCTAGGACCCACCCTGGGTTTCTTTAGTAAGGCGTTGATCTCGGCGTGATTCTAGCTCTCTGGGAAGGTTGCAGTCTCGAAGGAGATGTTGATGACCTTGCAGTGATGAGGTGTGTTGGTGGCGCTGGCTTTGTTGAAGATGTGGTGCGGGAACGGGTAAGACGGGGAGCCGGAATGGATGGTGCTCATGATTTTGATGGTGTCATCATCGTTCACGTTGGTCCAGGCGAGTTGGGGATTGATGTGGATATTGACTGGAGGGTCTGATATGTCGGTGGCTGTCAGGGTGGTCTTGTTTTTGAAGCTGCCATGGATATCTTTGATCTTGCGGTGGAAGAAGGTAGCTAGGGAGTCGCGCAGGTCTTGCAATTGTGGGATGTCGTTGGAGCTGGGGTTGGAGAGTTCTTTCACAATGTTGAAGAGCTCTTTGCTGTTGTGTGCATTGTTGTTGAGACAGTCTTTGAAGGAGGCTCTTTTGGTGGATCAGATGAGGTGATGGCGTCTGTGGATGTCGTTCTTGTGAGCTGCGTAGCTGTTGCGTGCTTGTTTGTGGTACCATTCCTTCTCGAGTTTTTGGAAGTTTCGTTTGGAGGCCTGGAGGCCCGCGGTGAACCAGCTGGCTTTCCTGTCCATGCATCTGTTGGAGGGTTTCTTGAATGGGACGAGGATGTTGGCTCAGTCATCGATCCATCGCCTGAGGTTGTGGGCGGCAGTGTCAGTGTCGGTGGTGTTGGATGGCGGGCATTGGGTGAGGGGGGTGTTGAGCTGGTCTTCGGTGACTTTGCTCCAGTTGCAGAGTTAGATGTGTTGAGTGCGGTGGTGCGTGGTGGGTTTCCGGAGGGTGAAGTGGATTCTGTGAGGGTCAGTCCAGTGGAGTTCGGTGGTGTGGTTGAAGGTGATGTGGGAGCTTGCGGAGAAGATGGGGTCCAGCGTGTGGCCGGCGGAGTGGGTGGGAGTTGGGACGAGCTGTCTGAGTCCGAGGTTGGTGAGGTTGTCAATCAGGGCGGTGGAGTTGCTGTTGTTGTTGTTCTCAAGGTGGAAGTTCAGGTCTCTGAGGAGAATGTAGTCAGTGGAGGCAAGGGCGTGCCTGCTGATGAAGTTGGCAATGGAGTCGCAGAACTGTGGCCGAGGTCCGGGGGTCTTAGACGAGTGTCCCTCTGGAAGTGCAGGTGTTCGGCAGAGCTGAGGGTGTCGTTGATGCTGGTTGAGACCCGGAGGGTGTTCTTGTGGACAATGGCGATTCCTCCACCCGCTCCGTTGGCACGGTCCCTACGGGTGATTTTGTAGCCGTCCGGGATGGTTATGGCAATGTCCGATCCGGAGGAATCCAGGTCTCTGTCAGGAGCGGATGAGTCCAGCAGGTCCCAGAGTTCGATGACGTGTTTGCATGCAGAGCGGGTGTTGAGTCCTGTCCTATTTCGGTGGGCGGGTTGGTGGCTTGTAGGCTGGTGAATCTGCAGTTCTGGCAGGAGAAGGGTCCCTGGGTGCGCTTCGGAGTGGCCTGGAAGCAGGTATGGGATTGTCCGGTGTTGAGAGCGTGGAGGGTGCTGCATTATAGTGGTGTTGGTCGGCGTCGTGGTGGTCATGGAGGCCAGGTTGTTTGGCACTGGGCGCGGTCCAGGCACAGACGGGCGCAGACGGGATTTCCTTAGACGCGCCCCCAAGGCACGCCAGCGAGCACCATATAAGGGGAGGTGGGAGGGAGGAGCAGCTCGGAGTTGGGAGTTGGATGACGAATAGGTGTGTAGGGGGGCGGGCCGCAGGGGACGCAGCGGAGGGAAACGGACAAAGGCAAGGGCACGGGTCACAGGCAACACATGGAAATAACAGAGGAAAATGATAGAAAAAATACAGAAGGCAGCAATATAAAAATACGAAGGAGACAAAAGATTATAGAAAGGCAGTAATATAAAATACACAGGGCAGCAATACAAAATACAGCAGTACCGGACTCCCGAGGCAGAGGGGCCTCAAACCTGCGGCAGCAGCGGTGACGAGCAGCAGAGGCACACAGACACACTGGTGGAGCTTTGCCTGGAGACATAAGGAAGGTTACACAAGCAGACGCCGCAGAAAGAATATGAGAAATTGATCGTATTAATTTAGAGAAATCTCTTGCTGTAGTCGAGAATGGGTTAATGACTCTGTCATCCAGAATATATTCACTTGGCAACATTGTATCCTCTGCTATTGACATACTGGAACAAGATTTAGCCATGTTACAACAAGGCCAGTCTCAAATATGTTCAATTATTTTATTAGGCTGGATGCTGCAATCATTGCTTGCAGGCAATGTGCGTTGCCGTTTCATCAACACGTAGTCTCTGTTTACTGAATGCAATCTCACTGAGAAACAGATCAAACTGGCACAAAGGGGAGCAAAGTATACAGTCCTGAGCATTGACAAACTGGAAAAATTGCGATTTACGGTAGCAGAAAAAACAGCTACAGAATGGATCATTAGTGGCAAAATAACTCAGCCTTTTACAACTTTCAATTTCAGTATTGCCTCAGACAAATGCAAGCAGACAAATATGAAAGGTTGGATAAAGAATACATTAAGACATCCTGAGATTTACCTTACACAAACAGATGTTGGAGTGGGGGTCGTGAAGTGTTTCTAAGCGGCACATACTATGAAAATGCACTGAGCGAGTGACTCATTTGTCGGGCTATTAGTTTACACGGGGCTTGTAACGGTTCTGTGGCAAACCTATCCTTTCACCTGCAAAGTCACCAGCTGCTGTGATTAATCCAGCGTTTGGCCAACTTTCAAATGGAAGTTACCTCATGTTGAATGATCAGGGTTGCTGTGGCATGTTGCCAGGAATCCCGTATCTGGTAACGGTTGACTCCAGGGTCACTTGCTGTATGCAAGTATTGTTCCCCCAAATAGACACAGTCAGAGAGTCGCCTTTATGGCCTTCATTGAATGTTTCTTCTATACAATTTGATACTTTAAGCAGAATGAAAACCATGCTTTTAAGACAAACCGTGCCTTTCACCACGGCCGAAGAAACCTATGATCTACAAATTGCAAGGGCTTAGGCTGGGATACAGGCTTTAATAATTACAAACTGCCCTATACATTTCGCAGAAATAATGGGGCATATATTAAACATGTCTGATACGAGCGGTGTTGTACATGTATTTAAGACCATATGTTCAGGGCTGTTAACAGAGGCGGTACTCGGAATTATTCCAAACTTCATGCATTCGGTGTTTGGTGGTCTGCCACTAATTCTAGCACTCCTTGCAGGAATCCTGGGGCATATTATCAAGGGGGTTTATCTCCGCTTTTTTGGCTTTAAAAGCCAAGAAAGCGGAGATAAAATTATCTCTCTATTACCAAGCTGTCGCTAACACCAGTTAGTGACAGCTAATAGGAGATAGCGACCATCTTGGGCCCCGCTTTGCATGTCAGTGATATTTATCACTAATGACATGCAAAGTGGGCGTGCCAAGATGTTAGCGACTGGAAACAGTCCCTAACATCGCTATCTCCTATTACCAACTTTTGGAGATATTCGCGCTCAGCGCGAATATCTCCAAAAGCTAACACCTGCCCTGAGCAGTTCTTAGCCATGTTATCCAATGGGAGGTGGATAACATGGCTAAGAGAATTTGCTCGATAATGCATGAATATCGCTGACTTTTCAGCGATATTCATGCATTGCGGGCGTTTTTTATCGCATTTGCGATAAACCTTGCTAATCGCAAGGTTTATCTGCGATAAAAATCGCCGATGTGCGGCGATAATTTTTGTCTCTAAACAAGTTAGAGACAAAAATTATCGCTAGTTGTTGGTAATATGCCCCCCTGTTTTCATTCCTACTACTACGCTATGGAAAGCCAATCCACCGGTGTCACTCCCAGCAACTTGGAGAAGGCTCTCCTAGAACGGAAGTGTCGTGAGAGCATTGTACAACTTTTGGGCTTACCTCGTCTACGAGAATTAAATACAACACGGTTTCTGTCATTCAGACCAATCTGGCAAGTTTGCATCTTACCTGTTGCGGTGAAGAATGTGTGCTAGACATCTGTCTAATACTTCCATGAGTCATGCCAAAGGATATCGATACTCTGCTGGACCCGATAACGGCCCATGCTCTGTGTTCCCAGCGCCTACCAATCCTGATGACGGCGTTCGTTGAGATCTCACAGACGCAACATGTTACTGCTGAGGTACGAGATGGATCAACGTGACACACAGGTAACATCAGACACAAACATTGCTACTGGCAATGCTTCACATCTATGTGTAGTTAATCTTCTAAACGAGTTATTCCAACTTTCACTGACATCGGTAGACGGTCTTTTGTCTATAGGAATAGAGGATTTCATGTTTTCACAGACCCATACACTGACTTTGATTCAGCTCACAGTGTACCGGGACAGCTATGAATTTGGCCTTAATTTTTTCAAAAACAAAGACAAACCTTGGAACTTTTCCTAAATTTTTATTTTTCTAAAATTGAATTTTTATTTTTTGGCAAAGTAATCTGCTTCCAGTAGAACTATTCATTGAAAACAGAAATTTTCCTTTGAACACTTCCTGGGACACATTGTCAACTTTATTCACCACAATTTCAATTATGTACCATGACATGAAATGGCTTTGAACTTTTCTCACATAAATGTGAACAATTTCATCACATGTATATATTTATGTTCATTCATTTTGCATTTACTGTAAACATATGCTTAGAATGAAACACTGCTTTAATGTGTACAGCACCTTTGCATTTCATGTCTAGCAAATGTTTTTTTTAACAAAGACTTATTTTAGTATGCTTTTACGAATGTTTTTAGCAACATGTGGTACACAATTTAATGTTTAGCATTTCATGTTCAGCATTTAGTGCATGGTGGGTGTTGTATTCCGCTTTAGGTGTCCGTATACAGGTTTTCCTGATACATGTCCTTATATATGCACAATTCGCATTGCCCTTGTATAGGCATAAGATCCCAGTCCTTATTTTGGCATTAGCCATGCTATCCAAATACAGGCATGGTCACCTACATCCGTCCACCCCAATGTCACAACGAGTTCTTAGAAACCCTTAAGCTTTTGGGAGTTTCCCTAGCCCCGGATTATTGATTTCTCCAAGAACTTTATTATGCATAAACCAACATACCCTAAGGGTTCATTCCTGACGTCTTCCTCTGCCCCACTCTACGTCAATGTTAACATTCCTAGCCACCTACCAGGTATTAATATAGCTTCACTTACCATGGCAAACCACAGAGCCTGTGTCCCGGCTTGACACACTGACAAGACGCTGTCATCCCTGCTTGCAGAGAATTCAGCTTCAATTGTTCTGACTCCCTTCGCAGGGTGTTAGAGTTTGAGACTGGAAAGAGATTACAACAACCTCTCTCATTCTCAAGGTATGGAGCTGACTAGAACCTAGAGGGACTCTTGGCATACCAAACTTAGCATACAAACTATAGCATACCAGACTATAGAATACAACACCTACTTCTTACCTTGTACTATACTTAGGTTCGGTACACTGGGGTAGAACTAGTTAGAGAACGCATCGTATGAGTACTCCCATTTTATTTATTTATTTATTTATTTAAAACATTTGTAGAGCGCGGCTGTCACCTGGCAGGTATCCTGGAGCTAAGAAGCTTACTCCTAATTTACAGGCGAAGGGAGTGATTATGGAGGATGGAAGTGGCAGGGGAAAGCTAGGGGAAGAGCCATGTTTTTATTCGTTTCCTAAAAGGTAGGAGCTGTGGAATTTGGCGAATGTCGGCAGGCAGGCTATTCCACAGCTTAGCCGCAGCTACTCTAAAAGATCTTAGCCTGTGTTATTTATGTATATGTATATGAATATGTGTCATAGCTAAAATACAATGCTATTGCAGTATTATTTCTTTCTACTGCTTACGCTGTACATAATATATCTCGCATACATTTTTTTATGATTGTAACAGCACATATCTCTTACACAGGAAATAGGACTGTTCAACAAATCCTTTTTATTGAAACGCCCGTCTATTCTTTCTGTGTAACTCTGCAGAAACTAAGCATACAGGATTAGCTGAGTGAAACTGTTATCTATTGTTTCCACAATACTGAGAGTGTTCCGGTTCTAATGGAATCAATGTTGTCATGTTTATGCGGTTGCCAGAAACTACTTTCGTTAACTGGCACACAAAGTAATTAAGTTCAATATACTCGATAGGAGCATACTGACCTCAGCCCTATGCAGAAACAATAGTGTATATTATTCCAATGCGCAGAGCCTATTAGGGAAATAGGAACTACACTACAGTATTGGTTGGGGACTATAGGATACTTCCCCATACTTTTTGCACCATTTATTGCTACTTTAGGAATGTGTATATATATATATAAATTTGCTATTTGATATGATTTTATAATGTAGTATTCACCAATTGCTCTCAGCAGATATAGGTGTGCACATGAGGGGTTTACTGAACAGAGGGGGCCAATGAAGTGAAGGAATCAGCCATCCTCCCTTGCATAAGTGAAGTGTCAATGTTGTGATTTTGATGATGAGAGTTTTCTCTACATTGCTACACCCTAGAGCGATGGATCATGTTACCTGATGGCTATTCATGCCGTGTGGTCTATGCAATGAGCTGTCCCTGCAGAGTTTTTTAAAATGTGGGTGTTAGGTTCTGTGGTACTGTACATGGCCCTGTACCTCAACCAAGTCATCTAGGGCAGTGTTATTTGTGGTTTGTGGGTCCTGGTGCACTCAACTCCAAGAAAATGCATGTAAAGGTTGTTGTAGTGCATTGTTTGAGGCTGAGCTGTTTTGAGCTGGATTGGTTCAATATTGACCATGGATCACATATTTTGACATTCTTCTGTTTTTCTGCATATGGTACTGATATCTCTTTGTTTGCCATATTTGGTACATTCTATTTTGCTTATTATTGTTCATTTGTCAGTAGTTTCTAACTCATTTTCAGGATGTGTAGGATTCCCTACTCTTGCATCCCAGTCTTTGTGCCACCTACACATAGTACTTCCCCTTTTCACTTAAGGTTGCCTCTCATGGTCCAGTTCTAGTTTTACATTCCCTGTGCACCGAGATTCACTAACACATGCCTGATTATTCTAAGTTGCTAGACCTTAGATATAATTAAATCCATGATCATCCTTGCTTTGATTAATTCTTTAGGGTTTTTATTGTGTTTAAGAAATATGTGGCAACTTCTATTTACAACAGTCACAAATTTTGCCCAAACCTAAGTCTCAAGAGGGAGACCACAGAGTAAGCTAGGTGTCCTGGGCCTCAGTCACTTTCTAAAACTTTCAGCCTACCTTCCTTTTCCTGTGTGCAGCCACAATAGTCCAAATTGGGGCAGTTGATCAAATAGCTTTAATTTCAAACATACTGCATACCTGGCTTCTCAGTCTCTCTTTAACTGCTGTCTACTTTCCAAGGTAGAGTTTATGCTCCACATGCTCCAGTTGCTCCACTTACACGAGAATCAACACAAGGAAATATCTTCCTGCACTAGTGTTTGAGAAATCCAAAGTAGTAAATGCATTTTCCCTGCTAGGAGTCTCTCTGTGAATAATTTTTTGAAGACATAAGGCATTTTAATGACTTGTCAACATCCTCACATTGTTCACAATGCTAGTGTCTCTGTGTATAAACTTGAACAAACGTAACACAGCAAAGTCAAAGGCAGAGATGTTATTATGCACTTTCTTCATTCCTTCCTTAAATGTAAGTTGTGGGACCCATTCTTGATTAACGTTGCATATTCAGATTTTAGCTTTGCAGGTATTCCTGCCAATGCAGTTTGCTCAGTACATTGTGTTCCACAGTCTTGTTTGAATGAACAAAATATTTAACAACAAGGGGTGGTGATGGACAGAGTTTCTGAATTAAGCAGAATACTCTCACCCAGTCAAGAGATCAGGGCTAGATCCAACACCGTTTTTTAGCTCACTGCACCATCCCAGCTCAGAACCTGGCTATATGCAAATTAGTCTGTTCCTGTCCCAGTGCATGATGGAAACAGGGCAAACCTAACTACCAAGCCAGGAAGCTTGTCTCCTTTCTGGTGAAGAATTGGCTTGGTAGTTTGGTCTGCCCTGTTCCCATGATGCACTGGGCCAGGGACAGACTAATTTGCATATAGCCAGGTTCTGAGCTGGGATGGTGCAGTGAGCTAAATAACGGTGATGGATCAAGCCCTGATCTTTGGACTGGGTAAGAGTGGTCTGCTTAATTCAGACACTCTGTTCATCACCACCCCCTTTTCTGAATCGTTTTTGGCCACTATAGGTGTGGCAGGGTATACTCAGACATGAGTCCCTTGCTCACTGCACCATCAGGATTCAAGCAAGCCGGGCCGACGACGGCTGAAATGCCAGAAATCGGTCCCCGGAAGCTTGTCTCCTTTCTGGTGAAGAATTGGCTTGGTAGTTTGGTCTGCCCTGTTCCCATGATGCACTGGGCCAGGGACAGACTAATTTGCATATAGCCAGGTTGTGAGCTGGGATGGTGCAGTGAGCTAAATAACGGTGATGGATCAAGCCCTGATCTTTGGACTGGGTAAGAGTGGTCTGCTTAATTCAGACACTCTGTTCATCACCACCCCCTTTTCTGAATCGTTTTTGGCCACTATAGGTGTGGCAGGGTATACTCAGACATGAGTCCCTTGCTCACTGCACCATCAGGATTCAAGCAAGCCGGGCCGACGACGGCTGAAATGCTAGAAACCGGTCCCTGGAAGCTTGTCTCCTTTCTGGTGAAGAATTGGCTTGGTAGTTTGGTCTGCCCTGTTCCCATGATGCACTGAGCCAGGGACAGACTAATTTGCATATAGCCAGGTTCTGAGCTGGGATGGTGCAGTGAGCTAAATAACAGTTATGGATCAAGTTCTGATCTTTGGACTGGGTAAGAGTGGTCTGCTTAATTCAGACACTCTATTCATCACCACCCCCTTTTCTGAATCGTTTTTGGCCACTATAGGTGTGGCAGGGTATACTCAGACATGAGTCCCTTGCTCACTGCACCATCAGAATTCAAACAAGCCGGGCCGACGACGGCTGAAATGCCAGAAACCGGTCCCCGGAAGCTTGTCTCCTTTCTGGTTAAGAATTGGCTTGGTAGTTTGGTCTGCCCTGTTCCCATGATGCACTGGGCCTGGGACAGACTAATTTGCATATAGCCAGGTTCTGAGCTGGGATGGTGCAGTGAGCTAAATAACGGTGATGGATCAAGCCCTGATCTTTGGACTGGGTTAGAGTGGTCTGCTTAATTCAGACACTCTGTTCATCACCACCCCCTTTTCTGAATCGTTTTTGGCCACTATAGGTGTGGCAGGGTATACTCAGACATGAGTCCCTTGCTCACTGCACCATCAGGATTCAAGCAAGCCGGGCCGACGACGGCTGAAATGCCAGAAATCGGTCCCCGGAAGCTTGTCTCCTTTCTGGTGAAGAATTGGCTTGGTAGTTTGGTCTGCCCTGTTCCCATGATGCACTGGGCCAGGGACAGACTAATTTGCATATAGCCAGGTTGTGAGCTGGGATGGTGCAGTGAGCTAAATAACGGTGATGGATCAAGCCCTGATCTTTGGACTGGGTAAGAGTGGTCTGCTTAATTCAGACACTCTGTTCATCACCACCCCCTTTTCTGAATCGTTTTTGGCCACTATAGGTGTGGCAGGGTATACTCAGACATGAGTCCCTTGCTCACTGCACCATCAGGATTCAAGCAAGCCGGGCCGACGACGGCTGAAATGCCAGAAACCGGTCCCCGGAAGCTTGTCTCCTTTCTGGTGAAGAATTGGCTTGGTAGTTTGGTCTGCCCTGTTCCCATGATGCACTGGGCCAGGGACAGACTAATTTGCATATAGCCAGGTTCTGAGCTGGGATGGTGAAGTGAGCTAAATAACAGTGATGGGTCAAGCCCTGATCTTTGGACTGGGTAAGCGTGGTCTGCTTAATTCAGAAACTCTGTTCATCACCACCCCCTTTTCTGAATCGTTGAATGAACATAATGGCATTGGTTTGCTTGAAAACATGCAACCACTTCTTTTTACATATATTAGTTTTCCTATGCAAGCGCATGCCATTCCATCCAAACCTCTAATGTTGTCAATATATTTGGTACAGCCTTTCACTTCATATACCAAAGTTTCTGCTACTATACACCATTCTATTTGGAGAGTTAATTTTTCAGTAATCAGCACTATCAGAATGCCCAGATTTAGCTGCACCAATCGTTGCCATGTAGGACCTTTTGTGTAGAAATAGTTTTAATATCTTTTTATCTCTTGTGAATTCCTAATAGTCTACCTTTGCCCCCGTATCTATTGATATACCTTATTTTTAGCTTCTTCCCTACACGTTTCCAGCATGCATCTGTGATTGAGCAACTCTGCAATATTTATGGAAATTTCCCCTCTTGACTACATCCTCACATACATCTATCAACCACTATCCACTCATGATTCTTTAGTTGCACGCTTGTGTAGTAAATTCTATGAAGATTTATACTTGAACTAGTGTGAAATCTAGTCTTCCTGATAACTTATAGGGGAGCAAAAGTGCTTCCTCCCATTATCTATCTGCTAAAGTACCTATGTCTCTTTCCCGTCTAGGTTTAAGACACTGAAGTTATTTTTGTGTATGCGTCATGAGGGTGATGTAGGTTTCTGATGTGTCCTCTTATATAGCCTGGCCATCAATAAACTAAACTGAAATGGTGAATCGTCTAGATCACTTACAAGACCCTTAATGTACTCTTATTGTGTAATTAAAGTTCTTGTAGTTTAATATCCACACATAATTCAATGCATACCTTCGGATGGCAGGTGTGTAAATGTCATAACTTCCCTGGCGTCCAATGCATCTCCAAGTGTAGTTAAGCGTTGTGAATTCTTGGCAGAATCAAAGGAGGTATTTACAAAATGCCTTTATGATTAGGCAACATAGAGATCATTTTATCCAATAACTATTGACATATCCCTCATTTTAGTTTGAATTGAAGATCAGATAAGTTGACTGGTTTCATCAGTTGAGTTACAAAAGAATATATTTCCCTCAGGTACAGCTTTCAGGGATTCCAGGTCTTGATGATACTTTTGATAGCAGATTAGATAAGGATGGTATTTGAACCAGGCAAACTTGGCACAAACGTATAACTACGCAATGCACAAAAGGATGGATGGTTATCTCGAACTAAGACTGAAATCAAACATTCAGTAACATAGCATTGAGAGTGAAGTAGATTTTGCCCATCAGCAACAACAGAGAGGAGTAGGTTAAAGGCCATAAGGGTTTATTAACTAGTTGCTAAATTTACAATTTACATCTAAATCAATTAGACGGAAATCAAACTTCACCTCAATACAGCGTACATGAATATAATCTAAATAATTCAGTTAGTAATGTGGAAATTGCATTTTTATTAAGCCCGGGCGGAGTTCGCGTAGCCGTTCGGGCCTCGGCGGAGTGGTAAAAAAAATCTGCAGTGATACAAGGAGTTCCACAAGCAGGTGGAGTATCTTGCCAAGTCTGTTTGCGTGATGTTTTCTGGCATAGGTTAGGCAAAGTGAGTTTTCGTGCCGGAAATCTCACACGAACGAGACCACGTGGCTTGCATGGGCGCCACCATCTTGAGGATTGCTCTGTTTTATGGTGCTGGGCCTATTTTTCAATCTCCACCTAAATCTTGTTAATCCTACCCCTTTAAAACCTATCTGCCCCTCATTTTTAACTCTAACCTTACTGTGTGTCTTTGTGTTTTTGTATTTTACGTTTTTTCTATTTCTTTCTCTTTTTTGCGTATTTTTTTTTTTTTCGCTTTCCCTGCTTTTGCTTTCCTTCCTTCTTTTTACTTCTTCTACTTTCTTCTCTTCCCCATGCCCCACCCAGAGACATGGCAGAGCAGATGAGCAGCAGCACCATGTCCCTTGAACCACCAGCTGCAGCCATTTATCTTGAGATAGGCTGCGCCGCAAAGGAGTGCAGCCCCACACGCTATTCACGGAGGTGGAGGTGGTAGCACTAGTTTTTTTATGTGCAGCTCCACCTCCCCTCCACCCTGGCAGCCGGTGTCAGGCCTGGTAGTGGCGATGCCCTCCAGGAGCGGAAGCAACATTGGGAGAGACTGCGACGGGCTGTTACCCACTGTTCTGGAATCCAGCGCACACAACAATAGCTGATGCACCACTTTCGCTGACATATTGGATTGGGACCAGGACCTGTTTGACCTGTGGGGCATTGAGATTGCAAGGCTGAGTGAGTAATAATTATTCTATCTATGCTAATATATTTTTCTCACATAGCAAGCATATTGCTCACACTCAGGTAAGTTAAGTTTATCTCTACCTGATCCAACTTGTTTTGTTGGTGCTCGCTTGGAATGCAGTCATGCAGAAAATTCTCTGTCCTGTCACTGAGATAGTGGTAGTTATTGCTATTAGTGAGCTAGCACTTTCTTCTCTCACTTCTATGCGCCTTTATGTGTTGTATCTCATACAGTCCCAACTCCCAACCTCAAGCAATTTCCCAGTGATTTCATTAAGTAAATTGTAAATATGCATGCATTAGCATGTATGCATTGAAAAAACATGCAGGCTGAGGTGATCTGTCAAAGGTTCAGAGATTGAGAATGAGATGAGAAGCAAAGATCAATCGATGCAATTTATTAGGAGTTCTAATGTAGTTTAGGAAATTTGGAATAGGGTTAAGAAATTAAGGAATAGGTCCACAATTGTAATAGAAGAGGAGATCTGATTACTAAAAGTTAAATCAAATGTTACTGCATTTGCCTCTCTCAGTCAGAATAGTTTTGGGGAGATTAACTGTATCACCAATCTTTTTAATTTTGTCAGCATCCAGGGACAGGAGGGATAAGGTGAGGGATATGGTGAGTACCTCCGCCGAGGTGCTGGTGGGTGAGGGGGCTGGAGGTGCCTCCACGAGTGCAGATGGCTCTGCTGGGCCCAGAAAGTCCCCCTGTTAATATTATTATTTCCCTGTCTTGATTCTTCTTTTACCACTCCACATTTAGATTTTTCTGCCCTTTTTACGGTGCCTGTTGCCTACTTTCTTTCCAACTCCACTTTGATCTGTTTCATAAATCCTTCCTATCCTTACATTATCCTTAGTATTACTTAGTTTCTCTATATTTCAAGTGCCTGAACTTGACTACAAAACTATCTGTACTCGTCTGTAGCTTTCTTTTTCTTCTGCTTTGTCAGTAGGCTTTCCCTTTAGCCTTATAGACTGGAGGTAAAATAAGACTCAGAGAACCCATTGTAGGTCAGGTATACTACTGTGGAGATTGCATGTCCAGTTAAAGCATTCTATTCATGTTTGTTGAGAGCTTAAGGCTTTCTTTTTCTTGCTCTTGCTCAAACAGTATTGTAAAAGTAGAAAGTGGCCATGGGCATGGTGGACCCCCCAGTATTGTGTATGCATTATTATGATGGTGTTCCAGTAGTCAATGACTGTGGAGAATGGCTGGAAGTATGATGAGGAGGATGACCCCATTGCAGTTGCCAACTAAGATCATATGTCATTCATTGACCAATTATGGAACCACTTCCTTGCACTACAAAACTCAGATTCATAATAGCTCTGCCCCTCCATAATTACAAAAAGGGTGTGTTTATAAACCAAACAGTCCGTCTGCCTCCAGCGAGACCCAAGTTACAATATATCTAAATGTTCTGTTACCTAGCTTTGAAAGATAGCAAATATATTACAAATTATGTTAGAGTTAAGTCAACAACACACAGAGTTTTGAATATTAAAAGAAAGCATTATACTTACTGTATTTCCAAATTGGGAGTTGCATCGGCATTCTTCTTAGACTCTCCGTCAATCTTGGGTTCCTTGCTGATGCAGTCCAGTAAGATAAGCGTGAGTGTTATAGTGCTTTTCCAGTTTGGTGCAGGATAAGAGAAAGCCGTGGATTGTAAAACAAAAATTACATTGTAGGATCAAAGAGGACAGAGGTCAACTTCATAAGGAGTGCACTTAGAAGACTCAGGCAGCGCAAGAGAGAAGAGAAGAATAGTCCTTTTTGCTATCATTTATTTTATGACTCATGCGTGAAAAATTAGGTGAGAGCAATTTTTCAACAAACAACAATCACACAAAAGTGGCCGCATGTAGCTATTGGTATCGGGCTGATAAAACTTGCAACTGCCATGATCATCAATTCATCATCATAAATCATAAACAATAATTATAATATGTAGCCTAAAAGCATATGTATAATGTGATGATCATGACCATCTGTCTGTCTTTAGTTAAGTACAACAAAAGCTCCACCACCGGACCATCACATAACTTTAAATTTGAGCAAGACAGCACTGAGCACACATACCTATCAACATTACATTTTCTAAATCAAGTAAAATTAACTCACTGCTCTCATCCCCACCACTCCATAGAGTTTGGGAGGCCACTTTAAAGTCATCATCAAATCGGTTGGTTTCAGTGAAGTTGATAACCTCCTTCTTCTTATGGCAGTTCTTGAAGTAGTAGATGAGTCCTTCAATCATCCTCCTGACTCCGAGTAAACTGTCCAACTTTATAGCGACTGAGTACAGACTCAAATGTGATAGATCAATCTGTAGTACATTGCTGTTGATGCACAACAAGAGAAACATTGAATAATTATTTGTCTAGACTTGAATTGTGTTTGTGTTAGCTAAAGGGACAGGTCGGGTCTTTGAGCAATGGGAAGCAGAAAACAAAGCACTGTAGAGTGGACCCAGTGAACAAATCTCACTAGTGTCTAAGGGGCGGAAAAAATCACTTTCCGGAAAAAAATTATTACCCGTCGTTAGGCCACCAATATTGTAGTCATCACGAACACAATCAATCTTAATAGTTACAGATAAACCAATACCCAGTGTCACTGCCGGTCACCACGTGAATCATCTTAACACACTCATAAATAACTGTCACTTAGCCTGCAATGCATGCCATTTACCTGTTCTTCTAATTTAGGCATGGTCACT
This sequence comes from Lissotriton vulgaris, assembly GCF_964263255.1. Lineage (NCBI taxonomy): Eukaryota > Metazoa > Chordata > Amphibia > Caudata > Salamandridae > Lissotriton > Lissotriton vulgaris. The sequence goes on from NC_141696.1 coordinate 1,108,482,984, forward strand.
GTGTTAAATTGGCGATCCATTGTTTCACGAAACATACATTGACCAGTATTGTAAATCAAATAATGTGGGGCAATCGGCTAGGGGAATAAACTAGGAAAGGATAGACAGGCAGGCGCAAATTTGTATCTTCAATGTTCTTGATATGGGTGGAGGAGGGTTTCTTTACTGCACACTGGTGCAACTACAATCCAGCAATACATTTTGTGTAAGACAGTGTGGCTGCATTAGTCAGCCAGACACAAACAAATAAAATAACATAATTTTCTCCTAGTTAAATCTTTTTTATTTGTATTTTTTTGTTGTCAAAGCAGTTCACTTATAGAGGTAGAAAAATATATAGTTGGTGGCCTAGGCATAGTAGTCAGAGAAGTAGCAGTCATCCACAAATTCAGGTGGTTTACCCAAAAGTAGGTCAGCTAACACACTACTACCATAACCTGGGTCTGACCAATCCCCCTAACCTCCGGCATACTTCAGGTATGGTTAATCCGGTGGTATAAAGTGATGAGTAATTTTGATCATGGTTAATCTCTCAAGTTTTTGGGGTGAGAGACTGCTCCTTCTCACTGTGACAGCTGCACCAGCAGCACTGAGAACACACTCACTGGAGACACTGGCTATCTAGCAAGACAGATAGTTTATTGCCTGCCTGCCTAGCACAGCCATTGGCCCTCATTCCATACCAATACACCAATGGGTATTGATCAAGATATAGCTCTGTTGAGTCATTCAGATAAGCCTGGACCATCTGCCCAGTCGTAATTGGTGCTCTACTTTGTTCAACATCTTTTGACTTTGCCTCTGCATTGGACTTAAGCCCTGCTAGTTGAAACCAACAAAATGCAGATTTTGGGGCTGATGCTCCTGTTGTTGCTGGTGTTCTTGTTAGTTTTGGCTGCTCTGAGCCAACAGCACTGTCCTCACACTCTGAAATTGAAGGCGGTACCACATAACTTGTGCCCTGGAGGAGTGGACCTCTACTTTCTGGCCATTCTTGTTCTACCTCACTGGCTTGCTCAGCAATCAATGTTTTGTGGTTTGCAACAACCCTGTCTGAAAATGGAATGAAAGTGGACAGTAATGATTTATACCATGGATCAAAAATTGTGGCACAGATGTAATGTTTGGATAACACTATGGGGCCGATCAGGATCGCGGACGGACTTGCGTCCGTCCGCGACCCCAGAGCAGGAGGGAACCTCCGCATGGCATGCGGAGTTCCCTCCTGTGCAATTAGGATGTGACCGCCACCCTGGCGGTCACATCCTCTATTTTTAACATTGCGGCGGGTGCAGCTTCAAGCTGCACCCGCAGCAATGTTAAAAATGCACGCATTGCTTTTGCATGCAGAAAGAGGCAGGCACCGTGCGGTGCCTGCCGCTTTCTGCATGCAAATGCAGGGGGGTACCATAGGTACCCCCCATGTGCACCCCCCACCCCCCCTTCACCTAGGGGGCCCGCAACGGGCCCCCGCAGTGAAGTTCCGTATGCTTTTCCACGGCGGGAAACGCGCCGCGGAAAAGCATAATTCACTGCCCATCCTAATATGGTGGACGGTGTCTGAGAGACACCGTCACCATATTAGAGCTTTTCCGCCGCGGTTGTAAGCCAACCGCGGCGGAAAAGCTGCGGACGGAAACCAGGACCCACCAGCCATCCTAATGTGGCGGTGGGTCCTTGGTCAGTCCGCTGCGGTTTTTCCGCATCCTCGGGGCCGGCGGTGGCTTCCGCCGGCCCCGAGGATGCGGAAAAACCGCTATCCTGATCGGCCCCTATGTCTCTTTTCACCCTCACATTAACACATAAGCAAAGGACTAAGCTCTCCACCAACCCATGCGCATCTTTTTTTCCCTCCATACCAGCATACATTTTAGACACCTCCTTTAGCTATTACTCTAGCATGTACTACAACGGGATAGCTTTGCTCATGGTACTGTCCTCCTTGCTGTCTTCCTGTTTGAACACCTCAAAAGGAAGCAGCATCTCTGTCAGGTAATTTACTAGGCCCTAATGGTCCATCTCAATGATCATGCCTTTCCCAGTTGCATCCCATCTTTGCAGGGCAAATACATTGATCAGTCTGTACAGCTCAAACATACATGTAATAAGTTGAGTTCTGACGTGTTGGCACCACCTGTATGAGTGCTTTAACTGGCAATCTATTATCATGCTAATTGAACCTCAGCTGCTTCCAGGCTTTAAATGAATGGCTGAAATGAGTGCAGATTTTTCTGCAGGTGTACAATAAGCTTTTTTGAGAAAGTCCTGTACAATGATGTTGATTCAGTGTGCCAAACACAGGACCCTGAAATATCCACCATCTGCCATGGCCTTAACTAAATTACTATCATTGTCCGTGGCAACATATTCAATGTGTTAGTCCTCTTGGTCACAGCCATTCAAAGTCCTTGTTGTTAAAGTCTTCCAAATGTTTGCAGCAGTATGGGATTTCTCCATGGTGAACATGGCAACTGTTGCACGTATCTGAGCGCCATTAAAAATCCTAGCAGTGTTTGACACTCAGAGATACCTTTTCTCTTTTTTTTGTGTTTGAAAAGCTTTATTAATGTAATAAAAGGTAACAACTGACAAAAGGAAGGGAGATACAAAATATATGGGAAAGTAAAAAGCATAACATTCCTAATGTCAAAATTTTAGCACGAGAAAGCACTTTTTGTAACAGATACCTTTTCTCTAACCCCCACAAAAGAGATACAGTGTGCAGTGATGCACATGTAATCAGTAGCTTGGCAGTTGGTCTACATGTCTGTCGCCAGTGGATAGTGTGAACAGCAGTCTGCTGCAAAACTTGTCAAAGCAATTCCAGCACACCGTGATGTAGCGCTGGAGCAGCAACTCTGTTGAAATAGGACTCCTTCTCACGGATAATACAAAGCCAACTTCTCCCATTGTGATCTTCACAATAACTCACAGAGGTGTATTCACATCCTCAGTTTCCCATCCCATGCACGTAATAAAGTCGCTGTTCAAACCAACTAATTGCTATTCTACATCCTTCAAAATATAAGCTGGCAAAGAAGAAACATTTCTTAATGAGCACAAGGTGACTCAACTGTCTGAAACAGTAAAAGTGTTAAGCACAGCAAGCAGAACTACAATGTTTATCTCAAACTTAAAGTAAGGCACCTAGGTCTAATCATGCCAATGTTAAATTGCACATATGCTAACTAAAATTATTAAAAATATATGATTCATTCAACCTGCTAACCCGAAATTTAACACAACATGAAAAAACTGACATGTGAAATAATATGCATAAACACCTCATCACACTCACATGTGCAAATATCGGAAATAGCAAACTGCTCTTGCGGAAAGCTCAATTGCTTCCTAATCCACCCTAGCCTAAACAGGCTAACAATGTGCGTTCCCAGGTACCTAATAACAGGATAAGATAAGGTGCCACTTCCTGCAAGGTTTGTAGAAGACAGTATTCCCTAATTAAGGGCTTCATTAGTTATCTGCCCTGCCTCTGAGCCCTTCTATGGGATATAAAGCACTCCCTTACCCCTTACTTTTCCTTTTTGCAAGGATCTGATGGCTTCTAATAAATAGAGGAGCAACCAAAGGCAAGAGTAGTCTCCCTAATATACTTTAGCCAGGGAATTCTATTCCCATACAAGCAGGAAAGACAATCCAATATGATTTCTCTTTTTAGACGAGATTCTGCATTGTGCCAAACCGAACAACAAAGCAACAAGGGAGCAAGATTAATCTAGACAGCAATATATTCCAAGCCTAGCTCCAGATGGGTAGCAAAATACGGTGTTGACAAAGGAACTCTCAATATATGTCGGCACACTCTGTTTTTCTCAATTTGAATGCTACCCACATCCCTATAAGCCCATATCCCAGATTCATAGGTCAGGATGTGGAGGTATTTTCTCCTATAGATCTCCAGTGAGGAGCATATGGGCTTTTAACCTATTGAGGAAGTGAGAGAAAAGCATGTAAGAAGCAGTCTTTACTATTCCCAACACACTGTGCCCAATTACATGCATCAAACTACAAGCCAAGGTAAAGGACCTGGCTCACTTTCTCAATAGTCCTTCCCCAATGCTCAGAAAATGTTTTTTTAATTTTTTTGCCCGCAAACTATGGCAAACATTTTTGACAAATTGATTTATAGGTATAACTGCTTCATGAACAGTATTAAAGCAGAAATTAATGACTTTAGGCCATTAGCTGTCCTGGCAAGCAACACAGCATCATCTGTGTACAACAGTGCTGATATAGGTTTTTTGTTGATCGTTGGGACATCAGATCCCAGGTTCACTAATGCTGTTTCTAATCCATTAGTATACAATAGGAATAGAATAGATGCCAGCATGCATCCCTGGCGAACACCCCACATGACTGAGGAAGAAGTAGAGCACTCTCCTCCAACTCCATACCTCACAAAAGCGGACGGTCCAGGTGAAAATACCTCAGAAAAGCCATCAAGTCCTCCTTGCTCCCCAGAGAGCTTGGATCTGTTTACATAGTAAAAAGTACTTACTTGATCCATGAATGCCAGGTGAAGAGGACTACCCTTAGAATATTGACACTTAGTCACTAAGAGGTTCAGATTTAAGCATTGTTCTAAAGGGCCTATGCCTTTTCTCAAGCCATACTAGATCTGTCAGAGAATGTTCTTTTCTGTAGACCAGAAATGAGCAAATGCATGCCCACATACCTTCAGGACGCAAAAGATGTCCTCAGGCTGCTTCCTGAGTTAGAGTTTAACGTCGAGACTGACTTCTTAGTCAGCTTCGACGTTGAATCTCTATATACCTGCATTCCGCAGGAAGAAACGTTACAGGCAATCAAGGGCCTACTTGAAACATGTGACCATGACAGCAAAACACCTATCAACTTCATAATTGAATGTGCTAGATTAGCCTTGACCTAAAACGTTTTCAAGTTCGAAGAGTCTTTCTTTCTTCAGATCTCGGGGACATCCATGGGCAGTGTCTTCGCCCCAAGTTTGGCTAATTTATATGTCCATCTCTTCGAGACAGGATGCATATTTGACCACAGCAACACATATTTCCATCAGGTGTTGCTGTGGAAAAAGTACATTGACGATATCCTGGCCATTTGGCGTGGAGATGCCACCTCTATCCTAGAGTTTCAAACCTGGCTAAACACGAAGAACCAGTTCTTAAAATTCACTGTTGAATACAGCAAGTCTGAACTTGCATTTTTGGACTTGCTCATCTGCCCAATAGACGGTAAAATAGAGAGCAAGCTTTATAGGAACCCCATGTCTAGGAATTTCTTGCTTTCCTTTAACAGTAATCATCCTAGGTCTCTTCGAGAAAACCTGCCTTTCGGACAATTTTTGCGGGTTCGACGTAACTGTTCGGAAAGAGCAGATTTTGACATTTAATCAAAAGATCTTTCTACAAAATTGAAACAACGAGATGCCCTCTTAGACTCCCCAGTCACAAAACCATCTTTGGAGAGACTCACCTTCGTCACGACTTTCAGTACTTTGTCCACTCAAGTACAGAAGTCGGTTCGGAAGAACTGGCACATTCTGAACACAGCAGGAAGTACCATACATCTCCCACTTTTCTCTTTTAAAAATGGACAGAGCCTACGAGATGGCCCGATACATACTAGACCCAGATTCCTACAACAGGAATCGGCAACCACACTCTGGGGCTTCCCGTCTGTCCGGGGTCACTACCCTTGCGGCTCCTGTACTGCTTGTCCGCAAACACAAAAGACACTGATGTTGGATATAGGCACTAATAGACCATGGATACTTAACAAACACACGAATTGTAATAGTGAGAAAGTCATTTACATGGTCACATGCCCATGCTCTCTAAGATATGTGGGGATGACAACCAGGAAAGTGAAGCTTAGAATCAATGAACATAAAAGCACCATAAAATGCAATAAACAAGCCATGCTTCTTACAAGCCACTGCCTGATTAAAAAACATAAAGCTGAAGAGATGAAATGGGTTGTACTAGAACAACCCTTCATTCCCCACCATGTCAGCGACATCGCATGGTACTTATTTATCAGAGAGCAACAATGGGTCTTCAAGTTGAAAAGTGACATAGCAGGCCTAAATGATGACATACCTTGGGTTACAATCTGATTCACTTCTGCAATAACCTGGATTTGGGAATGTCAATAAGGTACATTTTGTAGACAAGACTAGCTATCACTTACGGAACTGTCATATGGAGATTTTTATGCTAACAGAAATATGCCTATATGTCAGTAGAGCAGATTTACATCTACAAGCAAGCTTCACTTCTGCAATAACCTGAAGTTGGGAATGTCAATAAGGTACATTTTGTAGACAAGACAAGCTATCACTTACAGAACTGTCATATAGAGATTTTGATGCCAACAGAAATATGCCTATATGTCAGTAGAGCAGATTTACATCTATAAGCAAGCTTCACTTTAAAATGATTGTCATGACCTGACAATAGACGACAGGCAGGGCAACAGGACAGAGGACAGTAGGGACCAAGGACACTAGGACCCTGTGGGTCATGAGGGAGGTGACCAGGTCACCGGACACCACATCCGGTCAGGGGACAGGAAGAGGACAGTGTAGCTGAGACCAAGTAAGAGGACGGACATGCTGTGATCGGCTCCCCACTAAAGAAATAAAGAAGATATCACCACATACCTGTGTCCTGTATTCTGTGAGCTGCATGCGCTAGGACACAACACGACATCTGGCGACGAAGGAAGAGACGGATTCACACGCGAGAAGATCGCGCTGTGCAGGAGAAACGACGGATCGCGCTGTGCAGGAGAAACGACGGAACTGGTGGCAGACAGACGCAAGGAGCTACACGGGAGCCCACCCCGATAAGCGTCCATCAGGAAAATACTTAGCGCGGTAAGAACAGCTGATGAACAGCGCTAGTGCCCAGTCAGAAGCGCGAGAGCCTCGCGCTTAGAAATTGAAGCGCGAAGTCTCGCGAGAGGCAGAAACACCGGCGGCCATTTTAAAAACAGGCGGGACAGCCAATAAAAAGAAAGAAGAAAGCACGGCGGCCATCTTAGGACCAGGCAAAGCGAGACTTCAAGAGCGAAGTCTCGCATGGGTAAAGAAGAAGCCATTTTGATGAGGACATCAGAGAAAGAACAGCAAGAAAATAAAGAGCAGCCATCTTAAGGACAGGCCAAAGAAATAAATAGGAAAGAAAAGCAGAGTCAGGCGAAGAAGAAAAGAGACAGAAGACCATAAGAAATGACAAGGAAAGCCTAGGAAAGGCTAAAAGAAAACAAAACAACAGAAAAAGAAGAGAAGAAAGGAAAATAAATAATAATAAAGAAGAAAAGTGGAACAAAAGAGACAAAAGAAAAAGAAATTAGAGAAGGTCAAAATAAAGTAAAAGAACAGAAGAAAAGGAAGAAAAAGGGAAATAGAAGAAGAAGAAGAAGAAAAGGGGAACAAAAGAGACAAAAGAAAAAGAAATTAGAGAAGGTTAAAATAAAGTAAAAGAACAGAAGAAAAGGAAGAAAAGGGAAATAAAAGACGAAAGATAAGATAAAAGGAAGAAGGCAAGAATGGCAGACCGGAAGCCCAGCGCACAATAACACAACACGACAATGATCTTGCAAAATTAGGGCTCTCTATGATCACTGTTAGGGCCCCCTGCGAACATTCTGCGATACTTGGGCAGTCTATGATTAATGACATATCTAGACGAACGAGCAGCTACTCCAACTGCTGCACCTTTTTCATTGTGATCCTCGTTTGGAGCTTTAACTGTTGAGTAGGTTACTCTGGTTAGCTCACTTAGATACGATCTATACATATGTATTAAGACCTAAGGACATGCCTCCATTTTACGGTGTTCTGACCTGACACCGTTTTCAGTCAGAAACATGATTTACATTCAGGTCCGCATTACGTGTACAAATGGGCATTCCGATTTTCTTTGAACAGGGTTCAGATAATCGTGGACACTGCTTTCCTATAGGCCAGAATTAAAGGGACTAACAACCAATGGGGATAGAGCACGAACTTGGAATAGTTTCCGGTCTCTGCTAGAATGCCGCACTCATGTACTAGCTCTTTCTCGAGGGTGCGCATACCGGATATAGAGTCTATTTCCTGTTTAGTATTACAATGGAGCTCCCTATCTGGTCCGACAAGGTTTATAACATTGCGCTCTGGAACTACCCAATCAGAACGTAAGCCTCATACCAGTCCGGCCTGTCAGTAGCTGCCATTCTGGTCCGCACATCTTAATTAGAATGATGACAAGCAGGATATAAATAGCATCCTACCTGTTCAGTCGGGTACCTCCCCCTCGGTTTAGGACAAAGCCCGAGGTACAGACGGACAGGTAGGGCCGCAAGATACTCTGATTGCGTCATGAAGAAGCGTTCCTCTGGCGTTTTTTTCACTGCATAGCTCATTGGCACATGAACCTTCTTGAAAACAGGACTCGTGAATTACCCTTTCTCTCGTGAATTACCCTTTCTTCCTGCAAACCCCCGCTTGACTTGGGGTTCTATAAAGAGCATTCTTATGAGCTTTATGACTACTGTCCAATCTACAAAGTTTAGTCAATATATACTGGTTTGTCCTCATACACTGGTATTTAAACAACAGCCTGCTTATATTGAGGCATTATTTTGATGTCCTATAATGTGATTTAGGTTGCTTATAACATAATAAGATACCATTTTTTTTTAAATATTAAATTTATCATCGAGAATTAGAGGGCTTAAGGACTGCCTACTCGTGTTTCCACCAATTACCAAGGTTGATTGACTGCTAATATAAAAACGGCATAATAATACATGTTATCTTGCTATTCTTCTCCTCTTTTCTATGCATATCTATAGAGCGGGGCCTCATTGCCTGAGCGAGCGCCAGGAGAGGTGAGGTCTGACCCCAAGACTTTTCTGGGTGAGTCTAGTTGATATGCCAAATGGATACCAATAAACCATGCTGATGGAATAGAGCAGCCACAGCATGTTGCTATGTGGCTATTTACTTGTTATTACAGTGGCTTCCAATAATTTGTCTGTGTCTGTATATGTGTTATCTTTCAGGAAAAGAATCGCGTTACAGAGACATCATTTACAGAATCTGGAACCTCACATATTGTAGGATGTATCTCTGATTGTTTATTTATGATGACTGTTTTTGCACTGAATTTTGCAGTAGTGTTACATATTTGGTCCTGAAGAAAGCCACATGACGATCTATCGTCCTCGTTTGGCTGAAACATGTTGACCTCCCTAATCATTACAAGATAGTTACCATTTATTCATACTATCTAGCACTATTTTTAACCTTGACATTATGATGACCTTTGAATAAATTGGTTCTTTGGCATCATAATAGTTAATTTTAGTTTCATGTTTTGCGTTCTTACACTTTTCAACACTGCATTTTGGTTCTCAGCACCACTGCATTTTCATTGTGGTTGTTTTACATCACTGGTGGATCCATACTAGGATCTCTCACGATAAGAACAAATGAGATACTTGTAAGACATACCAGTTTTCCTACAATATCCCAGATGATGATGATCCGCCTCTGGGTGGGCTGATGGGTTCTCTTTTTCCATGTTGGGAATATATCATGAGGATACATATACAAGACAGTTTTTGCCAGTGTAATTTCTTCTCTAGCCTTTTTTGACCACTTGTATCCCCGTTTGTTATTAATAGACCAGAGGAATAGTCTGTCCAATACTATTCTCCCAATAATTTTAGTGACCGAATCAAGAAGGAAATAGGGCAATAACACTTTGGGTCCTGTTCATTTCCCTTTTTAAAAACGTCCATGATTATAGAAGAGTACCAAGATGATAGAATACCAGCCTTACAAGCAGACTTTACAACATTAGTAAGCTGAGGGGCCCAGAACCCTGAATTTTCTTTATAAATGTCAATTGGGATCCAATCAGGGCTAGATGTCTTTTTCGAAGGGCACTTGAGAATGGCCCCAAGAGGTTCCTAGAGGAGAATTACATATTCATGGACAGAGCATGTTCAGCCATCCCTTTCTCTTGAGCAGAGGTATTAGAGCTATAGAGTCTGCTAAAATGGCATGCCCATTTCTCAAGGTCAATATGAGTGCTAACTTTGTTAGGCATCTGGCCCGGGAAAAGAGTAGCACCCACTGCCTACCAAAAATCCTTAGTGTCCTTGGTTTGATAAGAGAGTACCTAGGTTTCTCATCTCTCACCCTTCAAATAATCAGCTTTCCTCTTCTTTAATGCCAGCGTGTAAGCCTTCCCACAAGCATCAATTGATTCCCAATTCATGGGAGAGTGTGTCAGTTCCCTTCTCAAATTATTATTAGCGACCCTACATACCTTGTTGAGCCAACATTAATTGTGGTTCAACCTGTTACCTTTGGGCCTTACAGTTTAAAAAAACTGCCCAGTGTTGCAATGGGTTCAGTTTCCTCTAATAAGCAGGAATTCTTTGAGTCCCCACACTCAACTGCAATTGTAGGCATTAGGTCTTCATATTTATGGTTTGCCAGGCCAGTCTATGCCCTGCATCTTTCATAAGTATGTGCTGCTTATAGCTGCCAATGTGTGTTGGCACGTTTACAGGGATCTTTAGTAGAAGAAACAAGGGATTAAGATCACTGGATATAATAGGGAGAACATCCCCTTTCACAGCAACTGTGTGCATGTTTCTTTATATGTAGATGTAATCTATTACAAAGCCATCCTCCTTCCTGTGCATGTTGGAATGACAGATTGTGCAAGATTACTAACAGTATTCAGTAAATTGTACATTGCAACATATGAAAATAAAAGGCGCCCCCTGGATTCCATATCTACCTCTACACTATACTCAGATGAAGTGGGGGAAAAGCAAACTTTGTTAAGGTTGGAGCAGCACCACTTTTGCATTGAAATCTTCAGCCAATATTAAAAGGAATGGTATATCCAGGCAAGAGTTCCTATTGGCTAGTTTATTCACAAAGTCGAATATCCTGCAAAGATTCTGCTTGTTGCTAGTTGACAAATCATTATCATAAAAGTTGACTACAGCTATACCACTTCAAATCAAAAGCCTGCATATTATCCCCCTCCATATGTAACGTTTCTCAACCAGTGGCAACTTTAAACCAGGTAACAAGTCCTCCCTTAGCCCAACCAGATGGCGATGGGGAGGCTAGGAAATTATAACAAGTATACCCATCAATAAAAACTTCAAACTGTGCCCAGGTCTCCTGTAAAAGAACAATGTCATAATTGTTAATAAAAGCAAGCCAATTTTCAATTGGCAGCTTAGAATCAAAACTGACAATGTTCCAACATAGTAGTTTCAGCTTTGCCTTAGGGTGATTGAGGTATTTTGACCCCTATTCCGATTTCCATGTCACCTCAACGGTGGAGTTGGAGTCACAGGTCTGAATCTCCTCATCCTCGAAACAAGAAGCAGGAGCTGACTGTGAAGTATCAGCTTTCAGTTGTTGCTGCCCCAACAGCTGTCCCAGGTTGGCCACCAAATTGACTGAAGGGAAAATAACCGTACCATGAGGGCACACACTGTCAGGTAGGTGTTCCCTTTATTTGGGTACAATCATGCTCCCCACCACTGTGTCAGTGGTTATCTTTTAGACCTGTTAGGACCATAAATCTATTCTTTGATAGGAGTTGATTGGCATGATTCAATGGCTGGACTCAAACTTGTTTTCATGCACGAAATTGGTGGGAGCCAAATGTTTATAAAAGAAGCCCAAGACTAAAATCTTTATTGTGACAGATTGTACTGCTCCTGCCCTAACTTGGGGTGAGATTTCTCTAGCAACTGTGGACCTGCAGAATTTGATGATTATGCAGTCACCTTAGAACTTCCTTGGCAAGGGTCCCACCCCCAGCCCAGAGAACAAAGAGAATCCCCTCATGGAGTTTAGTAATGTATTTGACATTGAAGTGGGGGCAATGTGTCACCTTATTTGTTCAGCTTAGTCGTCGACTCTGTCACTCCAGCATTTGCTAAAACTATCAAATATGGGCAAGAGGCCAGTAGGAAGTGAATCATGGGGAGGAGGGTAGGAAGAATCTTGTTGATAGATTGAGTCGTGTGATTGCATTCTCGTGCGAGGTTGAGGTACAGTTCCTCCCCTGGCTACTGCTACTGGAGGAGGGCCCAGAAAGCTTCTGCTTATTTCCATTAATATGTGCCTTCTTTGTAGTGATCCATGGGCCACTTGAGTGGGGGGTGAAACTATCCTGGGTAGCTGCCTTGTGTGTCCTGTCTCACACCCCTCGATGTTATTATTCAGTCGTTTTTCAATGGCAAAGAGTTGATCAAAGATGAGGCCCAATTTTGAATCGAGTAGGGCATTGAGCCTTTCACTAAAAGTATCCTAGAAGACTAGTTCAGGTAATTCAATACTAGGTGTCATGTTAGGCTGATCCGAAATCAATAAACTATTAGGCACACCTGCCTTAGGGTCTGAATTAGTTTTACTTGTTTGATCACTGGGTTGGATGCAGGGTATCTCAAATTAGTTCCAGCCGCAATATAATCCTCCCCTCCTGTTGACGATCCCACTAGAGCTCTCTTCGCTCCCAGACAAACATGGCCACTAACTAAGACATCGATATGGAGCGTAGGAGCCATAGATAGGGATGGATCAAGGTCCTTGGCAGAAAGGAAAAGTCGATGCTCAGCCAGTTCAATCTCCTTTGAGATGGCTTCTGCAGCTGGTACGAGAGAGCTGTTAATGACTGTGTGACCTTGGGCTTATGAGGCCACAACGTTATTTTTCTGTTTCGCCATATGGGTGATCAGTATAGGGTGTTGATCTGTAGCAAGTCCTGGTGCTTTATATTCCTTCTCAGATCAAAGTCAATTCAGATAAATCCACCGTTCAAGCATGATACTGCCTTAGAATCTCCAAGGGGTTTGGCTCTTCCTAGCACAAAATAGTCAAAAAGGAAGCAGGTGCAAACATGCAGTAATATCAGAAAATACCTGAGAAGTGGGATGGCCCAGCCAAAGCACCTTTCTGGTGATGACGGGCAAAGACATGCCCACTCTTGGCACATGCCCGGGGGTGTTCCACACACGTCCTGTGCTGCTGGAGAGAGGCAGTGCTTTTCAGGTGACCAAATGGTGCTGTGGTGGTCTCAAGCTTCTTCCTCCGCTTCAAGGCACTCTGGAGCTTGCAGTCCTGTTCCCAGTCTCCAGCAAAATTGTATACCCTGTAAACACTCACTCTATCCTGTCTCTAATGGATTCCTAACTGATTGTTTTGCCCTAATAAACACTACTTTCCTTCCTTTAGCAAATCCAAACTCAATTTAGAAGGCACTCAAGTATCCTTTAACTCCTGTCCTTCTTTCTTCCAACCAGTCGCCTGCTAATTCTTAGACACCTTTTCACATCTTACCTCCAACTCTTCAATAAAGTCCTTTTCCTCCTTGTTAATCTTACAAGTAGGATTCCCTTTAGTACAAGGCAGGGTAGTCTCGGCACACAGAAAATGTCCCAATTCATTCATGTACCTTGTCAATAAAAAAAACTAGTAATATTGCTGCGAGTTACATTGTATGTTCATTAGAAAATGGCAATAGTGTTATGTGGCTGTATAGGCCTGGTACGATGGACACCAGCATTTTACATGTTCACGTTTAAAGTTGACATCTTTCTTGAATGGTGACTCTTGACACACATTTGCATGCACGCACGCACATATATGATAATATTCTCTGAAAGGGATTTGCTTACATTTACACTTCTCTATAGGCATATCATCAGGGCCTTGAACATTCTGTGCAAGGCTTAAATTCACTGCACAAAATGCTGATGTGTGTTATTGTCCATCCGGAGAGAGCCCATCAAGGGTATAATCAATAACGATGGCCTGCCTAAAGTTTCGGCATGGCAACATAGGTGATGTTTATTATATAAACAACACCAATCTTTTGTTTAGGCAGGATAACATTTTGCTGTCACTGTTCAGGTCCCCCATGCCCGAATTCTAGCCCAGCCAAATCCTGTTTACCTTCCTGATAAGGACAAGGGACTGCTCTGCACAAGAACAGGCTCCCAGATAAAACATATCCACGAGTAACAGGCAGATTCACACCCCCTAAGCTCACTAGTATAGGAAGCACTAGGTAGGAGTATAGATATGATTACACATGTTTGCTTCTAATTAATGTAACAGCACAGTGGTGGAATTGTTCATCTTCTTTACCATTCTAGTAATGCTGATTACTCTGTTCAGTTTCCTTCTATTAATCATTGCAACACATGTATTTTACACATGAATCATAATGGTTCAATAAATTATTGAAATTCCAATTAAAGTATTTCATGTGTCTCCTTTTGGGCATGCATGAATTACTAATGACAGAGACTGGCCTGTTTCCACGATTTCCTTGTCGAGTCAGAATTGTCATTTTCTGAGGTTGCACACACCCTCTGGTACCTTGTAAGGTTTAAAGGTCCAGAGGGTACACTGTGAGTTACCCAGGACTAAGGTCAACATATCCTGATGTGTGTGGTATCTCACAGTTTTGATGTTTATGTTGTCAAAACACAGTCTTACTGATAAAGTATGAACCGTACGCCAATAGCTTCTACCACTTGCATCTGATGTCGGCAGAAAGATCCACACATACCACCCTTTAGCATCTAATAATTGTGAATAACCATGCAAAACCTTAAAGAAAATGTTATTTAAAAAATTATCCTCGGACCGCTGGCTCCCAGAAGCTCTAAATCAAATGTGTGCTGCTCTACTTCATCATTCAAATTAGGCTCTAAGCTATATTGCTCTACTATAAGTGTTGGAGCAGAAGAAGCAAGGGAAATCAAGCCTATTAACAATCATATCATTGATAGAAATGACTGATACTGTGACCACTATTGCTCTACACCGCTTCTGAGAAAGGGCCAACAAGGTTTCTAATCAAATAATTCCTATCGCTAACATCAGTCTTCTTCTAAAATGACACCTCTACTCGTCTACTGGAGTCTTGAGCCTAACGTTAATCACAAAGTTTAGTTCAAAAGTTCAGTCATTCATAAGTGTCAATTGGCTTTAGTTCAACTAAAATCAGGATTCAGTCAAATTCAAATGTTGCAGTTTTGATTATGGTAGTTTCTGGAAAACAGTCTGCCAGTCATCAATTACATGTATATTCAAGTCAGCTTCACTTTCAGCAAAGTAGGTCCATTTGGGAGCTGTGCACCTTCAACTGGGTGCTTTGTTTCCTCTTGTACCTCCTAACTTCTGACTTTTCCATGTCATTTTGCTCATTGGTCTCTGTTTCCTTGTTGATGACGTCTGGAAATGTGTTCTTCACATACAGGAATTCTCTCACCTTGCTTTGGCCACCCTTTGTTTCTTGACACCCTCCCCCCCTCTGGTCACACCACTTGTAACTTCCCGAAGCTCTAAGCTGTGCTACAGCTCCTTCAGTATGGGTCACTGTGGTTACTTGTGACTCATTCACCACAGGCCCTTGACAGCGTCCATGTCATTTAGGATCCAGGCACAAATTCCTCATGTGCTTCTTCACGAAGATTCAATCACCAGGCCTGAGGTCACGGCACGGCTTCTGCCTTGGATGTAGAGTGGCCAATTCAACCTGATGAGAAAGACAACACAACACACCACATCAGCCAGGCCGTTGCAGTAGTACAAACCATGCCATCTGTAATATTTACAAGTGCAATCGCAGGCAGAGAAGGGAATAGCATTGCTCTACTCATGAAAATGTCATGGTGAGACGTTTCTGTCCTCTGATCCAGAACGCTTTTCAGACTCATCAACACCAATGGAAAGGCATCTGGCCATTTTAGACACATGGATGCTCACACATCTTAGCAAGACAGGATTTCTACATCCCATTAATTTGTTCCACAATGCCTGAAGCCTCAGGGTGGGTACTACTGTGAAACTTCGGATCCGCCTGCAATCTGCACAGAAAAGCTTTGTCAGTTCATTCTTTAAGTGACTGCTTCAATCTGATTCAACTGAAACAGGTAACCCATAACGATTGATTAACTCTCTCAGCAACAACTTGGGCATAGTAAAACTGTCATTCCTCATAGTAGGTTATGCCTCCACGCAATGGCAGAAGAGACAAGCCACCACCAAAATGTAACAGGACCCATTACAGACAGGCATATCAACAAAATCAAGCTGCATGGTATTAAAAGGACCACCTAATCTTCCTATATGACTGGAGAGGACTGGGGTTCACCTGCCTGCCTTCAACTGTTGGCACGTAACACACTTGAGATACAGAACACAGAACCTAGAATTGAACCAATATATGCAAAAGAGACGAAGCATAGTGTTTCAATCTACATGGATAGCACCATGAAAATGTGCCATTGTAGGCAATGTTGAATAAGGCAACACAGGACAACAATTTACAGAAATCTAGATTTCATCCTCATTATTAGTACATGTTGCTCTGCACCGCCTCTCCTGATCACATTTTGATGCCTCTTCCTTCAGTCTCTTGGCCTCTTCCCATGTATCTGTAAAGATGAGCTAAAGATGTAAGAACGTGTCATGTTACGATTAATTTGAAAATTCCCCCATTGAAAATGCAGGACTCAAGAGCGCAATGTCTGGTGTCTCATACCTAATCCCTGCAGTTACAAAATAATGTATGCTTTTGGGTGCTGCACACTTCAGCCAGCTTCTGTAACACATCAAGGAGTTCCATGACATAACGCCCATTATAGAAAAGGGAGCCAGATGAGGTCAGGAAATCATGCTGGGACCACAACTGTCTGAAGTGACGGATGAAAACCAAATGCCAGAACTCTGCTTCAGATCCTGAATGTGAAAAGGAATTGGCTTTATTTGTGCATGGGAATGGAAAACAACCTTTGCCACAAGTCGTTGACTGTTAACCACTCAGCATCACAAGGGACCTGAAACAGTATTATAGATAGACATGGTACCACACAACAACATGGGATGACAATATTATTAAAGCTTTGTAGGTCTTGGACTACTTGCAACTTTTTATTCGATTTCTGTATCCCCATGATCGGATAATTACTAGGAATTCCTAAGAAATGCACAGCTCTGACTTAGATTCAACACCGGGGTAATTCCAGCCACAGCCTCTGGCAAGAGGTTATGCTTGGGATTATGGGGAAATGCAGCATCCTCTTTGGGGGTTATCTGTACGTGTTCCACACCCGTAAACAGACCAATATCCTTGCCAGTATAACCTCAGACGTCCTTCTTTTCAAAATCCTTTAAGTCAGGTGGCAAATCTCCCTTGTCAGAACAAAGAAAAACCCAATCTAACAATAGTTTCTAAATGGTTAATTTAAAATTCGATCTTCATCATGTATTTGAAGTTCATCCCTATTTGAAGTACAATAGATCATACAATTAAGACTGCACAAAAGGTCTCTCCCTAAGAGACTCACAAGACTTGAAACATAGACTACAAATTTATGGTCTTCTTTGAAGAGGCCAATATTCACAAGGTCTTCAACTGAAACAGGATTTATTATCTGCTTATTGGTAACACCTAGAACGTGGACTTGTTTTCCTAATAGGAGTAAGTTTGGGACTAATACTGTACGTGCAGTAGAATGATAGCATTAGTGTCATTGAGAAAGGACACGGTTGGCCGTTCACCTCTCCTTCGACATATGGACCACTCTGGTCTACCTCTAAGGTTGAACCACGTACACAATCCTCCTCCCCACTCATACAACACAATTGTGATTGATCTAAACTAGGTCTTGTTGCCTGGACTTTACATTGTACTAGTCCACAATAGATCTACATTGTAGGATTGTGCTTTCTTGATCATTTTTGCCCATAGGTCTTGTAAGGAGTTGAAGACCTGGAACTATTGAAAAGTATCTTAACTCTGGAAGGGATTCTGTGGGGCATTTGAGTTACAGAGTGTTCAGAATATGCTGCATTGTAGGGCTTGGGGTATGTTAGGGGGTCTTTGCATTTGCACAATTTGAGCTGGCATAACATGTTAGATCCTTGGCCATCAAACTGTACTCAATTTGGATAGGAATGGCCCAATTTATTACAATAGTGACACTGCTTCATTTTCTTCAGCATAGCTATATTCATTCCAAAATTCATGTCTACAGGCATCTCTCGTCCCTTACCAAGTTGGGCATCATTCTAACCCTGCATCATCTGACCACCACTTTGATATCCAACTCCCTGCATTCAATTTCTACTACTAGCACCTTCATCAGAATTTGCCAAGTATGGACAATTCTGAAATCCTTTTTGGGCTAATTTCATTTGAGCCAACAAGTATATCTTCGTAAGTTTTGATTGTCTGGCTTCGAATCATCACTACAATACTTTGTGCACCTCAGGATTTTATCCAATACATTAGACTGCCAGTAAATCATATTCTGCTGGAGATGTGAACAAATATATAGGCACAAACCAATAATATATTGGGACACAAAATTTCTGCAAGCCCCCAGTCAGGATTTTCGACTCGACTATACTAACAAACACAGTGCATACGCCTTTTGTAATAAGCATGCACTGACTCTTTAGACTCTTGTGTGTCACTAGAGATCTTCATCGAATCAATCTATTTCTTGTGACCCCTAGTTTTCATAAAGAAAATCACTTGAAGATACTTCTCCAGAACTACAGGAGACAGATCATTTGTCACATCATTTCTTGGCAGTTCTGCAATTGGTCATTATGCAGCTATTTATTTATTGAGTTTGTAAAGCGCGACAGCTACCTGAAAGGGTTTCCCGGCGCTAATTGACCGAAACAACCTGACCCAAGACAAGAAAACTACTGATCAAAGAGCCAGGTCTTCACTGCCCTTCGAAAGCAAGCATGACTGTTTTCCATACGAATAGCCAAGGGGAGGGAGTTCCAAAGTTTAGGTCCAAGAGTAAAAAAGGCACTACCACCCATTCTTGACAGCCTAAATTGGACACACAGAATAGGTGTTGAGAAGAGGAGCGAAGGGAGCGAGAAGGAATGTAGGGCTTAACAAGAGACTGAAGGTAAAGGGGAGCTACACCCACCTTAATCTTGTGCATGTAGCTGAGGGCTATAAAATTTACCCGACTATCGATGCAGAGCCAATGGAGTTCCCTCAGATGCTCCGTAATATGGTCCGTTTTTCGACAACCACAAAGGAGCCAAGCAGCGGCATTCTGGAGCAGTTGGAGGCGGCGAGTAACCGCCTTGGTTGACCCAGGTAGAGCACGTTGTCATAGTCCAATCTGGAGGTCACCAAGGCGTCCACCACCGATCTCCGGGTGTCCGAGGGGAGTAGCCAGAAGATTTTTCTAAGCCACCGCAAGATGGTAAAGCAGGTGGCTGCAACCTTGTTGGCTTGGTCTTTCATGGATAGCCCCTTATCGATGGTCACTCCAAGGTTGCGCACACGTTCAAACGGAACCGGCAGGGCACCCATGGCAGGGGCCAATGCCTCGGACTCCAAAGATCTGGTTTGTTACCCAATACCAGGACCTCAGTTTTCCCGCCATTTAATTTCAGCAGGTTGCTGTTCATCGAGCAAGCTATGTCGCCGAGTCCTGTTTGCAGCTGGGATGGCAAAGTAGGGTCAGCGTGGGATAGGGAAAAAACAATTTGAGAATCGTCGGCATAGGTAAATAAATTCAGACCTGATCTTTGAGCAATATAAGCCAGAGGGGTAACATAAAGATTCAACAAAAGAGGACTCAGGATGGAACCCTGGGGGGAAGAATAAGTTTTAGAAGTGGATGAGTGGGAAAAAATTTGAAAAGTCCGATCCTTCAAAAAGGACGAAAGCCAATCCAGGGCTATACCCCCAATACTAATGTTCGCAAGAGCTCTGATGAGGATGTCATGGGATACGGTATCAAATGCCGCACTGAGATCGAGCTACCTTACACTCAGCCCAAAAATCACTGGAAATGACAATGTCAAAGAAAGTATTCAGATATTTCCAAAGTACCTATGACATTTTTACAAACAGGTCAAGGTGAGTGTCCCGCTGATTGTAAATCAATCTTGGAAATTGATTTGCAAACATAAAAAGATCACCACAACTCAAAGCAAATGAAGGTAAGCTCCTCCATGTACTTCCTTAAATGGATTCATTTCTAACTGCTCTTCGTCGTCGGCTTTCTTTTTCTTCTTTTTCTGAGCCCCTCTATCTCTGAATGTATGTTCAGAGATAGATGGCAGTGATTAGTTCTCTTAGCTAATTTTTAACCAAGGAGTTTGCATGTCCTTGAGGGTGTCTTCTGTCATGAACTTTTTAAACTTTTGCATTAGGGTCATTCTTTTAGAAAGGTTCATCCCAAACTCTGTAGCTACCACTTCAAGTGCCTCATGTGTCACACAAGCATGTCTAGTGGCTTCTTTACTCAAATATAAAAGTTCTGCTTTATTGTATCCACCTCAAAATCGCAAATAAAGGGTTCCCTTAATGATTTCTTTCAATTCTACCTCCACCCTTATAACATCTAGCACTCTTAGAGGTCCATCAGTCTCTGATGACCAGTCCACAAAGCTGTTGAACTCTGTAGTCACCAAGCTCAAACAACAGTTGCTCCTGTTTGAGGCATGGCTCTCATTACCTCCTCGTTAGTCTTCCTCGCCACATGACTAACAAAGTGAGCTTTAGCTCCACACCAGAACCCTCCAAAGCAAAAAGTCAGCCTCCCATGCCTCCCATACCTTCCCAACATGGCCGACCCATTACACCCTGACCTCTGTAAGAGGCGGGCCGGCCCAACCCATCAGCCTGTTTTTTTCATTCTGCGCTGCAGATTCTCCAGAGCATGTTTCAACAGGTAAGTGGGGCCAGGGCCTGCTCTATCAGATCTTACGGCGCGGGGGACGAGACCCTGCTCTAGTGGGCTCCTGCTCTGGTTTCCCCCTCTACTTTGTACCCTCACCTTGCCCCCTTGGTTTCTCCTGCTCTGCTCTAGCGTGCTCTAAGGTTGGGGGCTCTGGATGTTTGTCCAGCCCTGCTCTAGTGGGCTCTCCTTGTTTGGTCTGCCCTGGCCTGACTGCTCTGGGGTGTTGCTGGCCTCAACATCCATCCCCGCCCCCATCTTTGTTAAATACAGGGTCCGGGTGTGGGGGTATTGGTTGGCTGAGGGCGTGGAGTTTTTCTGCTGAGGTGGCGCCTCTCCCGACAGACTTCCTGTGTGTGGGGGTTGCCTGGCTGCGTTTGCCGTCTCTTGTTGCCCGTCGCAGTGTCATTTGGGCTGCTTTGTGTGACAGTCACTTTAAACGGCGAAGCTAGTGTGTCATCAACCGCATTGGGTCATATGACTGCTTGTTGTTCACAACGCTTCATCGCGGCTAAATGTGTCATGGATAGATGTATGCTGCAGTGCGTGTCCGGGGCTAGGGGCGTGAGCCTGCGGGCAGCGGCTGTTTCCCAAGTGCATAAGGGTCCCGCGGCTGTCGCCCGACCATAGCTGTTTGTTGTCCTCTCCTGGGCGGATATCCGCCCGCACTGCCAGGAGCCGGGCTTAGCTCCAGGCCGCCTGAGGTCACATTCTGCTGCTTTGGCCTCGGTGCACCCTGGCCCGGGTAGTACTGTGCTAGCTCATTCCTCCTGCTGGCGAGCGTCTGGTGAGTTTGGCATGAATCAGGGCCCCTTGTCAGCTTGTCCTTGCTGGCAGTACGTGTTGTGTACCTGTGCTTGCGTTCCTCATACTGTCCTCCTGTGGCTTTACAATAGTTTGTGGACCAGTGTCTTTGTGTCTAGGTCCTGCACGTAAGTGCTCCATGCTTTCCTCACCTGGAGCTGCCGCTCGAGGGTTTTGCGGGTGTCTGCCGTTTTCTTCCCGCGTGTTTTTCCCGTAGCCTCTGTGGGATGGGGCCGGGATTTTGGCTTCTCCTCCTGGTTCGACCATTAGCGGCGGGCGTTCCTCGCTGGTCGGCCTCCGAGGGATCGGGTCTGCCTCTCCCGGCTTCGCTTAGGGCTGTGTCCATCAGGTGCAGCGCAGCGGACTGCCTTGTTATGGGCTGCAGTGGTGGTGTTCAGGGGCTCCACTTTACGGTATTTTGGGTTCATAGTGGCCCTTTGCTGGACGACGTTACACTTCCTCTGGTGAATGTTCTATGTTAGTTTCTTGGTGGTTTTTTTTACGTTTCCTAGGGGTCTCTGCCGCTTGTGGCTGTGCTTGGTCTCCATTCCCTCCAGGAGAGATTTTTATCTTTGCAGCTGGGTGGTCAACCTCACTGCTGGGGGACCGTGTTCGAGTCTCGGCTGGGACGCTCGACATTTTGTGTTCTGGGCGACTCTCTGATTCTCCCTGGTACTCATATACTGCGCTCTGCTACCTTCAGGTCAAGTTCGCGCTATTTGTGACTCTGGGAATGGGTGTCGGGAGTGGTTGACTGCACACATTTACCTTAATGTGGCATCGCACATTTCTCAAGTGACGCTGGGGGACTGGGCTCCAGTCTCTTGGCCGACGCTCGACGTTCCGTGTCTCTGTGCACTTCGCTTAGTCTCCCAGTATGGTAGCCTCTTTCGATTTTCTGCTGTGGAGGCCTGTGTCCATGGGTCTCAGGCTCTTCTCTTTGCGCCACTCAGTGTTTCTTTCGTCTATGGGTGTTTGTGGGCTTTTGGGTAGCTGTGGACTTCTGTTCTTTGGTGCCCAGATTCCTTCTGGGTGTCCGTGCTTGACGGGTTACCAGGTTGGATGCCATATTATGTGCACTGCTTGACACTGTGTTTGGCCCTTCCGGGCTATCTATCTTTCCTCTGAGTTCAGTGGGGTGGTTCTCAGTTCCTTTTGGTGTGCTGTGTGTTTTGCCATGAATGTGCTGGTTGTTCGTGTAAGGGTCTGTGTTTCCCCTTCCCAGGCTTCACTTCGGGGTTTTGGTCCAGCAGTCATTCATTCATGTGTACTCCTGTCCCCGCCTGCTCTCCACTGTTGTGCAGGGTCTGTACTGGTCGGCCCTGGTTGGTGTGGCCTTCGGGGATTCCGGGGGCTGTGGGCGCCTGCATGTCTGTTGGGGGCGGTCCTCTGTTTGCTCCTGTTCTTCCTTCTCGGGCTGCTTCTGTAGCCTCCAGGTGGGCTTTGACTTATGCTCCTGTTCCTACAGTCTGGCTTTTCTTGCTGTGGACACGAGCGGGGGTGTCTCCTCCTCCTCCTGCTCCATGGCTCGGCGGCCGTCCCTTGCGCCCTCCTCCTTGTCGTGTTGTTACGGACCTCAGCTGGTGCAGGTGGTGCGTGTTCACTTCTCCTGTCTCATTTCTGAGGGCTCTGGTGATGCTGGATTGCCAGTAGTGTACTATGTTGTGTTCCCCGCACTCTCCCGTGCACATGTTGCGGCAATTATTGCCTGGAGGTATTTTTACTGGGTCCAAACTGGAATGGTATGGTGTGCGAAGGTAAACATTGGATTTAGTCCTAGTTCTCTGTACGGGAGTGAATGCATGACATTGTTCTGCTTTCTGTCTCTCTTTTGTTTTTTATTTGCATTGTCACCCTGAGTGGGACGGGTTTGCCCTGTTGTGGGTTCCATGCTCTCCATGCCATTGGTTTCAGGCAATCCTGGTTGAATGGGTCTGGTCCCACATGCTGTGGCTCTGTGGTTTGTCTCCTCACTTGGGTGGCTGTCCCCCTTCGTCTGATTTTATGTGGCCCCCCGGCTGTTCATGTCTTGGTTGGCTACCCTGATGAGGTCCTTCCGTAGGGCAGGTTTTGGGCTCCTTGGGCCTGGTTGCCTGGCAGTGCTTGCCCGGTCTGTCCGTTGGGGCTGCCCCCATCTGGTTGGTCCTGGTGTTCTGTGGGGTTTCCCGACTTCACCTGTTCCCATGGGTGTCCCTTCTCTTGCCCCAGTGGCTCGCTTCCTGCCCTGTCTGCCAGTACGGCCAGTGGTCTTTGTGTTCTGGTCTCCCCTTCCAGGGTGTTGTGCAGCCTCTTCGGCTTGTGCAGCGTGCATGGGTTCCCAGTCTGTGCTGGGTCAGTTGGTACGCTTTTTGGCAGATTTCTCGGCTGTTCTTCTGTTGACTGCTTCTTGGCTTGTTTTTGCCCCTGCCCCGTGGGGTTTCTTGTTGCTCTCCTGGGCGGTTTGTACACTGCCTCATTCTCCGGGGGGTTTGCAGGCTTGCCTCTGTCGCTCTCTTCAGGTTTGTGTCCCTGGTGCTGGCTTTTCCTGCCTTCTTATCCGGGCTCCTGGCTTCGAGCCTGGGCTTGTTGGCCTGGCCAGGATCTTTGTCCCGTTGGTGGGGCTCGCCTGGGTGCTTCCCATTTCTGCTCCTGCAGATGGTGGCTCTGGCCCATGTTGTGCCTCTGTGGGCGCTGGCTCACTCGGATCTGGGGTTTTCATCTCCTGCCACAGTTATTTATTTATCCCCGGCGCTCCCTGAGTGGTTTGGATCCTCTTCTTCTTTGTCCCTGGTTTTGGGGTACTGGGTCCAACAGGCTCGGGTTTGGTCCCTGGGGGTGTTGATATTTCTTGGGCTCGTTCCGCCCGGCTCTTCTGTCTTTCTCGCCTTTGGTGGGTTGCTGCCTGAGCCATGCCCCTGTGTTCACTCCGGTTCTGGTCGGTTCTCCTTTATTCGGCTGGTTCGGTCCTGTTGTGTATTTGGCCTCCTGGGTGCTCGCCTCAGCGGCTCATTTATTGCATGTGGAGCATTGCGGGCGGTTTGCTTGTCCCCTGCGCTGGGCTGTCTCGCTCGTTCGTTCTGCATTCCCCTTCCTTCTGGGTTTGTTATGCTTTCCTGTGCATGAGGTCCCCTGGTGGGTGTTCACCTTCCTGTTTGGGGCTTGGCCTCTTTGCTGCCCTTAATGTCGGGGTTGCTTGTTGTGGTTTCCTGCGGCCTCCGGGTCCATTTTGCCGTGCACCTGCCTGGGCTCTATTGTTTCTGTTGCGCTCCCGTCCGGGGATCCTTTGGGCTGCTGTGGGCCGTGTCCCGCCTGCCTCTCCTTGTTGGTGGAGTTTGGGTGACCTTCATTTTTGTTGTTCGGGAAGGGTGCTGGTTTTCTTTCCTGCGCCTCCGTCCATTCTTGCGGCTCCTGCCGATCTGGGTTGGTTCCGTCTGCTTCTGCCCTTGTTTCCCGCTGGGCCTGGTGGATTTTGTTTTCTTCTCCCCTCCGTTCTTTGGTTTGGGGGTGGTTCGACTCTCTCACTGGTGGTGGTCCACCATGCAGTGTGAATGGTCTTTGGTCGGACTGTGTCTCTTGCTGCTGTGTCTTTTTTGTTGGGTCACTGTGGTGGCGTTGCCCTCTGTTTCTTCGGTTCCTTTGGTGCCCTGGTGACTCAACACCTGTTTGGGTTTTTGCACCCCTCTCGCTTTGGGCTGTCCATGGGTGGTCTTGGCATGTTTAGCCCAGCTTGCTGCTGTCTGTTCGTGGGCCTGTTTGCGGTTGCTTTTGGCTCTGTGTGGTCTGATGCCATGCCTTCTCTGTCCTCCTTCGATCTTCGGTTAGGTTACGTTTTCTGGAGGCACTTTGTCTCGGGGGTCCAGGTTTTCGGCCGTTCCGGTGTCTTTCTGTCCTGGGCTGGTTATTCCTGCTCGTTGTTGCCTCTCTCTTGGGTGGTTCTTCCACTCATCAGGCCTGTTGGATTTGCCCTCTTCGGTGGGGTCCCATCCTGGTCCGTTGGTTTCTTGTGGGTATCCATGAAGCCTCTAGGCATTGGTATGTGCTCACTTTGTTAGTCGTGGCGAGGAAGACTAACGAGGAGGTAATGCCCCGGTTACTTAATGGTAATCTTCATTACTCCGAGTATAGTCTTCCTCGCAACATGAGTTCCAATCCCTCCCTCCCTGTCTGGCTATCAGCTTCATGTTTGTGCTTGGTAGTTTCAATCTGATGGGTTGGGCCGGCCCGCCTCTTATAGAGGTCAGGGTGTAATGGGTCGGCCATATTGGGAAGGGATGGGAGGCTGACATTTTTTGCTTTGGAGGGTTCTGGTGTGGAGCTGAAGCTCACTTTGTTAGTCATGTGGCGAGGAAGACTATACTCAGAGTAATGAAGATTACCGGTAAGTAACCGGAGCATTTCTGCAAAGGTAGCAATCCCAGACACAATAGTGGTGCTGGTGGTAATTGTAGAGGGCGTAAGCAGGTGGAACAACAGTAGCTTTATCCTGAGGCATTGGCAGTGGAGGTGATAAAGGAATTGGAAGCATTCTCTGAGGAGCTGGATGCAAAATTACCACTAGTTGTGGTTCTAGGAGTTGGGAGGGTGTCAATTGTGGAAGTGAGAGTTCCAGACACTCCCCCATTGACCAGGATCTGATTGAGGAGTGATCTACTTAACAAGCTTCACACAGTTAAAGCATACGTTCCATTCAAATGATACATTCTTCAGATTCCCACCGGGCAGGAATCAATCAAAATCTAGTGTTCTCTAGGTACTTGGTGTCGATTTCCTTTTCACAGACAATTCAAGGCAAACTTCTTCTCTCGTTGCGACCTTCACCAAATCAAACAAAGAAGTATTCTCTGCCTCAGATTCCCATCCCAACCATTTGATACTCTATGATGCCAAAATGTAAGCTAGCCAAGAATAACATTTGTAAATGAGTACACAGTGATTTTAGTGTCTGAAACAGAAAAGGCGTAATGGAAAGGGGAGACCACTCGGTCCCCCCGAATGTATGGTTGGGTGCCCCGATCCTCCCGGGAAACCATTTTGGGCGGGGGGCGTGTCTCGGCTGGTATGCCCGAAGCGGCGTAGCCGGGGCGCGCCTTTTCCCGCCCAAGAGGGGTTGTCCTAGACACCTACACCGATGGCCACGCCCAGTAGGCGTACCGGAGGAGGGTACATGCCCTCCCACAGAAGAATAAATAGAGCGGGAATCTGAAGAAGCGTCCTCTTGTTCCTGTGCTCTGAAGGCTGCACCCACTCGTTGCTTGTGAGCCCTCGACGGAACAAGCAGCAATTTTGAGAACTTGTAATTCTTGTGTTTCTCTTGCAGTGACTTACAGGCGAAGAATCCAGGATCGTGTTGATTGACTCGGAGCGGATAATCGAAACCATGGCTGGCAAGAAGGCAGGAAAGGGTTCCGAGACAGATAAAGTGCTAGGCATGTTGGTGAACCGAATGGCTGGCATGGAGCGGAAAATCTGACAAGTCCCAGCGATCGGTCGAGGTTTGGCGGACGTAAAAAAGCAACTGGCTGCACTGAACAATCCTGGTAAACCTAAGAAGGTAATAGGCCCGGTCTTGCCGGGAATCGTCCCCGAGGGTAGAGGGAAGCGGGTCAAGAGGAGGGCGGTTTTGGGGGAGGTTCCGGTCCCTGAGGTGCCCCCGGTCACCCCTGTCACACTAGCTAACGACCCGTTACCAACCCCAGACGCGGGTCAACCGATCCTGGTTGTGATTACGCCCGCTAACGATGAGGATATGCCTCCTGAATTGGCCACCCAATTGGCCGCATGGCTCAATAAAAAGGCAGGGGGTGCTACGGCGCCTGGAGACACGGCCGAAGAGGCCAAGTTACTAATCCAGCAGTTGCGGCAGTCGCGAGATGCCGCAAAGGCGAATCTTCCTCTTGTTTCCCCACAGGTGACACAGGGAGGACCGGCAGTTGGTCTCGAGAAACCGGCGGGAACAACGACCGAACCGGGTAAGCTCGCTTTGCCAATGGCGGGGGAGGGATCATTACCCTCAAGGCGGGAGAGGGTGGCACAACACATCCCTATTGCCATGAAAGAATTGATATGGGGAGACAAGTATGTAAATATGTTTTCGTTATTAACTGACCATCGCGAGATGGAATATGCTAAAACCCAGAAAGATTTGTGGCACCCGAGCGTCTGGCACGCCAAGATGGCAGAGTTCAGGGTGGATGAAACGATAACGAATTGGGCAAAGGCCTTTGCAATATTTACTGCAGTTATGGGGGAACGTAAGCCCGAGGTATTAACAGAACTGTCTTGTTATCAAACTCGTATAATGGATTTTTATGCAATGTCTGAGGGGGAGCAATGGAAAGGTTATGACATGAAATTCCGGAAAGCGAAGGAATATGATGCCTCTCTGACATGGGACTGCCTCGACTCAGTCTCTTGGCATAAGCAGCTCCTGCCGGGGGCGGCAGGTACATCCTCGCCAGGCGGGAGTGGGTCAGGGGTTTCCCACCAAAGGCCCGGGCTGCCCTTTCGAGCAGGCGCCGGTGGCGATCACCAGCCGAAAACCGGCGGGAATGGTGGAAAGCGAGGGGTCTGTTGGGGCTTCAATCGAGGCAACTGTAACAGACCGCAAGGGACATGTAGGTTCAAACATGTGTGTGCGGGCTGTGGGAATTCCTCACACCCGGAGAGTTCATGTAGATCGAAAAATAACGGTGCGGGAGGAAAGGGAGGGTCCAAGCACGAGTGAGGTAGATCGTTGTGACCAATTGCCTACACCCGTTGATCTCATGGCTATGACTACTTGGTTAAACAAATACCCTGATCATGTCTCCGCTGGGGTGTTGAGGAAGGGATTCTCGCACGGCTTCCACATCCCGGCGGGGGATTTTCGAGGGGAATCCTTTTGTAAGAACCAGTTATCAGCGCAACATAATCCAAGTGTGGTAGAGAGGAAAATTGCAAAAGAAGTCAGTTTAGGGCGAGTGGCGGGCCTTTTCAGCGCCCACCAGTGGCGGATTTCATCTGTTCCCCATTAGGAGTGGTCCCGAAGAAGGACCCGGGGGAGTTTAGGCTTATCCATAACTTGTCTGCTCCAAGGGGTCTCTCGGTGAACGAGGCCATTGACCCAGAAGTCTGTTCGGTGCGGTACGCATCGTTCGATGATGCCGTCGCCATGTTAAATCGCCTGGGCCCGGGGCGCTGATGGCGAAATCAGATATCGAATCAGCATTCCGGTTGCTCCCGGTACACCCACAGGATCAGCGTTTGCTAGGTTTTGCATTCCAAGGGAGTTATTACATGGATAAATGCATGCCGATGGGTTGCTCCATTTCTTGTGCCTATTTCGAAAAATTCAGCTGTTTTTTAGAGTGAGCATTCACCGAGGCCACAGGTCATAGGCATGTTATGCATTATCTAGATGACTTCCTGTTCTTGGGATCAGCCGGCGACACGATATGTGCGCAGGCGCTACATGACTTTTGCATCCTCATGAGGGAGTTTGGAGTCCCATTGGCACCAGGTAAGACGGTTGGACCATCTACTTCACTGGAGTTTCTGGGAATTGAGCTTGATTCTGTGGAGGGATGTTTCCGTTTGCCGGTGGGAAAGGAAGCCAAATTTAGGGCTTCCCTGAAGTTTTGCCTTAGTAAGATGAAAGTGACCCTGCACCAGTTACAGCAAACAGTGGGTTAGCTTAATTTTGCCTTGAGAGTTATACCAATGGCCCGCCCCTTTTCACGCTCTATTGCACAAGCTATGGTTGGTCTCAAAGAAGGACATCACCGTACGAGACTGTCTGCAGAGATTCGCCAGGATATGCGCATTTGGATGGCATTTCTGGCGGACTTCAACGGTCGAGTGGTATGGAGCAAGCCGCCAGCATCATCAGACGAGCTAGGTTTGTGGACTGATTCGGCGGAGAGCGTGGGATTTGGCACCATTTTTGGTAACCGATGGTCGGCGCAAACATGGCCGGCGTGGTGGCACTCCAGCGGTCTCACAGGTAACATTGGGTTCCTGGAGCTATTCCCCATTTTTGTTGCTCTGATGGCATGGCCAGACGATTTTAGAGACCGCTCTGTGGTATTTTGGTCTGATAATATGACTGTTGTCGAATGCATTAACAAACAGGCAGCACGCTGCAAATGGATCTTGAGATTGTTGAAAGAAGTTGTGCTGCTTTGCATGAGACTGAATGTACAGTTCAGGGCGAAACATGTGCCGGGCGTACTGAATCATGCAGCTGATGCACTCTCTCGTTCACATATGCAGGCGTTCAGGGGTTATCTACCTACAGCGGACCTAGTGGCGGCACCATTCCCCGAAGCGCTTTGGCTAATCGGTGCCCCGGATTACAAGACCTCGTGGCAGCAAGCTTAGCCCCCAGGACGAGGAAAGCATACGAGGGAGCGTTTTGTTCCTATTGCACATTTTTGGGTCTGACAGGGAATCAGAACTGGGGTCAGGAGGAATCCTTCCTGGGGTTCTTGGTAGCTCTACACCGGGAAGGCCGATCAGCGGCAACGGCCAATAGGCACAGGGCGGCCATTTCATTTATGGCGCAGGTGCATGGCATAAAAGACCCAACAGGTTCCTTTTTGGCAAAAAAAGCCCTTCGCGGCTGGCAGCGCCTTGAGGGTCGCAAGCAAGATGAGAGGCGCCCGATTGGCTTAGAAAGGTTGTCCCTACTCATGGCGAAACTAGTTGAGACATGCTCCTCCCAATTCAAAGCAGTTCTGTTCCGGGCAGCTTTCGCATTAGCGTTCCATGGGGCTATGCGGGTGAGCGAACTGGTCGCAAGGAATAAGAAAGACGTTGAGGGAGGCTTGTGCAGGGATCACGTCCTAATTAGGGGTGATTCGATGGTAGTCGCGATAGCCAGGTCCAAGACCGACCAGGGGGCTACGGGGAATAGTGTTATTGTGCAGCGCATGCGAGGGTCCCCCACGTGCCCGATAATGTGTATAGAGGAATACTTGACACTGAGGGCGGCTACATGGGGGGGGAGTTTGCTGAGGCACAAGGATGGCACCCCACTGACGAGGTTTCAGTTCCAGAGGGTGCTAGCACTGACAATCGCTGCCGCAGGCATGGACCCGTGCGATTTTGGGACCCACTCCTTTAGGATAGGGGCTGCTACTGAGGCTACAGCCAGGGGTCAGAGTGCGGATGAAGTGAAACAGTTGGGACAATGGTCCTCGAATTGCTTCAGAAGGTATGTGCGATTGCACATGTTGTAAGTCAATTGACATGCATTCACGCTTCTTGTCTTTTGTTTGAATTACAGTTTCGCGAGCCTGTCACGCGGGGCGGAATTTGCAGTCGACCCACTACCAGGAGACCAGCGGTCATGGATCACCGTTTAAAGAGAGAGTGGTGTGGGTCGTGGGCCACTCATGCGTGAGGCGAGCCGGGGACGTATTCAAAGCAGGTGACGCGACTCGCGCAGCTGGGGAATACGGGTACACAGTGACCTTCCATGGGAAGGGCGGGCTCTGTTTTGACCAATTCGAGTCATTTGTTGAGGGTCTCTTAGGGCGGCAAAGGTCACCGCCATCTGTAGTCATAGTACACCTGGGGGGCAATGACTTGGTGACACTGGGTAGACGAGTGTTGTTTGAGCAAGTTTTGTCTGCTGTTAGCTGGTTGGCAAAAAGAATCCCGGGGTGCACGATTGCCTGGTCCCACTTGATTCCCAGGAAAGTATGGCGGGGGGGCCTTTCGGTGTCAGCACTGAACCATTCGGTGAAGAAGGTAAACAATAAAATTGGTAGATTGTTTCGCTCTGCGCAGTTGCATAGCATTCCTCATGGGTGTATTCTGGGTGATCACATGTATCTGAATGATGGGGTTCACCTGTCCCGGGAGGGGAATGTTTTACTCATAGGAGACTTCATAGCATGGCTAAGGGGTTTGAGCAAGCATGACCTTTAGGAGGAGTTTGGGGGGGCCGGATAGCCGGTCAACTATCCGGCCTGTGGCGGTAAGGTCATGATCGGTGAGCAGTAATTTCAAGGTCCCTAGAGGGGGGCGCCACCCCGCCTGCTACTGAGCCACCCCGAAACGCACCCACGGACCCTTCACCTGCCAAGCCTGCCAATTTACCTGCCTCCGAACGTGCACCGCACCCGCCAAGCCGAGCCCCAGCAACAACCACCTCAAGTGCATCCTGCTCAACACCCGCTCCGTCCATAGGCACGCCGTCGAACTCTGGAACCTCATCGACACAACATCACCAGACGTCGCCTTCCTCACGGAAACTTGGATGAACGCCTCCTCAGCCCCCAACATCGCCATAGCCATCCCGGATGGCTACGAGATAACCCGGAGGGACTGCATCAACCAAACCGGAGGAAGCATCGCCATCATCCACAGAAACACCATCCGCATCACGACCAACTCCGACGACATCCTCACCGCCGCCGAGCACCTTCACTTCCATATACACACCGATCCCAAGACCACCCTCAGAGGCACCCTCATCTACCAATTCCCGGGACCACGCACACAATTCAACGAAACCATCGCAGACTTCGTCAGTCCGCACGCCCTCACCCTCACAGACTACATCCTCCTAGGGGACCTCAACTTCCACCTGCAGAACAACAAGGACTGCAACACCGCCGCCCTGCTGGACAACCTCGCCAACCTCGGACTCAAACAACTGGTGAACACCCCCACCCACTGCGCCGTCCACACGCTTGACCCCATCTTCTTCTCCAGCAAGCACATCTCCTTCAGCCACTCCACCGGACTACACTGGACAGATCACAGCTGTGTCCACTTCAACTTCAGGAGAACCACGACCCACCACCACCCACAAAAGGTTCCCCGCAGATGCTGGAGCAAGATCACCGCTGACCAGCTCATCACCACCCTCAGCCAGAACCCACCCTCCAACACGACGGACCCCAATGAAGCCGCCCGCAACCTAACACAGTGGCTCACCAACTGCACCGACGAACTCGCACCACTGAAGAATCCCCCCAGCAGACCCGGCAGCAGGAAAGCGTCGTGGTTTACCAACGACCTCAAAAACTCCAAGAAAACCTGCTGCACCCTCGTGAAAGCCTGGCGCCACGACCAGGCAGCAGAACGCATAACAGCCCTCAAGAACGCCACCCGCACACACCACCAGCTGGTCCGCACCACCAAGAAGACAACATTCAAAGTACGACTGGACAACAACACACACAACAGCAAAGAACTCTTCAGCATAGTTAAAGAGCTCTCCAACCCCAGCGCCTGCAACAAGGACATCACACCCTCGCAAGACCTCTGCGACTCACTCGCCTCGTTCTTTCACCGCAAGATTGCCGACATACACATCAGCTTCGGCGCACTGACCATGCACCCAACCACCGAACCAACGCCCCCCACCACCACCCTCAATACCTGGACCCCTGTCAGCACCGAAGACACCACCCGCCTGATGAATACCATCCACTCCAGCTCCCCTACCGACCCCTGCCCACACCACATCTTCAACAAAGCTGACATCAGGTCCCTGCTCAACAATGGGGAACCTGCTGCCCTCACCCGCACCTCTCAGCAGCCTTCGACACCGTATGCCACCACACCCTGATACAGCGCCTCAGCAACACCGGAATCCAAGGAGCGGCACTGGAGTGGATCATCTCGTTCCTCGCCGGAAGAACCCAGAGAGTCCGCCTCCCCCGTTCCAATCCACGGCCAACGAAGTCATCTGCGGCGTTACGCAAGGATCCTCACTCAGCCCCACCCTCTTCAACGTCTACATGAGCCCTCTCGCAGCCATCGCTCGCCAACACAACCTCAACATCATCTTACGCTGACAACACCCAGGTGATCCTCTCCCTCACCAACGACCCCGCCACCGCCAGAGCCAACTTCCAGGAAGGAATGAAAGACGTCGCAGAATGGATGAAGATCAGCCGTCTGAAACTGAACTCAGACAAGACAGAAGTCCTCATCCTCTGACCATCTCCTTCTGCCTGGGACGACTCCTGGTGGCCCCCTGCCCTGGGCACCGCACACAAGCCAACGGACCACGCACCCAACATGGGCTTCATCGTGGACGCCTCCCTCACGATGACCAAGCAAGTCAACGCCGTCTCGTCATCCTGCTTCAACACCCTGCGCATGCTCCGAAAGATCTTCCGATGGATCCCCACCGAAACCAGGAAGACGGTCACCCAGGCCCTCGTCACCAGCCGGCTAGACTACGGGCACATCCTCTACGCTGGAACCACAGCCAAGCTCCAGAAAAGACTCCAGCGCATTCAGAGCGCCTCAGCACGACTCATCCTGGACATCCCTCGCCACAACCACATCTCGGCCCATCTGAAAGACCGGCACTGGCTCCCCGTCAGCAAGAGGATCACGTTCAGACTCCTCACCCACGCACACAAGCCTCTCCACGACACGGGCCCGAAGTACCTTAACAGCCGCCTCACATTCTACACACCCGCCCTCCAGCTTCGATCTGCCAGCCTCGCCCTCGCCTCCGTCCCACGAATTCACAAATCCACCGTTGGAGGAAGATCCTTCTCCTACCTGGCAGCCAAGACATGGAACTCCCTCCCCACTCACCTACGGCTGACCCTGGACCATCTCTCCTTCAGGCAACAACTCAAGACCTGGCTGTTCGAGCAGTAGCGATTGTCCCCCCCCCCCCCACCCCCCCCACCCCCTCAGCGCCTTGAGACCCTACGGGTGAGTAGCGCGCTATCATCATGTATGCTATGATTATGCAGGCTGTAGGTTAATGCATTATTAAGCACAAATAAGTGATGATGACACTGCTGCATCATATTTTAGCACTAACCATCTTCATGAGAAAAATGGTTTCAGTACACATTTTCTCATTGACTTCTTTGACCAAGAACATGTTTTAAATTTCAAAAGTTTGTTCAGTTACATCTTTAATAAGATTTTTTCCATCAAGAGAATGTTTCCGAAATAGACTAATAAAGGAGCCGTCTCCTTATCATGTGCGGTTCTTTAAATTGTTTAAATGCACCCTGTGAACTTGCTTATTGAAGTACCAGTCTGGCTCTGGATGAGCTTTTTGCAACAAATCTACTGGGTAACTACTCAGATTAGGGTCCACATGATCGCCTCGGATACCAAAGATTCTTATTAAAGTGACAGGCTCTGTTCTCAATATCGTTGTTCTAATGATCCGGAAATTAAGAGGTTTTCTTGAATCTTTATTTTAGCAATTGTATTAATAGCCCCTGATGCAGATGAGCAAAAAGATTAAATTCAAATATCAAAAAAAGTTTATCTGACAATAATCAGTAAGTATACTTTTTATAATTTATGGAAAATGTATTCATGTTTCTACTCTTCAACTCGAAAGCTGGAAAAAGCAAGTGCTGAATGGTTTTGAAGATTTTGACCGATTATATTTTTTATGTATTATTAACAAAGCGCAGATTGTGTTTTTACACATGATTACATGTATACACTGATGTTTTACTGTTGCTTTTTAAATAAATTCTTTATGATATGTAGAAATGTGGTTTTCTGATATGTGTTAAGTAGACTTCAATTCAGGTATAAACACCATTTTCTCCAGGATGACTCACCCCTGTCACTCACGATTTCCCTTTCTGCCTAATTCTTTCCTCGTAAATTCTGCAGCACACAGTCAATCTGAGTTGTATTGGTTTATTTCCACTATCATTGATTATTATGCTCACAGTGATGTTGTGTAGTTCCTTGGACCCCCCCCCCCAGGACCTGCGTGTTTAGGATCACCTAAACTGAGAGCTTGGGGCCTCATTTATGAGCCCTTGCGTCACTTTTACGCCGCCGGTGCGTCACTTTTTGTGACGCACCAGTGGCGAAAAAAATGCGCCTTGTTGTGTCATATTTACAAAGTGACTCTATTTAAAAGGCGAATGGTAGCACTAGGCTTCCATAGCTACATATGTCAAATTGGAGATGCTTCTGAATGCAATTTTTCTTTTCCTTTCTACTGACCTTAGGTCAATGTGGGGATCCTGGTGTACTATATGATATCGCTGTGGGGCCTTATCATAGAGTACCCTCAGAGATACCTTCAAGGGTCTAGTCAGTATCATTTACTCAACCTGTGCTCAACCCTAGGTAGCTATGGCTGCAAGAAGAAAGGTTTGGCAAAGGAACTTAGTGTAAAGTATAAACAGCACCACACAACAGAATAAGAAAATCACACACCAATAGAAAGACACAACACCAATTTATAGAAATAGAGATCTTGATCAATAAAATCTGCTAAAGGGTTCCGTAGATACAGATTTTAGCACTTTTAAATGCAATTGCAAACAAGCACTGGCAAATGGAAAGTTTGAAAACTGTTAAAAGATTTGGAAAAGTTAGTGCGGGTGTTCTGGCCCAGCTTGGGCAACCACATTTGGCAAGGACAAGGTCTAGGGGACCTGAACATATATTTTAGACAGTTGCCTGGACACCAGAGTGTTTTTAAAGCAAGATTTCAACTTTATAGAACAACTCCCATAGAAGTCAATGGAGTAGTCCTGATGCTGAGGGATGCAGGCAAAGATGCTCAAAAGGATGCTCTAGTTGTGGTGGGGTCGACAGGGGTGTCTCAGTGGTGGTTCCTCGGACCACACGTGATATGGGGCAACCTTGGACATGGAGATTATGGTCCCGCGAAATCCTTTAAATTGCAGTAGTCTGACAACCAATGCTGCACTACTGTTCACATTGAACTGCAGTTGGATGCAAAACCTTTAGTGGGGGCTGGTTTTCCTTGAGTACGACAAATCTGACTTTGAATAGCACTCCTGACTCTGCCAGACTCGGATGCAGATTTTGTCTATCTCGGATTCTCTTTGTGTTGTGCCCGGTGACTGGTAGCAGCAAATCTTCTGTTGGGGCTACCACTCTGTCAATTTCAGCTCTTTTAGCTTGCTCTTTTGTTCCTTGAGCTGGTTCCAGGGGATCTGGATCCTGATCCTTGGAGTCACTGGAAATGGCAAAACTGAGAAATTAAAGTTTCCTGGTTTCAGGAGCCACAGGCACTTTCCCAATCCTGAAAGCCCAAAAGTGCAACAGGTGCAGTTCTGTCGATGGTGCAGCCTCTCTTTGTGTGGTTCAGAGGCAGAAGGGCAATCCTTCTTCGGTCATCTCTTATTCTCCAATGTGAACTAACAGGTAGGGTGCCAGGGGTGCCATATATATTCCAGAAATAAGCCCCAAGGGGACAATGCAGACACTAGCCAATGGGCTACTGGGTGCCCTCCTCTCTAGTGGCAAGGTTCCTGTGGTGTGAGCCACCTGGCTATCCCAAACTACTCCATTATTTCCCCTTTCAAGATGGCATGACCCTTCCTT
Organism: Lissotriton vulgaris; assembly: GCF_964263255.1. NCBI lineage: Eukaryota > Metazoa > Chordata > Amphibia > Caudata > Salamandridae > Lissotriton > Lissotriton vulgaris. The sequence continues at coordinate 1,108,519,845 of NC_141696.1, forward strand.
GATCACAAGGAGCAGAGTAGCCCCCCCCCCCCGGGGTGTGGACACTAGTGGGCTGCACACCCATGGGAAAACCAGTTTGGTCACTGGTTTCTATCTCTTGGTTTCTATCTCTATCTCTTGGCCCTGCATCCTAATTGTCTGCAGGAACAGAAGGCATCCTGCTCAGATCAGGGATGTTTTTAAACAGTGGACTTCAAAGGCGACTTCACCTTTGAAGCCTGCTATTTGGGCTAACACCTTGTGTGACCATCCTGCGAGAGGAGGTAACACCTCGCTCTGCGGCAACAGCCTTTGTTCCCCAAACGTCAAAAGTTCAAACATGTGTCATAGCCTTTTTGAGGTTGCAACTTTCTAAAAGTGGCCATCAGGTCAGATTTAATGTTCCAATTAGTTTCATACCTTACTTGACCTTGTTAGATGGTCCTATTCAGTAGTTAGATGGGTTGGAGTGCCAACCCTTTAACTCTGTATTTGCAATGGGGCTCTTAACCATCTCCAGCAAAACAACAATTTGGAAGTGTTGCTGTTAAAACATATTAAAACATATGTCTTACTTAATATTATATGCCTCCCTGTCATTTTGCCCGATAGATAGGTCTTCTTAAGGGGTCACTTACATAAATTACTTAAGGGGAGTTGCCCCTTTGCCATTAAGTTTAATGGCACAATCGAGTTAGCAGTGTGACACACTGCCCTGTCGGTCTACAGTAGTAGGTTGGGGTCCATTTTCACCTCTGTCACATGCAGGATGGCGCAAACAGTGCTGCAGTCCTGTGTGAACACTATGCCTTACATGCCCTGGCTACCCTAGGTAACATACACTAGGGACTTATAAGTGAGTCAGTACTTGCCCTTTGGGTGTATCCAATTAAACATAACTTAATTATAGGGTTAAACACTGGCACTGAGGTCTGGTTGGCAGGCCTCAGTGCACTCTCAGAGTTGAAAAAACAGCAGCATCAGTCCAAAAAGTGGGGGTGAACATGCAACAAGATGCATTTCCTTACAGTTAATAATCTTAATTATGTGAAGAGTTCTGTGAAACAAATGTGCTAACCTAACATGACTTAAAAGAGAAAAAGTATGTTCTCAGCCTTCGCATAGAGATATATTCATAGAATACAATAGTGTAATAAACTATATAGCTTACATTTTATATAAATGTTTCTTCATGGATACATTTGGAAAGTTAGAATGCGTAAGAAAGTTATGATTTCAGTTGTGGAATGACAGACCTCACCATAAACTGTTTTGCTTTGCACATTAGGAACCAGTGGGAATCAAACTACGACTTGTACAATGTTGTCAGTAATGGTTCATATAACACTTAATACCTGTACATCTATATTTTGATAGGATGGAAGATTTCCGTTACCATGAAAACATCATGCTCCAATTGGCAGTGAAGGTGGACTGCTGCAACATTTGTTTTAGTCGTAGATATCAAAATGCCATATTAGTGCATGTTCCTAATCTAGAAGAGAGCTTCTTTTTCCTTTGAAGACCCAGACTCTCTACAATCTGAAGCTCTGTGCTCTGAGCAGCCCTATTCATTTCCCCTTGGTCAGAACCTATGCCATATGAGACTCCACTGAATTTCCTGAACTTCTCTTCATGAGAAGAGATATTTGAATTGCTTAAAGCTTTATGCTTTCACCTCTCGATTTGGAACTCTTTATGTGTTCTAAAAGATACTTTTCTTTCATTTTCTACACTTAGAATACGGATTTGCTTATATGGAATGCGCTTTATGCAATTGTTCTGTATTGTATTCCTGATTAACCGATTACTTTTTGATGACCAATTAAGATATTTTTAAGAATATAATAAAACCATTCAACTCATACAAAAATCTCATAATTATCAATAATTGTGATGCGTGATGTTGATGTTCATTTGTGGCTTCTGGTTAATTCTTTACCTACGTCCATGGTCCGGAGCCCAGGGGCCCAGTAAGAGCTGGTACTGTATGTTCAGGTCTGCTGAGACACAAATTCTGAATCGTAAACCAAATATTTATTAAGGTCCCATGATCCACCCATATATCTTGTTTGTTCCTGCATCTCCGGAGGCAATTAGCATTAAGTGTGTTGAATAATTATTGATGGAGTGGGATAATGCTTAAGTGTAAAGGCAATATGACATTTACTTTTCATGTGTTATGATTTGCTAATGAAATGATACGTTTGCTCATTGTAATTCTGCAGTGTCTGTAATTTAATTAGCAAAACTATGTATTAAAACCCTTTATTTTAGTGTGAGACAGGAGACTTTCCTTGTCTACTAGGAATGCTGTCTGTTACTCTAATGATTTTTCTGCTGACTTGGGACTTAGAATAATTTCTGATTTGGCATTTCCCTCTATTGCCCTGCCATTCAGAGCTTTTATGGCATTAACTCTGTTTTGCTTTACTTTTTAATTTTGTAATATAACCCTTCAACTTTCCAATTGATCTAAAACTCAGTTATTGAGTTGGCCCATATAATTAATATCTTATGTTTGCTGAATTTTGATGGCTTGGGAGGAGCCATAACATGGGGACACATTGGACATTTTGGGTGAGATAGAATTTTGGGTGTCTAGAGTTTTGTGGTACACTGTGCCCACAATAATATCATCAACACGTCCATCACCACAGCCACCGTTCCATGCACATGAAAGCACCCAGAGGTCAAACCTCTCCTGAAGATATTCTCAGTCGACCTCAGTGAACTCAAGAATTGCCCCCATCTCGTCAGCTCGCCAAACATCTGGAGGAAAATAGCCTACTCGATGCCTCCCAAACTGGCTTCTGACCCAACCACAGCTCCGAGACCACCCTGATCGCCACATCCAACACCATCAGACACCTCATCCGCCCTGGAGGGAGGACAGCCCTAATCCTCTTTAACTTCTCAAGAGCTTTGAACACCAGATCCCACCACACCTCATCACCAGACTCCACCACATCGACATTCGTAGCAACACCCTCACATGGATCGTCTCCTTTCTTATCGAATGCACACAGAGGATCCAGCTTACACCCTTCACCTCCAAACCCAAGAGTATCATCTACAGCATTCCCCAAGGCTCCTCCCTCAGCCCCATCCTCGTCAACACCTACATGACACCGTTAGCCAACATTGTCTGCACTCATGGATTCAGCATAATTTAATACGCTGACGACACCCTCACGGAATACCCAGCCACCACCAGATTCAACTCTCACAATGCCATGACCAGCGTCGCCAACTGGATGAGATCCAACTGCTTGAAGCTGAACACATACAAGACGGAAGTTCTCATCTTCAGAAAGAACACCTCAACCTGGGACAACACCTGGTGGCCCACTGCACTGGGACCACTGACCACCCCCACTGACCACCCCAGCAACCTCAGCATCATCCTAGACAACCAACTCACCATGAATCAACAGGTCAATGAGGTAGCATCGTCCTGCTTCAACGCCCTCTGCATGCTCTGAAAGATCTCCAGATGGATCCTCTTCACCACCAGGAAAACAGTCCCTCAAGCCCTCATCTTCAGCCGACTAGACTACGGAAATGCACTCTACACTGGAACCACATCTCAGCTCCACAAACCACATCAGAACATGGCAGCAAGACTCGTCCTCAGTCGTCCCAAACAAACCAGCATCACCTCCCACCTCAGAAGTCTCCACTGGCTCCCCATCCAAAAGAGATGCCAGTTCAAGCTGCCGACCCATGCCTACAAAGCCCTCCACAGCATTGGACCGACCTACATCAACCACCACCTGACTTTCCACCATCCCTCCAGACATCTCTGCTACGCAAGCTCGCCCCACACGCCATAATCACAGTGGAGATCGTTCCTTCTCCTACCTCGCCACCAGGTCCTGGAACGACTTCTTATTCCGCACCTCTCCCTCACTCACCGACTTATGAAAAGGGCTCAAGACCTGGCTCTTCGACTAAGGGCCCTTGGGACCCCCGCTCCTGGATTCCACCAGGGGAGATAAGCTGTGCTTAACAAATACTGTTTGATTGATTCCTAGTCCTCTTGATTTCATTGTAACAGAGCCGTGAGTTAAATTTACATCAGACTGTCTATTTGGAAATGTTGTGGTGAACTTCTCTTAAATTCTGGCCAATAAGAGTAAACACACTGATATGAGCAAGTTCCTGTGAAGTGAAGAGTTCAGTGTGCTCTCCCTTACCATGCCATGACAATATCTTATGTAGTTAGTGTTGAATTCCTTGATTGAAACAAAATGGTGCTGTCTCAGCTTAATCTTAAATGACAGAACTAAATCAGCTCCTAAGAGAACATTCTTGAGAGGAAGAAGTCCTACCTTTTTCTCATGTACTTCTTCACCAAGGACATTAGTCAAACTATTGCTATTATATTGTTGATTACTTTACTGTCAATATTTAACACTGATAAGTGAAGATATGACTAACATTTCTGCAGGTCTTTCTCTTTGGGAGTTGAAGGATAGGAGTCATTATTATACAGACCAATACCTTGACAAAAGTCACTGATCCAGGGTAGGCAGCTTACAATTTCCAAATCAAGCTATATCCAACTGGAGTTTTATCATGACTAAAACATGTACATAGCTCCCTGGACCTTCGCATTACCCATGGGTTACCTTAGCACATTATGAACTTGTTTTTTCTTCAATGGGTCTCTGCCTCAGCTAGTGATCCCTTATCTAACTAAGAAGCACTCAGTTTTCTGAGGATGTTCAGACCGGCAGTATATCTTAAGTATATCATTAGTCCAATGCTAGACAAACATAATTGGCCCATTAGCATTCGCTACCTGAACTCTCACCTAAGCCCATAACTCTAATGGCCAGCTATGCCAAGGGAACCACGCCTCATTGCTCCAATTGTGTTAATTGCTTATGGAGACAGTGAAGTCATATTTTACGAGCGGATTGTATGCTTCAGATAATTCATTGCGCTTCTGGGCAAGCTCCCCTTCGAAAGTGCAGACAGTTTTACACTCTCATACCAAGTCCCCAACCTCTCACTCCAACCTCGATAACCTATCTAATTGTTGCTTCCTGATCCCAAACATAATAGACAATTATGCTCCCCTGATATTGACCTTGAAACCCTCTATCAGGAATTTCAAACTGCAGATCAACCCTTGATAGATACAGAGTTATCATTCATCACTGAATGCCATGCCTGAGAGGACTCTAACCTGCAAACACCAATGTGACCAACAAGGTTATATGTGACCAACAAAGGAATATGGAGGGAAAGGGAGCAGTATGTATACTTTAAGTATACTTGGTTACCAAGGCTCAGAATTGCCCCAAGGCCCTATTTCAAGTCGTAAAAGGACTATCAGATCCCAATAATCTGCCTTCCTTGGTCTCTCTGTCTCAACCACAATGTGATGAATTAGTGTGCCTATTTGTGAAAAAAGTGGCTGACATTCAGGCTCCTTTCCATCTGCATTCACTCTGGATAGTTCCCTGGATGCTTCATAAGCAACTATTATCTGTATTATATTAGGGCACCAACAAGTGCAGGTCAGAGGAGACCCTCATATTAGTCCTGTCGGCCCTGTTCACTGGCTAACTTTGCTCCTTTGGATCTTGCGACCTTTAGGTGGTTCATCAATGCTAATAAATCTGAATCTCCTTTAGATCCGTTTTCTCCCTTGCTTCTTGGTGAGATGGGCCCTCAATTTTTAGAATGTCTAATATAGCATCGGAATGTTTCTCTATTGGGAGGATATGTTCCAAAGGGTGAAAACATGCTATGGTCAGGTGCTGTTAAAAAAATCAAACTTAGACACCTCTAATTGGTCTAATTATGGATCTATTTTGCTTCTTCCAATACTGACATAAATCTTAATATACACATAAGTAACATATATAACACATAAATAAATAGCTCACAGTGTATTTTGATTCAAACGGTCTACTTCACCCCTCTCAATCAGGCCTTCTAGCCAACCACAGTACAGAGTCAGCTCTAGGTGGCATCACAGAAAATCTTAAATCTCCACTGCACTGCTGCTCTGATTTTATTGGACCTAAGCACGACATTTGATACAGTTAATCACAGCCTTCTGCTGCAAAGACTAGAAGAAATAGGTGTATGTGGCAATGCTCTGCTATGGTTCAGATCTTTTCTGCAGGGTCGCTGCTTTCAAGTACATACTATACAGCACTGCTCACAGATCAAACCACTGTCCTCTGTTATACCACAGGGTTCCATCCTCAGCCCTACCCTGTTTAATATCTCTGTACGTCCTCTGACTGATATTGTGGAGAATCGCTGTCCCACTCTTTTTCATACGCTAACGATAACCAGATCGTGGTCGCCTTCTCAGCTCAGGAGAATCAATATGCTGGTGCTCTAAATATTTGCCTGTCCAGAGTGTATGCCTGGATGAAAATTAACTCCAATAAAGTGAATAGGGACAATACCGAGGTATTGCTGGTGAGTAACCAGCCCCACCTCTGGGATCCCCATCTGGGGACTGAGGTTCTGGCGCATGATCAAACCCAGTGCCAGCTGTTAAGAATCTTGGCATCTGGCTGGATAATAGGCTCTCAATGAACACCCAGATTGCAAAAGTAATGGCTACCTGCTTTGGAATGCTCAGATGGTTAAGAAAGATTATTAGCTGCCTTCCTGGATCAGCACAAAGAACAATGATACAGGCTTTGATTATCTGCAGTCTGGATTACGGGAATATTCTTTATCTGGGTGTCTCTAAGGCTGCTCTCAAACGACTGTAGTTAGTCCAAAATGCTGCACCAGACTTCTCTTAAAACGCACAGACAGACCTACAAATCCAACCTTTTGCACAAGCTCCACAAGCTACCTGTTGAGAGATGAATTCATTTTAAAGCACTAAGCTATATGCAAAAACTACTATCAAACACGGGTCCTCACCACCTCAGGCTTTGGTATCACCTTATGAACCACGTCACTTCAGTAGCTCCAATTTTTCCACAGTCCCCAAATTGAGGGGAGCCAGTCAAGGAGATGGGCGTTCCCCTACCTAGGTCTCAAGCTGTGGAACTCGCTTCTGCCGGTGGTGAGATCCTGTCAGACCCTTTCTATTTTTTTGCAAACATCTAAAAACTTGTCTGTTCTGACCCTGTGTCTCAGAGCTACTTTTAGAAAGGTGCTGGGAAACTCATTTTGGGTAGCTATGTGCTTTATAAAACGTTATAACAATATTATACTCGACCCCATTAATCAAGCATGTATGTTCGGACTTGACCTCAATACTCTTATCCCAATTAATGCATTGATTGAGTAGGTGTTTTAGATGTGGCGCACAAATGTACTATCCCAGGTATTGATGTTAGAATTGAAATCTCTGAACACCAAAAAGCAAATGACTAATAAACATTCTATATATAATCGACATCCCCTAAAATAAATTTGCATTGTCCACAATCAGACCACATTTGTGCATAGGACCAAACCGTGTTGCCAACAATCGCGCCAGAAATTCCTATATTTTCCAATATATTGACACTGGTCCTTGCCAGTTCAAAGGAGCCGTGAGTATCCTGTACAATAATGGTAATGATCTCTTATTTATTTAGCATTTTTATCTAGCTTGGACAAAGAACTTGAGAATCATACCACTTCACGTAGAAGATGGATGTCTATGAATGTCTGACTAAATCCGACATTTCTTTTACTGCACCATTTCGCACTATTTCATCTCTTTAACACTCCCGAAGAGAATCTCCTTACAATTTTACTGGCGGTCAGGCATCTTCGTAAAAGTCATAATCTCAATTCATATCAAATAATAATTCGAGAATCTTGAGTTCATAGGACTCCCGGCTCCACATTATTGCTAGTTTTGCAAGTGAACTCTTTCCCATCAGCAGCAATCCCAGTCCATCTAACTTTATCCAACATCCATCCCCCTTCCAGTACCTCATGAGCCAACTTGAGGAACAACACTTTAGTAGTACAAAGTCACTAGTGTTTGAGCAGTTGTCTAGGACCTGGTTCTGGAATAGGAGTTACTAATATGGACCGTAGTCACATTACATCAGTGTAGCCACTGCACCTAAAGATAATACACATGTGCCTTTCTCCTTTTCCTTCTCTTACAAGAGCACGGTGCCTGGGACATCGAACAGATCATTCCATGTACCCTCAGTTGATTCCATGAGGTGTCTCTTCATTTTTAAGGTAATATTATACCCGGTGTATTGAAGCACGCCACAGTTCATGGAGCCTTTATACCACAAACTGATGAGGCTCTTCTTTAGGGGTGACTCAGACGCGGAAGACGCCAAGCCCGGCGGCGACTAAGTGTAAACTTCTCCCTGTGCTTCTGCATATGGCCTGCTGGTAGACGTCCACCTGGTAGCCACATGGTCCGCTGCATTTTAAAGGTGGAATGGGGTCCCCGTGCCTTGATGAATATGCCAAAAAGTGAAGTGGCACTGAAACATGTCGGCCGTACATCTTGAAATGCTCTAAATTTGGTATAGTTTTTAATTATGAGTGTGGAATTAAAGACACATGCAGTGTGCTTTTCCCGTGACTCATTTTTAAGTTTTGTTGTGCTTGTCAGGAAGAGGCTCTCCTCCCTTGACGGGGATTTATAGGGAACACACATGTTTAGATGTGTACCATGCATATTTGTTCAGTCAAATATATACATTTTTCCCCCCACAAATGTTTTGGGTGTCTCTTTTCGTTCCTTTTAGGTAAGTGCCAAAGATGAGAGAGTGAGTAAGTCTGCGAGGCCCTGCCAATCTCTCCTTGGTGGTCACTTACTGAGGTACTTCAGAAACACACGCATTATTATTACTATACTTGTAAGAATCACCTTCTAGCATAGTACCTGCCTTTATCTCTAAATACACATACGGGTGGGTTCATAAGTAGGTACTAGAACCTCTCTCACCTAAAAAGAAGTGGGGAACCCCTAAAATTCCAATGTGATGTGTAAAATACTGTTTTGATGTATAATGCGCAACAAGGGCGTTTTTTGTGACGCATCTACCTAGGTGCGTCACTTTGTAAATATGGCGCAACAAGGCGCATGTTTTACACCACTGGTGCGTCACAAAAAGTGACCCACCAGCGCCGTAAAAGTGACGCACAGCCTCATAAATGAGGCCCTGGGTCTTTCCTTAGCATCTGGACAATAGGCAGGGCATATGAGCTGTCTTAACCACTTGCACGTGCGTACAAAAAAGGGCTTGCGTTATAAGTTACACCAACTGAGTACCCTTTGCGTTCCCTGTAAGAAAAGCTGTCCCCACTGCTCTGCACCCTTATGAAACGGAAGAGACAGAACAAGCATGACAGCGACACAAATCAAAGGCATCCATTGGTTGCCACACCGCTTACTCCCCACCTTTTTCTAGGGTGAGAGTCTGTCGAGGGTGGAAATAGTGGCTAGTCTCAGTAGTGGTATGGAAGTACTGGTGTACGTACTTCATAGCAAAATGTATTTTCCGTCTATATTCTGCATTCAATGCAGAGGCGGATAATCCCTGCTGCCTTTCATTACCCAACAGCTCTCACACAATCTTCGGCCAAGGGCCTCCAGTCAAGGGAGACATTGGTGGAAATGAGTTGTCCTGGAATGCCTGCGCTCTGCACTGACGGGAGCCATTGCCTGGAAACACAGGCCCGCAACCGAAGACATTAGAGTCTCATGGAAGCTGAACAATTTGCAAAAAAGGCTTTCAAATCCAGGGAAAGGGGGAAGCTGTACAAAACTAGTAGTCCTAATGAGAAAAATAAAACCGCCGCAGATTCATTGCTTCATTAATGCTCGGTATGAAATATTCAGTTAACATAATACATGTTTTGATCTCTTTCGCTTGCATTCCCATAGGACTGATCATTACACGCCTCGCTTAATGTAATAGCATATTCCATCAGAATTTAAAAAATGTTAACATCGCTTTTGAAATCTGATGAAATATGGAGTGAGTGACTGGTTTTGTTCTCATTGATCTTCTGATGAAAAATACACTGGAAATAAAGTTTGCAAAGGTGGTGTTTCCATGAAAAGATTCTGTTAGTGGTATCTCCCAGCCAGTGTTTACCCTACATGTAAACCCCTGGTGTCACCATAGCCGCAGTGTTTGCCCTTAAATGTAAACCCTGGTATTGTCGCGGTCTAAGTATTTGCCCGTAAATGGAAACATCTGGTATTGTCAGCCACCATGTTTGACCTTACACGCAATCAATCATGTGGTATGGTGGCCCTTTCAGGAAAACCCATGGGCGTCCGCAGAAATGTTTCCGGGGGGGGGGGCACATTTTTAACTTCATCACCATCCCCCTTGCACTCTTCTCCCCTCTGCCTTGCACCCTTCTCACCCTACCCCTTGCACCCTTCTCCCCCTCCTCATTGCACCCATCTCCCCCTCCCCCTTGTACCCTACTCCACCTCCTCCTCCTTGCACCCTTCTCCCCTCTTCCTTGCACCCTTCTCCCCTCCATATTGTACCCTTCTCCTCTCTGCCTTGCACCCTTCTCCTCTCTACCTTGCACCCTTCTCCTCTCTGCCTTGCACCCTTCTCCCCTCTGCTTTGCACCCTTCTCCCCTCTGCCTCGCACCCTTCTCCCCTCTGCCTTGCACCCTTCTCCCCTCTGCCTTGCACCCTTCTCAGTCAATCAAACAAGCAATCATTACATTTAAATAGTGCGCTACTCACCCGGGAGGGTCTCAAGGCGCTGGGGCAGAGGAGTCCGCTACTGCTCGAAAAGCCAGGTCTTGAGTTGCTTCCTGAAGGAGAGATGGTCCTGGGTTCGCCGGAGGTGGGTGAGGAGGGAGTTCCATGTCTTGGCTGCCAGGTAGGAGAAGTATTTTCCCCCAGCGGTGGTTCTGCGGATGCGTGGAACTGTGGCGAGGGCGAGGCTGGTCGATCGTAGCTGGCGGGTGGGCGTGTAGAAGGTCAGTCGGTCGTTGACGTATTTGGGGCCCAGGTCCTGGTGATAAGCGTGGCTCAAATCCACCCGAGTGACTTACCGCACTCACCTATAGTCGCTATATAGGAAGTCAGCCGGACAGTGGAGAAGAATAAACAAAAGTCTTTGTTAGGCCAAACAACACTCATATGAGAGGGCCCTGTCCGACCTCACTCCTGGGAGTGCGAACGAGAGGACTGACTCTCTGCATCACAGCAATACATTATAATGCAATACAGTAAAAAGGGATACGCCCCTTACGGAAAGTTACCGAGCCTCGGACCAGTGGACAATGCTCTCATACAGTAGGCATCTGCACCTGCAAGGGATACATCATTATCTCTACTCAAGGCCATGGAGCTAGGCTTCGGCGTCTCTGGGCATGAGAACATTACTGATAAAGAGACTTGTTAGTTTCGGCCACAGTAAGCCGAGAAACGAAAACTGCTGTCTTAGTGAATTTCTGTATTCCTGCGGGAGGGGCATATGAGCGAGCAGGGCCCGCAGGCACAGAGGGATACACAAAATGGTGGCACACAGGCTAAGCTAAGAAACTAATATGGTCACACATACATTTGAATATAAGTAAGGAGCAAGTAAAATAATTCAGCATAAGTGCATATACGAACTTCATCAGTTAGCCATATGATGCTAACTCACACATCAGCAATGGGTAATTAGGGTATCGAAAAGTGAATTCTATCAGACCCTCCTTTTAGCATCATTGGCTAACTATGGCCTCATTTATTTGCCAAAAGGTAGTGCCGACATCCATTCTAGGGGCAAGTCTTTTCTACACCTTTATTTACTTCATTTAGTCAAGAACATCCTCTGCAATAAACATCAACCAACTTGCATCGGCAGGAATTTCAGTAATCATAGAAGTGGTATATTGACCAGGGAACTTCTTTTTCGGACGTAAATTCGTGGCACACAGTGAGCAACATGGGGGAAGGCAATATATGCAAAGGCAGCAAGTCAGAATGACACTCACCACACCAACCAAACCCATCAATATTTTCCAACCCCAGGAAGAGAAGGCACCCCAGAGCCACCCCTGTAAGGACCATGTCCCATTATCCTGATGCAGTTCATTCGCTAATCTATGTAATTTCTGTACCGCTAAGTTAACAGTCGGTGCTGAGTCAGGAATGTAAACGCAACAAGATGTCCTGATGACGCGACAGGCCCCGCCCCTATCTGCTAGGATGACGTCAAGCACCATCCTGTTCTGGATCGTAAATAATCTCATGGCCTGAACTTCAACAGATATGTTAGTCGTAATGTCAATTTCAGTTAGAACTACTTTCTCCATCACCCGGGACAGTTGCCGAATAGCCCTGCTGTTAAATATCGGACCCCAGAAAGGTAGCAAACCCTTAGAAAAATCAGTCCATTGTTGGTATGAGGTGTCCGTCTGATCAACGTCATCTACCTGAAGCTCCCTCCTTGTACGCTGCTCTTGGGGACTGGGGAATCGGCGGTGAGTTTTGTGGTAATCAGAAGGAGCTACATATACAGGAGGAATCATGTAAGCTAAATAACAAACCCCACCCCAACCCTCGGGCAACCATAAGTATCCATTATCTCCACACACGTAATAGATGCTAGGTGGGGCAACGAAAGAGGGGCTGAGAGGCAAACGTATCGATGCAGTCACATTACTGGAGCTATTACCAACTTTGATAGGACCCCTTCCCTCTATACTGAAAAATGGAGGCGGACCCACCACGGCCAAGGGTATCAGTGACTTGGCACTGTTATTACTTTTCGGAGGATGTCTATAAGACAGAGATGAATTCAATTTCAGGAAACTGTCCCTAACTTTGTCAGTGTCGTTGGGTATCAGGAACCGGCCCAGCTTTTGCTCACATGTCTCTATAAATTTCTGGTCAAAACATCCATCAGTATATACTCGTCCAAGGGAAGAGGGAGGGAGAGGACGTACTCGCATCGTCATTGTCGACCCCCTATTCTGCAGTCGGGGAGTCAAGGAATCTGGCTGTTGAAAATATTTAACAAGACCTATGAGAGTATACCACCCCACACAACTATTCACTGGCGTCAAAGGGAGGGCAAGAAATCTGTCTTTCTTATAGGCAGCAGAAGGCAAAAGCCCATAAACCCAACAATCTGTCAAGTTGGTAGTGGCATGTGCATGGTGTAATGTCTTAATAAAAACGTTCTCTTTATAACTTTTTCTTAACATTCTTTCACCATAATCAACAGTAATCATATTATGTTCAGGAACGGCAGTGGGTGTGGGTGCAAACACATGAACGGGATAAGCTTTATCCAGGAAAAACAATATTCCAAGAGTCACTATAAAAGCAATCAGAATAATAATGATGACCACAATCTTTCCTTTTCGGGGAAGGGCCAACCAGGGGGAATCAGGCACAGGTCTCGGAGGAGCCGCAAAGGGCTGCTCCTCATCCGGAGTGGGGCGTCCAAAAGGATACATTTCTTAAGAACGTTCAAAATATACCAAAAATCAAAAAAAATGAAAAACACTTATACTAAAAAAAATAGTCCCAGACAATCCTCAACCGGCCAGAGGGGTTCTTCAACCCTTAAAAAAGGGATCTTCTCCCTGTGTCCTTCAAAGCCTCACAGGCAGGCTTTTACCGTCCATACCTTATTCCAACGTTGCTGTTCAACAAAAGGAAGCACTTAATTTGGGCCCCGCACCACTCTATAGTCTCATAGCACACAATCTTCGGCTAAACACCAGGGCTCTTACCAGTCCATCCCTACCACTAAATCTTCGTATTCAGAAAGTCCACTAAGCCCTTCTTCCAGTGTTTAGTCCATCATTTTTCAGCACTTGTTACTCATTTTCTTCGGGGCCGCAAATTATATCGAGTGCTCCCTGGCACTTCGGGGTCAGTGTACAAAACAGGTGTATCTGTGGCAGATGCTGGACTCTCTGGTGTCTCTTCACTAGTAGCAACAGGAGTAGTAGAGCTCACTGAATTCTCTATTCCGTTTCGCTCTTCTCCAATCAGTGAAGCATCCGAGAAAGGAACATACCTCGGGATAGACTCATGCTCCTCGTCAGCAATGCCATCCTGTACCCATTTGTCATAGGGCAACGGAAGCGGGACCCTCTTCACATGTGAGGCATGCGTCCACGCCTTCCTTCCGTCGATCCGAAGTGCAGTACGCGTGGTGAGGAGCACCTGGCGCGGCTCCGACCACCTTGGCTCCAGACAAGACTTCCGCTGATATCTTCTGACGACCACCCAGTCCCCTGGGTGGATGGAGTGTCCAGGCCCCTCCGGCAACGGCTTCAGAGTGTCTGCTACCTGCTGATGAATAGAACGAAGATCTTTAGTCAAAGAATACAGATAATCTGTCAACAAAGGGTATGGTACTTCGGTAAAACATTTAGGCCTGGGCACTCCCCAGATATTGGCCGGACGGCCGAATACCACTTCGTGGGGGGAGACGCCCATTTTTGCATTCACAGTGACTCTCGTTGAAAGCAAGGCTAAGGGAAGGGCATCTGGCCAACGGAGACCTGTACTCTCACATATTTTGGCCATCTTTAACTTGAGCGTGCCGTTAAACCGCTCCACAAGTCCTGCTGCCTGAGGGTGTAAGGCTGAATGAAATTTTTGAGAGATCTGTAGGCCTTTACATATTTGCTTCACTAGTTCTGCATTAAAGGACGTGCCATTATCACTCCAGATCACCCTAGGTAATCCGAAGCGGGAAAAATACTCCTTTATCAACATCTTTGCGGTAGAAATGGCCGTGCAATCTTTCGTTGCGTACGCCTCCACCCACCTACTAAAGGCACATACGACTACAAGGACATACTTCAAGTTATTGACCCTTTCCATTTCGATGTAATCCATCTGGATCACCTCGAAAGGGAAAGAAGGAGGTGCAAAATTTCCCGTTGGGACAGGGGTGCCCTTTCCAGGATTATGTCTCAAACACACCATGCACTGTCGAACCAAGTGAGTGGCCACTTTAGATATATTCTTATTGCTCCACACTGGGTCTAACAATTTACAAATGCCCTTGGCGCTAACATGAGCAGGCCCGTGCGCCATCGTCACTACTGGGAGAACATATGCATTCAGGAGTAACCATCGTCTCTTATCGGTCACATCTGTCCAACATTCATCCGCATCCAACCGTCCCTGCCCATCCTTCCATGCCCTCAATTCATCCTCTGTCACTTTTTCCTGTATGTTCTTGACACTCTGTACAGTGTCTGAGAACATATGAACATCTGGGACCCATCTAGCTGGTCCTGCCACAAACATTTGTGGTAATTTTTCTCTAGCAGTCTCTTTTGCTATTTCATCGGCGAAGGCATTGCCTCGTCCTACATCATCCACTATTGTCTTGTGTGCGCTACACTTTATCACAGCCAATCTTTTGGGGAGCGTCAATGCTGCTAACAGTCGTAATATCAATGGGCCATGTTGTATGCGTTGTCCATGAGAAGTCAGAAATCCCCGTTCTGCCCAAAGTCGCCCATAATTATGAGCCACGCCAAAGGCGTGGCTCATAATTATGGGCGATTATGGGGATCCACCCTCCCCTTTGTCTCCTCCTCTGTCCTAAACAGACAGTCATGTATGTCATCGTCTTTTGTATCTGTGGGGATGGGTAACAATGTGGCGGGATTCAGTGTAGCACACCTTTTGATCGTAACATGGGGTGCAAAAAGAGTCATCTCATAACCGGTAAGACGAGCACTAGTTAAGTGCTGCGTCTGTGTTCTGTTCAACAAAATGTCCACAGCATGCGGTACCATGACTGTGAGATCTGATCCCAATACGAGCCCTGCCGACTGTCTTATAGAAACCGCAGCAGCCGCCGTGGCTCTGAGACAGCTCGGCAGCGCTCTTGCCACATTGTCGAGCATTGCAGAGAAGTAAGCACAGGGTCTCTGCTTCCCCCCAAAACACTGAGTTAGGACAGACAACGCGCAACCTTCCGCCTCATGTACGTAAAGAACAAAAGGCTTCTGGTAATCGGGTGTTCCAAGAACAGGCGCAGAACATAAAGCCGTTTTTAGTAACTCAAACGCTTCTTGGCATGCGGGGTTCCAGGGTAGGGGTTCGCGCACTTCCTTGGTAGTCAGATACAGTAGGGGTTTTGTTAGTAACGCATAGTTAGGTATCCACTGGCGACAATACGATGTTATGCCCAAGAACGCGCGCACCTCTCGCTGCGTGTTAGGTACACTCATATTATTAATGGCTTTTATGCGCTCTGGCGTCAATCTCCTCCCCACTTTCGAAAGGAGGTGACCGAGGTAGGTGACCTCCGTTCGACAGTAATGAAATTTTGGAAGGGACACTTTATGCCCTCTTTTCGCCAAATGATGCAGTAACTTTACAGTAGCGTCCCGACAACCCTTCTCGTCGTCCGACGCTATCAGGATATCATCCACGTACTGCAACATGACGTTGCCAGGTGGAAGTTCCAGTTCATCCAATTGTGCCTTTAGAGCCTGACTATATATGCTCGGACTCTCAGTGTACCCCTGGGGAATTCTCTTAAAGCGGAAGCTTCGGCCAGCCAATGAGAATCCGAAGAGATAACGGCTTTCTTCATGTACCGGAATACTGAAGAAAGCATTTTTCAAATCCAGGACAGAGAAATATTTAGCAGAGGGGGGGATCATTGTCAATATTGTAGTAATGTCCGAGACCACCGGGTACTGTGGCTCCACTACTTTATTTACGTGCCGCAAATCAATCACAAACCTATAGACATCAGGAGTATTATCAGGAGCGTCGGTGACCGTCTTTTAAGGATAGGTAAAATAGGGCTGTTACATATGTTCGAATCAGTCTCCTCCACTACACCAGATCGTATTAAATCTTGTATTATTTGTAACAGGGCCTTCTCTCCCTCCCTAGGAATCCTGTACTGTGGAACCCTGGGTAATTTTGCCCCCACCTTCACTCTTATTGTCACTGGGGCAATATCCATTTGACCTACATCTGTATCGTTGACAGCCCACAAGCTGTCAGGTATGCCGTGAAATTCAGGTGGCAATGGATCATCTTTTGAGAAACACTGTAATGGGCGGGCGACATTTGGGTCCAAAGTAAGGTACACGCCATCTGGAGAACAGTAAATAGTGGCGTGCAACCTTTTCAGTAAATCTAGACCCAACAAATTTTCCCCACAATTTGATGTCAATAGAAACGGTGAATCAACAGTGAAAGGGCCAATCGTCAACGTGAGAGGTTTAGAAATGGGGCTAATCACCGGGGTACCTGCGAAACCCACAGAAATATTATTTTTGCCAGACAAAGCCGCCCCTGGGACTCGAGAACGAGCCACTGAACTTTTTGTCGCACCTGTATCCACTAGAAATTTTTGTGGAGACCCCAATAAATCTGCCTCAACATAGGGTCCCCTCTGATCAACTTCCACAAGTACTGGTCCCATGCTCTCTCCTACGCTGTCCTAGTTGTGGGAAAACCCTGTCAAATCGTCCACTGAGTAATCGTCATTATAATACTGACCACCGCCCCTCTGCAACTGTTGTCTGTCTGCACTATTGTCAAAGTAATTTCCTCCCGGTCTCCCGCCTCCTTCAGCCAGTGCTGTCTGTCTCCCGAAATCACCGTTACCTCTTCCTCTTCCTCTCCCAGGACCAGCGCTCGACTGAAGCAGTGGGCAATCCCTCCACCAATGCCCCTCCTGCTTACACTTCGCGCACTGATTCTGTCCCAGCCTTTCCCTGCTCTCCCCTCTGCCAAAACCGCCCCCACGACTCGGCGCTGCACCCCTTCCTCTGCCTCTAGCCACTTGCTGTAACAGAACTCTCGTCTTGAGATCCTTAGCCTTCTTCTCCTGCTTGCCCTTACTTTCATTTTCCCTGTGCTCATAATACTGTGCCATACTGAGAATACCCGAAGGAGAAGACGTTGTCCACGTGCTCTCCGACGCTTGCAATCTCGCCGATATTTCGGGCAATAAGTTCGTGACAAACCTATTAACAAAGAGCCGTAACCCTCCATCCTGTGACACATCTTGCCCACTAAAATCTATAAACGTTTCCTCAAACCTCGTAAAGAAGTCCGAGACCGCCTCATCCTTTTTCTGCTTACAAGCCGTCAACTTGTCCCAATCCACCTTCTTCGGGAGAATAAGAGAATGCATGTATTTTATTATACGCCCCGGTAAAGCCAAAATCTCTGCCTTCGGCTTCTCCCCTGGCTTACGCTCCTTATCCCAGTCCTGCAACTCCTGCCACGTTCCTCCTAACTCATCCGCATGATCAGTACCTTTCACTTGCCGCCACACATCAACTGGAACCAAAAGCCCGAAAAACAATTCAACATCAGCCAAAGTCATCACAGTGGAAGACGCAGCTTCTGTTAGCTCCTTGTAGTAGGCAGTCTGGTTCTTTCTAGAATCTGGCAGCTGAGCCTTCAATGATAACACTTCACTTCTCTTCCATGGCGTATACACCCATTGCTCCTGGAAATGCGCATCTATCCTGTTCCTGGTAACAGCCTTCGTTATTGGGTCTAGCAACTCGGGCACCTCGGGATGAAAAATAGGGTGCACCTCGCGCATTGGGTGGAGACCTGGGAAATGGGGTGTGCCGGCAGAGGGTAATTCGTTCCTATATTGTAATAGTGCACGTAAACTACTCACCACTTCCTTCACTCCAGTATTCGTTCTATAGGCTCCAGCCTGTATATCTCGTAAAACCGCTGGAGCCACACCTCCATACCCCTGCTCCCATAGCGGTATCAATACATTTGACATGTGCCACAAAGCGTGCTGTTGCATCAAAGGCTCAAAATCTTTCATAGTGGACCAGATATCTTCAAACGAATAAATATTATTCCTTGCCCACTGACATGCCTGATTAGCCACCATACTCTTTTCATCTAAACCAACTGTAGAACGCGTAAGCAACTTCCGTACCTGCGAAAGTAATCCGCTACCTGCGCCTCGACTCGGCATTAGCATCTCCTGACTGGGGGTGGTACTAGCTGAAACAGTAGGGAGTGCTAAAGAAAATTGTGAGGGCGTAGGTGAAGTGGTCTGGAGTAATGAAACAAGTGGTGTCGAGGGCGAGGATTGTTGGGGGGCACTTGCTGAAGGACCCGGGACTTCACTACTAGGGGCCGAAAGTGGCAAGGAGGGGTACAAGGGCTGTGGGGCATAAGGGGGAGGGGGTCGGGTATTCAAAATGTCTTCCATCTCATCTGGGTCGTCTACGCGCACTACATAACTCTTATTTTCTTTCAACCTGCAGAGCCTATCTGCGCGCTCCAAACGCTGCTCATTCTCATTCTTAGTGTGTTCTCTCGCCTTCTGCGCCATAGTCTGGGTGGACTTTTTATAAGCTTCTTTCTCTTCTCTCATCTTACGCTTCCGGGCTTCCTTCTGCCACAATCTTAAGGAATCAAACATGCTCTGACGACTACGCCTAGCAAACAATTTGTCCTGTAAATAATCCAATTTTTCTTCCTCAAAAGAACCCGTCAAAGGCCATTGTAAATCCACATTATCAGCGGTGTACCGATGCCATAAAGTGCCAAACAAAATCGGGGGCAGTCCATGCTTGACATACATATCAAAGCTTGGGGTGCCCTCAGGGGGGGCAGGTTGGCTCTTAGCCAGTCTAGTATCTGAGGGTCGACAACAACATCCAAAACATCGTAACTTACTAAAACACGGCATCTCTACTTCAGTGTGAAGGAAACACTTCTCCACAGACTGCGTTACCTTGAATCGCAAGCTCGAGCTCGTTCACACACACATATAGACATACATCGGAAAAAAAAAACCACACATGCACATATACAATATCTTCAAACACGTGTTACCAAATGGGACAAGGCCCGTCGACCAAGTCCTGGGGAACCTGGACACTACCGCAGACCGAACAGTACACTAACTGTTCTGAGGATAGGGAACAGATCCGCCACCCGTGCGGCACTATGGATCACTGCGCACTTTACCACGGGAGACCCAGATCTCACCTCCACTGAACCACCAGTCTAGGAGTTCAGGGTAAGCACCGGAGTCTGCCCATAATGAGCCACGCCTTCACCACAGTACCACCCGGTCGGATCGCTACCAACAATACATCTAGGTATTTCCCCAACCTCGTCAAGTCTGTCAGAGCACCTTCTCGTACTCTGAGTTCCCCGGAGCACACTAGCCCCAGGAGCACACCGGCTCCTCAAACCACTGGAGACACCCTAGCCTCCCGGAACACTCCTGTTCCTGAAACAATCACAGGTGGACCACTCACCTTCCGTAGGCGGCACCGACCTCTACCGTTCTCCACCTCCGGCTGCCAGGACCAACACGGTCAGCTTCGAGTTCGCCTTCTGGACCCCGGCGTAAGATCCGAACCGGGACCTCTCCCGATCAGCAGGGTGGGGCAGCGCTGCGAGAACCAAGCTCGGCATCAAATGGGTACCCGGGCCCACCGTGCCGACCAGCGGGTCCCCGGTCTTCTGCTACCCACTTACGGGTGAGAAAGATCCTTATCGCGGGGTCCCTATTCGGGCGCCATCTGATAAGCGTGGCTCAAATCCACCCGAGTGACTTACCGCACTCACCTATAGTCGCTATATAGGAAGTCAGCCGGACAGTGGAGAAGAATAAACAAAAGTCTTTATTAGGCCAAACAACACTCATATGAGAGGGCCCTGTCCGACCTCACTCCTGGGAGTGCGAACGAGAAGACTGACTCTCTGCATCACAGCAATACATTATAATGCAATACAGTAAAAAGGGATACGCCCCTTACGGAAAGTTACCGAGCCTCGGACCAGTGGACAATGCTCTCATACAGTAGGCATCTGCACCTGCAAGGGATACATCATTATCTCTACTCAAGGCCATGGAGCTAGGCTTTGGCGTCTCTGGGCATGAGAACATTACTGATAAAGAGACTTGTTAGTTTCGGCCACAGTAAGCCGAGAAACGAAAACTGCTGTCTTAGTGAATTTCTGTATTCCTGCGGGAGGGGCATATGAGCGAGCAGGGCCCGCAGGCACAGAGGGATACACAAAATGGTGGCACACAGGCTAAGCTAAGAAACTAATATGGTCACACATACATTTGAATATAAGTAAGGAGCAAGTAAAATAATTCAGCATAAGTGCATATACGAACTTCATCAGTTAGCCATATGATGCTAACTCACACATCAGCAATGGGTAATTAGGGTATCGAAAAGTGAATTCTATCACTGGAGAGCCTTGTGTGCGTGGGTGAGGAGTCGGAAAGTGATTCTCTTGCTGACGGGGAGCCAGTGCAGGTCTCTCAGGTGGCCGGAGATGTGGCTGTGTCGGGGGATGTCCAGGATGAGTCGTGCGGAGGCGTTCTGGATGCGTTGGAGTCTTTTCTGAAGTTTGGCTGTGGTACCGGGGTAGAGGGTGTTTCCATAGTCCAGTCAGCTGGTGACGAGTGCCTGGGTGATCATGTTCCTGGTTTTGGTCGGGATCCATCGGAAGATCTTACGGAGCATGCACATGGTGCCGAAGCATGATGATGAGACGGCATTGACTCGTCTGGACATCGAGAGGGAGGAGTCCAGGATGAAGCCCAGGTTGCGTGCGTGGTCCGTTGGCTTGGGAGTGGTGCCCAGGGCAGGGGGCCACCAGGAGTCGTCCCAGGTGGAGGGCGAAGATCCCAGGATGAGGACTTCCGTCTTGTCTGAGTTCAATTTCAGGCGGCTGTTCTTCATCCACACGGCAACGTCTCTCATCCCTTCTTGTAGGTTGGTTCTGGCGGTGGCGGGGTTGTTGGTGAGGGAGAGGATGAGCTGGGTGTCGTCGGTGTAGGAGATGATGTTGAGGTTGTGTTGGCGTGCGATGGCTGCGAGGGGGCTCATGTAGACGTTGAAGAGGGTGGGGCTGAGTGATGATCCTTGTGGTATGCCGCAGATGATTTCTGTGGCCTCTGATCTGAACGGGGGGAGACAGACTCTCTGGGTTCTTCTGGTGAGGAACGAGGTGATCCATTCCAGTGCCTTCTCTTGGATTCTGACGTTGCTGAGGCGCTGCACTAGGGTGTGGTGGCAGACAGTGTCGAACGCTGCGGAGAGGTCCAGGAGGATGAGGGTCGCCGTTTCCCCGTTGTCGAGCAGGGATCTAATGTCGACAGTGGCTGCGATGAGGGGGGTTTCGGTGCTGTGGTTAGCTCTGAAACTGGACTGTGAGTGGTCGAGGGATCCATTTGTCTTGAGGAAGGCGCAAAGCTGTCTGTTGACGGTCTTCTCGGTGACCTTGGCCGGAAAAGGGAGGAGCGAGATGGGGCGGAAGTTCTTGAGGTCGGTGGGGTCCGCTGTTGGTTTTTTCAGGAGGGCGCTGATTTCGGCATGCTTCCAGCTCTCTCGGAAGGTGGCGGTGTTGAAGGAGGTGTTGATGATGTCCCGGAGTTGGGGTGCGATGATGGAGTCAGCTTTGAAGACATGGTGGGGGCAGGGGTCGGTTGGGGATCCAGAGTAGATGGTGTTCATCGTGCGGGTGGTGTCTTCGGTGCTGACCGGGGTCCAAGCGCAGAGGGTGATGGTGGGGGGCGTTGGTTCGATGGTGGGGTGCGTGGTTGGTGCGCCGAAGCTGTTGTGTATTTCAGCGATCTTGCGGTGGAAGAACGAGGCGAGTGAGTCGCAGAGGTCTTGCGAGGGAGTGATGTCATTGTTTCCGGCGCTGGGGTTGGAGAGCTCTTTGATGATGCTGAAGAGTTCCTTGCTGTTGTGGGCGTTGTTGTCCAGACGTTCTTTGAATGCTGTCTTCTTGGTGGTGTCAGCTGGTGGTGTTGGCGGGTGGCGTGCTTGAGGGCAGTCATGTTGTCTGCGGTCTGGTCGTTGCGCCAGGCTTTCTCGAGGGTGCGGCTGTTCTTCTTGGAGTTCTTAAGTTCGTTGGTGAACCAAGAGGTTTTCTGAGCCACCCCTTGCACCCTTGTCCCCTCTGCCTTGCACGCTTCTCCCCTACGCCTTGCACCCTTCTCCTCTCTGCCTTGCACCCTTCTCCTCTATACCTTGTACCCTTCTCCTCTCTGCCTTGCACCCTTCTCGGCCACCCCCTTGCACCCATCCCACCCAATAGATGGGGATGCCGCCTGGAACAATGGCACCATTTCAAAAGCATGATGGACTAGGGTCGGCCCTGACTGTGCCCACACCGGATGCACCGGCGATCCAGTTGGTGCGAGGGGGGGTGCAAGTGCCCCCCTTTGCCCCCTCTGCAGGCGCCCATGAGAAAACCTCTACTATTTTGCAGTCTCAGTATTTGCCCGTACATGTAAACCTCTGGTATTGTAGTAGCTGCCATGTTTACCTTTACATATAAACCTGTAGTATTGCTGCAGCCTTCATGTTTGCCCTTACGTGGAGACCTCTGGTATTGTTGCAGCTGCAGTGTTTACTATTTCATGTCAACCTGTAGTGTTGTCGCAGCCACAGTGTTTACCTTTAAATATTAAACTCTCACATTGTTGCCCCGTCTGGTGCCTCAGTGGACCAATGCTTTAACTGCAGGGGCCCGCTCGACCTCATGGTCACAGGGTTAAATCTCGGCGGGTCCACTCAGCCTTTCATCCATCTGAAGCTGATAAAATGAGTACCATTGAGTTGGGTAACAATAAACATCTGCTATTACGCGCCAAGATACCTATAGGAGAAATTGCTTTTTACAAGTACATGTTATGTTGCAGCTGCCATGTTTCCCTTTACAAATTAACCTGTAGCATTGTTACCGACTCCGTGTTTGACCTCATATGAAAACCTGTGGTGTTGCTGCGGCTGCCTTTTTTACAGTTACATGTAAACCTTTGGTGTTGTCGCAGTGCAAGTTTTGGCGTAACATGAAAACCTCTGTTATTGTCACAGCCGTACTGTTTGCAGTTACATGTAAACCTCTGGTATTGTCGCAGCTGCAGTGTTAAAACTTACATGCAAACCTCTGGTATTGTTGCTGCCATAGTGTATGCCTTTACAAGCAAGCCTCTGGTATTGTCCGGTGGCGGCTGATCAAGTTTGAAAGTGGTGAGGCGTAATGCCCCACTTGGAACTCTACAGATGGATCTCAGCATACCAAGTGAGGTTCAAAGGTCTCAGCCTGATAACTTGGAGAAAATGTGACCATTGAAAGCAAGGCAAATATGCCCTTTGTCCCCGGTTAGAGAATTAAAAAAAACTGTTTTAGCTGGGGTGCAGTAGATCCCTCGCACACCACAGGCCTGTTGCCAGTACACCTGCTGCACCAGTGATATCTCTGGTCCTTACTGGGCGGTAGGCCAGTTTTGCCAGATTAAAAATACTATTGAGTGGACGTGGACTTTCTAGTGAAGAGGTCCATCCCTGTTTGCTCACTCTGACTGGCTATGATTTCTAGGTCAGCCCATTCCTTGGGCTGCCCTTTGCCTCCCTGTTGATGCAAAAAGAGATCCAACCAGGCAGATGGAATAGACAGTGCTGGTGTAGACAATCAGAGTATGCATAGTAGAAGTAGTGCGCAAATGTCCCTTAAATGTAGTATAATTTATCCAGATTTTAAAAAGTTACCGTATTATTGAATTGTCTAGCGTAGAAGGGAAATGGGTGGCAGTCTGTTTAACAATCCTGGCACCTACTTCCCAGTCATTACTGGTTTTCATCTTCACAAAAAAAGCGACTAACTGGTCTCAGTGTTATAGTGCCACAGGACAGTATGATCTCCTATACATAATCCTATGGTGAATGGTCTCAGCAGTTGGAGCTCATTTCCATCCATTTTTGTTGTAATGTCATCCTGTGCCCCGGGCACCCCCATTTTTTGCTGGCTGATACTGGTGGTAACTGACTCTGACTGTTCCTGGGCTCTGCCTAACCAGGCCCAGGGACAGTGCTATGATGAAAACACACACATACATGAGGGTACACTATATATTTAGGTACACTTATGATTAGCATGACCTACCCTATAAGTCCCTAGTACATAGTAGGGCAGGGGGATTCAAACTACTTTTAAGTCCCTAGTATATAATAGAGCATGGCTGTTTAGAGTCCAGCAGCGCTTTCTGCTCTTGCATGTGCGCACAGCTGAGAGCCTGATGTAATTTTAAAAGCAGCCCTGTGTTGCAGTATAGCTTTTAAATGTATATATTGCCCCACTCGACTTTGGTGGTAGGGGCACTTGAATATTGATAAACTACAAAATTATGGCATATTAGGTACCCCCAGGGTCTCCCCTAGGTGTCCCAGAGGTGGGAGTCAGATAATTGCCATGTGAAACCAGATTTAGCAAACAACGGAAGACATAGTTATTCTTAACAGCATACTAAGTACAGCACGCTGGCCAGTGTGAGTGACTTGGTGGGACATGCAGATATTGCATTTCTGCATCCTTCAGAGGGGCTGTTTCAGCGCTGGGACACACCAGGGGTGTAACCATGCGCTCTACAAATGGAAAAACTGCACTAAACTAATTATAAGGCGGACCCTTATTAAAGAGGTTTTATATGCCCTGGGGATAGAGAAATTGCACATTTCACTTCCCTCATTGTAGTAAAGTGCTTCCCAAAATTGACTTTTGTGACAGGAGCACTGTGCAGTGACGATATACACTATTTTTATATATTCAGGACCCCTTAAGTCTCCCATAGGTGTCTAGGGATGGGAAGTCATGTAGCTGTAAGCAGGTTCCTAGTAAATATATTTTTTGGGCCCTGTTATTGGTGTAATTGCACATTTAATTTTCCCCATTGTAGATCCCCAGCCACATAGGTTAACATGGCAATAGTTTATTAATGAACTAGCTTACCCGTTGTGCGATGCTTCAATCTCAGAAGAAAGGAAATTCAAGGAAACTGGTTATGATAACATTCAATTTACATTGTGTCATTGTTATGGAAACATATTATTTTTTTTTACATTTCTAAGTGTGGCTTGAGCAGTGCGTCCTCGATTGGCTTCCAATCTTGATTCTGGTTGCTCTACTGTTTCATTCGAGCGGGCTTGAGCAGTGCGTAATCAATCTGTTTTCAATCTTGATTCTCGTTGCTTGTTCGTTTGAGAAGAACGGGATTGAGCAGTGCGTACTCGATCGGCTTCCAATCTTGATTCTCGTTGCTTGTTCGTTTGAGAATTACAGGCTTGAGCAGTTTGTATTCGAACAGGTTCTAATCTTGCTTCCCGTTGCTCGTCTGTATCTGAAGCTTGTAATGCCTTTTTCTTTTGTGCTTCTGATGTAGATTGACCAATCGATTTCCGTTTGGGGGTCATAAGGGTCGACGATGCTCGCAAATTCGCTGTCTATTTGAGTATTCGAAAGATTATGAGGGCCCTGGGGGGCCGATTTAAAAAACAAAATTTTGACAGAAACCTTCGCGGGAGTGTACTCAACAACTTTCAAAAGTTTCATGGAGATCAGATGAATGGTGCATGCATAAAGGACAAACAGACAGACAGACATACTTTCGTATTTATATATATAAATACCTATAGCTAGGAATTCATGAAAAATATCATGCAAGGACCTAGGAGAATGGTATTGATAAATCCAACAATATGCTTTTGTTGAATTTATCTTAAAATATACTGAAAATAAGTTATATTGACTTTTTTGTCTGTAAGCCTAACCTCAGCCTTCCTGTGGTCTGGTCTCCCCTGATTGGTCAGAGTTAAGAGGATTAGCTAGGCTGCTTTGATGAAGTGATAAGTGACTCACCCAGTGAGAGGCTATCTCTTGTAAGAGAGCTCTGCTACACAGAAATGTGAGAGTATGGGGTAGGGGCCAGAAACCATCTTGTTTCAAAGGGGGATAGGACAGGCATTGTTTGCCAGGACCATTTACTCACCAGCTCCCCTGTGGGGACAAAGATCATGAGCAGCCAAAACCCCGTTTATTTATCCCGTATGTGACAAATGCAGGATATGCCAAGCTGCGCCTTCAGCCTGCCCCTTGGCATTCAAAAGCAAACAAGCAGCGGGTGATTGGGGAGGAGGTGGAGGCCACACTTTGGTCACTCACACCCACTCTTTCCATGTCCGCATCAGCCTCTTCTGCCCTCCCATTACATTAATTAAATTCTATGGACTCCACCTGGGGCAACAGCATAAACGCCCAAATTCAAATATATTGAGCAAACCTTGCCTCACCCATCACTGTGATGTCACTTCCCTGGCTTGTGTCTGTAGGGTGAGGACTTTTCTTGATCGACACATGTGCAGGGCATTCAATCTCGATAGGTGTATTTGTTGCAAGCATCTAGCAGCCCTCTGTGCTGAGCTGCTATAATTTCCTTCTACCTCTCCCATTGTTGGCAGTGTAATGTCCCTCACACTCTTGAACACCAGCCGCAATCTTTGCCGTTACATGTAAACCTCTGGTATTGTCACAGCCACAGTGCTTATCCTCACATATAACCTCTGGTATTGTCTCAGTCGCAGTGTTTGCCCATACATGGAAACCTCTGGTATTGTCACAGGCCCCATGTCTACCCCTACATGTAAACCTGTGGTATTGAAGCAGCTGCTGAGTTTGCCATTTCAAGAAAACCTTTGATACTGATTCAGCCGCACAGTTTGTCTTTACATGGAAAATTCTGGTATTGTCACAGCTGTAGTGTTTACCCTTACATGTAAAACTATTGTAGCGTCCCTTGACCCTACTTGCAGGTTAGGCCACCCCCTCACCGCACAGCTCTGTCTGTGTGCTCCTGCCTCCTAGCCAGCTGCTGCCGCCTCGGGAGTTCGCCGCTCCCCTCCCTCCGCTGGTATCACTGCTCTGTACCTGCTACTCCCATTCTGCGCTCAAGGTTGTACTGTGCCTTTTCATTTTATTTTCACTTACTATAACTGTGCCATTTGTATTTGTATTTTATTTCATTTCTCACAATTTCTGTTGCCCTGCGTCGCTGTATAGCGCCCCTGCCCCGCCCCCTTTAGCCTCGGCTTCTCTCCGTCCCGCTCTTCCTGCCGCTGCCCCCCTGCGGCCCCACCCCGTGCTCCCATTTGCCGCCCCGGTCCCACCTCCCAGCTGCCCCTCCCTCCCACATCCCGTTATATGGTGGCTGCTGCGCGGTAGAAGGAGCGTCCCTTGACCCTGCTTGCAGGTTAGGCCGCCCCCTCACCGCACAGCTCCGCCTGTGTGCTCCTGCCTCCTAGCTAGCTGCTGCCGCCTCGGGAGTTCGCCGCTTCCCCCCCTCCGCTGGTATCACTGCTCTGTACCTGCTACTCCCATTCTGCTCTCAAGTTTGTACTGTGCCTTTTCGCTTTATTTTCACTTACAATAACTGTGCCATTTGTATTTGTATTTTATTTAATTTCTCACCGCTTTTTTTGCCCTGCGTCGCTGTATAGCACACCTGCCCTGCCCCCTTTAGCCCCAGCTTCTCTCTGTCCGTTCTTCCTGCCGCTGACCCTTGCTGCCCCGCCTCCCCGCGCTCCCATTCGCAGCCCCGTTCCGACCTCTCAGCTGCACCTCCCTCCCACATACCCTTACATGGGAGCCGCAGCGCGGTAGAGGGAGCATCCCTTGACCCTGCTTGCAGGTTAGGCCGCCCCCTCAACGCACAGCTCCGCCTTTGTGCTCCTGCCTCCTAGCCAGCTGCTGCCGCCTCGGGAGTTTGCAGCTCCCCTCCCCATCCGCTGGTATCACTGCTCTGTACCTGCTACTCCCATTCTGCGCTCAAGTTTGTACTGTGCCTTTTCATTTTATTTTCACTTACTATAACTGTGCCATTTGTATTTTTTTTTATTTCTCACCGCTTCTGTTGCCCTGCGTTGCTGTATAGCGCTCCTGCCCCGCCCCCTTTAGCCTCTGCTTCTCTCCGTCCCTCTCTTCCTGCCACTGCCGCTCTGCGACCCGACCCCCCCGCGCTCCCATTCGCCGCCCTGCTCCCACCTCCCAGCTGCCCCTCCCTCCCACATCCCGTTATATGGCGGCCACTGCATGGTAGAAGGAGCGTCCCTTGACCCTGCTTGCAGGTTAGGCCGCCCCCTCACCGCACAGCTCCGCCTGTGTGCTCCTGCCTCCTAGCTAGCTGCTGCCGCCTCTGGAGTTCGCCACTCCCTCCCCATCTCTGGTATCACTGCTCTGTACCTGCTACTCCCATTCTGCTCTCAAGTTTGTACTGTGCCTTTCCGTTTTATTTTCATTTACTATAACTTGCCATTTGTATTTGTATTTTATTTAATTTCTCACCGCTTCTGTTGCCCTACGTCGCTGTATAGCGCCCCTGCCCCACCCCCTTTAGCCTCGGATTCTCTCTGTCCCACTCTTCCTGCCGTTGCCCCCCTGCGGCCGGCCCGGTGCTCCCATTCGCCGCCCCGCTCCCACCTCCCAGCTGCCCCTCCCTCCCACATCCTGGCGCACCAAAGGCAAGCCCATCTGCGCCTGTCCGCGCCTGGACAGCGCCCAGCGCCAGAACCCCTGGACCCAGAAGCCGCCACAACAGCAGACTGCACTACGACCCCAGCACTCTTCACGCACTCAACCCTGGACGAGATCACTCCTGCTACCGGGCCACCCCGAACGCACCCAAGGGCCCTTCACCTGCCAAAACTGCAGCAGCATCGGGCCCGCCAAACCATCAGCAAGAAAACCCAACCACCTCCGATGCATCCTCCTCAACACCCGCTCCCCTCGCAAGCATGCCATCAAACTCTGGGACCTCCTAGACTCAACCAACCACGAGGTCGCCTTCCTGATGGAGACCTGGCTGAACACTACCTCAGCACCAGACATCGCCATAGCCATCCCAGAAGGTTACAAGATCTCCCACAGAGACTGCACCAACGGAGTGGGAGGGGGAATCGCCATCATCCACAAGGACACACTCAGAGTCTCAACCAACACCAACGACACCCTCACCACCGCCGAGCACATGCACTTCCAGATCCACACCGACCCCAACACCACCCTCAGAGGAACACTCGTCTACAGACCACCCGGACCCCGACCCCAGTTCAGCGACTCCATCGCCAACCTCATCAGAACGTACGCCCTCGCCTCCACGGACTACATCCTCCTCGGGGACCTGAACTTCTTCCTCGAGAACAACAACAACGCCAACTCTACCGCCCTGATCGACAACTTCGACAACCTCGGACTCAAACAACTCGTGACGACACCCACCCATGCCGCTGGACACACACTTGACCCCATCTTCTCCGCAAGTCCCCACGTCTCCTTCAACCACACCACCGAACCCCACTGGACAGACCACAGATGCGTCCACTTCACCTTCAGGAAACTCACCACACACCACCGCACCCAACAGATGCCACGCCGCTGCTGGGGCAAGGTCACCGAGGACCAACTGACCACCACCCTCGCCCTGGGACCTCCTGACAACCCCACTGACCCGGACCCGGACATCGCCGCCATCAACCTCAAACAGTGGATCAACGACTGCGCCGACAACCTCGCCCCACTCAAGACCTCTGCCACCAATCACACCAACAAGAAAGCTGCATGGTTCACCGAAGACCTCCGGACCTCCAAGCGCACCTGTCAGAAGCTGTAGAAGAGCTGGCTCCGCGACCGAACACCAGACAGCTACACAGCCCACAAGAACGCCACCCGCAGACACCACCAACTCATCAGGACCGCCAAGAGGACTGCCTTCATAAACCGCCTAGACAGCAACACACACAACAGCAAAGAGCTCTTCAACATTGTTAAAGAACTGTTCAACCCCAGCTCCAACACCAACGACATTCCACCATCACAAGACCTGTGAAACTCACTGGCCACCTTCTTTCACCGCAAGATCACAGACATCCACGACAGCTTCAACACCGCCACCCCCACATCCACCGTCGAGACCACCACCCCTGCGACCACCACCCGCACCAGTCACCTGACCGCCTGGTCCAACGTCAGCAACGAAGACACCATCAAGACCATGAACTCCATGCACTCTGGATCCCCATCTGACCCATGCCCTCACCACGTTTTCAACAAAGCCAGCACAGTCATCGCACCCCATCTCCGGAAAACAATCAAAATCTTCTTCGAGACAGCAACCTTCCCAGAGAGCTGTAAGCACGCCGAGATCAACGGCTTACTGAAGAAACCCAAGGCGGACCCCAACGACCTCAAGAACTTCCAGCCCATCTCCCTGCTCCCTTTCCCTGCGAAAGTCACGGAAAAGATTGTCAACAGACAGCTGACCCACTACCTCGAAGACAACAACATCCTGGACCCATCCCAGTCCGGCTTCCGCAGCAACCAAAGCACAGAGACCGCCCTCATCGCCGCCACCGACGACATCAGGATCCTTATGGACAAAGGAGAAACAGCCGCCCTCATCCTTCTGGACCTATCAGCAGCCTTCGGCACGGTCTGCCACCGCACCCTAACAGCATGCCTCCATGATGCCGGAATCTAAGAGAAGGCCCTAACCTGGACCATATCTTTCCTCTCCGGCAGAACCCAGAGCATCCGTCTCCCACCCTTCTGCTTCAGGACCCCCAAGATCATCTGCGGCGTTCCACAGGGATCATCCCTCAGCCAGACGCTGTTCAATAACTACATGGCACCACTCGCCCATGTCGCACGACAACATAGCCTCAACATCATCTCCTACGCTGACGACACCTATCTGATCATATCCCTCACCGAAGACCCCCACACCACCAAAGCCAACCTCCACAGAGGAATGAAGGACGTCGCTGAATGGATGAAGGACAGCAGGCTGAAGCTGAATTCTGACAAGACGGAGGTCCTCATCCTCGGCCCCACCCCTTCAGCCTGGGATGACTCCTGGTGGCCAACATTGCTAGGAGCAGCCCCAGAACCCACCGACCATGCACGCAACCTGGGGGTCATCCTCGACTCCGCCCTCTCCATGACCAAGCAGGTCAACGCCGTCTCCGCTTCCTGCTTCAACACCCTCTGAATGCTCCGCAGGATCTTCAAATGGATCCCCTCCGACACGAGAAAAACCGACTCCCAGGCCCTCGTCACCAGCAGACTGGACTACGGGAACGCCTTCTATGCAGGAACAACAACGAAGCACCTGAGATGGCTGCAACGCATCCAGAACGCCTTTGAAAACTCTACATGAGAAAGAGAAGTTTAACGTATGCCATGTGATGACGAACATTGTACTCGATACTCAGATAACGCTGACAATATTGTGGGTGTGTTTTGTGTCCCTATGTTGATGTGCACAGTCCATGTGAACGTGGAGACTCACTTTAGGAGTACTTTTTTTACCCCCGTGGAATCCCTGGCAGCTGGTATGAGCAAACAGGCTGTCTATCGGTAACTAACGTTGACACAGCACTATACATATACATACAGCTCATAAGGGTGACATTTTGTTTATAACTTCCTATATATGCCTCTTTCTTTGACAGTTGACATAGAACAAGTGTCCAATAGTGGAATAGCAGCAAATTGTGCGGCCCTGATGAATCTGCCAAAATTGTCGTGGCAGTGAAACATGTCGGAAATAGGTAATGGTTCGCATGAATAGCTACCAGCCTTTTTAGATCAACAGCACACACCAATTTCTCCACGAATAAAGTTATGGAGAGGAGTGTTTGCTGTTTTTTATGCACTTTTTGATTGTCACTAGCAGACTCCTTCTGCTTCCACTGTTCCATGTACTTTTTGTTTTTTTGTTCTGGACACTTTCTTGCTTTTTTCTTTTTTGAACCGGATGACAACCGATGATGAGGCAGGGGCCCTGTCTGGAGATTTCATACCAGTTACCCCGTTGGTGGTGTTTCCGTGAGGTGTCATTCGGTTCTCTCACATTTTTTCTAAGTATAACTTGGTCTAATCTGATGTGGTGGACACCTGGTACTGATTAAAGTTGGCAGACAGTTTTCTGGTTTGTTCTGTGTAACTGTCAAAGAATTGTTGGCCTATTGGTCTTTTCTTCATTTTTAAGGAACTTAGGACAGAGTGCAGTGAAGCGTCCCCTTACCAGAACAAAAGTATATAGGGGAATATAACAGTTATCAGTACCTATAGACTGTTTTGTTATAAAATTAACTGACACATTCCATGTCCTCTAGAGAGGGTTTTTTTGTTGGTGACTAGTATTTGAGTGGAGGGCAGCCCTGTCCGTTCTTTCCCTCTTACCTCCTATTTTTTCTAGACTGGACTACGGGAACTCCTTCTACACAGGAACAACAACCAAGCTCCTAAGATGGCTGCAACCCATCCAGAACGCCTCGACACGACTGATCCTCGACGTCCCTCGATGCAGCCACATCACACCCCACCTGAGAGGCCTGCATTGGCTCCCTGTCAACAGCAGGATCACCTTCAAACTCCTCACCCACGCACACAAAGCCCTACACAACGCCGGACCAGCATACCTCAATGACTGACTCAACTTCTACACCCCCACCCACAGCCTCCGCTCTGCCAACCTCGCCCTCGCCACAGTTCCACGCATCCGGAGAACCACCGCCGGTGGCAGATCCTTCTACTACCTCGCCGCCAAGACCTGGAACACTCTCCCTACTTCAGAAGACTTCTCAAGATCAGGAGCAGTCCCCCCCCATGCCCCCCCTTCAGCGCCTTGAGACCCTCACGGGTATGTAGCGCACTTTACAAATGATGATGATTGTTTGATTGATTGTATTGTCGCAGCTGCAGTGTTCCTTGTAAAGGCAAACACTGTGACTGTGACAATTTCAGAGTTTCCATGTAAATGGAAACACAGAAGCAGCAACAATGCTGTAGGTTTATAAGCAAAAGGAAACATGTCAGGTAGTTTAAGGCTTTGGAAATACTTTTAATTCCAAAGTCGAATTTGCATAGTTTTATTTTAAAAAAGGCCTGCAAGACAGGGCTGGCTTTTAAAATGACAGCAGGCACCACATCAGTGCACACTTAAGTCCATTAAATCTACTGGCCCCCAAATCTTCCTTCCCTACTGTGTACTTGGGAGTTACAGGTAGGTTGTCAGACCAACTGTAATTACACCTAATTTCCATATACTTTTTAAACAGAGCACTGGCCCTCGGCTTGATTGGCAGTGCCCAGAGCACAATCAAAGTCAGTATTCATCAGTTTCAGTCAAAAAATGGGAGTGATCAGGGGAAAAAGGACGACTTTTTCACAATTACATGGAATTGTCTGAAATTTTCGCAGCAATTGAGTTTACCCTTATATAAACCTCTGGTATTGTCACAGCTGCAGTGTTTTTCCTTACATGGAAACTGCAGTATTGTCACAGCTGCCATGTTCACCCTCATATATAAAACAGGCATTTTTGCAGCTGCAGTGTTTTCCCTTACATGGAAACCTTGCCCAATACAACTGAGATGATCTAACCAATGATACAGATTTGTTAGGTAAATATGTGCATAAAGTTACACAAATAAACTAGTGATGTAACCTTTAAGATCTTTTATATGGAACAGGGTATAACATTGTGCACAGTAACAACAGTCAGACTTGTTCAATATTGCTAGCTATAATTTTGAGTTTATTAGTTGCCATGTGGAAGAAATATAAAAATGTATATGACGCCCGTCATACCAGCAGCAGCAGCCGGGTCGAGAGGGAGGCCAGGACTCAGTGCCCCATAGTGCCCCACGTGCTTTTCACTGCCTCACTAGCCGCACCAGGAGGCGCCACCTTTAAAACTTCTAGCGGGCTCCCGCAGCGCTGGACGCCCGTCATACCAACACCAGCAGCTGGGTCGAGAGGGGGGCCAGGACTCAGTGCCCCAGAGTGCCTCGCGTGCTTTCCACCGCGTCACTAGCCGAGCCAGGAGGCGCCACCTTCAAAACTTGTTGCGGGCTCCCGCAGCGCGCGACCGCCGTCATACCAATACCAGCAGCAGCAGGCGGGTCGAGAGGGGAGCCAAGACTCAGTGCCCCAGAGTGCCCGTCTGCTTTCCACTGCGTCACCAGTCACACCAGGAGGCGCCACCTTTAAAACTTCGAGCGGGCTCCCGCAGCGCCTGGGTTAAGCCCGGGCCAAGGGCGGACCCGTCCTTGCCTGTCAAAGCCCGGAGAAGGCCGGGCTGGGCCACCCCCCCTTTATCCATCAGAGGACTGTCTTGTGCCCGCCAGAAGAATCCAAGGTACTGTGCTCCATTATTACATCTCCCTCCTGTGCTCATGCGTTCTATATCATTACGGGAAATTGGACCCAAATAGCCATTCAACCTCCCTTTTTGGTGGACTGCACAGCTTAGGAGCACGTTGTAGAACTCTGTCTTGTTTCCTATGACCTATAGTTAATTCAATTTGGTTATAGTATGGGCAAAAGGAAGGCAATGGAGGGTTTGTTTGCAAATAGTGACTCGCAGGCGGCAGTAGGGTTTGGGAAGAAAGCCAAAAGGTCAAATAAATGGGCTAAAATAGTTGTGTAATAGACAGGATTGATTCCCTTATCCTTGAGTGTGAACATATTCTAGGCACTGAGACACCTGCACAAACTAGCAATGCCCAATCACTATCCCATAGCCCCACCACACGAGCCAAGTTCACTATTCCCTTGATGTTCAGTAGACAGCCTACGAGTAAAACAACTAAGCATAATAATGAAATACTGCATGCACCCAAGGGGGCACAATCAACAGAATCCCAGGCTAAAGAGGTATCTTCCCCTCATATAAAACCTCCATCTATAATTAGCCCACCTGAAACTCTAATTCACTGAGCAAATAGGTTTGCAGTCCTGGCTGACATCTCGGATACTTTGGAATTCAGGATTACTGCAATTCCGTCTGGACCCCAAAGCACAAGCAGCAAGGGATTGATAGCTCATCTCAGGGGCTACACCAGCTTGTTGCCTTGCTTAGACAAGATATAGGGGCTTTGAGAGCCAAGATCAACAAACTAGTTGATACGATTCAAACCTTGGCCCCCAGCCAAATCGCCCATAATCAGGCTCTATGCTCTACAGCAACCTCCTCCCTCCGCTCAGGATGAGAGTACCCAAACAGGTGGGCGCCCAATTGCACTTTTAGCTAGAAAGAATGGCATAGCACATCTCCCCCACATAACAGACAGCACAGGCCCTTAAACCTGCACCCCCAGAATCCAGTTTTGCAGCAAACCTTTGCACCTCGCACTGTACCTAATAGCACACCAACACATACAACAGCCACTAATACATCAACAGTGAATTATCCCCCTCTAACCTCTCATTCAGAATGGAACAAAGTTTATATGGTGAACGTTCCCAAACAAGATATTGCGTCAGGTCACAAGAGCGAGGAGTCATTACTAAACAAGTCAATACACTGGATTCACTGGATTCGTCATGTTAGGGCGTGCCGTTCACTCATCAGAGAGGATATTGTTAGGGCAAGGAGACATACGGCACATATACAATCACAAGACCACATTGAGCTGACTCTAACTAATCCCATCTTGGCAGAGAATCTCGTTTCACTTGAGTTTCCTACTTGCTCCCGCGATTCATCACGAATACAGCTTAGGCGGTCCCCACTTTTCTCATCTTTAGAAAGATTTAATGATAAACACCAGGTAGGGATGGCAAGAGGTTCCTCATCTTTGGAAGCCAAAGATTGACTACTAAATGAGATTTGGGCAGTGCAGCAACCTCAGCCCCCGCCATTTATACATCTAAGGGCCATATGTATGAAGCGTTTTTCTTTTCGCAAACGCTGCGAATCGGAAATTCGCAGCGTTTGCGACAAGAAAAACGTGAAATGCGATGTATGAAATTATCGCATCGCAAATGTTAAGGAATCGCAACATTAGCGATTCCTTAACATTGCACAAGCATTTAGGAAATCGCAAAATGTATGAAATATTTAAAAATTGCGATTTTGGAATAAGATGTCGCAAATTACCACCAACTTGTAGTTGGTGGTAACTTGCGAATTCTTTTCAAAAAGCATTTTTTTTTTCTAAAAAAGGTGCCATGTGACGCTCATACATGCCCTTTGGGCATGTATGTGCGCCATATGCGCACACATGTCATTTTCAGGGGTGCAGCAGGGTGTTCTTGAGACACCCCTGCACCCTGGAAAATTCGCAAAATTTGCGATTAGCAAATTGCTAATCGCAATTTTGCCTTTCATTTCTATGGGCCAAGAGGCCCTTAGAAATGAATGGGATGTATTCCTTATTTGCGAATTCGCAACTTGCGAATTCGCAAATAAAGAATTATTGGAAATCGCTAAAAAATAGCGATTATTTACATACATACCGTTTTGCGATTTCCAAATAGCGATTCCTTAAAATTCGCTATTTGGAATTCGCAAAACGATAGAATGATACATATGGCCCCTACTCATTTAAACGACCTAAACCCGCAGCAGGCACCAACCACTGCCCTAACCTATGACTTGTCTACTAATCGCCAGCTAAAAATTATATCATGGAATGTTGCTGGCCTTAGTAACAAGTTATCATTACCCCATTGGAATGACCTGGTAGGGGGCTACGACATCTGTGTTTTTCAAGAAACATGGAGCGTGGTTCCTTTGCATAAATCGGGTTCTAGCTGTTTTTACACACCTGCTATTACCAAAGGGAGTGGTCGCCCTTTGGGAGGGCTGATTATATGGGTTAGCATTGCCTTTAATTGTACTACGCTCATTTGCCAATCCTTGAGCCTAGATATCATGAGACTTACCATCAAGAGCGAGGGAGGGGGTTGTGCTAGATCTATTTAATGTCTACATAAAGGGGACAAGAGGGGGTAAAACCTCACCTGTTCTTGCGGCACTTGACCAGGGCCTATCAGATTGTCTGCCCCATTCCAGATTCCAAGTTGCTGGTGATTTTAATACCACCTTTGAGCCCCTCAGCACAGAGGATATAGTTGGGATAGAGGAGGAAGACAATGATTGGGGTGTACCACCGCTGTCCATACCCCCAGAAAAACGATGGACCCAGGTGGCTATCCCACTGTACGCACGCACCCTGGAATACGGTCTAAGGGAGGTGAATGGCAGGACTAGATCCGATGCCCAGGGGGCATCTACCTATAATAGAGTAACTAGTCCATCCCGTATTGATTACATATTAGTGGATGTTAGGCTATGGGGCTTTGTCCTAGATGTGGAGGTGGGTAGTACTACTGACAACGGTCATAATTCCCTTTGCATGTCACTGAGGACCCCCTGGACACCAACTCGCTCCACACTATCCAACCACATTTACTCTGTGACTAAAGAGGTGATACCCTCAAACTCTAGAAGAGCCCTTAAATGGCAAAATGTTGCCCTAGACAAAGCAAAAATGGAGGCCATGAAGCAAGTTCTTTGTGAAAATACAAACGAGTTAAGAGAAGGAATATTAGCAGGGCCAACTCATTCCCTTAGTATACACTCACGTACCATCGAACAAATTTGTATTCATTTTCAAGCCCCGAATAGGCCCACTAAATCTGTCGCTCAAACCGGAAAAGGCAAAAAATGGTACACAAAGGAGTGCAGACTCAAACGGAAGGCTCTGATAGTTGCGATCACAGACAAGAGGAGCCCAGCTATTATAATGGCAAGGCAGGAATATAAAAAGGCACAGCACCAAGCGAAGCTAGATTGGGATGAAAGCCGATGGGTTGACCTAAAAAATGCTAGCCTAGCAAAGGATACTAATCGCTTCTGGTTACTGGTAAGACAGGCAAATATGGGTTAGGTAGAACAAATCCCCAATCACATAACATCCCAGGTCTGGTACGACCATTTTCGTAACCTACATCCTGAGCCCAATAGCCCAAATACGGAAGCCCAACCCGCACAACCCACATTAACCCTTGAAAAAGGCGACTGCGACCTATTCACTCTAAAAGAAGTCGAGTCAGCCATAAGCAAGATAGTGCCCGCAAAAGCCCCAGGACCTGAAGGTTTACCAGAGTACCTGTTCCTCGCTGACCGGGACAATTGGGCTGTTTACGTTCTCCTCCCTAATAATTCCATCTCTGGAGGATGCCCGGTCCCAGATTCATGGAGGGGAGCAAAGGTAGTCCCTATCTATAAAAAGGGGGCCAGAGAGGACCCTTCCAACCATAGGCCAATTAGCCTTATAGATGCAATGCAGAAGCTAGTTGGCAGGGTCATATTGCAGTGGATTCATCTGTGGGCTTTCGGACCAACATAGGAACGGTGGATAAGGTCTTTAGGCTTCTTATGATCTATTGGAAAGTAGTGGCACTTGGGAAGGGCAGCTTCTATGTCGCCTTTATCGATCTGAAGACTGCCTTCAACCAGGTCCCCAGAGATAAACTATGGCTTGTATTGAAAGGTATGGGCATTCCTTTATTGATTCTTAACCTTGTCATAAGGCTACACGAGGGTAACTATGCGCAGATCAGGTGGGGGTACCAGCTACAGCTTACTGGCAGGATTCCAGAAGACCCCTGCAGGCCTCCAGAAGCTCTTGAATAGGTTCCAACGTTTCTGCAGTACCTGGGGCCTAGTCATAAACACATCCAAAACAAAGTTTATGACTCTCAATCCCCATAAATCCTTTAAGAATAACATCACTCTAGATGGAACCTGTCTCGAGAGAGTTAAGATCTTTGTCAGAAAGGCGTATCCCAAGGTAGTCAAAGTCCAGTGGAAATCCCACCTGGCCAAAATGCTCCTGACCCACAAGCGTGCAGCTGGAGCGGTAAGCAAAGAACATCGCCTGTCATATAGCAGACCTATTGCCCCAGCACTCATTGTGTATGAAGCTAAGGCAGTCAGCTCGGCCCTTTACGGCACCGAATTATGGGGCTTTAATAATCTTGGTGACCTTGGTAGATCAAAAAACAAGTTCTTTAGGGACCTCATTATGCTGCCACAGGGAACACCCTTAACCCCCCGCTATATGATTTGGGCAGACGTCATATTAAAGATTTTGCCAAACTTCACCCGTTGTTGTACTGGGCATGCCTTAGGGGCACTCCAGAATTTACCAACTATGCCAAAGCCTTTACTGAGGTAATGGGATTGGACACTAGCAAAAATATAAAATGGATTTCAAATGTCAAGGCACTGTTGATAGCCTTGGGACTCAAAGAGTCATGGGATTCCCAAAACACGCCGAGTAAAGCTGAGCTGAAACGTACGTACTGGGATTGGGTAGACGCCAGAGAACTCAGTAACTCAAATTTATTAAGGCTTACAGAGGAGTTTTTTCAGCATAAACTTTCTAGAACATTTGAACCTTATCTAGATGTGATCCAGACCCCAAGAGACAGGACCTTATATAGTCAATTTAGATTTAGCACAATTCTAGTCGCTGAATTTACTATGAAGTAGCGCCCTCCCAATCAGACCTCCACAGAATGTCCGTCTTGACAGGAATCCTAAAGAGAGCATTGCACATCTTATGTTTGTCTGTCCTGCTTATGCCAGTTCTAGGTCCTGTTGCCTTGCGCCAATTTGTAAGCAACTAGCCACCACCTGTGTTACATGTTTTTACCCATTGATGAATCATTTCCTATATTGAAATGTTTTATTGCTTGTATGATATTTATATCGAAATAAAGCTTGATTGACTTGACTTGACTATATGGGTAAGTTCCCACAAAGTGGTTGTGAGCGACATCACAGACAACATCATGGACAAGGACAAGGACAAGGAGACCATAGCTTGAATTGCATATGGCTTTACTCAGAAACATGTATTTTAAAACATCCATATAGTGATAGCCTAGCTGTCAGGCACCATATCATGGCTAACCTCATGCCAGGCCCTAATGAATGCCTTTGATAATCCTTCCTGCACATGAATGATACCAGTAAGGAGATCCGTCAGATTCATTTTAGCCATGGGAGATGTATGCAGACCCTAGGAAAGGTATCCCCAACATGTGGTTACCATCTCCTTCAGACCCAGGATCATGCCGCCCCACGTTCTCCAATGTCTTCTTTAAGGTAGAGAATACTCTCAGAAATGATATTCTGCATTACATCAGAGGACATGGGTACATTTTACTCTAAGGGCAATTAATAAAGCAATTAATTTGATGAGCCTATTTCTCATGTCGAAGTAGACTTGGGGGCACTTAATCTCTTACCTTCTTATTTTCTTATTTAGATTTGGGCACAAGCATCCACTCAAGAGAGGAATAGGGACAATCAGCAGGGCAGATCTGTTGGGATCCACTGCCATCTGGCCAACATCCTTGATTGCTTTCTGGCCATGTTAAAATTAGAGAGAAATACTGCCCCATTGAGACATGGCAGGTGTTTGGCCTGTTGCTGTCAGACAGTGGAAGTGTGTATACTGCCTTCGAATTGGTGGCTTTCAGCCTCTATCCCACCTTTTTCATTGGTGGCCAGAGAGATTTGAAAGACCTTGGTGGAGTGGAAGGAAGTTACCCTATCCTTCTATTAAGGTCTGCATACTGGTCCTTAGGCCTTGTACTTATACATTGAATATGTGAAAAATTACTGCCTGCCGTACCTTAGAAGGATATTGAAAGTCACTGAGGAGTTCTTTTACCATAAAGAGGAACGAGGCCAAAGGCCAGGTTCCTATATAAGGTCATTGAACTATGAGGTGACTTGCAATATCCTTTCAATGTATGTCTGTGTGTATTTTATTCCTTATAATACATTGTCACTTCAACCTTCACAAAAACCGCTTAAATGCTTGCTCTAATGCTTTTATCAACATAAACATCGTACAGATTACATTTGAACAAATGCAGCTTAGCTGTGCATCTAGACAGTGTTCTTCAAGATATGGTATTACAACATTCCTGAGGGAAAAGCAAAGCAGCAGAGTAAAACTATATTCTAGATTTGATCTAACTCTGATAATGCGACAATCATCATAAGCTCAGCATTATACTTCATGATTCACCTTCGTTAATTCATTTTTCATTCTATGTTATGTAATATTATCATTTAATTAATTGTGTGACCGCTACCATTGATGTCAATGGAATATTTAGTGAACAGTTCCTGAATGGACACCAAATATCTTTCGGCCGTGAGGTGTGGAGTTTTGACTCAGCATAAAGCTTTAAATGTCCATTACAATATACCAAGGCCTTGAGGCAGTGTCATGAGTTTATTTTAAATGTAGAACAAAAGGAAAACAATGCTACATGTAATAAATTGGGTTACTGGTTGAGGGAGGTAAAACGCTACGCAAGCAGCAACCACAATTCATGTCAGGGTGAAACACAAGCAAATCCCAAATTAACGTGTGCTTAGCCCTGTGGTAGCTTGGCACAAAAGCCGTCAGGCTTACCTTAGAGGCAATGTGTAAAAATGTTATGCAGTACTTCAAACAGTAATAAAGTGAAAACACAACACCA
This sequence comes from Lissotriton vulgaris, assembly GCF_964263255.1. NCBI lineage: Eukaryota > Metazoa > Chordata > Amphibia > Caudata > Salamandridae > Lissotriton > Lissotriton vulgaris. The sequence continues at coordinate 1,108,561,916 of NC_141696.1, forward strand.
GTAAAATCCAGTACCAACTTAGAAAAAAATAGAGTAAACATTTAATGAATTATTTTCGTGCATGTTAGATCTGGGGGTCTCTAGTTGGCAGAGGTAGGTAACAATGTCCAAATAGGGGCCCTTGCTTCTAGTCAGGCAGGGCAAGGGGGATACTCTCTTTAGATAACCCCTGCTAGCCCCCTTGGTAGCTTGGCACGAGCAGACAGGCTTATTAAAAGGCAATGTGTAAAGTATTTGTACCAATACTCACAGTAACACAGTGAAAACACCACAAATGGACTCCACACCAGTTTAGAAAAATAAAGTATCTTTATCTAAACTACACAAGACCAAAACGACAAAAATCCAACATACACAGTTCAAGAATAAGTCTTTATAAAGTATTCAAGGGTTTGCGTCAAAATAATCCACAGTTGCGTCACTTTTAGCTCAAAGTACCTGTAGATGTGACAAAAATTCCAAGCCGCAACTGCAGTGTCGAAAAACAAGCGTTGCGTCACTCCTGAGACCCTCGGAAGGTGATGCAACAACCCCGCTGTATGCAGCGGGCGTGTTGTGACAAATCCGGTCTGTAAGAGGAGCGATGCGATATCTTGTGTAGATTCTGGCACGCAGCTTCTCCGGTAGGATGCGTCTCGCAAAGGCACGATGTGACGATCTTCGGGCTGGCGACAATCTTTGGTGCAGCAGCGATGCGCGGCACAGCGTTGATCCTCTTCTGCTGCGGCCCCTCGATGCGATGGCGCTGGACTCTGTGACAATGTTTGCAGAGACAGGATGCGATCCGCAAGCAAGCGGTGCAACGATACTCACAGCGACAGAAATCTTCCCACACTGGGGCGATGTGCTCCGCAAGCGAACAATGCGTCAGTTCTTGCAGCGGCTACAGGTCCTACGATGATCTTCTTGGCGACGGGAATTCTCTCGCACTGTCGACGATGCGCTCTGCAAACGAGCGATGCTTGCAAATTGTAGATCTTCTTCTTTTCTTCTTTTCCAGCTCCCCAAACAGCAAGCAACAATCTCCAGAGGACCCACAAATGGATCAAGCACTCTAGACAGGTCAGAAGAACTGGCACAGAGTACAGGGGGAAGCTGGGGGTGAAGTCCTTTCATTCCTGGGACTTCTTAACAGGAGGCCAGCTCTCCTCAGGCTCTTGAAGATCTCTTCAAGCAAGGAGACACAACAGCAAAGTCTGTTCCCTCTCCTTGGCAGCAAAGCAACTGCAGGTCAGCCTTTCAGCAGGTCAGTCCTTCTTCTTCAGTCTTCCAGCTTTCTCCTTGGAAGAGGTTCCTTCTTGATTCCAGGATGATCTAAAGTTCTGGGGGGCTGGGTATCCTGTTTTATACCAATATTTCCTTTGTTCTCTGAAGGCAGACAGGCCTTTGCCTGGTCCAAACCAGTTCTGGTCAGTCCTGGAGCACTTTGTTTACCTGACTCCTTCTTTCCTTTGCGAGAGAGGGTCAGGGTCATCAGCCGCCCAGCAGGAGGTGGAGCCAGCATTGTGGAATGCAGGCACAGCCCTTTTCAGGCCCAGGTGCTATCCCCTCCCCCACTCAAGATGCAGATGTAGCTATTCAGCCCTGGGCTGACTCATCCAGCCTCCTGGAGCCACCCCAGCCCCTGTCACTCACAAACCAGACAGTCAATTCACAAACAGGCAAAGACACACAGAGAGGTAAGACAAGAAAACAGCCACTTTCTAAAAGTGCTGTTTTCAAATACAGGATTTAAAAAACATCCTTTCTAAAAGATGGGTTATTACATTCTGAGCTCATTGATACCAGATTTCAATTTTCCATCTTTCTCCTATGGGAAGATAAGCAGGTAAACATTACACACAGCATTCCCAATTCTAGCCTATGGGCAAGATATCCTTTCAAAAGTGAAAAACAAAAATGGCTGTAATTCACTATCAGAGCATGTCACCCACACTAGTACATGCTCTAACTTTCACAAACACTGCACCCTGCCCAGAGGGGTACCTTGGGCCTTCCATAGGGTGTTCAATATGTACAGAATGGGAAGGGTTAGGCCTGGCTAGTGTGGACACTGGTCAGGTCAACATGGCAGTTAGCAACTGCACATAGGCACTGCAGTTGCAGGCCTGAGACACCATTTTAGGGCTACTTATGTTGGTTGCACAATCAGTGCTGCAGGCCCACTAGTAGCATTTGAATCACCAGCCCTGGCACACTCAGTGCACTTTACTAGGGACCTACTGCTGGTAAAACAAATATGCCAATCATGATAACCAATCACAATAATAATTTACCTAGGGAGCACTTGCACTTTGACACTGATCAGCAGTGGCAAAGTGCCCAAAGCATATAAACCAGCAAAAACGAAATCCAGCCCAACGTCAAAAATACAGGAGGTAGAGGCAAAAAGTCAGGGGAAACCAAGCCAAAGATGCCAGGACTAACAGTCCAAAATGACAAAACACAATCAGTAGAGCCGGAGATATGCAATTTTTAAGATGTAAGTAAAAACAATGCTGAGAAGCACAAAGCGCCAACTGTGGTTATCTAGTTGTGCCGGACCGGAACAAAGTTATTAGTTCCGGATGACTGCGTTGGAGTGCAGGCCGGTTAGAAGGACCAAGTTAGGCTCGCTGAACAACTTCCCTAAATCCAGGTTGCAAGGTCCAGCTTTGAGGATATGTCATGCAGCAGCGGCTATGAGTTCCTCTGTCAAGAATGTGTCATGAAGTAGCAGTTCCAAGGAACTCTAGGGCTGCGATGCGAGGTCTTGCATCAAGGATGCACCGCTCAGCTGTAGTTCCAAGGAGCTGTAGGGTCATGCATCTGCAATGCGTCTTGCTGCGGCAGTTACACTGCGGGACTGCAAGTCTATATGTCACACTGCACAGGTTCTGCCCAAGAGACCACAGCTAGACTGACAAAGCATTGTTGGGCCTGTGTACAAGGGTCTAGGACTGGTGTGTCACCACTATTGGAGCAAGACCCACAGCAAGCAGAGTCCAGTTGCTGAGTTCAAAGATGTTGGAGTCTTTTCTGATTAGGAGGCCAACCAACTAGCCCTTGGCCTTCTGGGTTCAAGATGCAGGGACAGTCCTTCTCACTCATGCATAAGGGCAGCAGAATAGCAGTACTTTTAGAGTAGCCCAGCAGTCTGTCTGAATCTTCCAAAGGTCCACAGGTGTACTGAAGAGTTGGGTCTGAGGATCATTATTTATACCTGGTACCCACTTTGAAGTAGGTGAAGGTTCGGGAGATTTCCACCCTCAGAGGTGTCTGGACTTTCCTGCCTCCCTGATGTGGATACAACATGTCTGGGGCACTAACGACTAGTGTGCAACCCTTTCTGAGTGTGCTCAGGCAGAGACTTTGTGATGTGCAAGTTTGGTAGGTGACAGCTCCTCCCCCTCATCTAGTCAGAGATGACACATCCTGCCAAAATCAGCCCCCATCTCATTTTCGGGAAGCAATACACAAAGACCAGCTGCCATCTACACCTAGTCATGTGTCCCAGGAAAAAGGATGCAGGCATTACGGATTATGGCAGCTTTCTAAAAGTTTACAACAGGAACGTGGGACGTGTTTACGCCCCAAACCAAATGCACTGCGAAATGTGCTACCTTCAGCGCTCCTTACTTTTTTTATTCATCCATTTTAACTTTTAGTCCGTGTTCTCCTCTGTTTTATGTGGTTCTTTTTCAGTTTATCATCCCTTTTAAGACTTCATCTGCCTTTTCCCAGATTTCTACTGTTCTGCCTGTGCCACTCGGGGCCTCTTGAAAGAACATGACTAGTGCAGGGTTTTTCGTAAAAAGCAGTGTTTATTAAGTACCCAATGCATTTTATTAGCACATCGTGTTTGTTACATAAAGTTGATTGAGATTACATTGCATGATGGTAGTGGTAGGATGAAGCCTAAACTAACATTTACTAATTCTTGTAGTTTGCCTTGATTAGGGTAATGTGAATCAGTTGGACAGAAGGGAGTAGCTTAAAAGCGCAAAGGATTGTGGGAGGGTGAACATTGTTTGTGAATGAAGAGGAAAACGCATGGCTTTTAATGATACTCGGCAGGTACGTGTATACTCGTGACAAAGAATACAGAACTAAACAGAGCAAAAAATAGCTCGGTTGTTAACACATGAAGCACGGGGTGAGCCCAGGAACGTAGCGATTAACTTAAGAATAACATTGTGGTTAATTGTCAGGACTGATTGTTTGTTGTTTTCACTAGGAGAGGGAGAGCAAACTACTATGTAAAGGTTAAGCTTTCATTTTGATAATGGGAAAAGTAGAACAGTGAACCGTTGCAGTAACAGATAAAAATGTTTACTAAGGAAATGTCACAGTCGGTTTAATTTTGTAAATGCTGAACAGTGCACATGGACTGAATGTTATTACATTGTATATTTTCATATTTATCTACAGTGACTGCCGAAGAAGGGCAATCACGCGAGCATCGACTCCTGTCAGTACCTGGACCCCCATTGTGGACGGCACGCACTACTATCCCTGGGACCATCGTGTTTCCCTCGTCCAAATACCTGCTGTTGCGGTCCCGCGGTAATCATTAAACCCTGGCGACACGCTTAATGCAAATATCGCTACGTATGATAAGGCATGAATTTTGATTGTCCTGATGATGATCCCGTAATGCCCTAAAGGGATCGAAACGTCGTAAAACGTAGATGATTTGATTTGATTACTATTTAAATCACAACAGTGTTTTTGTGGAAATATATGTCTGCCAAATTTTGGAATGTATGCAGACTGCTTGCTTTTGCCTCATTCATGTTCATGTGTGTCACAATTGTCTTTGATGCAGTAGTAGGACACAGGCTGTGTCCCACTTTTTGATATTGTAATTAATTGATTGGTAAAATTCTACTATTTTGCTATTAAACTCTGTCCGGCTGGACAGTTTATATAGACTTCATTTGTTGTTCTATATTCATTCTAAGTTACTAATTAATTGTTGGGGACCAATGTTCCTTGAAACAATATATGCACCCAAGGTCCCCTACCTACCGCTCCTTTGGGTTTCCCTTGTATTGTAAAATAAACTCAATTGAAAGTTATCACATATTAAATGTAATAAAATAACAGTGTTATCCTATAGGAGAGGTAGGCCACACAGTAGAAAAAAAATAATTAAGAGTTTTGCACTACCAGGAGATGTCAATAACAATAATAATGAGATTTATATGACACATAGTTACTTCTACAGAAGTGTCCCAGCGCTGAAAGGTCTAGCTCCAAGGGTGCAGAGTCACAGACAACTAAAACAATCACAAATACTGCCTACTTAAATAACCAGGGGCCCGAATCACAAAAGTTATCTGAGATAAAATCCTAACTTTACTACTTTACATTTTTCGGTATTCACAAAGGGCATTTAGGAGTAGTAAAGTTCGAATTTTTTCTGAGTTAAACTTACGTTTTGGTCTTAAGTTAAACCTAAAGCCCAAAACTTAAACTTAAGACCAAAACTTTGTCTCAGTTAAACTTAAGTGTTGGTCTTAAGTTAAACTTAAGACCAAAACTTTGTCTCAGTTAAACCTAAATTTTGGTCTTAAGTTAAACTTAAGACCAAAATTGAAGGTTAACTGACACAAAATCCTAACTTTACTACTCCTAAATGCACTTTGTGAATACTGAAAGTCATAAAGTTAGGATTTTGTCTCCGATTACTTTTGTGAATCAGACCCCAGGTTTTCAGTTTTTATGGAACACTGGTTCTGTCTTTGCATGTGCTATTGTAAGGGGAAGGTAGTTCCACAGCTTGGGTGCTAGAAAACTAAAACAACTACCCCAATGTTAACTTTCTTCACAGCGGGGAAAAAGGCCAGCAAAGCCCCCAATAGCTAATGGGCCTTGAGGGGGAGTAAGGCTTGATGAGGGGGTGCAGGAAATGGGCAGCTGTGTTCATAAAAGCCATGTAGCAATAGCGCAAGGCTTTGAAGGAAAGGCTTTTTTTCAGAAGCTGCCAATGCTGTCCATCTCGATATTTTCTACAACCACCGAGCTGCAGTGTTCCTCATATGCTGAAGTCTCACCAAGTGAGAATGAGAAACTCCTAGATATACATTGTTACAGTAGTCCAGCCTGGAGATACCCAGTGCCTGGACTACTGTTTTGTGGCAGATTCAGGAAGGAAGCAAATGATATTGTTGAGTGATTTTAGATTCCCAAAACATTTGCTCGCCAAGCCCGTAATGTGGCTGTCAAAAGTAAGATTTTCCTTAAACCAGATCCAGGTTTTTAACCCTAGGTTTTGGCAAAGGAAGCAGTCCTAGCAATTCTAGCCACCAAGCAGGTTGCTTGCCCAAGATAAGGACCTCAGTCTTACATGCATTTAGTTTCAGGCAATTGAGGTCCATCCACTTGGCAACCTCTGACAGACAGGTCCTCAGTGAAAGAGCCAAACTGTCTGGGTTCTGTGATAGTGTGACAATAAGCTGAGTATCATCAGCATGCAATATGATGTTAAAGCTGTGACAGTCGATGATATCAACCAGGGGGTGCATATATAGATGGAATAATGGAGGGCTCAGTGATGAGCCCTGAGGCATCCCTTGCAGCAATGGAAAAATCCGAGATTGGAAAGGCTTTTGCAGCACCTGGAAGATGCGATCCTGCAAGAAGGAAGCAAACCATTGCAAGGCCTTGTAACCCACACACAGCTCCACAATGAATGGCTCAAGTTGGAGGTTTTGGGATACGGTGACGAAGGCCATACTCAGGTCCAGCATGAGCAGTGCAACAGTCTCACCCATGTCCAACATCTGATGATTAAATGCAGAGCCAAGCAACAAAGCTGACTCTGTACTGTAGAGAGTGCGGAAGCTAGACTGCGTCCTATGCAGTAGCTCCTTAGCTTCGATAAACAATGAGAGATTCTGGTTAACGTATTTTTCTGCAAATTTTAAAGAAAACGGGATCAACGAGATAGGGTCTATAGTTCTCAGGCTTAGTTGAATGAAGTGAGGGATTCTTTTTTAAAGAGAGGGAGCACTTCCGTGTTTCAAGCATGGAACCTGGTCCGCAGCAAAGGAACTATTAAGTAATTTGGTAAGCACAGGGAGAACCACTTCCACTTCACAGTCGCAAATGGTGGGGAAGGCAGTGTGAAGTGGAGAGCCAGATTTATTAGCCAACATAAGGGGACATGATTAATCAGGTTTGATGGATTTATACTGAAGCAGTCTTTTAAAATCAGCTGATGGTCCAAAGCAGAGAACAAGACACAGGCATTTCTAGAGGCCACCGGGAAGGAAGAGTAGATGGATGCTACTTTATCTAAAAATAACTTAGCAAGAGCATTGCAGCTGTCCTCTGAGGAAGGAGTAAGGGCTGAAACTCGGCCCAACAAGGATACAAATTTGACAATTGAGAACATTTCTGGAGATGAACTCTGAGCCGCCATGATTTTACAGGCATATAAATAACGGCAAACATGTCTGATGCAACTGCGATATGCCTTGAGAGCTAACCAATAATTAGCCTTACTGGCAGTATCAAAGTCTATGCGGCAAGCTTGTTCAAGGCACTTGCGGTTGTTTTTAAAGGCAAGTCATTCTTCATTGAACCAATCAGCCATAAGAGTGGTTCTACGTACCAATCTATCAACCTATAGTGCAATTTGATTCAGCACTCCAGATATCCAGTTTTCCACTTACATGTTAGCTGAATTAACACTGCTATTAAGACTTGGGCGATTAGCACTCAGAGCCTGAGTGAAACTGGTAAGGGTAACCTTAGCCCAAATCTTGATCTAATTATCTGTCTTGTACCATGGGAAGATGAAGATTTAAGAACAGGAACAAGTAAGGAAAAACTCGATGATCAGACCGTAGGAGTGGGACCTGACAATCAACAACTAAATTGATTGAATAAGAAAAGATAGGATCAATGGTATGGCCACACCCTGTGTGCAGGGAAGCAAACTATTTGAAGAAGCTGAAGACATTCCAAGTCCACAACCATTGCAGCTGCCATTGGCATATGGCGTCCTCAAAATGAAGTTTAAGGTCGCCCATAACTGGGAAATTAGAATAACGCAGGATGAGTGGTGGTAAGACATTGGCGAGCGATGTAATGAAGCTAGAAACCAGGCCCAGTGGGGGATAAATCAAGATTCCAGAGATAGAGAAATTGCAGGAAAAGGTAAGGGAGAAAAAAGCTGCCTAACAGCCTGTAATAGTTAGATCCATGATAGCGCATAGCACAAACTGCTTAAAAACAATAGTGATTCCACCCACTCTTTGAGCTTTCCTATCCAGTCTTGTAACCGCATACCATGGAGGATCGGGCGAAAGAATATCAGGTGCAGAGTTATCAGTGAACAAGGTTTCCATCACAAAAACCGCACTTGGTGTGTGATGAGTGAAAAAGTCACACATTTCAAGTTTATGCTTGACTAATAGGCAGCTATTGAGAGAGTAGAAATAGGCCGTATATAAGGTCGCTTAAGATGCGCTCACCTTTAAACTGGCTGTCGTTGCGGACACAGGTGAAAATCAGCACTTGCCACAGGACAAGGCCACTCGAGTAAGACCCAGCATCTGATGGCAGGCATTTGGTAGATTGGACACCAGATTCCTTAGATGAGTACTGTCTAAGGGCTGGCCCAGAATGTCCAGGGTTCGTTAAAAGTACATGTCCAGCATTTTAAATAAACTGCTTACTGCCTAGGGGCTCTTTAAGGCATATGCTTGAGGTGACACATATGTATTAAAAAAAGTTTGGGCATGGTAAAAAGTTTATTTAGCAAGGTTTAAATGGCATTTTAAACTGCACACACAGGCTGTCACAGTAGGTCTAAGACATGCTTGACATGCTCCATAAGTGGGTGGCACAATTAGTGCTGCATGTCCACTAGTAGCATTTAATGTTCAGGCCATGTGTACATGTAGTGCAACTTTCTTAGGGACTAACAAGTAAATTAAATGTGCCAATTGGGTTTTAGCCATGTTCACCATGTTTAAAGGAGCGAGCATAAGTACATAACACTGGTTAGAAGTGGTAAAGTCCACAGAGTCCTAAAACCCAACAAAAATGGGTGCAGAAAACAGTAGGATGTACGCAAACAATTTGGGGATTACTCTGCTGAGAGGGCTGAGTCCAAAACCATCCCCCCACCATCCAAATTCTAAGGTAGAATAATCAGTACTATGATGGGCGTCTCTACTTATGTAACAGAACATGGGCAAAGGCCCTCTTATGGAGTGGCACATGTCAGATCTTTGCTCTTCTGAATTCAGTTGAATCCCTCTGTCCACACTCTACTGGGCCACTGAACTGACCCATAGGTAACCCTTCTCCTTGCTTGTGGACTTTATCTGTGCAGTACCTAACCTTAATTTACTCACAGATGCATCCCAGTAGGCAGACAGTACCACCATGCCCAAGAAAGTGATATGGCCCATTCCACCCCTTGGATAAGACTTCTGTCTCCAACCCAATGAAAATTATGCCTAAAAGGACAGCAGTCAACAGAGGCCACTGACAGCTGTCAGTGTCAAGAGCCAGGCCCCCGACCATCCACTGCCAGGTGGAAGCTCCAAATATGGACATTGAGTAAGCCTCTCTTCCAACCTTTTTGGCTTGCAATTTTTTCCGGTGTTAGGCATCTTACTTCCACACTACTTTCCACTGGTATCCTGAGACTGGCTTTTCGTCCCTAGGTCTGTGCCCTGAGGTTGAACAGGTGACAGGATGGGGTCCTTCCTACTTCTGCCCCTGCCCCTATCTGGGCTCCTCTACAGTCCTCTCAAGTGTAGTACCTCCAGAAAACTGAACTGTCAGGGGGTCATGGGTGGCCGCCCCTCCTGCAGGGATGCCAGGTGATAAATTGCCCTGCACTGGTTCTGCCCAAGAGACCACAACTGAGCTGGAAGATCCCCCTTAGACCCCCTTCCAAGGGTAAAGGACAGGGGCGGTACCACTTGGGGCAAGACTCACATCAAGCAGAGTCCAGGTGCTGGGTTCAAGGGGGTTGGAGCCTTTTCTGTCCCTAAGACTCTGATCAGGAGGCGGGCAAACACGTTCTTGGAGTCACTCTGGTGGTCCTGGGATCAAGATGCAGATGTAGTTCTTCTCACTCTGGCAGCAGGACAGAAGAGTAGCAGTCCTTATTGCAGAGCAGCACAGCAGTCCTTTTCAGTCTGCCACAGGTCCAGAGTTGTACTGAAGAGTTGGGTCTGAAATTCCTCAATTTATATCTGGTACCCACTGTGAAGTAGGAAAATATTCTGGAGGTATCCACCCCCAGAGGTGTCAGGAATTTCCAGCCCTCCTGGCTTGGCCCCAACATGTCTGGGAACACAAAGGACTAGTGTCAAATCCTTTGTGAGTGTGCTCAGGCAGAGGTTTTGTGATGTGCAAGGGTGGTAGGGTACATCTCCTCCCCCTCATCAAGTCAGAAATGGCCCATCCTGCCTAACACTTACTACCCCCATGTCTCACTGTTTGGAAGCAATACACAAAGACCAACTTCCATCTACACCTAGTTACGTGACCCAGTATACAGGCTGCAGGCACCAAATGCTTGAGACAGAAACTGTAAACTTTCTAAAGATGGCATTTTAAGAATTGTGAGTAAAAAAATCCCACTCTTCCATTTAAGAGAGTTTTTATTTACAAGTCTTTAGACACCGGAAACATCCTACCTGCTCCCAATTGAAAGTTATTACTTAATACCTCTAACATGGTAACCCAGTGTTATTTGTGGAAGAGATAGGCCTCACAGTAGTGAAAAACAAATTGAATTTAAGATTTTTTTGGCTACCAGGACATGTAAATGTTATAACTACATGTCTAGCTTTTAAATACACTGCACCCTGCCCTAGGGGCTGTTTAGGGCCTACCCTGAGGTTGACCAAAATGCATCATACAGGAATGTTTGGGCCTAGCAAAAGGTTTATATTGGCTGGTTGAAATGGCAGTTTAAACTGCACACACATGCTTGACAGGCTACTTAAGTGGGTGGCACAATTAGTGCTGTAGGCCCACCAATAGCATTTAATTTACAGGCCCTGGGTACATGTAGTACTATTTTACTAGGGGCTTACAAGTAAAGTAAATGTGTCATCTGGGTGTAAGCCCATTTCACTAAGTTTAAAGGAGAGAGCACAGGCACTTTAGCACTGGTTAACAGTAGTAAAGTGCACAGAGTCTTAAAAGCCATCAAAAATGGGTTCAGAAAACAGGAGGTTGAAGATGAAAAGATTGGGGAGGACCCTGCCGAAACGGCCAAGTACAACACTACAACACTATTAACTTAATTTTGAAGTAAATGTTTAATGAATTTAAATATTTTACATTAAAACTATTTTTCTGAACTTAAAATAGAAAATTAATTTCCACCTAAAGTAAAAACAAATTAAGCATAAGTGTTGTATATAAATACAAAAAAAGCAATGTATTTAAATTTTTATAAAAATAACGCCACATTATTTTTTATTTTCAAAAGGATCATTAAAATATTTTATGATTAAATGATAAGTATATATTATTTTTAGTTTTTGTAATATTAAATTAAAATTAATAATATTTTGTTACAATTTCAAATAAATGTAATTGAACATTATTTCATATGAGGTTTCCTTTATGTCCCCGTCGCTATTATTTTCCACTGGAAGGTGTTACTGTGTCAGTGGTTGGCCAAGTGTAATGTTTGACGCAGTCCTGCTTATTTTTGGCAGTAGTAACTTATATTTTTATATATTTTTATAGGTTTTGAAATTAGCCAAAAATAATAAAGTAACTCAAATGTGTAAGAGTAAACTTACACATGTACATCACTCACAAGTGTAGGAAACCTTTGTGAATAACCCTAAGAGAATACCAAGGCTCCAGGCTGAAGTTTCCAAGAAAAAGTCCTGCCAGTTGCATTTGACCACTACATAGTTAGTTACACAGGAGAAGGATTAGACCATGGGTACTCACAAACTTTCTCTCGGGGGCCAAATTTACAGTGTGGTTTGTGGCCGAGGGCCGCACCGGTGGGGGAGGGGTCAGTGGAGGAGGGGGCGGGGCTCAAGCAACAACAAAAAACTGGTACCACGAGGTTGATCACTGGTCCCTGCAGCGGACGCCTTCGTCCACTGAGCCACCAGACCCGACATGCACACATCTCTCTCTCCCTCTCGTTCTTTCTCAGTCTCTCTCTCTCTCTCTCTCACTCTCTCTCTCTCGCTCTGTCTCCCTCCCTCTCTCTTTCCCTCTTCCTCACTCTCTCTACCTCTCTCTCCTTCTGTCTCTCTTTCTCCGTCTGTTTCACTCACTCTGACTGTCTCACTCACTCTCACTCCCGCTTTTCCCCTGTCTCACTCACTCTGACTGTCTCACTCCCTCTGTCTCACTCCCTCTGACTGTCTCACTCTCTCTCTGTCTCTGTCTCTCTGTTTCCCTCTCCCTGTTACCCTCTCCCTCTCTCTGTTACCATCTCCCTCTCTGTTTCCCTCTCCTCACTCTATTTCCCTCTCCCTCTCTCTCCTTCCCTCTCCCTCCTTCCCTCTGTCTCCCTCTGTCTCCTTCCCTCTCCCTCCTTCCCTCTGTCTCCCTCTCTCTCCTTCCCCCTCCCTCACTCTGTCTCCCCCCCTCACTCTGTCTCCCTCCCTCGCTCTGTCTCCCTCCCTCGCTCTGTCTCCCTCCCTCGCTCTCCCTCTGTCTGCCTCTGCCTCCCTCCCTCTCCCTCCGTCTGCCTCTGTCTCCCTCCCTTGCTGTCCCTCGCTCTCCCTCTGTCTCCCTCCCTCGCTCTCCCCATGTCTGCCTCTGTCTCCCTCCCTCGGCCTATGTCTCCCTCCCTCGCTCTCCCTCTGTCTGCCTCTCCCTCGCTCTCCCTCTGTCTGGGTCTCCCTCGCTCTCCCTTTGTCTCCCTCCCTCACTCTCCCTCTGTCTGCCCCTGTCTCCCTCCCTCGCTCTCCATCACTCTCCCTCGCTCTCCCTCTGTCTGGATCTCCCTCGCTCTCCCTCTGTCTGCCTCTCCCTCGCTCTTCCTCTGTCTGCCTCTCCCTCGCTCTAACTCTGTCTGCCTCTGTCTCGCTCCCTTGGCCTCTGTCTCCCTCCCTCGCTCTCCCTTGCTCTCCCTCTGTCTACTTCTCCCTCGCTCTCCCTCTGTCTGGCTCTCCCTCTGTCTCTCTCCCTCTATCTGCCTCTGTCTCCCTCCCTCGCTCTCCCTCAGGGAGGGAGATGTGTGTCTGTCCTAAGCCCCCCAACACTCACCCCAGTGTATGTCAGGGGAAAGGAGATGTGTATCTGTCCTAAGCCCCAGCCCAATGGTTTGGTGCCCAACCCGTCCAACCTTAACTGAGACCCTTAATTAAAACTCATTAGCCCCATCTAGACTAAGGATCAAACTCAAATTCCTCTCCATTTATAGACATTTTAATATAACATATATTTGCTTTTGTCTTCCCTTAAAAACGTGTGCCATTTCTTGGAACACTTTTTCCCTTTTTCCCTTTTTAAATAGTGTTTCATTTTCCATTTTCTTCCAGATACAAACAGAATGACAAACCCTTCTATGCCAACCTAATAACATGACGTGACTGACTCCGCCCCGCCTCATTTGATTTCCAGATAGGACCTAAACTGAGAAAATAGTCCGTGCATGTCTATAACAAAAACAGTGCGGCTGAGTTGTCATTTATCAGTAAAAACCGATAAGGTGTTAAAGGTGAGACGGTATATAATGTTGCTGCATACATCTGCCTTTCTGCACTTTTAAAATGCAGTGACCAGCCTAGTAGTCTTTCTTCAATGTTTAGCTGCACAAGTGTGGCTGACGCTGGCCCAGCCCCGTCGGCCTTACAGGGCCTCACTCGTCCAAAGCCCTCATTCCCTTAAAGATGCAAGGCTGACCTGTGACTGATTCTACCCTAGCTCCCCCTGACTTTCAAATGGCGCCATTTGGTAGGTTGGCAGACGGGATGAATTGCCCGGAAGCTGTCTCAGCCCAGGCACACACACACACAGCTGCATCGAGCAATTAACAGGTCTTTAAAAGACCATTCCCATGTTAATGAGCTTTGTTCACCTCGTAGGCCCCTGCAGCTCCACGGAATCACCCGGCCCCGACCCCCAACGGGGCAGCGGTCTCTTGACTCGCGCTGCCGCAGGGGTGTTTGCTGACACTATGAAAAAATATATATATATTAAAGCACGGAAGGATGTTTGGACGGTCCGCGGGCCGCCAGGGAAGGCTTGCCGGGCCGCCACCGGCCTGCGGGCCGTACTATGAGTACCCCTGGATTAGACAATGATCTAGCCATGTGTTAGACTGAATGTAGCCAGACATTTTCATCTTTCATGGTTAGCCAAATTATTTTCTGGACCACACATTATGTACAGTGGATGTACTGGACCGTCAGAACCAAACATTATGTACTGTACCGTTGCACACTCTGGGGGATGACTCTCACTCCAAATAGCTATGATACTGTGAGCAGTCATTGTTTCCTTAAGTAGCAGCAATGTTGTCCTTAGGGGATGGCCAATTCCATTTCCTGTAACCGGGGCAGTTTTCAGTGTAGTATTGAAAACCCCTGGCCTATATCATTGTCTGAGGATACGGTTGCAGAACCCTATTCCAAACAGCTTGACAAAAATGTAATCATCTACGTTGAAACCATATGTGTTAATAAATGTGACTTGTTTACCATGTGTAGATGCCTGTACAGACAGGAATCTAAACAAATCAACTTCTTCTAATTCGATTAGAGTGAAGGGATCACCTTTTTTTCAGTAGAATAAGTTCCCCAGTCCCATACATTTGGTAAAACACTCATAATCTATGCAAGGCTCATCTGTTTGTGAATAACATACTCAATGTTTGAGATAGGTGTGTTTCTTGAACCATAGCAACATCTATCATTTGCCTATCTAGATATGCCAATACTTAGTGAGTTTTACATGGGTCATTTAACCCCCTTACATTCCATGTAAAAAAATTAATGTTCTTTGCACTCATTTTTTAATATTGAATTTGAATAGGCTTGTAATGATTCTCTTATGTTGCCAAAAATGTACTCTGCCTGTGCCTTGAATGTACTTGTATGTATAAAAACAGAAGTGTTTTGTATTGTGATTGCATTGTATTGTAATTATATTTGTATATCTCTTATTACCCCTAACAAGGCATCAAAGCGATTTTTGGGGAGTAGCACGCTACTCCGGAAATCAAAAAGGATTAGTGGTGTATTAGTATACTGAAATTTGAGTTTATTTGAGCGGTGGACATGCAAGTCTGTTAGTTGGATTGAAAAGGATAATGGGAGATAGAAGAGGGAAGAGTCTAGAACGTTTTTTGGGTGCTCATAGTAGAAAGATGAGGTTTGGGATGTGTTTAAAGAGAGATGGAGGAGGGAAGAATCTCTAGAAATGGTTTAGGGAGATCATAGTAGTAAAATGAGTTTAGAGATCAGTCAAAGGAGGGATATGTGAGGGAATAATTTAGAAGGGTTGTTTGGGAGATTGTAGCAGTAGCAGAATGAGGTTTGGGATGAGTCAGAGAGTGGAGATAGAGGATATATTGAGAAAGGTATAGGGTGAAATAAAATGTAGCGCATTGGAGAGAATCTACGTTTTATTTTTTTACAGCAGGTGCAAAGTATTAAATACATAAATACATAAGTTCACATTATTATACATATTTATATCAAGAAATCCACAGATCTAGATATATACATATAATCAAATTTAATGTCTACATACACCCGTTATGCTGTACATTTGTGTTTGACTATTGTGATTATGTAGGAAAGGGCTCTTGAGTAGCCTTCTGAGGATAAGATAGTTATCTGTGGATCTTATATTTGTGGGTAATGAATTCCATAGTTTGGGGGCTTGAACTGAGAAAGATGTGCCACTTATGGGTATTTTTCTTGTATGGTGGGATTTTGAGGTGCAAAGTGGGCCATAATTTATCCAATAGCCACATGTGAGTATTTCCATTTTGGAAGCATTACGTTTGAGATGGCTCCATGTCATCCACTGATCAACAGCTCAGAGACAACTGAAGATTTGTGAGTTTCCAATGTCTTTGGGGCTTTCCAGTTTAAGGAGTATTTGTGAGTCATCTGCATAGTTATAGCATGTGAGCTGAAATTCATTGATGATAACCTGTAATGACTTCATGTAGATGTTGAAAAGCATGGGTGAGATAATAGAGCACTAAGCGATCCCTGCTTTTGTGAAGTATGGTTTGAATGAGAAAGGTGGAAAATGGATGACATTTTTCTGTTTAGGAGGAAGGAGGTGATTCAGTTGAGGGCAGTCTCCTCTATTCTGGAACGTTAACCAACCCACACTGGTATCCCAATACCCCAAGTGGCTTTTTGATTTCCCTCACCTTTAAAAGAAAAGCAAAATCATAAAGTAGTCAACCAAAACTCTGCACAGTGCATAAGTATAGTCAACATGAGCTTTCAGATTTTTCCCTCGGGTGCGCCATTACTGCCAGTCTGTCACTCCGACTAAGGGCAGAGGTGTTAAGAAGCTTCATTATATTGCAACAGTCCTTATAACATTATGCTATTTTGGCCATAGTGAGCACATCGGACATGACAAGGGAAGCTTGCCTGTGCATGGGAGCATTTGGACCGAGTATATGGGATAGTGGCTTCTGTCTTTTTTAAGTAGTCTAAGACACTAGAGACTAGGAGCCTTAGATAAATGTGAAAAATTTTATTCTGTTTATGACCTCAGTCTCAAGTTCTGAACAGTGCATCCACTTTAATAAAGGAAGTGAGAGTTCCTACTCCACATCGCTCAGTTGCTACTTTGTAGAATAAGTGATACCATTTCGTAGCCAGTTCTGTTTTAGTAATTTCTCTTTTTCAAGAACAACATAGTCTGTTGCAGTTTGGCTAAACTGTGGGTCCTGTTGTGTTATGTTATGTTACGTTACTGGGAATTTGTAGGACACTCGCACACTGATTGGTCCCTTGGCACAAGAATGTCACAGAATGCTGGATGCTGTTCAGGATTAACCATATGCTTGTCTGAAGAGCATTGTGTTTATTAGCTGCCTAAACTTTGTGCGGTTAGATGTGGATCTGATATCCTGAAGGAAGGAATTCCATAAATTAGGAGCACATACAGTGAAACTGGCACCTCCTCTTCTTGAACTTTGGGACCATTAGAACATTCATAGATGCTTATCTTAGATTACAGGTGGGAGTGAATTGCTTGATTTTGGCACATATGAAAACTGGGATTTTGCCATTCAGTGATTTAAAGATGATACATCCCGTCTTAAAAATGTATCTTTGAGAAACTGGGAGCCAGTGTAGCCTTTTCATTACTGGACTGGTGTGACAGTGTCTGATCAATTAACAGATCAGCCTAGCTGCCTGATACTCTACTAATTGCAGTATACAGTTTAGGCCGACTGGGAGATTCAGGGAAAAGGTATTGGCAATGCATAGTGTATCTGTGAGATCATCATGGCAGTGGTAGTTTGTGTGATCGCCTCATCGTAGTTGACAGAAGCATGACGAAAGTACTGCTCAAATCCAGGGCCGGCTTTAGGGTAGTGGGACTGGTGTGGCAGCACTGGGCTCTGGCCTGTGGAGGGGGCGCAGACCTCAGGGGTGGCGCTGTGTTTAGCAATATATTATGTTAGGCGAGATGAGTCAAACTTTTGCCCTGTGGTAGTGAGACAATCTGAGGAGATGGTCATGGGGCACAAGTGATTGCCGCACTGGGCGCCACCAGCGTTAAAGCCAGCCCAGCTCCTATCCGAGGGTTCATGGCAAGGTCCTCATAAATGAGGACCCTGTGGCTTTTGACAGCCTTCTTGGGAGTGGGGAGTCAGGCCCATCTCCGGGGGCCAGTAAGATGGGCCATGACATTAACGTTCCATCTCAGACGGACTGGGTATAACTTGGCGTACTTAATTCAAGCCATTTATAATTCTGTTTTAATGAGATGTTCTTATCTAGCCTCCTGCACTGCAAATATAAAATTTGCAAACATAAAAATAAGCTTGCTATCATATGTGAGATCTTTTTTTCTCACTTGACAGGCATAGCACAGTGTCTCGTTCATGAATGTTGAGGCCATGCAGGAACCTGAGAGGAGGCCTGAGAACCACCGACCAGGAGGCTCTTTCCACCCTGAATTGATTGGAGATGCTGTTTGCCCCAAATATAGTTGTTAACATTTACTCCACTTATATTTCAAGTCTACCCGTGTTGGTTGATCCAGATACCTCAAGACTTCGGAGAACATAGCATCATGACCTGGCCTCCATGTCTTGTTTTTTTCCATAATCAGATGTAAAATTCGCTACATGTCAAGTAGCTTCCTGCATTTTTCTTACTGTCATCTTCTACATCTGATATCGCAGCTCCGCATCTGTTAAGAAATATTCATGCTTGTGTATTTTTGAGTTCATGTACTTCATCCTGGTAGAGAGAGTCCCTCTTGGCTTGTATGGAAGATAAGCTCCTCTACATTGTTTTCAGGAGTGTTTTAATATCAGGCGCCTCTTCATGCAGCTGTGCATCTGTATTTCCAATATTCGCCATGAGCGAGTATCTAGCTGTCCTTTTTTGTCCCCTTCAAAATTCAAAGATGAGCTTGGATTGCTTATTCTTGGTCTTAGCCATGTTTCCTTTCAACATCCAAAATCACGCAAGACACATGCAATGCACTTTATGTCAAGGAAAGCTAGAGTTAATTTGTCCCCGTTTGTCTTGCCTTTTCAGATTAGCCAGGCATGGGTGGTTAATCATACCGATTATGGAGGGTCATCACCCTACACCTCTGTTTCACAGGTGCTTGGGAAGGTTTTTGTTCATGCCACAGTGCTTTTATGGTGTAATGGCACGATGTAGCAAGTGTGGCCAAGTCAAAGGAAGGGGAAAGAGACCCGCCTTCCCCCCTTCTAACTTTCTCCGGTGGGGGCACATGCAGGACCCCATGTTAAATGTAGGCAGTGACTTACTGTAGATCCTTGTCCTGCCACCATTGATTAGTGCCGGCCTCGGTACTCTGCTTGAGTGCCTCATGCAGCCTCCTCATCAACATGTACCCAGCCAGAAGCTCAGATGTGTGGCCTTCTATCTCTGACACCAGACAGACTCGAGCTTCTCCACGCTCTAGGGTGATCAGTGTGGTAGTCGGACCCCAACAAGGTGCCAATCATCTCAGAATGCCATGCAGGGTACATATCACACCCAGACCCCTACACTGCCCGTAAATATGCATGGTCTGCACTCCTTTTCGGGATATAGGAACAGAAAACCTCCCCATTGTTGCCACCAAATAATCTGAATTAACCACATAACAAGACAAAAGACAAAGTGTGTTGTCTCGTTTTCTCTTCTCCACCTTTCACAATAGGTGTCTCTTTTGAGTTTTTAATGATTTTAATGTTTTGTGTATGAATTCATGTTTTTAATCATAAATAAATGTACATTATGTGACCCCACGTGTTTTTTTCCTTGTTAAGTGTTTGCCAAACTTTCAATATATGGGTTATGAGTGTGATGAATGAAAGAGTCTAGTGAACGTGCTAAATCTGTGACGTATTGTCCTTCCAACGGAAAAATCTTTTTTACCTAACAGTATACTGGAGCTCCATTTCCCTTGGGTTATATCGAGCCCCTCTCTTTATGTTACACCTTAGCAGCTATGGAACATCCAGCTCCAGTGCTGAACGTTCCATTGCGCAGGTGCAGTTGGAACGTCCAACGGCCGACGGCAGCACTCCTGAGGTAGTGGTGCCGTCGGCCGTTGGAATAGGCGCAGCACTTAAGAGATTAAAGATTACTGAGCACAGCAGTGTGGCTGGAGAGTTTTAATCTATCAATATGTGATCACTTTTTAGTGACATACCTTAATAAATTGGACAGTATGGACTCATTTAAAACTTTTGGGTTCACGGAGGACCAATTCAATAAAATATTTGGTTCTTCGACAAACAACACAAATAAGATCGTTGTTGTTACTGGAAATAATGACAAATGGGGGAGTGTGCTTAACTTGAAGAAAAAAGCTGTGCGGACAGAACTTCATGCGGAGTTCTTGGTGCAATATGCAAGATCAGGAGTAATACCTATCGGTCTACAGGTTCGTAACGAACCGGGTCTGTTCATAGATGATAAAAAATTCTAAGAAATCTGGACGCACATTGCTAACTGATGCAGTAGAGACTGGATCTTGTTAATTATTGAGACAGCCCAAGAGAGAGTGATTATAGAGAAAAAATAAATAAAAGAATTAGAGCAGGCACTGCGGGACATGTCAGCCGTTGATGATGCTAAAAAACTCTTAGAGAACTTAAATTTAGAGATTTATGGATATAGGGACTACTTAATAAATAAAAAAAAACTATCAACCTCAAAAAAGATGTGAATAAGTTCAGTTTGGAATTGGTTTATCCCTATGCCAATAAAGATTATTTTCAGCAACCTAGGGAGGAGAGAAATTTTGAGCGTAGACCCATTTATAATAGGGGTACCAGTATGGTGTTACTTTTTTGGAAACATCGGGCTCAAGCAGCGAAGATGAGGGCCCCAGTGGAGATGGTGGAATACATGCAGGTGGAACAAATGGGGGACAACCTTTTTTAGACACCCGCCAAAAGAGGGGAGGAAGGATAGACCGAACCCCATATCAATACAGGGAAAACTCAGAGAAATCAATACCAGGATCACCAGACTGGGCACAGGCAGAACTATCAACATAACAACCAGGCCCCTCAAGAGTATCCGAACACAAGGAGCCAGCGATATCGTCGCTAGATTCCAATGAGACGTAAAAATTCCCCATTATTAACCTCTCTAGTTATTCTCTAAGCCAAAAGGAATTAGAAGTCCTAGAAAAAGGTTTCACCTTTGCCCCGACAGATACCGTTAATAAATTCCATTTGGAAAAAGATCTAAAAGCTTTTTTCCGTAAAATCCGATTGAGGGAATTTTTCAAAGATAAAGAATATACACCGGCCACCAATATCTCTGGCCTTAGGGAGAAATCTGTCTTCACACCCTCCCTCTCACAAGTAGGGAAGAATGTGGATATTTTTGAAAAAGTAGTGGAATCTAAAACACGACAACTGATTGAGCAAGCCCATCCTGATACTAATAATATGTCCAAAGAACACAGGAAGGCTATGCTTGACCTAAAAAATAACCAACGTCTGACAATTAAGCCTGCAGACAAAGGCGGCGGCGTGGTGTTATTTAATACAGATGACTACTAAGCCAGAATGTTGCAATTGTTGAACATTAGAGAACACTATCAAAAGATACCTTTCTCCAAATTAGACTCTTTAAATAAAGAAGTAACAACCAAAATTAATATAGCTTTAGAAAAAGGATGGATCTGTAAGGCGGAATATGATTTTTAAAACAACAAAAATGCCAGGATACCAGCTGTATATGGTCTCCCCAAAATACACAAAAATTTGAGCAATCCCCCCATGAGACCTATAGTTAGCTGCATTGGGTCACGGCTTGAACCATTGAGCCAATATGCCGATACCTTCCTTAAACCCCTCGTGACCCAACAAAAATCATATGTGAGAGACTCGGCCCACATTATCTCTATGATGGAAGGCATGGAATACAATCCTGATAACCAAATTCTGGTGACCCTCGATATAGAGGTGTTATACACCAATATACCACAAGAGAACACCTTGGTGGTAATTGGTGAGATCCTCAAAAATGCAGATCTAAGAGGAGCCAGTATAGAATTCATTATGCAATGTATTACACTAGTTTTAAAGAACAACATGTTCTTGTTTAAGGAGGATTTGTTCCTCCAATGTAAGGGCACCAGCATGGGCGCAACTTGTGCCCCAAGCTTGGCATGCCTTTACGTAGCAGAGTTTGAAGAAAGGCATGTCTTCAATGAGGCGGCGCCATTCTTTGAAAACATAAGGGTGTGGCGTCGCTTTATTGACGACATTCTCTTCATTTGGGAAGGTTCATCAGAAACCTTAGAAGAATTTCTGATATGGTTAAACTTGGGAGACAGTAATCTCAGATTTACTGCAGCCTATGATAGACAAGCAGTCAACTTTTTGGATATTACAATAAAAAACAGAGAGGGCACGTTAGAGGTGGAACTATATACTAAAGCCACCGATAAAAATACACTATTACACTATAATAGTTACCATCCGCGATCACAGCTAGATAATGTTCCATTTGGACAAGTTTCTCTGCCTGAGGAGAAACTGTTCAAACATGACGGACTACTTGAAACATGCAGATAAGTTGGCCGAAAAGCTAAAAGACAGAGGATACCCGAGGAAACTAATCAAGAATACCTATAAAAGAGCACGGTTTTATAACCGTGATACCATGATACATCCTGAACCCAAGCAAACAAACACTGCAATTGACTCCAAGCTGGTTTTTGTGAGCCAATTCTCTAACATTAGTAACAAACTGAAAAATGTAATTAATTCTAACTGGAATATTTAAATGATGGTAAGGAAGAAAAAATCCCAAACCCCATCTTTGCTTTCAGGCGAAATGAAAATATTCGCCATAACTTGGTTCATACTTACAGAGAGAACAACCTTAATAACCAGATGACGATAGATGGAACAAGAGCAGTTGGCAACTATAAATTCAGCAGCTGTTCGGCTTGCGACAACTGCATTGTTTCCAAAACATTAACCTATAATAATTACACTATGACATCCAAGACCCTTAACAACTGCAGAAGCAGCAACCTAATATATATCATACTGTGCCCATGTGGGCTAGCATATGTGGGCGAAACAGGAAGAGAAATCAGGCTACGCCTACTAGAACATAGATCAGCCTTGAAAACATGCAAAACAAATGCACCAATGGTTGAACACTTTGCTAGGTTAGAACATAAATGTACTGAATTTTCCTGGTTTGTAGTTGAAAAAATTGTCTCCTCTAAAAGAGGCGGCAATGTAGAAATGAAACGCAAAAATAGGGAGCAGTGGTATATTTCAATGTTGGATACAGTGAATAAGGGCTTTAACACGAAGGAAGACTGAGGATCACAGTCTAGATAATAACAAAAAAATCCTGCAGCTAAAAGGATCAAGGTCAAATATTCAGGATTAATATCTAGTTATTATTTTGTGTGAAATGGGCTGAATGCAGTCAGGTGGAAACCGTAAGTCATCATGCATTGGGTTATATGTAAAAGATAACTGTTGGCTATATACACCACATGCGTGAGATTCAATACAAGTACATCGATATTTAAATAGATTGAGTTTAAATTTACTAACCTAAACATCGGTATTTAAATAAACAGAGTTGACTCAAATGCCCCAAACAACGGAAATGCTCCAAACAACAAGCGTGAATAGAAAGGATAAAAAAAAAAATAGAGATTTTATTTTATTTTAGGTTAAATGGTTTTAAGAAAGTTAAACACTTTACTGAAACGGTGTACGGATGTAAGTAATCCGCACATAGACTAATAAAGCTGTACATTCAGTGAGGTTCTAGAAAAAACGGGTGCATACTACAGTGACGTCAGATCGGGCGCATTTAAAAATCGCTGAGTACAAGAGCAAGTTCTTTGCCGAAAAGTACCGTGATTGGAAGGACGCGGTCGTAACACCCCGGGGAAATCTGCAGGTGAATTGAACAAGGTATGTTAAATTAAACGCCCAAATAGGTTTAAGCTTATAACGAAACATCAATCTTAAATTGATTACAAAATATCGTACCTTGCAAAGTAAATAGTAGAACCTAAACTTTAAAGACGGAAGCCACAGACCGCTTTACGGCGGATAGTCTCGTTTGTACGCATTAGCATTTTAAAGGGTGCAAACACAATCCGTGTCTTATATTTAGTAATAACGAAAAAGTTAACGTTATAGTCGGAGTTAATTATGAAACAGTGAACTAAACTCCTTGTTTTTCATTAATCATACAGCCATAAACATTGAGTACCCGGGCTGATGAAGATAAACATTTCACTGAAAAGCTGGTTTTAAATGAGGTGAGCGAACCCGATGCTTTTGTAAATCGATTTTGGCCACTATAGGTGTGGCAGGGTATACTCAGACATGAGTCCCTTTCTCACTGCTCCATCAGGATTCAAGCAAGCCGGGCCGAAGAGGCTGAAATGCCAGAAACCGGTCCCCGGTAGCTTGTCTCCTTTCTGGTAAAGAATTGGCTTGGTAGTTTAGTCTTCCCTGTTCCCATGATGCACTGGGCCAGGGACAGACTGATTTGCATATAGCCATGTTCTGAGCTGGGATGGGGCAGAGAGATAAATAACGGTGATGGATCAAGCCCTGATCTTTGGACTGGGTAAGAGTGGTCTGCTCAATTCAGACACTCTGTTCATCACCACCCCCTTTTGTAAATCGATTTTGGCCACTATAGGTGTGGCAGGGTATACTCAGACATGAGTCCCTTTCTCACTGCTCCATCAGGATTCAAGCAAGCCGGGCCGAAGAGGCTGAAATGCCAGAAACCGGTCCCCGGTAGCTTGTCTCCTTTCTGGTAAAGAATTGGCTTGGTAGTTTAGTCTGCCCTGTTCCCATGATGCACTGGGCCAGGGACAGACTGATTTGCATATAGCCATGTTCTGAGCTGGGATGGGGCAGTGAGATAAATAACGGTGATGGATCAAGCCCTGATCTTTGGACTGGGTAAGAGTGGTCTGCTCAATTCAGACACTCTGTTCATCACCACCCCCTTTTGTAAATCGATTTTGGCCACTATAGGTGTGGCAGGGTATACTCAGACATGAGTCCCTTTCTCACTGCTCCATCAGGATTCAAGCAAGCCGGGCCGAAGAGGCTGAAATGCCAGAAACCGGTCCCCGGTAGCTTGTCTCCTTTCTGGTAAAGAATTGGCTTGGTAGTTTAGTCTGCCCTGTTCCCATGATGCACTGGGCCAGGGACAGACTGATTTGCATATAGCCATGTTCTGAGCTGGGATGGGGCAGTGAGATAAATAACGGTGATGGATCAAGCCCTGATCTTTGGACTGGGTAAGAGTGGTCTGCTCAATTCAGACACTCTGTTCATCACCACCCCCTTTTGTAAATCGATAAATGTTCGAGGCACAAGAGTATAACACAATCCTTTGGTGATCTGAAAATACTGAGTAGCCACATTATGCTTATGTTTTACAGTTAAAAAAAAAAAGGGGGATAACGGCAAGGATAAAACAATCACTTGATAGTAAGATAGAGAAGGAAGCTATTGAGGTAATTAATATTTTTTGAGAATCGAAGACTAGTTCAGATTTGAACAGGTGCAGGGAAATACAATAATATGTTTCCATCTATCATCAGGTACCTACGAACAATTCCGGTAGGACCATCGAAGAGAAGAATATAATCTAACTTTAGACTAATACAGTATTAGTTAGCAACTGGTTAGCAATAAAAAGGCTATAACGCCAAGTTGAAACCATGTGTGTTTTTTAAAGAGCTGTACCAAATTATGCCGTACAGCTGTGGGGGAGATTGTCTCACCACAAAGAAAACAAGTTTTACTTTAAACCTACTCACCAAGATGCCATTACACCGGTGAGCTATATAGAATGGTAAAATGATGTGCGTATGGACTGAGTATGAGTGGTTGTCAGATCAGTGGCTCGTTGGCATAACACTTACCATGGTTTGAAAAAACATTTTGTTAAAAAAAAGGAAGTACTCGTGATGAGTAAATAAAAGGGAAAATATTGACTGTCTGGAGATCATGGTTTTTAATGTGATTTTTAATGTGAACAAATTATTACTGTTGAAATAAGGATTTGAGTCTTGAAAAATGTTTAACTTGATCATGTATACACCCAACTAATTTGTGATCAGTAAAGAATGTTTTATTTATGTATTAGGTGACAATTTGGCTGTGGAGAAATATATTGAAATTGTCCTGAAGAAGGAAGCCATAATCATTTAAAGCTTCCGAAACGCGTCGACGCATTACAGAAGGGTTAAAATTCTAAGTTGTCAACAGAGTATTGGGTATAGGAAGGGAAAACCTCCCCATTGTTGCCAACAAATAATCTGAATTAACCACAAAACAAGACAGTGTGTTGTCTCGTTTTCTCTTCTCCACCTTTCACAATAGGTGTCTCTTTTGAGTTTTTATTGATTTTAATGTTTTTGTGTATGAATTCATGTTTTTAATCATAAATAAATGTACATTATGTGACCCCACGTGGTTTTTTCCTTGTTAAGTGTTTGCCAAACTTTCAATATATGGGTTATGATTGTGATGAATGAAAGAGTCTAGTGAATGTGCTAAATCTGTGACGTATTGTCCTCTTAACGGAAAAAAACTTTTTTACCTAACTGCACTCCTTTTCCTTCAAAGGTCCTCTCCAGGTGAGTGCAGACCACCGACCATAACACTCCACAGATGGGTGGAGCCCCACACCACAGTAGTTTTGGCACCTACTTAAAGTCAGCATGTGCCAGGCTGGGAGCATCCCACATGTGGCCCAAAGCATGATTAGGTCTGCCTCTCCCCAGATGCGCCCCTAGGTAGTGGGCCACACATATTTCCAGCCACAACTAGATGTTGCCTAGCCCCACCCTGGATGTGGGCATGTTGCCTAGCCCCACCCAGAGAACCGTAGTCCAGGGTCTTGTCACTTCTAGACTGGACTACGGTAACATTCTTTATCTGGGAGCTAACAAGGGTGTGACATGCAAGCTGCAGGTGGTGCAGAACTCCACCACCAGACTGCTCTGTCGAGTCCCCAGGGCAGCCCCTATTTCTGGCTCTCTACATGACCTTCATTGGCTCAGGGTAGAGAACCGAATAAAGTTCAAAGCCCTGAGCTATGTGTTTAACCCCTTGACTGCAGGGCAAATTCGCTGCGGTGCTGGGGAATTCATGAGTGGGCGCGTTTCAGCACATTTCGGATGGCCCCCGGGGTCCTATCGCCGTCCGACGCACCCAAAGGGTTAAGATCAAATCTGGAGTGGAACCTCAATACCTACAAGCCCTGGTTCACCCTTATTTGCACTCACACCCACTGCTCTCTACCACTCAGGCAACATTTTTGAGCCCTATAATCAGACTGTCACGCTTAGGCGGTAGATCTTTTTCCAGCTTGGGTCCCTCCTTATGGAATGCTCTTCCTGTGTCACTCTGCAATGAAACCGCCTATGGGAACTTCCGCAAATGCCTAAAACCTTGGTTGTTCAACCAATAATCTCTCCCCTCTTTCTCTGTTCCTTTCAGGTTTGCGCCTGGATACCCTTTTTGGGTAGCTGTTGCACCTAACAAAATCTAATTTAGAAAAAAACTGTTAAGCTTTGCAGCATTAAAAGGCACATTTGGAGGTCACCATCTACAGGATTTTGTTTGATTTCATCTTCCAACCCCAAGAGACCTGCAGTGGTGCAGCCCTATTGGAGTTCACTTTCTGGCATCTCCCAGATATGACGATTAAAAGCAGAACTGGTAGGGTGAAATTAAACTCACCAAAAATCATTTAGTAATTTGTTGACAAAATGTGTTAGAATCCGTTTAATGAACGTCTTCTGTAGCTCACAATGTTTAGAACCATG
Organism: Lissotriton vulgaris; assembly: GCF_964263255.1. Classification (NCBI taxonomy): domain Eukaryota; kingdom Metazoa; phylum Chordata; class Amphibia; order Caudata; family Salamandridae; genus Lissotriton; species Lissotriton vulgaris. Next base: position 1,108,589,402 of record NC_141696.1, read on the forward strand.
CAAAGAGATTCTGTATTCCCTGTAATGACCAATAGTGTGAAAAAATAAAGGGGCATATTACCAACAACTAGCGATAATTATCGCTATGTTGGTTTAGTGGCGATATTTTTATCGCCGAGCTGCGGTGATTTTTATCGCTTAGGAACCTTGCTATTATCAAGGTTTATCTCCTAAGCGATAAAAATCGGCCGAAATGCATGAATATCGCTGAAAAGTCAGCGATATTCATGCATTACTGAGCTAATGCTCTTAGCCATGTTATCCACCTACCATTGGATAACATGGCAAAGAACTGCTCAGGGGCAGGTGTTAGCTTTTGAAGATATTCGCGCTTAGCACGAATATCTCCAAAAGTTGGTAACAGGAGATAGCGATGTTAGCGACTGTTTCCAGTCGCTAACATCTTGGCACGCCCACTTTGCATGTCATTAGTGATAAATATCACTGACATGCAAAGCGGGGCCCAAGATGGTCGCTATCTCCTACTAGCTGTCGCTAACTAGTGTTAGCGACAGCTAGGTATGAGGGAGACCATTTTATCTCCGCTTTCTTGGCTTTTAGAGCCAAAAAAGCGGAGATAAACCCCCTTGATAAAATGCCCCAAAATTCTTACATAAATATCTTCTTTCCGCTGACCACCATTCAAAGATTCAAATAACTTTGATTAGGGTGCAAAAATCATCCATGAAAATTCATAAGCCAAACAAATAAAAAACATACAATAAAAATGCATGGAGTACAGCTTAAGACACAACGGCAAAGAATCCTATAGCAAAAAGGTATATTGCAGTTCAATAAATACACATACATACAATCAAATCAGGTAAGAAGAGATGATACATTACTTTGAAGTGCATTGTGCTGTGCATCGGTACCGCACAGCATCTCACAAAAAGGAGCGAACTTAGCATGTCTCATCATCAGTGAACTGTTGCAAAATGTTAAAAGTTGGCCTGGATTGGTGCCGAGATTCTTCTGATGATTCAGAAAAGGGGGTGGTGATGAACAGAGTGTCTGAATTAAGCAGACCACTTTTACCCAGTCCAAAGATCAGGGCTTGATCCATCACCGTTATTTAGCTCACTGCACCATCCCAGCTCAGAACCTGGCTATATGCAAATCAGTCTGTCCCTGGCCCAGTGCATCATGGGAACAGGGCAGACTAAACTACCAAGCCAATTCTTCACCAGAAAGGAGACAAGCTTCCGGGGACCGGTTTCTGGCATTTCAGCCGTCGTCGGCCCGGCTTGCTTGAATCCTGATGGTGCCGTGAGCAAGGGACTCATGTCTGAGTATACCCTGCCACACCTATAGTGGCCAAAACCGATTCAGAAAAGGGGGTGGTGATGAACAGAGTGTCGGAATTAAGCAGGCCACTCTTACCCAGTCCAAAGATCAGGGCTTGATCCATCACCGTTCTTTAGCTCACTGCACCATCCCAGCTCAGAACATGGCTATGTGCAAATCAGTCTGTCCCTGGCCCAGTGCATCATGGGAACAGGGCAGACTAAACTACCAAGCCAATTCTTCACCAGAAAGGAGACAAGCTTCCGGGGACCGGTTTCTGGCATTTCAGCCGTCCTCGGCCCGGCTTGCTTGAATCCTGATGGTGCAGTGAGCAAGGGACTCATGTCTGAGTATACCCTGCCACACCTATAGTGGCCAAAAACGATTCAGAAAAGGGGGTGGTGATGAACAGAGTGTCTGAATTAAGCAGATCACTCTTACCCAGTCCAAAGATCAGGGCTTGATCCATCACCGTTATTTAGCTCACTGCACCATCCCAGCTCAGAACCTGGCTATATGCAAATCAGTCTGTCCTTGGCCCAGTGCATCATATGAACAGGGCAGACTAAACTACCGAGCCAATTCTTCACCAGAAAGGAGACAAGCTTCCGGGGACCGGTTTCTGGCATTTCAGCCGTCGTTGACCCGGCTTGCTTGAATCCTGATGGTGCAGTGAGCAAGGGACTCATGTCTGAGTATACCCTGCCACACCTATAGTGGCCAAAAACGATACAGAAAAGGGGGTGGTGATGAACAGAGTGTCTGAATTAAGCAGACCACTCTTACCCAGTCCAAAGATCAGGGCTTGATCCATCACCGTTATTTAGCTCACTGCACCATCCCAGCTCAGAACCTGGCTATATGCAAATCAGTCTGTCCCTGGCCCAGTGCTTCATGGGAACAGGGCAGACTAAACTACCAAGCCAATTCTTCACCAGAAAGTAGACAAGCTTCCGGGGACCGGTTTCTGGCATTTCAGCCGTCGTCGGCCCGGCTTGCTTCAAACCTGATGGTGCAGTGAGCAAGGGACTCATGTCTGAGTATACCCTGCCACACCTATAGTGGCCAAAAACGATTCAGAAAAGGGGTTGGTGATGAACAGAGTGTCTGAATTAAGCAGACCACTCTTACCCACTCCAAAGATCAGGGCTTGATCCATCACCGTTATTTAGCTCACTGCACCATCCCAGCTCAGAACCTGGCTATGTGCAAATCAGTCTGTCCCTGGCCCAGTGCATCATGGGAACAGGGCAGACTAAACTACCAAGCCAATTCTTCACCAGAAAGGAGACAAGCTTCCGGGGACCGGTTTCTGGCATTTCAGCCGTCGTCGGCCCGGCTTGCTTCAATCCTGATGGTGCAGTGAGCAAGGGACTCATGTCTGAGTATACCCTGCCACACCTATAGTGACCAAAAACGATTCAGAAAAGGGGGTGGTGATGAACAGAGTGTCTGGATTAAGCAGACCACTCTTACCCAGTCCAAAGATCAGGGCTTGATCCATCACCGTTATTTAGCTCACTGCACCATCCCAGCTCAAAACCTGGCTATATGCAAATTAGTCTGTCCCTGGCCCAGTGCATCATGGGAACAGGGCAGACTAAACTACTAAGCCAATTCTTCACCAGAAAGGAGACAAGCTTCCGGGGACCAGTTTCTGGCATTTCAGCCGTCGTCGGCCCGGCTTGCTTGAATCCTGATGGTGCAGTGAGCAAGGGACTCATGTCTGAGTATACCCTGCCACACCTATAGTGGCCAAAAACGATTCAGAAAAGAGGGTGGTGATGAAGAAAGGAAATTCAAGGAAACTCGTTATGACAACATTCAATTTACATTGTGTCATTGTTATTGAAACGTATTCATTTTATTTTTGAAAACATTTCTAAGTGGGGCTTGAGCAGTGCGTCCTCGAATCTTGATTCTGGTTGCTTTCCTGTTTCATTTGAGCTGGCTTGAGCAGTGTGTAATTGATTGTTTTCCAATCTTGATTCTCGTTGCTCTCCTGTTTCATTTGAGCGTGCTTGAGCAGTGCGTAATCGATCTGTTTCCAATCTTGATTCTCGTTGCTTGTTGGTTTGAGAAGAACGGGCTTGAGCAGTGCATACTCGATCGGCTTCCAATCTTGATTCTCTTTGCTCGTTCATTTGAGAATTATGGGCTTGAGCAGTTTGTATTCGAACAGCTTCTAATTTTACTTACCATTGCTCGTCTGTTTTCTAAAGCTCGTAATGCCTTTTTCTTTCGTGCTTCTGATGTAGATTGACCAATCGATTTCCATTTGGGGATCATAAGTGTTGATGATGCTCGCAAATTCGCTGTCTATTTCAGTATTTGAAAAAAATTGACAGAAACCTTCGCAGGAGTGTACTCAACAACTTCCCAAAGTTTCATGGCGATCGGATGAATGGTGTAGTAATGCATAAAGGACAAACAGACAGACAGACATACTTTCGTTTTTATATATATAGATAAGCAGTAGGGGTGCCAGCACACAGCCGCATGCCACGGGAGACTTTCATTTTATTGGAAACTTCACCATTTGAACCAATCCTTACCCTGGCTTTCATATTCTCATGCAAATGTGCTATAAAGTGAAAAAGTGCTTACTCCATCCCTTTAGAACGTAAGAGTTATCACAGATTTGGGCAACTTACATAGTTAAATGTTGAAGCAAATCCATGAATGCCAGATATAATGGTATTTGTTTGGCTACTGTCTTCTTGACTATAATTAGGTTTAAATTCAGGCATTGCTCAACTGTGCCTAAACCGTTTCTAAACCTGTATTGGCAGGCATATAAGATAGCCTTTTCTTGAGCCCACTCCTTAATTATATTATATAGGACTGTGCATAGTATTTTGACCATAGTGTTGAGAAGTGAGATGGGCCTATAGCAGTTTAGCAGTGACCCCTCATCTTTTTCAAACATTGGAACAATAGTTGAAGTGGTCCAAGAACTAGGTACCGGCGAATGAGTGAGATTATTGAAAACAATGGTCAGTAATGGAGCCCAACATTCAATGGTACACTTTATCAGGTCAATTGAAACTCCATCCGGGCCAGGAGCCTTACAGCTAACACTCTGGTGGATAAAGTTCACAACTTCACATATGGTGACCCAAATGCCCTGACACATGCTAACATTCTGCCTGGGCTGATTGGTCATCATTATAGCAGATTATATATTTTAGAGAAGTGAGCCTCCCATGCCTCACTGGCAATGTGGCAACTAATCGAAGTCACAGTTTGATTTAAACTTCTCATAGCAGTTACAATGGACCAGAAGGACTTTGTGTCCTTCTTGGATATTGCTTGAGCAAGTGTGTCCCATTGCTGTGTAATGACCTCCTTCCATCTCTTTGTGGTGACCGCTTTGTACTGCTTGGGTAATGCAGCTACTATATTGATAACCCTGGGATTGGCAGCAAGTGCTCTGCATAAGGATCAGATAGCTATTGAACAGTCGTGCTTGAACTATCTTGGTGCAGTATGTGCAGATCCAAGGGGGTTTCATAGGGGCTTTTTTATATTTGAGCAGTAGGCAGCAAAGAACTAGCTACCTTTTCATGAGCAGCCTCTTCCGCCAGGCAACCCATGACCAGCGCCTGATTCTGCTTAATAATTTATCCAAGAACTGGGATGGGTCTTGGATTTTCCAAATAAGTCTAAGATTACCTGTAGATGACTGTAGTTTACTAATCCCTCTATCCACTTTATGTTTTACCCTTTGTGGTAAATAAAATTACCCGGACATTTTTCTATACATTAATAACAATAAGGATAGCTCATAAAATGAGAGGCAGAGTCCGTGGTATCAGAGTCAAAAGGGTTTTAATTCGAATGACTCGAGTCAATGAGAATCGGGTTCCATCACCACTAAGGTTCAGGAAGGGATATCTAACGTTTTATTAACATCACACATTATATATAGTAAAACCATACAATTACAATGAATACAGTAGGCGGAACACTCCAGGCGGAGCAAGTGAAAAGAGAGAGATAAGAACACATGGGCGTAAAAGAAGGCGTGTAAGGAGGCGTACACGTGGGTGTTCACTTGATGAGTCATAGGAGTGTCATATGTGGGTGGTTGCATAGAGGAGGTCTGCAGGGTCAGTAGAAACCTTTACCCTACATGTGCGCGCAACTTGTCATGACGTGCACTTGACGTGTAACTAGGGAGAGCTGGGGGATTGACTTTAGCACTAGTAGAGGAGTCTGGAGTCTGGGATGTCAGAACGACCTGCACCTTCGGCACATCTGATATCTTGTGTTTGGAGGATGTATTGTCTGAAGTAAAGGTCTCTCGAGTAAAGGCTGTACATCACTAAATGCTAGTGTGTGCATATATTTCTTCATGCATTGCGTGGGGGCCATGGGCCTACTATGGCAACGGGTTCAGTAAATCACTTGCATGGAGACAGGAAGGCTAGGCCCTATGCTCTGCAGGCGGAAAATGTTTACCTATTTCACAAGACTGGAATGTGTGTTTGCGGAGGCTGAGCAGATAACTGTAGGCAAAATACCGTCTTGGCAGGCAGGCCAGGCCGGGCACCTCTCGGATGGGCAGGGAGTAAGGGAGAGGTCAGGGATGCATACCTAAACTGCAGCTTTCAGAGACAGAAGAGGCTCGGAGCCTGAATTCGGGGCCTGGCTCGGCTAGGCCACAAAAACGTGTGCTTCTCGATATTAAAACGTGTACCATGTAAATGCATTGGCAACGTAGGCCTCAGTGCAGAATTAACTTTTCATTCATGGAGGGCCTAATAACTGACATGCTAACATGAGACGGAAATGCAGGGACATTATTATTACAGGCACGGGAAGGGAATTACATGATAACATGGACATACATGGGACATATGTACGTGGATAGGGTGCGAGGTGGGGACACACTGACCACATAAAATTTCTGTTTCCTCACCTTCATGTTACTAATAGGGCTACTTCAATGGCATTGTGGTAACTAAAATTTGAAGGGATGGTTGCTCCATATTGGAATAATTCAGTTAGGCTGCTAGAAATAAAAATAAAATAAATTACAGAAGAACAACCTCTGTCCCTCAAGGTGGGCAGCCGGTAATCACTAATACCACACACTTCCATTATATTGTTCAAATCGAGTGATGCGAGGTAGGCCACTAGCTTTTTCCCTCCCAGGTCAGCACCTTCTAAGATGCTGTTATCGTTAGATAATTTAGGGTACTGGGCCAGCCTTGCATTCAAGTCACCTGCTAGGCAGACATGGACCTGATGCCGCTTATTGGTAACCTTGTCCAGCAGTGTATCAATGTAATGTAATGTGTATCAATGTAATCATGTAAGACGGGGAACTTCATGTTCGGAATATTAATAAAATCATTGTTATAATAATTACCAAGTACAAACCAGATCCCCCATGAAAAAATGCACAACCAGAAAATCCTTGCTGGGGATTTCCAAGGCCAAAGCATGGCCACCAGTAAGCGGGTTTAACCAAATAAATAGGCCAGATGAAGTTGGAATGGCCAGCCTATTGAAACACTGGAACTCATCCAATACCATAGGCTGTGGGTCCCAGGTTTCCTGAAACAACAAGATGCCATAACTTCTTTAAAAACATTGCCCGTCTGGAAGAAGAACCTTAGAGCGGAGACCCGCCACATTCCAGCCTAATATTTTCAAAAGGGGCACATGCGGGTCAGATGTGGCATTTTGAGAAATGGGAGCACTGAGTTGAGGTATGACCAGGGTCTGATTAGGCACAGCTTTTTGGTTAACAGCCATATAACCCCCGGTCAATCAATATCAGTGAGGTCAGACAGGGCATCAAAACTGTTCCTGCATTTCAGGAGTGGCTTAGGCTGAGGAAGGCTCCACTAAAAGGGGGCACTGGACTTGTGCTTGGCTTATAAAAATACCCCAGAGGTAGTTTGAGAAACCTAAAGCCTACGTGATAACACTCACGATTTATCCTAAATATATCTCTTATGCAAGATAGATGTCTACAAGTTACTACAATACAGTCGCCCTCTCAATTTTTCTTGAGGGCCCCGCCCAGCCAACTCTGCGTATCATTATTATTTCATTGAGATCCTTTGCATTAAATGTTTTGTATCTGCAGAGCCAGTGAGAGCTGCTGTTGTGCAATTGATCCCATGATTCAGATTGGTTACATCTTAAAGGGGGAACACCAGCTAACCCTGGCACATATGGGCATGATGCTTGGGGGTAGGTTCACTGCACATTATTGGGGGCATCCTTAGTCATCTCTACTCATCTCTACTCATTGAGCCACCTTAGTCACGCTCGTCCATTAAATTGTGGATAGAATTACGATTGGTGCCAGCGTGAAGGATGCAACACCAGCTGACTAGGCAGGTAAATATACATTGGAGCTAGCCCGGACAGCTGCATCCCGGGCAGGTGTTTCTGAAGAAGTGTTATTGCCTGTATGGTAGCAAGTACAGGCATTGTGACTGAGAGGGGGCAGTTTCAACTAGTAGCATGTATTTTGCCGCGTGGACAAGCCGGTCAAATAGTCCTCTATGCAGTAGGGGGGGTCAACAATAGGTTTCAACTGTTCCTGTATCATAGTAGAAAATGTACTAATTTACTATCCATAGCTCGAGGGATATTCTGCGTTTAGTTTGTGGTTTGTACGATTTTCTTTGAGATCACCATCACAGCCCTATCAAGCTTGCTGTCTATAGTGATTATTGAGTGTGATGCAGAGACAGACCAGGTGGCCTTACGTTTGCCCATAGCTTCTATATATTTTTTTAAAAAATTCACCAGCCTGGCCTCATCCGGCCGTGGACCCCGGACGTCATTTGGGAAAAGCCAGGGGTCACAGCTGTATCCTCTAGCTTACTCCCTGCCACTCCAGGCACCCCTCGAAGGCCAGAGTTCCCAAAGGAAGTGCCAGGAGTAGCAGGAAGCAAACTAATTGTCACAGCTGTGACCCATAACTCCTCCAAATTACATCCATGCCATTGACGGTTGCAGACGGTCCCGCTTTTGTCCTGGTCTTCGCCCAGGCACATCCAACACACATTAATCGCTGCGGCAGTGAAACCCTATTCAACTGCGCCCGTTTGGTGTGCAGAACACAGGTGTGGCAGTCTCCCTGCCACAGAGGTTTCTGGTTCCTGAAGTCCTGGGCCCAACGGCAGCAACAGCAAAACATCCCGCGCTGAGGCTGTGACAGCCTCCTCAAATGCACCCTTTTGGCCGGCAGAATGCGGGTGTGGCAGCCTCCCTCTGACAGGTTTCTGGCCCTTGAAGCCCTGGGCTTAACAGCAGCGACAGCAAAATGTCCCCACTACTATCCATTTTAGAGAACTATGTCATAAAAAGGAAAAAACAGCTCTTCTTTTCCTTTCTTAATCATGCTCCGAGACCGTCCTTTCACCTTATCTGCTGGCTCGGTCAGCAGATATTACGATGTCATATTCAACTGCAATAGGTTAATAATGTTGAGCAGCCCTGTCATTTCATTATTACAGTTTACTTAGAGGCTCAACTATAAAAAGGAAATTACAGACAAGCTTTTGTACAGGCATTGCAGGCTCCCTTGTTTGTCACACAGGTTGATGGGTTTGACTGAATTTCTTAAGAGGCAATGAGGTTACGCGCCTGTGCATACACGCACATATGCATCCACCTCCTGCATTATTTCATTGAGTTCTCAATTTATAGCTCAAATCGCTAATCTATTTATGTCAGCTTTCACAGTCTATTTTATGCAGAACAGCCAGGGACAGACATCAAATATGTTATTAGTTTTTTTTCAGAATGCAACCTGGCCCCCACAGGCACTCACACACCCCATCATTTTCAATACACAGATACAGCCCCCTCTCCTCCCTTCCAAACACCCTTACTCTCCCGAGTTCGTAGCTGCTTTTGTATTTCTGATTGTCCTACTTGAACAACGCTGCTGACACTGTGGAGTGATTGAGGCCCGATGACCTCCATCAACAGACCACCTATCAGACAACATGAGTGAAACTTTGGCTTTTAAAGTGCTATGCCCTGTGATGCAGTGAAGCAAAGCCAGGAACGGTGTCTGCTGCTCAGGGATCCACTGAGTGACAGGAGACCAGACCTCTGTTCAAATGGGTGCATGACTAGAATGCTGGGATTCTGACACATACCACTGACTGGAATCATGGGATACAAAGCTTCCCAGAAGTCCATTCCTCTCAGCTCTGACCAACAGTGCAAAGTCTATATTAGCTATTAGCCAATACATTTGGATTCTACTAAATGTATATGCAATATACTTGCATACAGGAGATGTTAGCCACCTCTCTTCATCCATTAGTGTGTTGCTGTGTCATTGACATGTCTCTTCTGGTAAATGCAGCATTGGGCAGTGGGCCTGTCCACTTCAACCATTGGCTAATTTCACTGTGAGTGACGGCATCCTGCCCTTTCAACAGGAGCACATCCACACACAAAGTAGGTACCTTATGTTGCAAGGTTTACTCTGCCAATGTGTGCTTTTTGAAAGCAAAACAAAATAATTTTGCTTTTAGCCAATGATTATTTTAACATTGACCGGGACCCCGCAGACACCCAGACAATAATGCATCACAAAAACAATAGCAAAAATCAACCGTTGGCAAAACCAAAAGGCTAGCGGCCAGTAACCGTTCTGATGAATTATCAGCTCTTGTTTTTTTTTTTTAATTGCTGTCCCATATGGTGACCGCATCAGCTTGTGATTAGAGGGAGTGACCTGCAGGAATTTCTTCCCTTAGAGGTGGGCAGACTATATTTTTTCAGGGTAAGCAAATATCTCATTGTCCCCAACAACTTCAGTTATCACAGCTCTTTCAATTATCTGATCAAATGAACTAGAAACAAGAAACCCTGTGAGTGGATTTCAAACAAGGAAACATTTTGTTGTCGCTTTTCCCCGGGTAACTAGTCTGTGTTAAAAAAAGCTTACTTTTTAAAGTTTTTTTAGAATTTATGTTGGCCCCCTGCATCATTGCATATTCCCAAACAACTGTTTTTCAATATTCACGAAGGAGAAAGAGTCTCAAGGAACCACTTGCCCTTTGTGAATGAGTAAACATCTTTTTTGGGGAGTTGGTCACTTCTTAATGGTTTGTGATCAGAATTGTGGTTTTAAACCATTGACACATTGCATACTGAATCACAGTTTAGAAGGAACACTCTAAACACACACCTTCCAAATTAAAACTCATTATTTATTTCTAATCCCATTTTGCAATATGGTAACCTTTTACTGAATGGCAAAGTGGATTTGCTGCATACCAAAAAGTCATTTTGTCAAAGAATTCAGGGTGGTTTTCAAGCAGACCATTTTCTTATTCCATTTTGATGGAGCACTGGAGATAATCCTCAACAGGCCAGGCATTCTGACAGACAGGCCTTTCAGACCTGGAATAAAATTAGGTCTCAAGAGCTTGTTGAGCTTCTTTCCAACATGGTTCCTTCTCTCTTGGGTGTCATTGATCATGATGCAGATGTCAATGTTTGAATACATGCTGTCTCTGATGAATTGGTCCCACTTAAGCCTGTAAACACAAACGCTGCCTTTCTGTCCCCTGGTTCTCAACATCCCTACCCTCGGAAAGAAGTGCCTGTCAGAGACTGGCAAGAAAGTGGTGCAAAAACTATTCTGTGAACAAGACCATCTGAGGAGCAATCATGCGGCTGATAAAACAGCTTAGCCTCTTCATTCAAATTTAAATGTTCTTCAAGAATTTCTTCAGATAATCCAAGGCTTGCAGCAGGCGTGCCACTCCTTTCCGAAACTCTGCAATGAGCTTGCATGATTCTTTGAGGATAACACCATTAAAATTCAGATAACTTTGCATGAGTCTAATCCATGCCTGGAGGAAAAGCTGCAGGTGGGGGCACCTGTTTATAAACAATGAGCTCTTTCTCGGTTTAGTCCTATATCTCTAGAGCAGGGGTCCCCAAGCCGGTCCTGGAGGGCCAGATCCATGCCAGATTTTTCAAAAAACTACATGTATCTCAATGGTGATATCCCAAAAATCTGGCATGGAACCGGCCCTCTAGGACCGGTTTGGAGGATTCTGAAATGGTGATACTGAACTGTAAATCTGGAACCCCTTTCACCACATACACACCCCCAGTCTTGGAGCTGTAGTTAAGATGGTAAATCTGGCCCTAAAGAAGGGTTTCAATGCTTGCTTACTACGGCTACCATGTCATAATCTTGGAAGCATGCTAAGGTAGTCCCATTATCATAAAAACTTTCAGCTGTCCCCAGCCTGCTGTCCAACTTCTGTCCCTTCTCCCGCCTCCCTTATGTATCCAAGATGCTTGAAAAGCTGGTTAAAACTCAACTCTCAGATTTTTCGGAGCAACACAGGCTTTTGCATCGCAGTCAGTCTGGTTTTCATCCTGACATAGTAGGGAGGTGGCCCTATTAGAATTTAGGATTCCATAAACTTGAAACTCAACCAAAGGAAGAATGTCACACAGAGTTTACTTGAATTTTGAGTTGTATTCTATACCATCTCCCATGGCATCCTCTTGCAACCTCTAGCCAACTTGGGGGCTGGAGAGGAGGCTAGCACTGGGTTGGACCGAGTCCTTTTTGGACTCTAGGTGCAGGCGATCTAGTTGGTTGCATTTTCATTGACTATTAAACATCTAAACCAAGGGATGCCAAAAGGCTCCTTCTTGAGCCCTGCTTGATTGCTTTGCTCCAGCACCTCCCCTAAGTTGAGTCATGTCGATTTAAAATGAATTCCTATGTGATGACACCCTACTGCTTCTTTTTTGTGAGAGAGGGTCTGCAGCTATTAAGAAATCATTCAAAGCTTGTCTACTCTCAGTCTATATCTGGATGCACATGAGTCATCTGAAGTCCAATACTGATAAGACTGACATTCTTATGTTTGGGTTCTACTGTGCTAAGTGGAGAGAGTTTGGCTGCTGGAAAATGTCCACACCCTCCTCAGATGTGATGGGCCCTTCATTGGCAGCAGTATGTTGATGTGAGTGTTATGTTTTGTTGGTTCCATGGCTGGACAATTGAATGGCATTGTGGTGGCAAAAGAAAATTGTATGAAAGGACCATAACGTGGTTGGTGCCCTGCGAGACTTAACAGCTCACCTGCAGTGGTCATGGGTTTAAAAATGTTATAATGTTTTTAATATTTGCTCTTTGACCCTAGCTCTAACGAAGATGTTAAAACCAACCAGTATGAGTCTGTACTTGAGAAGTGGATGAACTCCGGGGAAACCTTGCACACCCAGACATATCCAAAACCTAGACACCAAACAGCATCAAGGTAGTTTGGTTTGTGTGGAACCCCTTACATTTTTCTTAACCACAATGCCTGTAAAATTGAAACTTAGAAAAATAACACTCAATTTTACTAACATTTCTGTGAGGAAAAGTTCCAGCATCTGCAGAGTTCCACAAATTTCCTACCACTGAACTTTCCCACATGTCTACCTATAAAAACAGTAACCAAGTTGTGAGGCTCCACCTAGTGCCCTTGACAAAAGGTCCCAAAACACAGTGAGGAAACATCAACAATAGAGGTAGCTGTGGTATTTGGACTGAGGCTCTGCACTCAACCAGGGAAACGTATCAAACGAAGAAATCCTTGAAAAATACACACTCAGATGAGTAGTTAAAAACACCTTGTGAGATCCACACTCATCCCACCACCCTGGACTCCACTAGAAGTCTAGTTTCTAGAAATTTCCGAGTCTGCTAGGTCCCCCAGGATGGAGGGCGAGCCAGGCCCAAAATTCACAGCTATCCATGTAGAAAAATGTGATCTGTCCATGTTCTGTTGTTTCCTGTCATGGGTGCTTGATCCATCCACACAAGTGAGGTACTGTTTGTATCAGGAGAGATATGGCAATGCTGGGTGGTAGAACATTTGTGGATACTCACAGATTCTGGAATTTTCCCTCACAGAAATGTGTGGAAAATGTTTGCTTTTAGCCAAAGTGTAAGGTTAGCAAACACTTCTGGGTAAAAAGAGTCATGCAATCCAACCAAATCACACCATCCTTGTCTCCTCTGGGTGTCTAGCTTTCAGAAATGTCTGGGATGGGGTGTATTCCCTGGGTGGTGTATGAGCTAGGGCCCAAATTCCAAAGCTACCCAGAGTACCAAAACAGACTAGACAACTTCTGCGGGGACACAGCCAGCTCTGGCATGGAATAAATGTAAATGAGTTAACTTAATTACCCTCTGATGCTTATGGGTTTGGGTCATAGCATTTTAACATAGTTATCTAAGAGTATGCTCCTGTACTGCTATCCCAGTGAAGACCAAGCACTTATATGATCCCCTGGGGGTTGAGTTATCCATTTGATTATTGTGTTGGATTGATATATAATTGTACAATGGGCAAACAACAATTAATAATGAAATCTGTGTTTAAAATTGAAATGTATAACAAAGCTGACACTATTTTTCTTCACTCTTTAGCTGTGCATCTTTACACTTTTGTGATAATATCACCCAGCCCTGTGCCATGAGAGGGAACATCTATTATTTTACTTTGTCTACTGCTATCTGAAAGGAAATTAAAATAAGATGAAATCTGCATAAACAGATTTACCTTAGAAGTCATTTGATTAAGTCATAAAATCTCCCTTATTTCCTCTAACATTATTAAGAGGTTCTTATTATCCAAAGCCAATGGAACCACAGTCTTATTAAATTGACACTGTAAAAACAGCATTGATTTTGCTGGGTGAAATGTGATGTCCCTAGCTCGCGTTTCTGGGCATTTTGTTTAAAAGGTGCTAGGCTCAGCCACACAATAGTCGGGTTACTGTTTTTATTGGGAGTCATGTGAGAACACACAATAGTAGAACATGTGTGATTAGCTTTTGGATTTCTTTGCATGCAGGGCTTCACATTTAAGCCAATGCGCAGGAGAGAAGTCATTTTGTAAACTGCCCTCTTACTCACATGATAATATAGGTAACCCCAAATTCAGAAGTGTACAATTAACTATTGTTTCTAAAGTCAGCATTGTGTGTACATTTCAGAAATATATGTTTCCCCCATTTTATATTTGTTCTAGTTTACCATATGAACTGCTAATTGTGCATAAAGAACAATCATTAGAAGCTGCAGCTCAGTTGTTGGCTCAGAGTATCACAAGATTTTTGAGAACCTAAAAACGCTATATATCCCTATGGCTAGAAGGCTTAATTGAACGTCACAGTATAATGTGAAAAATAAATTACAGATAAAAATGTCATCATCAATAGCTATTTTAGCTTACTCATTGTCTTTTTTTTATCTTAACAATGATTGCTCAAAACCTTGAGGTATCTACACAAAAAACATACTGAATTCAACTTTTTGTCAAATTTTTAGAAATGTATTGCTTTCGAGGATCACCCATGGGTTCCATACCTGTTTCCAACACACACTGCCAGTAGGTCGAAGCCATAAAACTTTTGATAAAATTGCTTACATATTAGAAAAATGCAAAAAGTGATGTAAAAAATATTTTTGGACACAAGTCTACTTGTTCATTAAAGTTGGGAAGATGGTGAATCTAGCACAGCAAATCATGCGCTGGTTCTGTATTTAGACATCAAAATGCACTTTCTTGCACATACATTTTTTCCCAGAAGAATGTGCTGTATTTTGGCTATTTTTTCACACATTTGAAATGGATATCTTTTGTGAAAAACAGTTTATGAAAGTTTAAGTGCAAACTACCCCAAACATCCAAAAGCAGGGATTCACATACAGACTTAGCATTGGGGGAGGAGGAGGGAAGCAGGAAAGAAGTCCTAGTAGTAAATTGTTTAATAAAATAATAATTCTACTCGAGGGGGTAATGGCTCGAGGGTCAACATCCTGGGATTATGACAAATCACTTAATCTCTCAGTGCCTAAAATAAATGTGTCCAAATGTGTCCATCTGTAATGTAACTGGGACCCATGCAAAGTGCTCCGATACTTTCGGGTCGAGTTCATGCTATATGAAACTGACATAAAAATCCTGACAGAAAACGTTCTGAAAATGCAGCCCACTATAGTTTTGGAGATAGGTGGCAATAAAGATAATTACACCGAAAGTTAAAGTCTTTGGCAACACTTCTGCTAAGGCTTTGCAGCAGTGATATAAAAGAATAAGAAAATGATAATAACTCGTGGTTATAATCATTTCATTTTTTCCCTGCTGAGGTAGCTTTGCAGGTGAGGCATGGCTGCTCTTCTAACAAAGAAGGGTAGGAGTGGTTTGCACTCCCTAAGTGCACATGAATATTTGGCCGGCCGTTTCGGCCTGTTAAACAGTCATGCACACATTGCATTTTCTCCAACCAGGCTGCATTACAGCCTGGGTGGAGAACATGCCCAGGTTCCCGTTCCCTAGCTGAGCACCTAACAACGGCGCTCAGACTAATCACAATGCTGCATTGCAGCATCGTGATTGGCTTAGGGGAACTCAGCCTAAGTGTTACCTGTTCCATAAACACCAGCAGGGAGAGACGATTGCAGGACGACAGAGGAGAGGAACAGTAAGGGTGTGTGTTTTAGTTTTGTTTTTTTTACACCCCCTGCACCTCCCCAGCCCACGCCCCCTGGCAAGCCACCCCTGATCCGTGTCAGCCGCTCCTTGTTAAATAAACATGTCAAATATTAACACTATTTTTCTCCCTTTTCTAGTCAAACAAAAAATACCAATATAGCTCATCCTTTCCTAGCACAAAGGGAAACAAAGATAATCTTTCACACATGGTCTTACAAAAAGAGCAGGCATTAAAAAAGCCAAAAGGTCTGAACATAGCTTGTGCTTAAATATTTTCTTATATTTTTTTATTTCAATAATAACCCACAAAATAATAAAATAAATGCAGCCACCTAAACATGGCTGCCATGTGCCTACATAAAGAAATTACATTAAAAAACATTCACAGAAAGTCAGTTTTACGAGTGATATGTTTTTTAACAACAAGCCTGTTATTTGCCTCCTGAAATTATTATGATCAATATTTGTGTAAGAAACAAGAATAAATCAACACCAATCCAGGCACTCACATTTCAGAGAGCTACAGTGTTTCTTAGAAACAAGGTATAACATAAACTTTAAAGACCGGCCAGAAAATAGAACAGAAAATAAATTGCCATTTAACAGGGCATCCAGTAGGCTGCTGTAGGACTTGGACCTTTTTAGCTAATGTCCCTAAACCTTTTGCTTTCTTCCTAGACCTTTTTCTGACATAGTGTTGCCAACTTAGATGCTTTGCTAAACCGTGTCAAAGTGTAAGTTTACCCTATGTTAAGTAATGGTAATTGTTTATCCATGATTGGTATGTATGTCTTACTAAGTGAAGTCCCTAGTAAAGTGCACTATGTGTGCCAGGGCTGGTAATGCAACTGCTACTAGTGGGCCTGCAGCACTATTTGTGCCACCCACACAAGTAACCTTAACAAGCATTTACAATGCAATGGTTTTGCCTTTGTTAAAGTTAGAGCTATTGGCATTGCTCTTGACATTGTTTTTATTTATGTTTTTTTAACATAAATAAATGGCATTGTCATTTACAATGCCACTAGCTTTATCTATCGCAAATGACACACACAAACACACACAGAGCCCCCCACACACAGCCCCCCACACACACAGCCACACAGAGCCCCCCACAAACACAGCCACACAAAGCTTCCTACACACACAGCCACACAGAGCCCTCCACACACACCAACACAGCACAAGCAGGCAACAGGGGCACACGGAGGCACAAGCAGGCAACAGGGGCACACAGAGGGACAAGCAGGCAACAGGGGCACACAGAGGCACAAGCAGGCAACAGGGGCACACAGAGGCACAAGCAGGCAACAGGGGCACACAGAGGCACAAGCAGGCAACAGGGGCACACAGAGGCACAAGCAGACAACAGGGGCACACGCAACAGGGGCACGAAAACGGAGGCACAAGCAGGCAACAGGGGCACGAAAACGGAAGCACAAGCAGGCAACAGGGGCACACGGAGGCACAAGCAGGCAACAGGGGCACGAAAACAGGCACAAGCAGGCAACAGGGGCACGAAAACAGGCACAAGCAGGCAACAGGGGCACGAAAACTGAGGCATAAGCAGGCGACAGGAGCACAAGGAGGCACCAGCAGGCAGTGTCATAAGATGACATGCTGATCAGTATGTTAAATTAAGTATATAAAAAGGTATTTGCATGCAACAAATGTACTACAATAAAAGCCTCATGGGCACAGCTCACAAACGTGTTTCAAAACAAGCACCTCAAACAAATGGGTCTTGGCCACACAAATTAGCAATTGCCACAAAACGCTAGATTAGACAATAGGGCTTTGGAGAATGGGAAAAACATTTTTTTAATGTGCCCCTGAAAGGACATCACAAAACTTGGTAGTGAAAGAATGCGCATGCTTCAAAAAAATAGGGAAACATTGGAAACCTAGAGTAGCTAGAGTAGAAAATAACTACAACATGTTTTAACAATATAGAATTTGCTTGAAGAGAAGTGCACCTTGATGACAAGGAGTTGGTGGGGTATCCTACACTTACCTCACCTTGTTAATGGCCTTGGTTCAAGAGTTCTAGCTAATTAAAGCATAGTTCTGATAGACAAACGACAATGATCTTAAAGACTAAATACAAGCATTAGTTCCTCAATGGAGAGTGGGAGCCAGGGGGATCCATGACAAGCAAGGGATGTCAGACTAAACTGGCAGCTGAATACCAGTACACTTCAAAATGTAGACACCACATAATTCCCTGTCCTCTTCCATCTCAGTCTACTGAAGTGTGTACAAATGCAGATTTCATATTCAAAAGGAGCAACAAATTATTAGAAAAAACAAGAGACTTGGACCACTTCCTAATCAGAAGTGATCCTCAAATGTTGAGGCTCTGTGGGTAGATAAGGACAGCCAGCAGAAGCTACCACAAAGGAAGGAACATCATAACAGTTATTTCAAAGCCAAAGATGATATAGCAGCCTTTTAAGAGCCAACCACAAAATCTGAAAACTGGTGAGAGGAGAGAGTGGAGAAGAATGCAAACATCATTAAAAATAGCAAGGCATCAGAAGGGCCAATGTCTCAATAACTACAGCGTGTTGAGAAAGAACACCGATAAAAGGAGAAAAAAAGCCTGGACACCAATGTCATAGTGCAAAGGGACTCCTGCTTGATATAGGACCCAGCAACAAGATTCAAGGCAACACCACCACAAAACACACGCACTCTCATGGAGTGCCTAAATAGTTCCCTAAACGTGAGCAAACAAATGAGAAAGACAACCATTGAATAAGAAAGCCATTAGGAGTGACAAAGGCATCCACTGGAACGCAATGGGCAGGGTTCACAGTGTCTGGATGTTGGGAATTGTTCACAGGAGGATTGGACTATGGGCAACTAAAAGCAGTCTTAGGCAAGATCTAAAAATACTTGATCCACAACAGGCCTATGGGAACTGATTAAGTAGGTTTACTTTACATGTCAAAGTCAAAAAGCTGTGACATCTGTCCAAAGGGTGCAATTTATCTAGATGAAATGAAGACTAGAAATGGAAATTTAGTATCATTGTGGCTAATAAGGCAATGATTAGCAACTTAAAAATACCAAGAGAACTAGCAGAACTGAAACAAGACACCAATGGCCCAAAGGATTACCAATCTCACCCAACAAGAAATAAGTAGTGATAACAGTTCTATGGTATATGGCTCTGGGGTTCAAACAGCTAAGGCACTCTTGGAGTCTAGTAAAACATCAAACCTCTGTTTTGGAGGCGTATCAATTATTACATCCAGATACCAGGCAGGAAGGGGAATCTATGTGAATGAGGTCTGTTTAAGGCTTGACATTGCTTCTAAAAGATCTAGAATGGGATGCCCTAAAGCAAGGGACAACCCTTACCTTTAAAGGCGTTCAGGCCAATGGAGCAGCAATTAACGGGAGGGGTGACAATCACCAGGAGGCATTACAATCACTGCATCCTCAGAAGAGATGACGGGCAGATCTAGTCAAACCCAGAAAATTGAGGCTACCTGCGGACCCCTTTATTGCTACCTGAGTCGGCTCGGAACTGCTTGTGGAGTGACTCGGGCAAACTGAGGAGGTGGGGCTACGTCTGGGATCAAGAGGTGAAGCCACGGGGTTGCGCAGCGGCTGGCTGTGGCGTGGAGCATGTGTGGCAGCGGTGGCTGTCCTGCTGTGATTGAGGGCTGTGCTACCCCGGAAAGAACAAGCGCACAGCAGACCAACCACCCTCGGACTGAGGCAGCTCACCTGAGGGGCGGCCCGAGCAGACCTGAAGCAGAGTACTCGGCACCGGGATCCCTGCTCACTGGGAGGTGAGAGCGTCGCTGAGTGGGAGCTCCCGGCTGCATGTCTAGTCGGGTACCGGAGAGTGCTCTGGAGGGGCGGGACGGCTGCTGCGGGACGCTGGGATTCGGTGTGTCGGGACCAGACTTTGCACTACTGCCCAAAGGAGGACACTTAAATACTGCCAGGGGACGCCTGCAAAGTAACGGCGGGCTGTGCTTTGTGGTATACCTGCGGGGAAAACAGAATAAGCCTGAGATCTGCACTGCTGGGGAGTCGGAGTGCAACAGAGAGACGGCGGAATTTTCCAGAGGTCAGCACCGCTGTGGCCCTGTGCACGCAATATTTGCCCTAAACTGCACTTTGCAGCGAAGAGCGTGGGGATTCTGCTGGCAGTCTGGGAAGAATGAAGGTTGCAACAGCCAGTTGGACACTGTACTATAGCCCAGCAGCGGCCTGCATGGGATAAAAAAGCTGAATTTGTGCCACGCACTGTGACTGCTTGTGACACCCCGGTGGGCGCTCCCACCGATATTGCTGCACAGCGCAGCTACCATAGGGCCTGTGCAGTGCGCATGCTGTGAGCAGGAATTCCAATTTCTGTGCTGTCGAATATGGGTGGTCTATGGGGATACCCACCCGCACGATTAGTTCACCCCACTAAAGTGTAACTGCGGCTCCCCTGACGAAACTTAGCTGTTCAAATGCCTGTTAACCTTGCCTGAACGGTTACGGAAATAGCTGACTCTCAACCCAGCAGACGAAGGAACAGTCTGAGACTCTTCTAAACTCAAGCAGTACTCACAACATACGGACTACACCTGGAGGATGATACTGGGTTTCTCCTAAGGTCGCACCATTGGCAAACGTGACAGGAACCAACCCAACTCAACTTCGAATAGTCGAAAAAATCAACTGGGACTAGCCCGGATGTACAACAGTCCACACAGCCAGCAGACGGAGCTGAGAGTGGAGTAACCAATAGCGATGTGCAGGCCATGTTCTCGTCCATACAAAATTCCCCCTCTAACATCAATGGTGAAATAGACTCTTTAACCTATAGAGTGGAACCGCATGTCTGAGCGCCTAGACAAGCACACGAAGCGGATTGATATGGCGGAGCGCCGCATCTTTGAAGCATATGGAACGGACACACGGAGGGGGGGGGGGCGGGAACGGACACACGGGTAGTGGGAGGGAGCCTCCCCTAGCCCCAGCAAACAAAGCACTCACCTGGACTTCGTTCCGGGGCCGAGGCGGGACCTGCTCTCCACTCCTCCTCCTCCCGATGACACGGCAGAGGCTCGGCCGGCTGGGCCAATCCCAGCACGGCCCTGGCTGTAGACGGACGGCTGAGGGGCATTGTAGAGCGGGAACGGGGGCCGGAGACACGGGGGGCGGGAACGGGCATTGTAGAGCGGGAAAGGGGGCCCGGAGACACGGGGGGCGGGAACGGGCATTGTAGAGCGGGAAAGGGGACACGGAGACACGGAGAGCGGGAGGGGGGCGGGAACGGGCATTGTAGAGGAAAGCACGGTCACCAGCGGGAGGGGGGCGGGAACGGGAGACGCTGCGAGCAGGAGAGGGGGTGGGAACAGCGGAAAATTAAAGGAAGCACTCACCTGGACTTCTTCCGGGTGCCTTCAATGCCGGACCTGATTCGCCCCCGTGTCTGGTCCGGCATTGACGGACAGGCCCCTCGTCCAATGGCTAGGCTCCATTTATGGAGCCAGCCAATGAATGACGAGGGCCGACCCAAACCCACACACAGTACTCATTAGGTTTTTGCCTGCGCAAAAAAGATGCGCAGAGCGCATCTTTTTGGCGAGGCAAAACCTAAAAAGGGAACTCAGGTCTGCTATTGCAGTGCCTGGGCGCAGTTTGTTAAAACTGCCATGTTGTTCTGACAAGTTCATTCACGTGCTTGACCTTACCTACCCTTCCCTTTCTGTGTACATCAGACACCCCTATGGTAGGTCCAGGGTACCCCCTGGACAGGGTGCAGTGTATGTGAAAGGTAGGACATGTACTAAGGTGTGTGTCATGTCCTGACAGTGAAATAATCTCAATTTTCGTTTTTCACTGTTGTAAGGCCATCTTGTCCATAGGATAGAATGGGAAGGCTGTATTATATGTTTTCCAGTCTATCTTCCCAAGGGCTTAAGATGGAAAGGTGACGTTTAGAATGCCTGAACTCACAATGTAATAACACATCTTTTTATGAAGGTCGTTTTTGCATTGTGTGTTCAGAAGCCACTCTTTTAGAAGTGGCTGAGTTTTGTGCTCTAACATTTCTGTGTGTCTCTGACTGGCTGTGGATTGACTGTCTGGATTTGAAAGCGATAGGATCTCGGCAATGTCTTGACCCAGGGGAGGAGTGGGACAGCAACAGGCTGACCTGCATCTGGAGTGTAGGGGGAGGAAAAGCCCTTAGAGTTGAAGAGGCCTGGGTTGCTGCTATAAAACAATTGGCTCATCTCCTGCCGAGTGATTGAGAATCCAAACCCCCACTAATCAAAGGAAGAGAGGTGTCATTGGCAGGGAGGCACCCAGAACTGGTTTGAACAGGGTCAGTGCCCCTTGAAGCACAAAGACTTCAAAGCCATTTAGGGGTATAACTATGAGAGCTGAAGCCCCTGTGCTTTGGAGAATGGCTTGATCAAGTGTGAACAAGACTGGAGCTACTTCATTGGTCAAGATGTCTTTTGCCAAGGAAGAAACAACTGAAGAGCCTGAAGTATAGGACTTAAGCATGGGCGAATTTAGCGGATCTCGCGTTCGCGAATTTTGCGGATTTGCGGATTCGCAATCCGCAAAATCCGCGAATTCCCGCGAATTTGCGGATTTTTTTTTTTTTTGTGTTCGCCCGTGTTTCTGCCAGTTCGCGAGGGTTTTTACAATTTCGCAATTTGCGAACTTACCTGTCGGGTCGCAAGTTTTGCGAACTTGTTGTTTCTACATGTCCAGCCTGTTTGGGACACTCTTCTTCATCACTGCCACTCTCTGTCACCACTGCCACTCTCTGACTACTCATGCCACCCTCTGGCCCACCCATGCCACCCTCTGTTTCATCACCACACCCTCTGGTTGTCCAGTGTACATTATTTTCGGCAAAGCAAAGCACACCTTCCCTGCCTCAAGTGACCTGAATTAATTTGGGGCTGATTAATGTGTCACAGAATATTTTTTTAGCTGGCACCTGCTTCCTTAGTGCGCCCTGATTAGTGATCTTTTGCACTTGCTAAGTGCTTTTATTGTTGCAAAATTAGTTACAACACCTGCCCTGCCCCAACTGACAATAATGAATTAGGGGCTAATTAATGTGTCACTGAAAGAATTTAAAGTTCCAGCCTGGCACCTGCTTGTCTGCTCCTTTAGCTGTAAATCAGGACCTTTGTGGCATACAGTTAAGGTCAGAGCAGGGTCACACAATAGTTGCAAGCAGGCAACCGAATTCTGGAGGGCCCCCTCAGGAAGCAATACAAAGAATCGTTACAAATCATGAGGTTGACCTTTTGCACCTGCTCATTGCTTTTGCTTTTGCTGAAATCGTTTTGCGGTTTTTTTCGCGCTATTCGCGGGGCGCGGCGTCGTGCGAAACCGACCGCGGAAGCCGCCAATTCGTGCGAATGAGCATTTTATTTTTTTGCGGCTTGTTGTTTCGCGAGTTTTTTTGCAGTATTCGCGAGCCGCTTGCAGCGCAACACGCGAATTTACCCCAAGGTCGAGTACGGGCGCGGCCATTTTGTTTGTGTGACGTATTTCCGTTTCCGCCCGCTATGTATAATCTCGCGCAGTAAGCGCATTGCGAGTAGAGGTTCGCACGAGATCGCGCGGGAAATCTAGAGGTTCGCACGAGATCGCGAGGAAAATCTCGCGCGAACTGACTTTCGCGCTCGGAAACGGGCGCCGGCCATCTTGTTTTTCATTCATTTCCTGTGTCTGGGCATGGTGTTTAATCCTCTTGATATCTTTCCCATCCTTTGCTTGTTTTCAGTTTTTTTTTTACGATTTTGCTTCTTATCTATCCCTCTCTTTTCCTAGCTGTATATTTTTGTCTTTTCTGCTATTTTTCTTTACTTTTAAACTACTTTTGTAAACTCTTTTCTTTTCTTCTTCCCTATCCTATTCTTTCTTAATTTTCTACTTCTTCCTACCTTACCTGCCCAGACCATGGTCAAGGCAGGCGCCGTGAAGCTGCCCAGGCACTTGAGGGCCGCAGCGGCGGCGGGGAGTAGTGCTGGACCCAGTGGCAGGACAGCAGGCGTGAGATCGAGGGGGGAGCAGGTGACGCGCCGGGAGATATTCAGCCCGGAGGAAGTGGGCGCGCTGGTCTACTTCGTCCAGCGCCGCCTGCCCAGGACCATCGCGGGAGGCGGCAGGATCGCGGCCGGCGGCTACAACATGCGGGAGCGCCGGAAGCGGTGGGAGAAGGTGTGCTGGGCCATATCCCACCTCTACGGGGTCCAGCGCACCTACAGCCAGGTCACCCATCGCTGGACGGACCTCCTGGACCGCGAGCGCGACCTGCTGGACCAGCTCGGCTTGGAGATCCCCGGGCTTGGTGAGTAGTAGTAGCCATTGGCATTTAATCACTCACTACTATGATGTTTTCTCCTGCTCTGTGTTGTTGTATTGCAAATATTTGTTTTTTACATGGAGCAAGCCAATAATGCCGCTGATGACGATTACATTGTAGTTAAATTATATTTCAAAATCTTCTGTGCATTTCAGGTGCACTGCTCTCCTTCTCAGTGGGGTTGCTACTATGCTTATTTGTTTTCTATTTCGTGGTCTCATTGGCCTGAGTAACTATTATGTATGAGTGTACTTAACAGAACTGCGTAATGCTAGACACTAGGGGGCAGATTACATTTACAAGCCCCTTGCGCCACGTTTACGTTGCCTTGCGTGACGCAACAGCGGCGTAAACGTGCCGCATCCCTGCAAGTCATTTACAGCATGACGCATCTAGGGAGATGCGTCACGTTATAAAGCCATGGGCCTGCACCACAATGGGTGCGTTCCTAGTACGCAGGGTGGGCGGTCCAGCGGCTGTGCGCCTCGCAAAATTGCCTGCGTGAAATCTACAAGATTTAACGCAGGCACTTCTGCGACGCTGCTACGTCAATTCAATTCCTTATGTCTGCTCGAAGCAGGCGAAAGGACTGACACAGCATGTAAAGTATTGGGTGGCCCTGAGCATTACTGGAGTTGCATTGCGTTGGCGACGTGACTCCAGCGATGCGCCGCTCTTACGTGACGAGATGCGTCACGCAAGTGCCTACCCTTGCGCCAGGGCGCGCCGCATTGTAAATGAGGCACATCTGCCGTGTCGCAAGGGTAGTTTTGCGTGACGCATTTGATCTGGCGCATCTCTGGAGATGCGCCAGAACGCGTAAGTAAGTATGCCCCTAAGGGGCAGAATTGCAATTACCGTCGCATCCCTGCAAAGTAGCAGGGATGCGCCATTAATTGTGCGGCCCGCTACCACCACCAAACATGGTGCGCCGTATTTGCAATGCGGCGCCCCATGGGCCCAAAACGTCACCGAAGCTTTACTGCTGGAGTTGCGTCGCAACGATGGCGCAGCTCCATCAATGCTCTGGGGTACCCTATCTCCCCAATGCTGGGTCAAGCCGTACGTCTGCTTCAAGCAGGTGCAGGGTTTGTGTGACGCATCATTGTCCTAAAGGTGACTGATTGATATTTTGTAGATTTCCCTCAGCCACTATTAGGATGTGTTCCAGCGCAGGAATGCCCTCCCTTGCGCCGGAACGCCCCCTGATGGCGCAGGGCTTTATAACGGGATGCATCTCCCAAATGCATCACGTTGTTATAATATTATACGCCGCACCATGGCGCCCTTTTTTGTTTAGCTGCTGCGTCACAAAAGTCACGCAAGAACGGCGCAAAAGAGCCGCAAGGGCTTAAATCTGCCCCTTCCTTTGTAACCCTGACAATAAGAAAAATAGTGGCGGTGGATTGATAGTTTGACTATTTAAATGACTGGTAATGTAGCAGGCAACTGTTAGTGTTGTCACTGATCTGACTGAAATCACAATGGAGTTTGTCTGTCACTTTGCGTCTTGCCTGCGGACTGCTGCCTGCCAGTCCTAGGTGAACGTTTCAGTACTTTGTTTAGTGAGTTACGTGACTTTCGAAGTCACAGGTCCGCAAATAAATAAAAAGTAACCATAATCAATATAATTTCGCGGAAATATTTTGTTATTGTTCTTTTGAAATGTTTGATTTGGTTGACATTGACAAGCAACAATCATCCATGTTTTCTGTTCTTTCTTTCATGTTGTACGTCAGCTCCCCCCAGGGGCGAGAGGAGGACACAGGAGCAGCAGGCGGCGGATGCTGTTCAACAGGGCCAGGATCGGGCAGGCGAGGGCTCCTCTGCTGGCCCCAGTAAGTTTTCATTTTAGACTAGTACCTATTTTTCCTAGCGTTCCTCATTTGAATTTTTTCAAAATTGTCTTTGCTCTTCTTGTAGACTGTATCTAAATTCTTATCCTGCCTCTACTATGACTCCCTGTGGTATTACTAGATTATTCTTATTAGTCTGTCTGTGTAGCTAACTAAGATTGCACGGTTGGCGAAACTCCCATGATTCTAGTCAGCAATAGCTCTATCAACTTAGTGCAGTCCTCTGGGATTGTCCATAATGTCTTTTGAAGTGTTCTATCTGGACTCATGCTTGCAAAAATTGCAAAACCTTTCGCTCAGTCACTCTAGTCTGGAGGACCAAAAAACACAGATTGTATTTAAATTTAAAAGCTTTATTAAAAGTAAACACATTTATTAAAATGAAGTCATAATAAAACTAAACGTTTAACTGATAATGGAAAAGTGGTTAGTGCTGACGATTAATTGAAGACATTTCTTGTGGTCGAGCCGAGCTCTCACCTGGTTTCAACTTGATCTTGTTGTTAGAAGTCCATCTTCTGTCTGTGTGGAGAAAAATGGTGCGTGTTAAAAAATCAGCCTTCATCAGTTGTGCCAAAAAGTGCAGCAAGACAACCTTCCCTGGAAAAAGGGACATTTTTTTTAACTTTAACGTAGACAGTCACAAATTACATTGTTTTCACATGTCTTCATTCCTAGACCAAATACTAGTGACTAGTGAGTGCTTTATTCTAAGATTCTTAAATGTACTTTGTAGGTGGAACATCTGGTGGCGGGGCCAGTGTGGTGGTGGTGCTCGACACGGAGGCGGAGGGCAATTCATCAGGGGAGGAGGCGGCGGCGGTGGCTGTGAGAGTTGAGACGGTGGTGGCGGCCAGAGGTAAGCTCTTATATATTCCTTACTTATTGAGATTGAAGACTAGCTGGGAAGGCAAGAATATGAGATGCATGGCTGGGTGAATGATGAAGCAATGATGGGTGGAAGGACAACAGCCTGGGTGGGTGACACAGAAACTGTATGTGTCCATATACCTGGATCATGCTACTATCTGACTCTTAGATAGCATATGTGTATCTAGAGCAGGGGTACTCATAGTACGGCCCGCGGGCCGGTGGTGGCCCGGCAAGCCTTCCTTGGCGGTGCGCAGACCTTGCAGACAATCACTGCTCCCCCGGCCCCCACAGAGCAGAGGCTTTTTTGTATTTCACCTGTTAGCGCCCCTGCATCTCCACTCTGACAATCACTGCTCCCCCGGCCCCCACAGAGCAGAGTGGAGATGCAAGGCCACAAAGAGGTGAAATAGAACAAAGCCTCTGCTCTGTGGGGCCGGGCAAGCAGTGATTGTCAGGGTGGAGAAGCAGGGGCGCTAAAACAAACAAAGCCTCAATAATATGTTAATGGTCTTTTAAAGACCTGTTAAGTACTTTGGTGTTGTTGTCTGTGTGTGCGCGTTGAGGAAGCGGTCTCAACCCGGGCTGAAGGCTGACACAGATAGACACACACACAGTGAGATGACAGAGGGAGAGGGAGGGCAGGAGGGAGAGAGAGATGGAGGGAGGGCAGGAGGGACAGCAGGAGGGAGAGAGATGTATGTAAATGCTGGGTCTGGTGGCTCAGTGGATGAGGGCATCTGCTGCAGGGACCTGTGTGCAACCTCATGGTCACAAGTTATCGTTTTGCTTTAGCCCCGCCCCCTCTGACTCCGCCCCCACCAGTGCGGCCCTCGGCCCCAAACTACACTGTAAATGTAGCCCCTGAGAGAAAGTTTGTGAGTACCCATGATCTAGAGAGAGTAGATGGTCAGTGGATGAACTAAGTGTAACTTTGAAGAGCATGTAACACTGCACCCGCACGTCCGTTCCAGTGTAGGAAAGGCAAGGAAAAGAACTTTTAATTTTGTCCAAATACTACCATAAATAGTAGCAGTAGTTTGTATTGCAAGCACTGCATAGATCCGGTTATTATGGTGGCCACTCCCTACCTCTCTTAATAAGTTTAGTAGTACTCAGTCATTCATGTGTGGATGTATCACTGCCTGTCACTCAATAAAAAGCAAAGCACCTAAAGTCATCCCATATATAAGCAAAAACATCCCATGTGAAGTGATAGATAATCAGATTATTTATCTTCTTCAATTTTCCATTTCTAGTACTCATTTCCACTGTAGGGTGAAAGTTAAATTAATTAAGCAGTAGCCCTTGAGTTGTAACAGAGTATTCTCAGTGCCACCCGTAATAGAAAAGTAAGAGATTCACCACCTGCATGTACTGGACGGGTACAGTAACGCAACGGCAACGCAAGTCTAGGTCACTCCTCATGGCGTGCGTCTCTTTTTCTCGGGTGCAAGTTTACCGCGCTGGCATTATGCCGGCTTGCAGAAAATAACGTACCAATTTTCCAAAACAAGAGACAAGAAGAAGAATAAGACTGGTGTACTTTCATAGTCGACTCCAATGGAAGTCCACAGTGCTCATAGAATTTGTTCCTTAAACTCCCACTAATGTTAGAGCAAGGATGAAGAAGTGTGAGGTTAGATAGATACTGGCCTCAATAGTTATGTAATGCGCTTGCAAGTTGCTAGTTGTACTGCAGCACACATTTCTGCTGAATGATTGAGTTAATCTTAAAGAGCATTGGTTACAGACTATGTCTTTCTTTCTTCATATAGGTTCTCCTTCCAAACGAACAAGGAGGAAGGAGCTGGCTAGAGCGGCCCGGCAACGGAGAATCGAGGCCACTGTTGCGGAATATCGGCGGCTGGTGGCCCTGGAGGACGAGGAAAGTGTGCGGTCGACAACAACGACAACGTCGTCTGCATCGGCCTCCGTGGCCCCACCGGCTGCCACCCAGCACAGTGGTCCACCGAGACTGAGCCGGGCTGCCAAAGGCAAACGCCACCGCCGAGCAGCAAGGCCAACAGCTGCTTCTCACAGGCCTTGCACCTGCAAGGCAGTGAAGGCACGCCTGCGCCGCACTACCCTGATGGTGTCCCGCCTTCAGCAGGAGCTCGCCTTGCTCCGCGAGGAGCATGATGCCCTGGCCCAAAAAGTTAACAGCATCCACCCATAGTGTCCCTTGCCCCTTTTTTAGAGACTTTTGGGGGGTGGGAATTGGGAGTTGGGTTTTTGGGGACTTTTGAAGGACAATCGTTGGGGTTAGGGAGGGTCTTGCGGGAGATTATTTTGTTAGGGATATAAATATACTTTTTCAAACTTTATCTGAGCATACCTGTTTTTTACTGCTTGCCTGGTGGGTGGGGGTTTAACGTTGACTGTTTTCCTGAAAGTTTAGTTCCATTTTCTTCCTTTAAGTGTAAATGCCCAAATG
Source organism: Lissotriton vulgaris (assembly GCF_964263255.1). Lineage (NCBI taxonomy): Eukaryota > Metazoa > Chordata > Amphibia > Caudata > Salamandridae > Lissotriton > Lissotriton vulgaris. Next base: position 1,108,618,721 of record NC_141696.1, read on the forward strand.
TTTTCAACACTAAGTGCCTCTCACAGACTAAGTGAAGTGAATCCAAGAGTCCTAGGACTTTAGTAGTACTACCTTCAGTCTCTCGTCTCTCGTACTAATACTCCATTATACCCCCAAACCACCAAACGCTTATCTTACCTGTAATTTGTGTTTGAAAGTAGGGCTAGGCCCAGGGCTGGCTCCACGGGAAACACCGAATAACGTTGGCAATCTTGGTCGGATAAAATTTCCTCATAGCGGTGGTACTAGTGGTGTGACACAGTGGCAGTTGCATGCCTATGAAAAAAAAGAAAATGAAATCTGGTTTGTCCTCCTGAGCAATTCAACGGTACAACTGAGAATATAGCAGGTGACAGAAGTACAGTAGAGCAGTGCCACATTGTAGCCTAACAAATGGTAAAGTATAACTACTAATTCGGTTGAAGTTCTTTCACATTAGCAATGGTTCTTTGTCAAGCAGAGTAAGAATATATCATCGACAACTGTGGAAAGAAAGAATGCGACAGTACAGGGCCTGTGTGGAATTATTGATAACTATATTCAACATAAGGTCTCTGTAGCCAGATACCCGAGAGCCTTGCTGGTCACTATAAATCCATTCACAACAACACTCAATGGGGTTGGTCTGGAAGGTGTCACGTTTACTCCCCGTGATCCAGTCGATGCAAATATGGTTCCACCTCCAAATGTCACCAACACCCAGAAGTGTAAACACAGGGTGTTCGAGGCATTAGGCGAGGGAGAAAAATAACAAACTAAAATAAAAAATGTGGGATGGGTAAAGGTAGGGTCAGCAGGGAAAGGATACCTGTAAGAGAAGACAAGACAGGCATCAGTGAAGTGATGTCCTAACATACAAGGGTACTCTCATATAGTCTCACTAAATAGTCTGCAAGTCTCCCGCCTACTCATGGGAAATGTAGTTTCATAGTACGGTAGGCGCTTAGGGGCTGCGTAACCTGACAGAAGGTATAGTAGATAGAAAAGGAGAAATTGCTTTTTTTCTAGGTGTCCCCTCACTCACCAGGGTTGCCCCTTGGTGACATGCTTCATCATTGGGGCCATCCCAGTCCTCTACGGCCTGGGGCGTGCTGCGACTTGCGAATTACGTAGGAGCACTTACAAATGACTATGTGTGGTGCAGATAGTGGAGTGGACTAAGTGATGTGTTAAGGGATCAATGTAGAAGCCGAGAGAGAGCAAAGAAATGCAGTCACAGTCAGAGAAAAAGGCAAGGGATACTGTATCTATGTGGTTGTAGTGGTCCTGTTGGAAGTGGTAAGTAAGTTGCCCGCAGAAAAAAAATCCTCCTATTAGCGGCACTCCTCCATTGCAGCCGACGCTTCGTCCACCGATGTTGGTCACCAGAAGACACCCTGTCCACTGCCTGCCTGATGCTGAATTGTGGCTCGCTACTGTGAAGCCTGACTCCATCCTTTTTTCCCCATTGCAGAGACTGAAACCCGGCCTGTAATTATTCAACGAAAAACAGGAAGTGATATAATATTACAACACCACTGATAAATAAATATAAGGTATGTAGGCTGTGGAGTGCAAAAAGTCACAATTTGTTTTTCCTAGTAGACAGACAGTACAATGTTTTTGAAAGTGCGTACTCTGAGTCACCTTTTGAAGGATAAATAAGTATGGGCAAATTAATGTAGCGGATCTTGCCCCTCAAGCTAGGTGTACTGTAAACTGTGTTTTAGAACAAAAATAGATCTTCCTAGCAGTGCTCCCACCCAAAAAACGAGGCCTAGCAGAAAACTGGAGACAAAACTTACTTTGAAAGTAAAAGTAGGCCGAAGTACCCTAATTACCCATTACCCCCCGTGGATTGCATTCAAACCACTTGCAAGCAACCAAGCAAAAGTAGCCATAGCCAGCATCGCTCCAAGACTCGAAATCCCCCCCACTCAAACACATGCAATAGAAATACTGCTAACCCTAACGAACCCTAAGTTAAGAATAGTGGCAAAGGCTTTCTTTAACTATGCCAAATCCCCCCTTTCCCACCATGGATTTTCTTCAAATGACTTGCAACCAAAATTACACATTCTCACGAGTGCTCTAAGACCCCAGAACTCAGTTTGAAAAATCTAGAACACCCCGATACACATGCAATCCTGCTGCTAGGGCTAACCCTAACGAACCCTAAGTTACAAAAAGTGCCAAAACTAAAGGCTTTTCCGCGCGGATTTTGTCCCAACCACTTCTACCCGGTATTAGACCTTCCCAGGAATGCCCCAAGACCCGGCAACCCACCCGCCAAGAAGCATAACACCCCCAAACAGGCCAAAAGCAAAATCTCATACTTGCAATATTTCTGGGCCTTCGGTCCAAACGCGCTGCGTAGCTAGGCCATAAGTCGGGGTTGGCACGACGGATTTCCTGAAAAGCAAATGCAATCAAGATTAGAGTGTCCCAGCAGTGCTCCCAGACCACGAAACTCACCCAGAAACACCAGGAAGCCCCCCAAACAGGCCCCCGAAAACGCTACATAGAGCAAAATGTCAGAAATAGCCCAAAAAAAAATCGGCCTGGATTTAGTCCCAACCACTTCTACCCGGTATTAGACCTTCCCAGGAATGCCCCAAGACCCGGCAACCCACCCGCCAAGAAGTATAACACCCCCAAACAGGCCAAAAGCAAACTCTCATACTTGCAATATTTCTGGGCCTTCGGTCCAAACGCGCTGCGTAGCTGGGCCATAAGTCGGGGTTGGCACGACGGATTTCCTGAAAAGCAAATGCAATCAAGATTAGAGTGTCCCAGCAATGCTCCCAGACCACGAAACTCACCCACAAACAGACGGAACCCCCCCTAAGAGCACCTCAAAGGCAAGCAAGTCATCAAAAACACAAAAAATTTTCCGCCTGGGATTTGGTCCAAAACACTTTTATCCGGTATTAGAGCTTCCCAGCAATGGCCCCAGAGCCGTCAACCCAGGAGAAAACGAGTAGAAGACCCCCAAACAGCCAAAGAGCAAAAGTACAAAAATGGGGACTTAGTCAATTTTTCACAAATTTCCCAAATCACTCCGCGCGCGCTCTGCAGCTAGGCCCTAAGTCCCCTCTGCCACCATGGATTTGCTTCAAACCTCTTGCAAAGTAAAGTAGATATAGCCAGCAGTGCTCCCAGACCACGAAACTCACCCAGAAACACCAGGAAGCCCCCCAAACAGGCCCCCGAAAACGCTACATAGAGCAAAATGTCAGAAATAGCCCAAAAAAAAATCGGCCTGGATTTAGTCCCAACCACTTCTACCCGGTATTAGACCTTCCCAGGAATGCCCCAAGACCCGGCAACCCACCCGCCAAGAAGTATAACACCCCCAAACAGGCCAAAAGCAAACTCTCATACTTGCAATATTTCTGGGCCTTCGGTCCAAACGCGCTGCGTAGCTAGGCCATAAGTCGGGGTTGGCACGACGGATTTCCTGAAAAGCAAATGCAATCAAGATTAGAGTGTCCCAGCAGTGCTCCCAGACCACGAAACTCACCCGCAAACACCAGGAAGCCCCCCAAACAGGCCCCCGAAAACGCTACATAGAGCAAAATGTCTGAAATAGCCCAAAAAAAATCGGCCTGGATTTTGTCCCAACCACTTCTACCCGGTATTAGACCTTCCCAGGAATGCCCCAAGACCCGGCAACCCACCCGCCAAGAAGCATAACACCCCCAAACAGGACAAAAGCAAAATCTCATACTTGCAATATTTCTGGGCCTTCGGTCCAAACGCGCTGCGTAGCTAGGCCATAAGTCGGGGTTGGCACGACGGATTTCCTGAAAAGCAAATGCAATCAAGATTAGAGTGTCCCAGCAGTGCTCCCAGACCACGAAACTCACCCAGAAACACCAGGAAGCCCCCCAAACAGGCCCCCGAAAACGCTACATAGAGCAAAATGTCAGAAATAGCCCAAAAAAAAATCGGCCTGGATTTAGTCCCAACCACTTCTACCCGGTATTAGACCTTCCCAGGAATGCCCCAAGACCCGGCAACCCACCCGCCAAGAAGTATAACACCCCCAAACAGGCCAAAAGCAAACTCTCATACTTGCAATATTTCTGGGCCTTCGGTCCAAACGCGCTGCGTAGCTAGGCCATAAGTCGGGGTTGGCACGACGGATTTCCTGAAAAGCAAATGCAATCAAGATTAGAGTGTCCCAGCAGTGCTCCCAGACCACGAAACTCACCCGCAAACACCAGGAAGCCCCCCAAACAGGCCCCCGAAAACGCTACATAGAGCAAAATGTCTGAAATAGCCCAAAAAAAATCGGCCTGGATTTTGTCCCAACCACTTCTACCCGGTATTAGACCTTCCCAGGAATGCCCCAAGACCCGGCAACCCACCCGCCAAGAAGCATAACACCCCCAAACAGGACAAAAGCAAAATCTCATACTTGCAATATTTCTGGGCCTTCGGTCCAAACGCGCTGCGTAGCTAGGCCATAAGTCGGGGTTGGCACGACGGATTTCCTGAAAAGCAAATGCAATCAAGATTAGAGTGTCCCAGCAATGCTCTCAGACCACGAAACTCACCCACAAACAGACGGAACCCCCCCTAAGAGCACCTCAAAGGCAAGCAAGTCATCAAAAACACAAAAAAATTTCCGCCTCGGATTTGGCACAAACCACTTTTAGTGCTTCCCAGCAATGGCCCCAGACCCGTCAACTCACCTGCAAAGAGGTAGAACAACACCCCCACAAGTGCTGAGTCTTTCTTCATTGGGCGTAAACCAGCCCTCTGCTTTGATGGAAATAGGAGTCTGGAGGAGGAGGATAGAGGAGCATGTTCTTCTGAACTTGTGAACCTGAGGAATGCAGACTGCGGCACCTTCAAATAAATTAGCAAACAAGTGAAGACAGTTCTGCTGATGGGCTTGTCTTTGTGATTATCTGATTAAAGTTTGAATTATATTAACTGTGCACAACAAAGAAAGACAGACACACAGGAATAAAAGTGAATAAGGATGAAAAAGAAAGTTATTGATTCGTTGTCTCATTTTCAGGGCTCGAAGTCGGAATCACGGTCCAGGAATAAGAATAAGGCTTCGTCATCATACTCTGCGAATTCAGCCCGGGTGAGGTCAGTGCCACCTGACAGAGTAGAAATTCCCTCATCTATGGTGCTGGCCACCTCCTCTTCATCCGGCACGCTCTCTCGTACTCTTATATCTGGTGGTATGAGGTGCTGATTCATCTTGATCATTGTTAACCTCTCCACATTTTTGGGCGAGAGGCGGCTCCGTTTGGGAGTTACAATCCCACCAGCCGCACTGAAAACCCGTTCAGAAGACACACTTGCGAGTGGGCAAGACAAGTAGTTTAAAGCCAGGTTGGTGAGCTGTGGCCACAATTCTTTTTTCCCATGCCAATACGCCAATGGGTCAGAATTAACATAGACCTCTGTGGAGTCATTCAGATAGTCCTTCACCATCGACTCAAGGTCCTCCTCCAAGGTTCCTCCACTTTGCGTAGCTCTTGCTGTGCCTCTGACCTTTTGAGAACCAAACCCACGCAGAGCTAGCCAATCCTCTTCAGCCTCCAATGTTTCTGCTGTCTTTCGTGCAGATGATGCGGTTGCCGGTGTCTTTAACGGCTGAGAGGTCACTTGTGCCACAGCCACAGGTGCAGAAGTGGATTGTTTTGACTGGGGATGGCCTGCTGATGTACTGCCATTTCCTTCAATTTCCAGCCGTTCTGTTTCAAACTTCTTGGCTGACAAGGCTAGCCAACGTTTGTACTTTGTAACATCTTCATCAGCAAAAGGAAAGAATGCTCTGCCTGCCAGCGCCTTTTTGTAGCGTGGATCCAGAATAGTAGCACAAATGTAATGCTGTTCTGAGTGGATCTTTTGAAGACGTTCATCACCTTGTAGGAGCTCTAATAATTTCTCAGCCAGAAGCAAAGAGTCTTTCTTTTTGTCATCTTTTCGAAACACAGAACACACCTCCTTCAGTTGGTCCTCCAGCATGTACAACAATGGGATAGCTTTTCCCAAATTAGAGTCCTCCTTGCTGACTGCACGTGTGAAGACCTCAAAAGGACGAAGCATGCGTGTTAGGCTTTCAACTATGTTCCATTGCGGCCCACCCATCCTCAGCTCCTCTATACCCTCTTTCAAGAAATATTGATCGAGTTGCGTATACTGCTCATACAGACGCTCAAGCATGTAGAAGGTTGAGTTCCAACGTGTTACCACCTCCTGGATGAGTGCTTTCACTGGCATTTGACTTTGATATAGCATGCTCCTCAGCTGCTTGCGGGCCTTAAAAGAATGCCTGAAATGCTTGCATATTTTTCGGCAGTTCTCCAATACACTGTACGCTGCACTGCGTTTATTACCCAAGAATTTTTGGACAACCAGGTTTATACAGTGCGCCAAACACGGCACTCTGAAATAGTAACCGTCCCTCATGGCCTTAACTATATTGGAGCCATTGTCTGTGGAAACATAACCAACCTTGCGTTTTAGTGGGGACAGACAGTTAAGGACCTTTGTGTTAAAGACATCCAAAATGTTTTCTGCTGTGTGACGTTTCTCCAAACCAAACATGGCTAGTGTTGCATGTTTCCGAGCACCTTTAAAAACAATGTTAGTGTCAACACCTGAGTTTAGCTTTGCTTTAGCCCCTGAAAAAGAGACCCAGTGTGCAGTGATGCACATGTAATCAGCGCCTGCGCCACTGGTCCACATGTCTGTTGTCAGATGTATAGTGTGAACAGCACTCTTCTGCAAAGCTGCCCCAATCACCTTCAGAACATCTTCATGTAGTGCTGGAACCGCAACTCGGGCAAAATAGAACCGGCTAGGAACCTTCCATTTAGGGCAGAGCGCTGTCACTAATTCTAGAAAACCAACCCCTTCTACAAAAGAAAAAGGGAGAAGGTCCAGAGCTAGCATTTTAGCCAGCTTAGTGTTATACAGACGGGTCATTGGGTGGTTGCGTTCATATTGCGCTTCTGTAAACAACATCTTTTTAATGTTGCCCTGGACCAATGATTTACGGGATGATGATGATCTCTTCGACCCAGTTACGCTCGCTGATGAACTTTTCCGCATTGATGTCTCACTCTCTCCCACACTCTTAGTGTGGCTCCCATGGGGTGTGCTGCTGACATGGGAACTGGGTGTAAGTGAAGTGTTTGAATCGTCTTCTACCTCGTCATCAGCAGATGACAAATCAACGTTTTCATTACGTGCAATTCCGGCTTTCTTGACCGCCTCTAGGTGCGGAAACCATTCGACAGGGTGCCTTCTCTCAAGATGACCTCTCTGGCCTCCGGTACCATAGTTAGAACCAAGCTTACCACGACTAAATCGAAGCTTACAAAGGCTACAAATGGCTACGTTTTCCTTTTTTGGGCAAACACTAAAGAAGTCCCAAACTGGAGACTTGAAATGTCTTCGGGGGCCGGAGGAGGCGGCGATACTGGTGGTGGTGGTCCTGCTGCTAATGACAGATGAAGTGGAGGATGTGGATTGCCGAACTTCAGTACGTTTTGCACTTTCACCACCACGAATTGAGGTCGAGGACGAGGTGGGTACCTTCTTGCGAAGAAATATGGAAGCGGTAGGTTTTGGTGTACTACTTAACTCCAAATCTAATGATTCCATTTCCATTGCCTCCTCGCCGACATCGTCATCACGCTCAGCAGCTTCTCGGGATAGGGTCAAAATGTCTCTTTGCTGCATGCCCGGTGGGGCTGCAGTGACCTTTGTGATGACTGGCTCGTCGTCATCGTGAGAGGCTTCATCACCAGCAGTATCTGTCACTTCTTGTTGAGCCTCATCACACTCCATAGGTTTGAGTTTTTGGACGACCTTCCTTTTACGCTTAGGTAACGGTGTCAGATCATGGTGTGCCTCTGCCTCACTGTCAGACCGCAGTTGTGGTTCCCAAGACAGATCACTTGCACCAGAACGAGGTGGGCTTGAAGAAGATGTAGACACCCCCCTTGATCTTTTCCTTGCTAGGGATGTGGAAGACAATGAATGATCATCAGGAGGAGTGGCTTCCAATGATACCTCAGCTTCATTGTCGATTTCCAAATGTGCCCCTACTTCGGGAGGAACAACTATTGTGGGCACTTGTGAACGTCCATGCACCTTTGCTTGCGCATCTCCTTTTGCTGCCTCTCCTTCCACATGTACTTGGGCGTGTACTTGCACATGGTGTTGTTGTTGCGGCTGTGGTTGTTCAACACTTGTCAGATGAGTTACAACAACCTGTGTTGATTCAGGGACATTGCTGCTACTTTCTTGCGATGAGCCAACATCACTGGTCGATGGTGATTGGAGAAGTACACTGACTGCCTCTGAAGCACTCAAGGGCTTTGACTTAAGTTGGCGTGGTGGTGGAGGCACTGAACCCAATGGAGCAGGGGTGCTGCTCTCAGGTTGGTCCCCAGCAGATCCTGCTGCTGCAGGCGTACTTTTTTTTTTGCTCCCAAAAAAAGTGGCGGGTGGCACACCAGCCTCCTTGGTAACTTGCTTCTTCTGCTCCTTACTAGCAACTTTCTTGCTAGAGGAGCTACGGAGAACTTTCTTTGGGGCCATCTTCTTCAGAGCAGGTCAGACAGCAGGCCGCAGTTGCACGAATTGTAGAGTTGTCTGAGGCCAGACGTGACGTCGCGTGACGTTATGCTGCACACACACACCGCTGCAGGACTTCTTCCTGGCACTGGTGGTTCTCTTGAGTCTTGTGCACCTAAAAAAAATGGAAGACAGAGGAACATCAGTTCAGTTATAGAGCACAAAAAAATCGAAAAACACTGCAAAATCAGCACAATCCCAATCCATCCATGCCCTCCATAATGTTTAAATTCAAGACAACCCACAGAAAGACTAGGCCCATGCAAGACTCACTACCCCTGGCATAAATAAAGGTTGAAAAGTAGGCAAAATGGTTGGAGGCCTAACAACAAAGCCTGCATTCAAAATGGCCACTTGCCTGCCAGCACATGGCCAGTGCCTGTAGCTGCACTCAAAATGGCCACCAGCCACATGGCATGTCCCTCCCCATGAACACCCCCAAAAATCGAAAAACACTGCAAAATCAGCACAATCCCATTCCATCCATGGCCTCCATGATGTTTAAATTCAAGACAGCCCACAGAAAGACTAGGCCCATGCTAGACTCAAATACCCCTGGTGAAAAGGCCACAAGTACAGGCCCAAAAATCGAAAAACACTGCAAAATCAGCACAATCCCATTCCATCCATGGCCTCTCCATGATGTTTAAATTCAAGACAGCCCACAGAAAGACTAGGCCCATGCTAGACTCAAATACCCCTGGTGAAAAGGCCACAAGTACAGGCCCAAAAATCGAAAAACACTGCAAAATCAGCACAATCCCATTCCATCCATGGCCTCTCCATGATGTTTAAATTCAAGACAGCCCACAGAAAGACTAGGCCCATGCTAGACTCAAATACCCCTGGTGAAAAGGCCACAAGTACAGGCCCAAAAATCGAAAAACACTGCAAAATCATCACAATCCCATTCAATCCATGGCCTCCATGATGTTTAAATTCAAGACAACCCACAGAAATACTAGGCCCATGCAAGACTCACTACCCCTGGCATAAATAAAGGTTGAAAAGTAGGCAAAATGGTTGGAGGCCTAACAACAAAGCCTGCATTCAAAATGGCCACTTGCCTGCCAGCACATGGCCAGTGCCTGTAGCTGCACTCAAAATGGCCACCAGCCACATGGCATGTCCCTCCCCATGAACACCCCCAAAAATCGAAAAACACTGCAAAATCAGCACAATCCCATTCCATCCATGGCCTCCATGATGTTTAAATTCAAGACAGCCCACAGAAAGACTAGGCCCATGCTAGACTCAAATACCCCTGGTGAAAAGGCCACAAGTACAGGCCCAAAAATCGAAAAACACTGCAAAATCAGCACAATCCCATTCCATCCATGGCCTCTCCATGATGTTTAAATTCAAGACAGCCCACAGAAAGACTAGGCCCATGCTAGACTCAAATACCCCTGGTGAAAAGGCCACAAGTACAGGCCCAAAAATCGAAAAACACTGCAAAATCAGCACAATCCCATTCCATCCATGGCCTCCATGATGTTTAAATTCAAGACAACCCACAGAAATACTAGGCCCATGCAAGACTCACTACCCCTGGCATAAATAAAGGTTGAAAAGTAGGCAAAATGGTTGGAGGCCTAACAACAAAGCCTGCATTCAAAATGGCCACTTGCCTGCCAGCACATGGCCAGTGCCTGTAGCTGCACTCAAAATGGCCACCAGCCACATGGCATGTCCCTCCCCATGAACACCCCCAAAAATCGAAAAACACTGCAAAATCAGCACAATCCCATTCCATCCATGGCCTCCATGATGTTTAAATTCAAGACAGCCCACAGAAAGACTAGGCCCATGCTAGACTCAAATACCCCTGGTGAAAAGGCCACAAGTACAGGCCCAAAAATCGAAAAACACTGCAAAATCAGCACAATCCCATTCCATCCATGGCCTCCATGATGTTTAAATTCAAGACAGCCCACAGAAAGACTAGGCCCATGCTAGACTCAAATACCCCTGGTGAAAAGGCCACAAGTACAGGCCCAAAAATCGAAAAACACTGCAAAATCAGCACAATCCCATTCCATCCATGGCCTCTCCATGATGTTTAAATTCAAGACAGCCCACAGAAAGACTAGGCCCATGCTAGACTCAAATACCCCTGGTGAAAAGGCCACAAGTACAGGCCCAAAAATCGAAAAACACTGCAAAATCAGCACAATCCCATTCCATCCGTGGCCTCTCCATGATGTTTAAATTCAAGACAGCCCACAGAAAGACTAGGCCCATGCTAGACTCAAATACCCCTGGTGAAAAGGCCACAAGTACAGGCCCAAAAATCGAAAAACACTGCAAAATCATCACAATCCCATTCAATCCATGGCCTCCATGATGTTTAAATTCAAGACAACCCACAGAAATACTAGGCCCATGCAAGACTCACTACCCCTGGCATAAATAAAGGTTGAAAAGTAGGCAAAATGGTTGGAGGCCTAACAACAAAGCCTGCATTCAAAATGGCCACTTGCCTGCCAGCACATGGCCAGTGCCTGTAGCTGCACTCAAAATGGCCACCAGCCACATGGCATGTCCCTCCCCATGAACACCCCCAAAAATCGAAAAACACTGCAAAATCAGCACAATCCCATTCCATCCATGGCCTCCATGATGTTTAAATTCAAGACAGCCCACAGAAAGACTAGGCCCATGCACCACTCACTACCCCTGGTCAAGGCCCCAACAACAGGTCAAAAATCGAAAAACACAAAATTTTACAAAAAAAAAAAATCGAAAAACACAGAAAAATCAGCACAATCCCAATTCATCTATGGCCTCCATGATGTTTAAGTTCAAGACAACCCACAGAAAGAATCAGTCCACCCACCACTGAGTACCCCTGGGAAAAGGCCCCAAAACAGCCCAAAAATCGAAAATCCCAAAATTTTAGTTGCAGCAACTGTAATGCCCCAAACAAACTTACTTGTAAAATTTCTAATCCAACAGTGATCCAAAGAAAGTCAAAAAGGCCTCAAATCCAAAGATCCAGCAGCATCCACAAAAGGTAATCCTTCCAGGCCCACATCCGAATGAAAAGTGACCAGGAGATGGACAAAGCACTGGGAGGAGCCTGCTGAACAGGAACAGGAAGTTGAAGACTATGGGGCACTTCCTTCCTCCCACCCCCCTGCCCCCCTCCCCAAAATGGACTCCTCGCTAAAAAAGTGCAGGCAAATGTCAAACTAAGGAGTTATTCACATAAAAATCATCATTTCTAGAAGGTTTATGCTGCTTGCTGGTGGATTTCTTGTGCAGAATTGCAAATTTATATTTTCGCGCGCCGCATCTCAAATCTCGCAATTGCGAAGTACCGCGAGACGTGATCTCGTCGTACTCGCGTTGACAAACTATCGCTGGCAAGCCGCGATGACGTAATCGCGCTCGCCAATTCCCGCGGGATCACACAGCAAGATCCAAAATGGCGCAGCACTCGCAAACTATCGAAAAAAACAACTCGGCAAACGATGATAAACGCCGCGCGCCGCAAAAATTGTATCACCAACGCCGCGCGCCGCCAAAAAAATCCGCTGCGTGCGAATTTGCGGATTTTGCGGGAAATCCGCAAATCTCGCGGATTGCGGATTTCCCGAAAATCCGCAAAATCCGCGAGCGGAACGGATTTTCCGCCCACGCTTAATAGGACTGACCCTTGCTGTGTGATCTGGGGCTGACCTGCAGTTTGCTGTTTCAACCAAGGAAAGGCTAAAGGGACTTTGCTGTGTGCTGTGTCCTGAAATAAGTATCCCCAAGGGCCTGAGGTGAGCTGGCTCCTTGTTTGGAAACGCAGGAACATAAAAGTTTCCAGGAGAGCCTCAGCGGCTCTGTGGGAGCGTGCCTGTTGCAGTCTGAGACCCTCGTACAAACTGCCTGTGGTCGTGGGCCCCGGGTGTCCAAGTGAGTCTCAGTGACGCTGTGTGCGTGTGCTTTGTGCAGCACTGAGGCCTTCAGGAGGATCGGCCTGTGATCGGGGCACCAGGAATCCAAGCAAGGATCAGCGCCGCTGTGTGCGTTTGCTTTGTGCAACCTGAACCTGGTTGTGAGGATTGTCGAGTGATCGTGTGCACCGGAATCCAAGTGTGTCTTATCGATGCTGTGAGTGGTGCGTTGTGCGCTGTGAGATCTTCGTGAGGATTTGCCTTGTTATCATGTGCACCGGAATTCAAGTGAGTCTCATCGTTGCTGTGTGCGGGTGCGATGTGCACCGGGAGACTTTCATGAGGATTCGCTATGTTATCATGTGCACCAGTGTAAAGGGAGTCTCAGCAACGCTGTGCGTGTGATCTTCGTGCAGCCTGGGACCTGTGTGTGGACTGCCCAGTGATCATGCATCCGGAGTAAAGGAAGACTCTGTGACGTTGTGTGCGTGTGCTTTGTGGCAGCCTGAGATCCTCGTAAGTGAAGCGGCACGGACCGGCAGCCCCGGGAGAGCTGTGTTGTCGACCCGAGCAGCCGTTGCTATTTCAAAAAGCTGCTTGGAGGCCCAGCTGCTAGACGAGGAGAGGAGAGTGGGTTTGTGCCCCCAGCTAACGTGTGTCGACCTCTGGGGTGGGGTGGGGCGCAGGCTCAGAAGGAGACACTCTCGGCCTCTCCATTGTGTTGGCAGCACAAGCCTCTGCTTCGGCTAATGCCGCGGCCCATATTGCCAAAGGGAGTGTCGGTACAGGGGCTGGAGTGTGAAGCTGCAATTTGGATTTACATCGTACTGTGTTGGGGCAACTGTGAGGCTGACTGAAGGTCAAAAGAGGAGGTGGAGAGACCGCCTAGGGCCCGGTGATCTAGGCCTGAGTATACTATGTAGCATTCCATTTCTGAGAGCAGAGCACCTGACTGACGTATTACACATTGTAACATTTCTGTATAACGAACTACTTGATTGTCGTATGACGCATTGCCTTGTTCCTGCATTACAAACTACCTAATTAGCATATTGCGCATTGCATTATTCCTGCATGACAAATTACCTGATTAGTGTGTACGCATTGCCTTATTATTGCAGAACGTCATATCTGGTGGTTGGATTACGTATTGCATTATTTTACCTTGTAAAATGCCTGATTGTTGTGTTACGCATTGCATTCTATTCATTGCAGAGCGTCTGATTGCTATGTTACGCATTACAGTATTTTTACATTGCAAAAGTACCTGATTCTAGCATTACGAACTGCATGACATAAGGTTATGAGTACAGGAGAATGTTTAGAAGTGTTCATTGACATCACCAGAACTTACAAGGGCTAGCTGGCCTAACAACTGTCCATGAGAAATATTACACAACCTCATATGTTGGTTTTATATTGTGTGGTCTTATCGTATATCTTTTTACATAAAGTTTATACTTGTTTTAAAAAAAACCTTGTGGAGTCTATTTGTGATGTCATCATTGGGTTATTGTGAGCGTGGTTGCGAATACTTTACACATTTGCCTTGAAGATAACCCTGGCTGCTTATTTTGATGTGTTGTGTCTACCGAGGGGGTGAGCTGGGTTATCTAAGGAGGTGACTTTTCTTTACGTGACGTTGGAACGCGGGTCCCTACTTGGCCTAAGATACCTACCTCACCCAACCAGGGATCCCGGGTCTAACAGCTGCCTATTGTAATAACCAGGTTTTAAGCTAATGTAAAAGTAAATAAAATGAAACATACTTCTAACCAGATGTGTCTCTGAAGAGATAGGTGCTATTTTAAGGCAGATGTGCTCAATGTGCAGAGGTTTTGAGCATTCACTAAAATTGAAGAGCGCTAATGGGTGAAGTGTGCAGACACTTTGCCCCACGATGTATGCTGTGGTGGGTGGAGGCAAAATGTGATTGACAAATGAATAAAGCCCGCTGACCCCTCTATGTATGTATATTATGTATGAGGTTTTGGGGGGAATAATAGTCTAGTTTCAAAGGCCAGATCTAAAAAAGTACGAGAAAAGGTTTTCTCAAAATGCACTCAATATAAAGAAAAACAGGAAGAGTGTGTGTTAATATAAAGAGAGAAAATATTACTCCTAAAGCTAGGCTCAAGCCTGTCTGTGCAATGAGACGGATCTTAGAAAAATGAATGGTGTTCCAAATATATTGGAGAAAGCCAAATAATTGATGTAATAAGTAGCATCATGAAAAAAGAGTGCACAGTTGTACAGTACAATTTATCAGGCAGGTTATCACAAGCAACCTTACTGAAACACTGCATTGCAGCAATTATAGAGCACTTCATAACCCTGAAGGGTTTGTGAAGTGCATCCATTTGCATCCATCTCCTGGATTCCCACATCTGATTTCAGGGTGGAACACCAAAGTGCCGATCACACACCATTTTTTACTGTTTCATTCATGTGCACTGTGACAAGTTAGGCCAATGCTTGGTGTGATGACGTATAGCACCATAATATGGAAGCAGGTTTCTGGAGATCGCAATAAGTAACAAGAATGTTTGTGCATATGTGTTGTGTGGCATTTTGATGTGGTGCTGATGTTGTTTTTGAACTGCAGTGTTTGTGCTGCATTATTGTAATGTGACTTTGTGTTGTGGAATGTGGTGGTGTATTGTATTTTGATGTGTTGTGTCTTGATATGTTTTAACCTGTTTTTATGTTGCAATATGTTATGTTCTGTTGCTTAATGTAGATATATCAACAAATGTTGCTTCAATTAGAGCAAAAAGCAGCTTATGCCTTTAAAGGTCCTGTAACAAGCAACCATTTACCACTGTCTAAAGGGGGTAAAGTAACAGTGCCCCAGCTCGTCAACTATTTAAGATAACATTCAGCAAAAACTGTGGCAGACTGTGCCTTAACTTAGCACCCCCAGTTCTCACTTCATCTGATATGAACTCTGTGTCAGTTTTAGACAATCTATATTGGAGTTGTAGGCGAAGTGAGTACTTTTAATCTGAAAGCACTGTCAGGCACTCAGTACCTGCACGTTTTCTAAATTTGAAAGAGAAAATAGCTGCACTTTTCAACAGGGAGCTACGTTTGTAACTGGAGAATCGCATTAGTTCTTAGTAGCAAACAGGTACTCTGTGGAAGTGAGTACTTGCTCTTCTGACTCTATTTCAAGTACTGGGTGTGGTGCGTGAGGTTCGGAGGCATGCTTTAAACATGATACGGCAACTGAGATGCACTTAACCATGAAGAGTTCAGGAGTAGTATGAGAAAAGGTGCTTTGTGCATGCGGATATCTACCCATTGATATTGTTAATTATGAGATAGCAGTAATACAAATGTGAAGGACCAGGTTGTTAGTACTCTCCAGCATCCCAAGTGGGTGTTCATAACTTGTTCTTGCCGACGAGATTTCCATATCATAGCAGCTCCAACCAAGTAGGAGTTTGCCAGGTATTATATCTGTTTAAAAAAGGGTCTATGCTTTAGTTTGACCTCATTTTTCCTTTGCCCCTTTCTTCCTGTTTTGTTTCCACCCTACTCCTTCCTCACGTTACGTGTGACAGCTACTGTGGAGCTTCTCTACCTCTTTCCTAACGATAGCATACACAAATGTTTTGTTCTAATTGTGTTGGCTTTCTTAACTGTGTAATGCTAATACGCTGAGCTTTACATTATGGTGTATAATTATCTGCATAGTTTGCATATTTTAATATCAAGCTTTGTCATGTCATTGTTTTATTCGATACTTCAATAAAAACAGTTTTAAAAACATGAAGAAAAAAGCAAGAAGGGACATTGTATAAAACAATAGACTGATTAAAACAAATGCCTTGATTTATAATTGGACAATAATGGAAAATCCTCAGAGAGTTCGATGAACTGCTAGGTCTGCAAGAATATCCAGTGAAATTTCCTGAAACATCATTATCAGTCAGTCAGTCAAGAGGTCTTTATTCGATTCACATCATAAAAGACAAATACATATATATTTAAAAACGATTCATTTTGCATATAAGATAATAAATACATTACATTTAAAAACAAGTTAAGAAAAGTATGAAATTTTTAAACATTGATGAACGAGAAGACCCCTTGCTACATAATAACAGTGCTACTTTAAACAAATAGTCATAAAAACTATATAATAAAAAACGTCATTTGCCAAGGTTACGGGTTCGGATTGACCACGCCCAACTCACAAATTTTGCTACACCAATAGCGATGGAGGGGGAAGTATCAGTTTTAAGAATCCTAAACGCTGCAAGAGCAGAGCTGGTGCCTAGTAACCGACAGACTGGTAAAAGCCAAACTTTCCTGGGTAACAAATACATAGGGCAGCAGAAAAAAAGATGTTCAATATTTTCCACTGCTGTTACACAGAAGGGGCACTTATCACTACCACCAGTAGTCCAAGAGTGCGTAAGCCCCCGCACAGGTAACGAGCCTACTCGTAGTTGGTGGTTCAGTTTGCGATCCTTTGGCTTGGTGATTAAGTCCCAATAAGCTTCATATTTAGGGACATCTTTTACAACCAGAAATTCCAGTGTCATGGTAGGACCATCAACCATAGCGGATCTCCTCTCAGTAATCCAATGCCAGTAAATATCTTTGAGGGCCTTCTTTGAGGGAAAGGTCGCGCGTGCTGGATCAACCCATAATGCCTCCAAATTTAGATTTTTCAAGAGCCTCCTGAGGTGACTGAACCAGGGTACCCTGTGAGACCCTTCAAGACCCCTCACATCGTCAATGGCCTCAGCGAACAAGGATAATTCAGGTGTAGTCCACAGGCGCCGCCAAAACGCCAGTGGTCTATACCGTACCTCATCCTCTATGCATTTGACACCTAGGTCAAGCTGCAGGGGTAAGCAGGGTGTCGATTGTGGGAGACCAGTTGCCATTCTCAGGAACCTATTCTGAGCCACCCTCAAAGAGGATAAATCACTATACCCCCACAGTTCGGCACCGTAGATAGTTGCAGGAATTACCTTGGAACCATAAATTTTAACCAACGGTGCCATGGGTTTGGTGAGAGATTTTGCATACTCCTTCAATAAGGCTCCCCCAAGTTGCGCGTGTTTCAGGGTCATAAGATCCATTTGAGGTTTCCAGCTCAAATTCTCACTTAATGTGACACCCAGGTATGTAAAAACCTCCGTTTGATCCAAAATGGCGCCGCTCATTGACACCTTGGCCTTCACAGCCTTGGGGCCTCGCAGAACCATGAATTTGGTCTTACTGACATTCACCTCTAACTCGTGCTCGCTGCAGAAACACTCAAAACGGGCCAGGGCGGACTGCAATCCCTGCCTCGTTTTAGAAATAATAAGCGTGTCGTCCGCGAACATGAGGAGGGGAATTTTCCTTCCAGCAAGGGTGGGCGCATCCGTTGGGTAGTTAGAAAAATACTTGGTCACCCCATTAATAAACAAAGAAAAAAGGGTGGGGGCCAACACGCACCCTTGTCTAAACCCCTTAGCTACTTTAAAACTATCAGTGACTTCCCCTGGACCACCCCATCTTACTTTGGCATAGGTATTTGTGTGCAAATTGATCAGCAGCACCACCAGCTCTTTGGGCATGCCTAGATCCAGCAAAACTTCCCAGAGCTTGATCCTGGGTACAAGGTCGAAGGCTGACCTGAGGTCCACGAATGCCGCGAACAACAGGCCTCCCCCAAGAAGGACCACCTTCCAATATATTAACATAAATCTAAAAACTTGCTCTAAGGTCCCCATATGTTGCCGAAAACCCGCCTGGAGAGGACTTAAAACATCATGGTCAGAAATCCAGGTCTGGATCCTACCTAAAAGAAGGCGGGCCACAATCTTTTGTAGAGCATCAGTGAGGCTTATGGGTCGGTAATTTGCCGTTACTGAACGGTCACCCTTCTTATGAATGGGGAGGATCTCCGCCCCAAGCCATGATTCAGGGACTTTCGCACCCCTTGCCAATGCATTGGCCAGGAGAACAATATATGGGACCCAAAGGTCCTGTTCCTGCTTAAACATGTCAGCTGGTATGCAGTCAGGACCTGGTGCTTTACCCCCCGGGATAACCCTTAGTACTGCCCTAACTTCAGTAGGCGTAAAAACCAAAGCTTCGTTGGTAGTAAAATGCGTCAAATTAGCGGGACTTGAAACATTCTCTTTGAATTGGTTCCCGTAATACTCAACCCATTCCCTTGGCTCTACACTATTTGTGGGGGATCTGTCCTGTGGGCGATTGCCCCATTTAAGCTGCCGCCAGAATTTGGTCATGTTATTACTCTGGCAAGCCTCCAACAATTCCTTCCAACGGATCTCGTCCCAATTCTTCTTGGCAGTGGCCTGCACAACTTTATAAGTGGCCCTGCAGCAACGAATTAGGGTCTGATCTCTTGATCTTAAGGCTGCATGTAGCGCCCTTTGTGATTCCCTGCAGGCGCTATCATACCAAGTTAAGGGTTTCAGCTTATGCCTACTAGGGGCAATAGATTTAATAAAGAAGGTTTTGAGATTTAAAAAAAGGTCACTATGTAGAGATGTAATATTATCCAGAAGGGCCGACTCCTGACTGAACCCGCTGATTTGGGTCATTGTATCCCTCAACATGGTTCTAATCCTTAACAGAACCTCCTCATCCAGGGCTATTTTGGGCCAACTAACCCTTCTTTCATTGTTGGTCAATAGGACCTGTGGCAGGGACGCCTCTGCCACCGTAGGTACTGCAAAAGCTCCTTCTTTAATCGATAGAACCAAGGGATGATGGTCACTCTCGACTCTATTTACTACCACCATATCCAGCAAACTAGGCCACATTTCCACATTCACCAAGATATAGTCAATGCGAGAGCCAGATCTACCATTATCAAAAGTCATTGCCCCCATCCTATCGGACTTCAGACGCCCATTTACTGCACGCATTCCCTGGTTCAAACAAAGACGCTTCAAAAATATGGCTGATTGGGACCATTTCTTGATGGGTTGTAGTTCCAGACCCGGGATGCCCCACAAAGAATCCTCGTCCTCGGTGAGCATACCATCATCCAACCCCATAGGTTCGAAACAGGTATTAAAATCCCCCAATACCACCCTGTTTGTATTCACCGGTAAAGAGCTTAGGAATCCATCCAACAACAACGCAGCAGGAGAACATTTTCCCCATTGGATACCCCTCATGTAGGTATTTACAATCACCATATTCAGTCCTGAAGACGAGATTACCCGTATGGCTAACATATCGGGGTTATCCAATGGGAACTCTTCCACTGTTACACCTACATGTTGGCGTACCCAGATGACTAGACCACCCACTGGTCTACCCCTTGCACCCTTCACTGCAGGTCTAGAGTAGTTCAGAAACCCAACACGAAATATAGGCCCAAGGGCCCAGGTTTCTTGGAATGCCCAAATGTCAGAATTATCTATAAAGGTCCCCCAATCCGCGAGATCAAGCTTTGATTCAAGACCAGCAATGTTCCAGGAGCATATCCGTAGCTTCGACAAACAAGGGTCGATTACCCCCATCCCCATTCCTGCCGAGCCAAGTATGGCAGGGCATGGTGGACAAGGAGTAGGGCTAGCATCAAAGCAAGATGGTTGCAAACCTACAGGCAAAACTGGAGATAATAAATTACCAAGGATGGCTTTGTCAGCATTTGAACCAACGAATAACCCCTGTTCAGATCCCTCAGCAAATGTGCGACCATCAGCAGAGGGGAGAGCTGTTGTAAGCTCTGTAGATAAGGCAGGTAGCGACCACTCATATGCTGATTCTGATAGTGGGTTTGACCTAGGAGTGAGCGTACCCAGTGGACTGCCAACAGATTGCCCCGGCTGTCAATCGCACCCGTCGAAGCAAGAGAGAATATTGAATCATTATAGTGTGGGTACAATTTCACAGATGGATTCTTCTCAAGAAACTGGAGATTTTTTCATTATTATCCAACTCTATAATAGGCCCAACCTCTACGGACACAGGACATGATTAACGTGTCTGGAAAGTGCACTACATTACACTAAAATACACGTAAGTAAATGTCACTATAAGTCACTACAAATATGCAAAGTAACACCATGTTCATTGGAGAAATATACCAAAAATAAAACGGACTTATTAATTGTCTGTTCAGAAGCTAAAAACTACTGATGCAATTGGAGGCAGCACAATGCTGTCTCCAAAACTGTTCACATGAAACATCATTTGTTATGAAATGTTTTCTTTTTGCATAAAGTATATAATACCATCCAAATGCAGGAGGAACTGATACTGGAGGGAGCAGAAAATACAAGAAACTACTTATGATGTCAAAGTTAGTCATGGTTACCAACAAGAATATAAACATTATTGGCATGCTTTAACTGCATCAAACCATATGTAGAAAATTGGGCCATTTTCATTCACTGTCCACTTCCCAACCGTGTTTCTTTCACTCACACACTTTTTAATCAAATCTATCAAATCTATCAAATTTCGACCATAAAATGGGAAACCAGTCTGTTGCCTTTTGCCCTTGACCTCCAAATTCCCATCACTGTCCCCAACCTTAATTTTCTGGTAGTCTCCAGCCCCCCTACATTCAAATTATTTCACACTAATCCACGCTCAACTAATATAAAATCTGGGCGCAGCCATATCAGTTTTTTGTCTGAGCAATCTTTTGGGAGCGAGACTCAAACACCAGAAACAAACTCTCTATGCCACCAGAGCCCCGCAACGACTTGAGAATGGATATAACTCCATGTGATAACAGTATCAAGGAAAAAGGAGAAGTGGAGAAAAAACAAACACAAGATGATTCCATCTGGTTTCTTCAAAAGGATTTGCAATAGTTCTTCAAACTGTAGATTCCTTCAATCTTCTAATGTTGTTGTGTGCTTAGTACCTTCCACTTTCCTACTAGAACCTAGTAGCTGGAACCCTAAGAACACAGTGTAAATCCTAACACATAAAAAAATCGGAGGCTGACCAAAAAATGTACAGGATTACGTCATTCTTCCAATGTCTCGCAAAACCCAAAATCCATATGGGAAGGGATTGAGTAATGTTGCAAAAAAGTACTAGTGAAAGTCTTGAGAATGTATCGTTCATTATTTCTCAATCACTGTATACTAGTGGAAATAACCACTCATCTTTGTCTTTTCCTTCTTTTGAAGAGTAGGTGTATCACCATCCATGAGGGTTATAAAGTCCCAGCACTAAATGGTGAGTATATGTCTAACAACAAAGCATATGCATACACACAAAAATATAAAGGGATCGACTGTGCAGGTAATCTAATTAAAACTACCTCAGGGATGTCCCTAATTCATATTTAGTACTGGGCCCCTTGCGTAGGATTAAAACGAATATCCTAAAATGAATTGGGGAGATTAGTGCCCCATTATATCATTTGTTGTTTGTCAACATGTTTTGGCCATATTTTCGCCCATGTGGGTCAACTGGCCTTCTTCAGGACCAAAATCCTATACGTCGACCTCTTTACACCTACAAAATGTCCCTGCACAATGCTGCAAAATCCGGCTCTCCAGCAGACCCGTGTCCACAGAGGGTCTTCCGGGTAGCCCGCCCCTTATTGGAGGAATGTATCATCCCCCTCCTTAACAGATCCCTGGAAACAGGGTATCTACCAGCTGAACTTAAGGAAGCACGTGTAAGGCCTCTACTGAAGAAACCAGGCGCAGACCCCGCAGTGCTAAAGAACTACAGGCCTATCTCTCAGCTGCCATTCCTCTCAAAAATACTGGAACAGCATGTATTAAAATCCTTGTCTATGTATCTGGAGTCTCACCACCTACTTCATGAACGACAGGCAGGGTTCCGAGCTCATCACAGCACCGAGTTGGTGATACTCTCGGTGCTGGATGAATTGAGAGGCATGGCTGACTGTAAGAAACCGAGCACCCTGATTTTGCTAGATCTTTCAGCGGCGTTCGATACCGTCAGCAATGCCCTGCTCCTGGATAGATTGAGTGACTTCGGGATCAAAGGCCTGGCCTTCAGATGGTTGCAATCCTTCCTCTTGGGAAGGACCCAAAGGATACAACTTGGGGACGAAACATCCAAGGTGGGGACTTTAGAATGTGGGGTGCCTCAGGGCTCGGCCCTGTCCCCACTTCTATTTAATCTCTACCTGCAACCTCTGATTGCTTCCTTGGCGAGCATGGGCTGTAGAGTATTTAACTATGCGGACGACACACAGCTGTTGCTGAGTGTCGATAATACAAGCGCCGCACAACTCCATGCCCAGAATATCTTGAGGTACACGGTACAATGGATCACGGAAAATCTTTTGAAAATTAACCCAGATAAGACCGAGGTTTTGGTGATTCCATCTACCACCTCACTATGGTGTGACCTCTACTGGCCTGCGGAGTTAGGCCCGGCTCCAAAACCTAGCCTGAATGTAAAGAGCCTGGGGATCAAACTGGACTGCGATCTATCAATGGCCAGTCAGAGCTCGTCAGTGGTGGGAAGCTGCACGAATATCATCCGACAGCTAAGGAAGCTAGCTCCCGTCCTCTCTCAATCCATGATGCGCTCAATCGTAGCAGCCACTGTTATTTCAAGGATAGATTACGTCAATGCTCTCTATCTCGGCCTGCCGAAAACCCTAACAAACAGGCTACAAGTCGTCATGAACGAAGCTGCACGACTCATCTTCAGGCTCCCAAGACGAACTAAAGCATCTCCCCTGCTACAGAGCCTGCACTGGCTCCCTATCAAAGAGCGAGTGGAATTTAAAAATCTGTGCACAGCTCACAAGGCAATCTACGGTCTGGCACCCGCCTACATTAAAGATCGCTTGGTGGTGTACAGTCCAATGAGAACTCTTAGATCCTCAGACTCTCAGCTATTGGCCTGTCCCCGGTACAAACTTGTAACCAAGGGAGGGAGAGCCTTCTCCGTGTTAGTCCCTCAGTTATGGAATACACTACCTGAGACGCTGCGCAGGGAAGGGAATCTCCTACGGTTTAGAAAGGTGCTAAAAACACTGCTGTTCAGAGGAACCATGAGTGCTATATAGGTCAGTGGATGCCTTTTTTTCTGTGATTGCCAAATTATTGTTCTTACCATCGATTTCCGAGCGCCTAGAGACCTGCAGGTGATTGGGCGCGATACAAATCAAAAATAACAATAACAATAACAAAAAGTGAGTGGTGGTTATATTACTTGCCACTCCTAGTATTCACACTCAGGGATTTGCTGAAATGACAAATCAAAACATGAATATACCTCCATGGGGGAGGAATTTGAGAAAATTACATGACCAGTATATAAACTGTACCGCTATAGGTCCACTGCCTTAGCCAGGGAAGTGCCAAATATACTCCCACTATCCATAATATCAGGCAACCCTTCACTCTATATACATCAAAACAGGGTGAGGATAAAACAGTAATCAGAAAAAAAGACTATGTAGTCTTACCCTGGTTTGACTAAATTCTCTTTGAAACTGGGGTAGGAACAGCAGCGTCTCCCTGTAGCCGCACACTATGTACAGGAAAAAAAGCATACTTATCAAGTTATTCTGAAAGGACAGGTTTTCTCATCTACTGCGTAGGGGTTGTATTGATGGAGTATGGAAGGCAGTCTTCCACTCATCACCCTCCCAAACCCACACTAAATGGTAGGCCCCTCTAAGATCCAATTTAATGAAGACTGTGGCTTTTGTAACTTGATCTAACAAGACTGAAATCAGAGAAAGAAGGTACTTATTTTTTTATTGGGACATGATTAAGGGCTCTATAGCATGTGCAGAGGTCGCCTCCTTTCTCAGGGGCAAAAAACAAAGGAGAAGACACTGGAGAACAGCATGAACGGATGAACCCAATTTTTTGGAGTACATCTAAATACTCTCCTATAAGTAGATTCTCCCACTCCCTTAGAGTGTAGATTCTACTGTAAGGTAACTGAGCCTGAGTTTGAAAGTAAATTCTACAGTTAAAATGTTTGCGAGAGGACAAAATATTTTTCTTTTTACCAAAAACATTAGCAAAACAATGGTATTCCTCAGGGATGCTGTATGTAAGTTCTTGAATTAAATACGTCTTTTATGAATAATTTTGCTGAGAGTAAAGAGGTGGAAAAGTTACGTTCTTTGAAGCCCAGTCAATCAAAGAAATTTGTTGGTATATCCAAACTACCGCCAAAATAGCACAGAATGGAGGATCAGTAATTATATCAAAACAGATGGACTCCTGATGAACATTAGCCATTACCAACGTAATTTGCATAGTTTGAGAAACCTATGGACCTGACAACATTTTGCTACCATCTATCGTACAAATAGCTCAAACTTATCCCTAAACACAATAGTGATGCCCAACTCCTTGGCAAAAGACATATCGATAAAGTTACAGTGGCACCAGAATCAATTAATAAGTCTAGAGCAACACTGTTGTTCAGTTCCCATTGTAACCTGAAGCCTTAGTGGTATCCTCCCTTACGGAAAAAACTAATAAGGAAACAGGGGTAGGTCTATACTCTTCCTAATTTGAAGGGGGCAAAGGACAATACCTTTTTTTTATAAATAAGCCTCACCCACTCTAGTAGTGGCAGGCTTCATCATCAGGTTCGATGATGAAACATAACACCAACATGGGTGTGTGAGGGCATCGCTTCCTATTAAGGACGATCCCTCTCACTAATATTTATAGCAACAGTTCTCCTAATTATTATTTAGATAGGAACACGGACCCTGTTTGTTGTTATACATCTTAAGTGTGTCCCACCACCTTTGAGACCGTAGATGTGATTTTAGCCCTTCGCTCAGGTTTACTGTCCCAATCCCTAAGGAAATGTGCAGACCTTCGACAATAAAAGCAGAGTTTTCTATTTCTACACTTTTGTCTTTTCTAGTTGGAGATATGACCACTAAAACCCCCAATTTGCAAAGGCTCTTTTTCATCTGCCACCTTGCACTCAGTCTTTTTTCTCTTGGGTTATGAATATTCTTGGTTCTGCTTTTCCTCAATCAGATTTCCTTTCTACCAATCTATGTCTGAACTGGACAGTCGGGTCAATAAGGTCAGGGCCGGCTTAAGGGCAGTGTGACCGGTGCAGCCGCACTGTGTGCTCTCCTGTGGAGGGGGCGCTGACATCAGGGGAAGGCGCTGTGTATTACAATAACGTATGCTTGGAGAGATGAGGAGCACTTTTGCGTGGTGATAGTGAGAGAATCAGAGGAGGCGGTCATTAGTGTGGGGGCGCCAAAAATGATTGTCTCACTGGGCGCCACCAGCGCTAAATCCGGCCCTGAATAAGGTCACTGCAGTCATCTGTTGGATCCGCTACCTGAGCCAGTAAATCATTAGGATCATCTCGTAAACTCCTACAGAACAAAGATGCTCTCTTCTCCGAAGGCCATTCAAGTTCAGCAACACATCTATTAAAGGCAGTTGAGTAAGTCATGAGATCCTAATTCAACTGTTTTAAGTTTTGTAGTCCATTGTCTATGGATTGCATAAAGGTTTGCTTATCAAACAATTTCCTCATCTCTACCTTGAAAACCGTATAATTATAAGGTTGCATCATCCCTCTCAATCAGTCATACAGACCAAGCAGCTACAGTACCCCTAAATAGGAAGGGATAAATGCCACTTGAGATTGATTATTGGGAAAATGAGCTGGTTTTCACAAATTGCCACTGACCTTCGTTTAAAAACATACACATGCACCACCCTCAGCATTTGATGACAGCAGTAAAAACGAAGGTAGGTTGTTTATGTGTAAACTTTGTGTGTAAACTTTATGTGGGTGTTCCCACCTTTGTGTGAGTGTTCCCACCTGAACTAGCTGTAGCTTTGGGTCTAGCACCTGTCCATCCTGAACTGCCTTGCAATTCGTCTTGTGTAAGTTGATGTATTTCAGTTTGCAACTGTTGTACTGCCAGACGTAACGCTATAGTTTTGTTTTGTAGATAGACGGGTACCTTAATTGCATCTGTCAAAGAGGAATTCTAGGATTCCATCTCACTCAGACAAGTATGTTATGTATGAGCCCATATTTATGTAATGACTGGGCACAGCTAGGTCTGTTTTTTGGCTGTGCAAACTTTTGGGAGTGATACATGAATGCCAGAAGCAGATTACCTATGCCACCAGAGCTCTGAGACCAGAAGAGAATGGATATGACTCCAGATGATAACGGTAGTCAGGGGAAAGTGGAAGTGGAGAAAAAGAAACACAAGATGACACCCTTGTGTTCCTTCAGGAGGACTGCATTAGTTCCTCACACTGCAAATTCCTTGAGAGTTCCAGTATTGTTGTGTGTCTATTACCTTCCACTTTCCCACTAGAACCTGGTAGTTGGAACCATAAGACAGAACTGTAAATCCTAACAAATAAAAAAAACTAAATTTAAAGGCAGACCAAAAAATGAATGGAATTAAATCATTCCTTTAATGTCTTGAAAAAACAAAATCCATATGAGAAGGGATTGAGTAATGTTCCAAAGAGCCCTAGTGAAAGTCTTTAGAAAGTATTGTCCCATATTTATCAATCACTGTATATTAGTAAAAATAACCACTCATGAAATGAAATGAAAAATTGCATTTGTATAGCGCATAACCGCCCTGGGGCCTCGCAGCGCTTCTATTCATCATGCTATTCCTTTTTTTGCAGAGTTTGTATATCACCATCCATGGGGGTTATGAAGTCACAGCACTGGCCGGTGAGTATATGTCCAAAAGCAACTTATTTGCATGCACCTTATCAGTTCAGTTCAACATACTTTATTCGGTTAAAAACAAAGAATAACCATAAAAGTAGCATGAAAAAGAAGTACAATTTACAATGGGTCAGGCGATCAATTATATAAGATCTCAACGGAGAAACATATAAGAAAGCAGAAGCATAAACACAGCATAAAAATTAATTCATATAAAGGGATTTACGACATTTAAAAACTAATTAAAAAAATTCAGCGAGTGATGCTACCATAAAAACAGTTTCCATTTTTTGAAACTCTAAAAACGCTAAGCGACACCTATATACATTTAATTCTTTAAGAATGGGGATGATAAGTTTTCTACGATAAAAAGTATAAAATTTACAAAAGAATAAAATATGAATATCCGATTGTGGGGACACATCATCACATGGACAGGGACATAAATCTTTCGTCCAACAATTCATCACAGGAAAGGATAATAGCCTAAAAACAATGTTAAATCTAAACCGGGTTAAAAGGAAGCGTTCATGGTTGGACATGTATAAAGATAGGTATGGCTGGAGTTTCTCTCCACTTATAATTGCCTGATGGGCAAAAACAGTCTTTTTTTTCACCTCCTCCAATTGTCTTTTTTCACTGAGGTGGGCAATTCACAGATTTTTCAGTCCTCTTCTTGAGATATTTGCCATCGACAATGGATCCTCAAAATATTGGACACAGCTTAGTTCTGCGAGGAAATTTCTGACATAACATATCTATTTAAAATTGTTAATATTGTCCAGTGCTAGAACGTCCTTTAGAATAGCCCGGTTAACCACACATTCATCATTTGTCCAAACCCTGTGCCAAAGAAGAATGGGCTGGATCTTGATTGTGTCAGTAATAAATACCAAACCCAGTTCAGCATGGCATATAAAGGTCGCAGTACTTTCAGGGACGGACAAGATGTGGCGTAAAAACTTATTTTCCAAAGTTTGAATTGAAATGACATTTAAGTAACCCCACAATCCTGAGCCATAGATAGCTACAGATATACATGTGGCATTATAAATCGTTAAAATTTCCTTTATGGGTCTTTTTCCTAGATTTTTTATAAGACACTGTAAAGCCATGATGGTTTTGGAAAATAACAAGGTTCTAGCATTAATTGCAGTAGTCCATGAGCCACTTTCATGAAACAAAATGCCCAAGTATGGGAAAGTAGAAGTCTTCTCTAAGGGATTGGAATTTATAAAAATAGGCTTCAAATGTCTGCTTGATCTTGTTCCACAGTACATAGACAGTGTTTTGGAGCAGTTAATTTTCAAGTCCAAGCTAAGCATGAAGCTATTAAAAGATGTAACCAGAGTTTGAAGTGCCATTGGGGTGCGTGCCATCAGGACTGCATCGTCCGCGTACAGTAGGGCAGGGACAGGCCTCCCACCCACCATAGGCATGTCCCTGCCCTCCTGCACTAGGCGATGCTCCAAACCATTTATATACAACAAAAATAAAAACGGCGCTAAAACGCACCCTTGGCGTACACCACGTCCAATCCCAAAGTGTCTGCTGCATTCTCCCTCTTTCCCATATCGGACAGTTGCAGTGGCCCCAGAATATAGCTTTCTCAAGAAGCATATAATAGCATTGTCTACCCCCAGTTCGGCCATAATTGCCCACAGTTTGTTATGTGACACGCAATCAAAAGCCGACGATAAGTCAACAAAGGTGAGGTATAGACGTTGTTTTTTAACCCTTATATACTTCTGTTGCAAAATAAACAAATTTAATCCTTGCTCTATAGTCCCTAAACCCCTTTGGAACCCATATTGGAAATCACTTAGTATCCCATTTTCTTCTGCCCAGCTTTGCAACTTAACTAAGACCACTCTCCTAAGAATTTTTATCGAGGAGTCCAATAACGAAATTGGCCTATAGCATGTGCAGTTCTGCCTATCCCCTTTCTTGAAAATCGGGACTACAATTGATGTAAACCACGTAGGGATTAGGCCATTTGCCAAGGCAACATTAAAAAGCTGGACTAGCATTGGCCCCCATAAATCAGTATTGGCCTTATAAAGGTCGGCTGGTATGCCCTCTGGTCCAGCCGCCTTACCCCCCTTAGTTGCCTTCATGCTCGCAAGGACTTCAGGAAGAGTCACCTCCAGTGCTTTTGGTAGATCTAAATTTACCATCATGGGATCATGACCTGTATTGGGCAGTAATTCGACAGCCCTATGGAGCGAGGAAAAGTGAGCCACCCACTCGTCTTCTGTAGCGGCGATTTCCATGCGTGCTTTTTTATCATACTGGAGCGGAGTATTTATAACCCTCCAGAAAGCAGCCGGATCCTTTGATTGTGACGCCGAACACAAGTCATCCCATGCCTCCCTTTTTATCTGGTCCTTCCTATCCTTCAGCACTGTGTTGTAATTCCTCCTTAATTCTCTGATTAGAGCTACATCCCGCGGTCTTTTGTGTATTGCATGTCTAAGACTTGCTAAGGCTTTAGTGCACTTCTTGTCGAACCATTTCCTATTGGACTTTAGGGAATTTTTTCGTGTAACCCACAAAACCTCCTTAATTGTGGTAGCAATAATATTAAAATGAGCGAGAATTTCATTACTCTCAGCATGTTCATCCAGACAGACCGAAAAGCTGTTCATACACTTATTCATTACTTTAGACAAAAAGTCATCCGGGACCACTTTACTCCATTTGAGATTATAACCATTCTGAGAACCTAACTTCACATCCTGCGCTATATATTTAAAGCTTGCTACCTTTTCGGATGGAATAAATAGGTTCTCCATTTTTACTACCTGAGGGAAGTGGTCACTTAGAGCTAAGTCCATTATGCCACAGCTAATCAATCTACCAGCAGAACTATTTGTACATAGGCTAAAATCAATGATAGTCGAGGCCCCCCGACCCACAAAGGTCGGAACAAATGACGTTGTGTGGTTGGCTATCTCATTCGTAAACCCAAAATCGAGATTAAAAATCATCTCATTTAGTGAATCTCCGAGTAGGGTATGTTCAAAGTGCGTTAAATTAATGTCCTGTTCCAACATCAGGCCGCATATACCCTTCTGACCTTTTTTACACAATGTACAATTAAAATCACCCCCCCAAATTATCATTACTTCACCCCTTCTTTTTTTGTCAATTTCCTTCAGGAGGACTGCATTAGTTCCTCACACTGCAAATTCCTTGAGAGTTCCAGTATTGTTGTGTGTCTATTACCTTCCACTTTCCCACTAGAACCTGGTAGTTGGAACCATAAGACAGAACTGTAAATCCTAACAAATAAAAAAAACTAAATTTAAAGGCAGACCAAAAAATGAATTGAATTAAATCATTCCTTTAATGTCTTGAAAAAAACAAAATCCATATGAGAAGGGATTGAGTAATGTTCCAAAGAGCCCTAGTGAAAGTCTTTAGAAAGTATTGTCCCATATTTATCAATCACTGTATATTAGTAGAAATAACCACTCATCATTCTATTCCTTTTTTTGCAGAGTTTGTATATCACCATCCATGGGGGTTATGAAGTCACAGCACTGGACGGTGAGTATATGTCCAAAAGCAAATTATTTGCATGCACCTTATCAACTTAGAAGATAAATTAGCTGTTGGTAAACCTTTTGCCTGCTTTTGTCTCCTGCAGGTTTCCAGAAAAGAAAGGAATAATAGGAGCAGCAAACACAAGGAAAGCACGAGCACAAGAAGCAGCTACCACCAGAAATTACAGGTCTCAGATCCGTGGTAGCATGAAGAAATCAGAATCAAACAACACTAGAAGATAAGGTAAGAATACATTGATTTCTTTTAAATATT
Organism: Lissotriton vulgaris; assembly: GCF_964263255.1. Classification (NCBI taxonomy): domain Eukaryota; kingdom Metazoa; phylum Chordata; class Amphibia; order Caudata; family Salamandridae; genus Lissotriton; species Lissotriton vulgaris. The sequence goes on from NC_141696.1 coordinate 1,108,649,680, forward strand.
CACAGGCAAGGTAGGCTTCCTGAGTGCAGCCTTTATACTGCTGCACCCAAGAATCCCGACTGGGACTAGCTCGGCTTCTGGGAGGCTGGGCCGATGTAGGGGAACGAGGAAGACTAGAACGCGTTACCCACCTAGGCCCCCCTCCGCACTTCCTGGTTGTCTGCTTTGTGGCCCTTTTCTAGACTCATGGCACAGCTGTGACATCTAACCTCCAAGGGCAAGATTTATGAAATATGGCAGCATATTTGCAAAGAAGAAAAAGGTTTCCAAAATATAGGGTTGCTTTATTTGGCCCCTAAGGATCCTACTGCATAATAGGGTCCTGCAAGCAGGGAAGGCCAGCCAGATGCATGCTCCCTGATCTGATATGCAGAGTCTCTGATGAACCACATGGGTGTTGTAATGTTGCCTACTGATGTCAGCAGGTTCCTGTCCTTGACTCACCTTGCCCAGGCAGCTCTCTTAAAAAGTAGTTGCGCTCAAGTGACTGTACCTGTCAAGGCATTGAAATACATTTCTAACCCCGTGGGGGCAAATAAACTCTCCTCTGTTGATGGCGGATATTGGCAGTGGAGCACATTTGTGCCCCCTCTAAGTACTGTGCACTTCAGCAGCAGCACTGGGTCACCCAAGACCGCTATAGTGGAATGGGATGTGCTTTCTGTGCCACTCCACTATTGCTACACATGGTATATACCCACGGAGGCAAACGTGGGTATTTTCTTTACAGAATACACTTGCACATGTAAAAATTCAGAATGTAAAGAAACAACTGTCCACAATGCATTGTTCCCTGATGAAAACCTTAAATCAATCTATGTTCTCTATGTCTTGGGCCTCACAATTCTCTGTTCATCGATCATAGATTCCTCAACTCTTACTACAGAAAATAAACACTAGAAAATACTACAAATGCAATAGAGAAAAGGTGCCTGTCTGTCTTCATAACCAGCTCTTGGTATGATCCATCTTACCACCAGCTCAAATGTCATCTTCTGACCTGAACTCCACTCCCACACTAATACAAATTTCTCCCTCAATTCGATCAAAAAACACTCACCAAAACCTTCCAAAAACAGCGAATAAATTTGGACGTGTTGAATTGCAAGAGACATACAACAACACAGCTGAAAACTGACTGACTGACTGACTTTATAAACTGCCCACCAACCGGCTGGGTTATTGGCACTGATCTTACTGCCCATCCTAACAAACTTATCTTTAAGCGTTGTTTGAAGGAAATCACTTAAGTGAGAAACCTAATCTCCAGGGTTATTGCTGTGCCTTTGCTTTGCACGATATAGGCAGCAGGTTGAGGCAGATTGTATATGACTGATAAACCAGGGCCGAATGATGTACACATTTAAATGCGTGGACGGACTTGGGGGACTACATCTCCCGAGAGCCCTTGTGCCGGAAGCTGACACCGCCTGCATTCTACCGCGCCCGGAGGCGCTTAAAAGACAAGAGAGCCCCGGTGGAGCGGGGCTCTGTAGCAGACATCTGGGGGCATTTCAGAGGGACTTACTTGGTTCCTCACGGTCCCGCTGTTGTTTCCTTCCCGCTGCTGAGCCCGGCCACCTGCGCAGCGTGGACGGACTTGGGGGACTACATCTCCTGTGAGCCCTTGTGCCGGAAGATGACACCGCCTGCATTCTACCGCGCCCGGAGGCGCTTAAAAGACAAGAGAGCCCCAGTGGAGCGGGGCTCTGTAGCAGACATCTGGGGGCATTTCAGAGGGACTTACTTGGTTCCTCATGACCCCGCTGTTGTTTCCTTCCCGCTGCTGAGCCCAGCCACTAGCGCAGCGTGGGCGGACTTGGGGGACTACATCTCCCGTGAGCCCTTGTGCCGGAGGCTGACACCGCCTGCATCCTACCGCGCCTGGAGGCGCTTAAAAGACAAGAGAGCCCCGCGTTGCGGGATCGCGCGCGGGTTGGCGCCGGGAGAAGCCCGGGACAAGGGCGGGGCAGTCTGTGCAGTCCGGGCAGACCGAGGCAGGGCAGGGCCATACCCCCTGGTCATGACTATATCTAAGAAGTAAGCATCTGGATATATATTCGTGACTGTTTGTTCTTGTTTTAATAGTAGTATCATTTGTTTCATACTATAGATAGGAAGTACTTGTAGGGTTATAGTGATCATTTCGTCTGCCTATCCCCACCTAGCCGTGATTTAAACTGTATAACTGCCCTTGGGGGGTTAGTTTCAGTTATTAGTAATGGCCAGGAACAAATCAACCATGGATAACTATGAGTTAAAATGGTGAGTAAAATCAATAACGACAGAAGGAAATCACTGGGTCGGGAAGATCCGCCTGTGATAACTACTACACCCCCCGGCGCCAGTAGTGGTTTAATTTTGGCCTTCCCTCCTATCGCCGATGCTCTAACTGATGTCCCACTATTGGAGATTCTGACAGTATCAGTTGTGGATCAGGACGTACCAGATCAGGATTTACAAGATGCCTCAACGGACGCTTCACTACGGTGCTCTCCAGTTAAGAGAGCGGTAAGGAAATGCAGGAAAACACAGACTAAGCGGGGAGGAACACATCAAAAGAAAAAACCTGAAATAGTGCAGAGGAGCACCATTGGTCACAAGGGAACTATGACTATTACCAGTGACACAAATATGAACTCTGACCTTTTGGACCATATAGCCAAGATGCTTGAGGCTAAATTAGAAACTGTTGTTAAGCCTTTAGTGGCAAAAATTGATCTTCTGACGGCTGAAGTGTCTAGATTGGGAGGTCTTCTAACCCAGTCAACTAGCGATGAGAGCTTGAAACTAAAAGAAAGGGATATTCTACCTAATAATGCGGTACAGAAGCCATTGGTGGGTGGGGCAAGCTCGGCTAAAGTTAGGGAGACGGGTCGATTGGATGGTCAGACTACACAGATTAAAGTGGTCCCAACGGTCCCAACGAATATAGTGGGGTCGCCAGCCAAACCGAGGAAAGTACGCCCAATTACTCTTCCACCAGATTGTGAACCATATGTTGTCGTACTCTCCAATGTTCCACCCTTAGACACTATGCAGCCTAACTTCAGCCAGGAATCACATGATTCGCTTAAGTATAAAACTGTTTCGTGGCTGAATAAGAACTGTGGGTTCCCGATAAACTATTCAGATCAGATACTAACAACAAGACAGGTACCCTGGATTGGTAATGCCAGGAAAACTTGTAGGGGTGAACGTATTGTTATCAATTTTAGACACCCCCAACACGTTGCGACTGTGCTACTTAGAGCAGCATCCCTGAAACTGGGTGAGAATGGTGTGGGTGTGCATCCCTTGGGTTATTTTTATAGCCATTTAGCCAAGGGTCCTGTGCATAATACCACAAGTAGGCACCCAAATTCCAGCATAAGCCCAAACTTTGAGATCCCAACTCATAACAGATATCATGCATTGAGTAGTTTGGATCAGAACAATCGACTCTTGTCAGTTGGTAGTCCTGGGTTGGAGGTATCCCCTAATACTCAGATTGGGAAGTCACATATAAATAACTTAGAGCTTGAGCAATTACGGATAGTGGTGCCCACATTGACCAACAATGATAGCCATAGACTTGGTTCTGCTTTGATGGCAGTGGTGAGCGATCAGATTCCTAAATGTGCTGGGGATAGTAATGGCAGCCCAGGAGATGTAGGACTATGCTGTACAAGTAGTACCATGCCTGAGGATAATATCACTGGAAACATTCCAATGGAAGGAATAAGTATTGTAACTACTCCCCTAGATAGTATATCTTTACAAGATACATTGTTGAATGTAGCCCCACTCAGTCCTAAGGAAAATTTTCCCGTAAGATTAATATCATGGAATATAGCAGGTTTAGCTAGAAATCTACGGGACCTGGTCTGGTGTACCTACATTGAGGATTGTGATGTTATCCTCCTCCAGGAGACTTGGGCCTTAGATATCCCGCATACGCTTGGGTATAAAACCTTTTATTGTGACGCAATCCCGTCGGTAAGAGGGAGAGCGTCGGGGGGGTTGGTGATCTGGGTAAGAGTCAATTTAGAAATAGAAGTTACTCAGTTGCCCATTCCTTCCCCAGATTTATTGGGATTAAAGTTGGTAACAAGAAAAAAGGAATCTGTTTATTTAATAAATATATATAATAGACCACATCCACCTAATAAGGAATCAAAGGTAGTAGAGCTACTGGATTCCTTTTTAGATATGCTAGGACCAAATGCGCTAGTCGTAGTAGGGGGGGACTTCAACTGTAAATATGAACCAGTGTTGGGCCTAGATAACCTACTGGATGATCAGGATATAGCAAATGAAATCCCGAATTTGGATTCCACTGGGTTAGTTAAATGCACTGTAGCAGCAACTCAAATTTTACGGTTGACCATGGGGCATGACTTAAGGGCATGTAATGGCCATTTACAGTCTGATAGACCAGCAGCCCCAACCTTCTGTAAAGGTAATTGTAAGTCACATATAGCATTTATATTGGTCTCTCTGAGTCTATGGTATTTAACTATTGACTTTAAAATAGATATCAGGACAGAGAGTGATCATCTTCCACTTCAACTATGGCTAAACCCCGAGCCTTTCATATCTAAATCAGCTGAAGAGGTTGCATTGAATATTTCTCCTGGGGATCTGCAGCTTTCAAATACTAGACGTGCTGTGAGATGGCCTTACATCCTGGGTAAAGATTCGACGATGCTAAACATTTACAATACTTTCTCTGACACCATTGCATCGTGTCAGGAGCGTTTATTAGGCTCCCAGGGTGTGTTAGACCTACACTATCAATTGGTAGATGCTCTAACCCCTTTTATGAGTAAAATTTGTAAAAGGGATAAGAACTCCAATGAAAGTCACTTAGAGTTAGCTAATCCTTGGTTCAATAAAGAATGTCGTTTAGCAAAGTCCCATTTGATTCAGGCGGTTAAATCTAAGAAATCATAGTGCATAAGAGAAAGTAGGTATGCATATAATAAAACCCTGTCTCAGGCGAAAAAAGCGTGGGATGATGCATTATAGGATGATCTACTAACTGCAGCTAAATTGAGAGATCAGAGTACCTTTTGGAGTATAATATTGAAGGGGAATAGAAAGGGTAGATCATTTAAGGATATCTATCTAGACGAAAAAACATGGTGTGACCACTTCACTAAACTCTACTCACATGATGAAGAGGGGTTGCCCATACAAGTCCAAGAGAGCAACTTAGCATTGAGTACGGTTCCTTTACGATTTAGTATAGAAGAGACCATGCAGGCATTACAGGCCATCAAAGTGGGCAAAGCCCCAGGACCTGATAAGATCCCCGGCGACTTATTAAAGGACGATGTGGAAGTATGGGGGCCTTATATTAATTTTTTATGTAACTCCATAGTGGCTGGAACACCGATCACTGATAGTTGGAAAGGGTCAGAAATTGTAACAATTTTTAAAAAGGGGGATAGTTATGACCCAGGCAATTATCGTCCAATTAGTTTAATTGATCTTTTACAGAAGGTTTTTGCCAGACACATTTTAAAAAGACTTTTAGAATGGATAGAGGAGACTCAGATATTGACCAAATCTCAAGCAGGGTTTAGGTCAAAAACCAGCACGGTGGATCAAGTATTCAGATTCACGTGCATCTGCTGGAAGTATATTATTATAAGAAAGGGCAGCCTGTACATGGCATTTATAGATCTGAGGGCCGCCTTTGACCTCGTCCCACGTAATCTCCTGTGGACCACACTAAGGAATATGGGGGTCCCCGGTGAGTTACTTCAAGAACTCATCAGACTACACACAGGGAACTATGCCAAAGTCAGAGGGGGGAAGGGAGGTGAAGTATCAAAGCCCATTCCTGTGAGTCGTGGCGTGCACCAAGGCTGTGTGCTGGCGCCTACGCTCTTCTCACTGTATGTTAATGATATACCTACATATCAGAGGAACTGCAATCATGACTCCCCGAAGCTAGGAGACGAGGCAATCACGGCACTTCTTTTTGCCGATGATACAATTCTCCTTTCTCAGAGCCCGAAGGGTCTCCAAAATTTGGTGAATTTATTCTATGGTTATTGTGTAGAGAAGGGGTTAGAAATAAATTAGTCGAAAACAAAATATATGTCCATAAACCCGCAAAAGTCCTTTAGGAAGAATTTGGCCTTAAATAATCAAAAATTGGAGTATGTGGAGAGTTTCAATTACCTAGGTATTATGTTGGATAGTACCCTTTCATGGAAGGGGCATCTGGTAAAAGGTAGATTGTTTTTTAAACAAAATTCGATGCCCATACTAAAAGTGCACTGCGCAAGTTATTCGAAAGCTATCACGCCGGCACTTGAAGTATTTAAGGCAAAGGCCCAATCAGCGGTACGTTACAGTGCTGAGGTTTGGGGGCATTGCTGTAAAAGCAATTTTGAACGGGATGAAAACCATTTCATACGTAGGTTGTTAAAAATATCAACTAGAACTCCCCTAGTTCTAGTGTTCCTGGATATTGATCTTAAACGAACAGATTACCAAGCAATATTAAGGCCATTGTTGTATTGGATAAGGCTCTGGACAACTCCGGAGCTGTGTAATTATAAAAGTGGATTGACAGAAGTCATTCGGATTGACGAGTACAAGAAAATTGCATGGTTAAAACATATTTCCTTTTGGTGTATTACGTTAGGGTTATCCCATTATTGGGAAGAGCCTCAGAATATGACACCTCCATGTAAAAAACTCTTAAAGTCCACTTTCTGGGCCTATGTCAATGGTGAGCTACTCCATAGTTCATCAATTGGCATATTGACCCAGAAATCTTTGAATGTAAAGGATATTGCTGCATTTGAACCGTTTATGGACGAGATAGGACCACCACTAGCAAAAACGTTATATTTGCAATTTAGATATGGGGTGCTCCAAACGAATGCAAATACCTGTGGGTGGGGGAGTAAAAATCATAGTGGGTTTTGTATTCTCTGCTCTCAAAAGGCAAAAGAAGATGACGTCCATCTAATGTTTTTTTGTCCGCTCTATAAGTCACCTAGAGACCGTTGGATCAGACCCCTTTGTAAAAACATGGGTGTTAGATCCTACTAAGAAGCAGAGCATATAATTAAGTCTAATACCTCTCAACTGGTAGTGGTTTGTATAAGTAGGTTTCTATTTAACGCGTACCTAATTAGAAACCAACTTGGACACAAGCTGTAATGTAATAAGGGGGTCTGTAGTCTTCTCCACTCTGCATAAGTTACCATAGATAGCACATATTTTATTTTTTTAAACATAATTTTTAAAGGTTTTAATCTGGCTTTTTAAAATATGAATAATCAATTTTTTACTTAAATTATAAAATGAAATCTGATTTTAATGTGGTATTTTTAAAATTATTGATATGGATTAATTGTTCAATTGCCCCGCTTCATTCATTATAAACTGATTATGTGACTAATTGCTGGTATAGGGTAATGTGTTTAATTATTGTAAATGTATTTCTTTGTACTTCCTGCTTTTATAGCTATATTAGCCGAAATAAAGTTGAAACAAACAAACAAATGCTAGACAGTCAACCTTGAAAAAAATTCTGTTATTGGAAGGAAGCCAGTGAAGAGCCCTGTAAGTGGCTGAATCATGATATTTGGGGGCAGATGTATCAAGATTCCTAATTGCGAATTCTAAATAGCGATTTTTTGCGAATCGCTATTTAGAATTCGCAAAATGGAATGTTTGTACAAAATCGCTATTTTTTAGCGATTCCTTAATGTTCTTTATTTGCGAATTCGCATTTTGAGAATTCGCAAATAAGGATTAATTTCCAATGCATTCCTATGGGCCAGGAGGCCCATAGGAATGATAGTGCAATAATTCTCAAATTGCGAAGTCGCAGTTTGCTAATCGCAATTTGAGAATTATTTCAAGGGTGCAGGGGTGTCTCAAAGACACCCTGCTGCACCCCTGAAAATCACATGTGTGTGCATGTGCCTCACATGCCACCCTTACAAATGCCAAATATGGAATTTTTTAAAGAAATCGCAAATTACCACCAACTACAAGTTGGTGGTAATTTGCGATTTCTTAACCCAAAATCGCAAATTGAAATTGCTACATACATAGCATTTAAGGAATCGCAAAAATTGCGATTTCTTAAATGCTATGGCAAAATAAGGAATCGCAATTTTTTGCGATTCCTTAAATTGCGATTTTTTGTTACATTCCAAATTATGCTAAAGGCCGTTTGCGAGTCGCAAAGGCCGAAATTCTGCGAATTTCGGCCTTTGCGAGTCGCAAAAGCCTTGATACATCTGGCCCTAACTTATCAAACTGGTGATGGCTCTCACTGAAGCAATTGCTGTTTGTAAATATTGGAGTAGTGATATTGAGAGGCCACAATATAGAGCATTACAATATTCAGGGTAGGCATTTATTGCGACATGTACCTCCAGAAACTATTTTTCTTATGGAGTGGGGCAAAGGCTGAGCTTTAACACGCAAAGATAGTTGAAACATTTTAAAGGCAGAGTTTACCTGTGGGGCAAGTGAGGTATCATGATCGAGAATGACACCCACGTTCTTACCATTTATAGCTGGATAAAAGCCCAAGCCAAATAATTTTGGAGGTAAAGAAGTCTAATTTAACTTGCTGATTTGTGGCCTCTGGAAAGACACTTCATATTCTGCTCACTGCTGTTGGCAATACAAGAAGGAACAAATTCATGGTGTCTCCTTGAGGGTTGGACATTGGGTCTGCAGCAGGGACCTTGTTTTTAATCTACTAGGACTTGGCAGTTAGATTGAGTAATTCGGGATGGTGATGGGGCTAATTTGATTGTGCTAGCTTGTTATGTTTTTGTACTTGATGTAAAAAGTATTTTCAAGCACTGAGATATATGATTATCAATGAAATTTGTATGAATAGAAATATGCATATATTAAATCCAGAACTTTGGAAGAAGAATTGTTTTGTTTGCTTCTTAGAAGAGTTGTGTGTTTGTTGTTATATATTAAGTGGGGAATCCTTTGCCCATTTAAATCCCACTACCTGGTATTCCGTTGTAGTAAAAAAGAGCTCCATTTTGTCGTGAGATCCCCATTTAGGAGGCAGCAGCTTGACTGATGAGAGCACCGGCAAACACGCTGAAGGACAGTGGCCGGCACCAGCAAGCTGCACTACAGGTTTGGGGAGGTGATTAAATAGCATGCTCAATTAATTCAAGGGTCAGGCGCAAATCTCCATGTCAGGTGATGGCTTCTGCAAGTGTGTCTTTGCAACCATGTGCTGACGGTAAGGATAGGCTCTTGGGACCCAGGAAAGTAGAGAGAAATCCAGCCCCACACTGGAGATAGTGGAGGTGGCAACATTGAACACCAGAAGCTAAGGAGAAGTGAGCTTGTTGGTTGAGGAGCATTTGCCCACTGCATTGATAAACATTGATTAACATAGAGCCCAATGACCATTAAATTGCAACTTTCCTCATTCAAAAATAGTCTTACTAATAACTTGTATATCAAATGTTTCTCAATTGCAGGTGCTTAAGAACTTATCATATTTGGGGTGAAGTATCAGGCTTTTTTTACGTTTTGACATTTTCCATGGGAAATTCAGTTTATTTTTTTTTCTAATTACCGTTAATAAAGGGTTTTGCCAATTTCATTTCCAACTAGTCACTTTGAGCATTCATTTTAAGATTCCACACTTCTTTCACAGCTACCAAATGCTTCACACTGGCACAAAACATCTGGGTGTCTGTAGCGGCACAAAACATCTGGGTGTCCCTAGCGGCACAAAACATCTGGGTGTCCCTAGCGGCACAAACCATCTTGGTGTCCCTAACGGCACAAAATATCAAAATGCTCTTTAATATATGGGAGATAAAGAATCTATTGATATAGAATCCTCAGACACACTTGATGAGTATGTCCTTGATCTTGATGAAGATGATCAAGAATTTTACGAATGCAAAAATAACAGGGATGGACAGAATGCAGAACAATGTCATATATTCGCCCCAGTACAGAGATCTGGGCCTAAATCCATCGTTTTTTTGCTCACCATGCCTTTCCAGTTTGAACCCAGTCATATGCAAATCAGTCTTGACCCTGTACCCCATGGGAACAGTCCAGCTCGAACTGCCAAGTCAGGTCCTCCCTGGACTGGAAACAAGCATCCAAGGACCGGTTTCAGGCTTTCAGCCCTCATCAGCCTGGATGGCTTGATTCCAGTGGCATGGAGAGCACAGGACTCACGTCTGAGCATACCCGTCCCACTCGGGGTGACAAATGAAAAAATAACAGGTGATGGACAGAATGCAGAGCAAGGTCATACATTCACCCCAGTACAGAGATCTGGGCCTAAATCCATCGTTTTTTTGCTCACCATGCCTTTTCAGTTTGAACCCAGCCATATGCAAATCAGTCTTGACCCTGTGCCCCATGGGAACAGTCCAGCCCGAACTGCCAAGTCAGGTCCTCCCTGGACTGGAAACAAGCATCCAAGGACCGGTTTCGGGCTTCCAGCCCTCATCAGCCTGGATAGCTTGATTCCAGTGGTATGGAGAGCACGGGCCTCACGTCTGAGCATACCCGTCCCACTCGGGGTGACAAATGCAAAAATAACAGGTGATGGACAGAATGCAGAACAATGTCACACATTCACCCCAGTTCAGAGATCTGGGCCTAAATCCCTCGTCTTTTTGCTCACCATGCCTTTCCAGTTTGAACCCAGCCATATGCAAATCAGTCTTGACCCTGTGCCCCATGGGAACAGTCCAGCCCGAACTGCCAAGTCAGGTCCTCCCTGGACTGGAAACAAGCATCCAAGGACCGGTTTCAGGCTTTCAGCCCTCATCAGCCTGGATAGCTTGATTCCAGTGGCATGGAGAGCACGGGACTTGTTTTGCTTTGTTCGCCCTAAGTTGGCAGGGTATGCTCAGACGTGAGTCCCTTGCTCACTTGGCCTCTGGATTCAAGATAGCCTGGCTGATGAGGATTATGAATCCGAAACTGGTCCCAGGATGCTTGTTTCTGGTCCAGGGAAGACATGGCTTGGCAGTTTGGGCTGGACTGTTCCCATGAGGCACAGGGTCAGACTGATTTGCATATGGCCATGTCTGAACTGGGGTGGCTAAGTGAGCTAAAGAATGGTGATGGATTAAACCCAGATCAGTTGACTGGGGATGAGTGTTTGATTTGCTCAAACGCTCCGTCCATCATCCCCTTCTGTTTTGCTTTGTTCGCCCTAAATTGGCAGAGTATGCTCAGACGTGAGTCCCTTGCTCACTTGGCCACTGGATTCAAGATAGCCTGGCTGATGAGGATTATGAATCCGAAACCGGTCCCAGGATGTTGTTTCCGGTCCAGGGAAGACATGGCTTGGCAGTTCGGGCTGGACTGTTCCCATGAGGCACAGGGTCAGACTGATTTGCATATGGCCATGTCTGAACTGGGGTGGCTGAGTGAGCTAAAGAATGGTGATGGATTAAACCCAGATCAGTTGACTGGGGGTGAGTGTTCGATTTGTTCAAACGCTCCGTCTATCATCCTCTTTTGTTTTGCAAGAATTTTACAATCCATAAGAGGAACTCCCATCATCCTCTAAGGACATTATCCTTGACCCATTAGGGGAAGAAATGTTTTCCCCATTAAATCTGAAACACCCAAGAAGTTCTGAGTTGTTCCCTCAGGACCACATCGCAAATTCATTAAAAAAAATGGATAAGAAACCTCTTAGAAAGGGGCACTCGTAACATCCTTAGAGCTGAATGCTGTAGACCTTCTACTGCGGATAGAAGCTTCTACACCCCCGATTTGGACCCTGAACTAATTTTACTCCTATTCCAACTTGGACGTGATCCAAGAAAAGGGATAAAAAAATCCCTGAAAGGGTGCCAAGACCGTCTTTTTGACATACTTGGACCATTAGCCAGAATCCTACATTCCGCAGAAGATAGCCACATCAATGGCACCCCTCTCAACACCAATCTCATCAGGGGATGGAGCCAGAGAGCATTAATTCTACCGGGTAATGCCAACGCTAGCATTAATGCAGAAAGACAAAGAGTCGTTTTGACTAAAATAAATCCAAAACTAACTGACATGGCGGATAAAGAACCCTCGCAAATCCCAAAAGGTTTACTCTCCGAGAAGACCTCATTAAATCCTTAGGGAAATACTTCTCCACATTCACCACCCTGGACCAGGCACAGCAAAATATATGCAGAGTTTTCAATCCTAACATTTTATGGCACGCCAGAAGACGGGTCCTCTCTTTTGGCTGCTTCAATCAAAGGCCATTTCCAAGATCCTGTGATTTTGGAAGAGGGTATCAGCAGTACAACGTGCCTCAATTCTACCCCCAGAGAATTAGAGGCAACGCATCAGAGGATTTTGATCCTGTGGAAACTTCATCTCAAACAACCCTGCAAGTGAGAACCCTCTCCCTTCTTCTTTCCCCCAAAAAGTGGGTGGCAGACTCAAATACTTCCTTCACAATTGGAGATTGATCACTCAAGATCCTTGGTTCTTTAAGACTGTCAATGGGTTTATGATAGTTTTGACTCACATACCTTTACAAACTTCTTTCCCAAGAGACATTCCTTTCTCTCCAAGAGCAACAAAAAATAATAGAGGAGGAGATCTCCCCTATGCTTCAGAAGGGAGACATAATAGAGGTCCGATTAGAAACTTGAAGATTCATAGGCACACTCTTTCTTGTAAAAAAGAAAAACAAAGGTTGGAGACCTGTCATAAACTTAAGAGAACTAAACAAATATTTGGTTTAAAGACACTTCAAGAAGGTGGGCATCCATCTCTTTAGGGATTTTCTTCTAGAGGGAGATTGGCTAGTCAAACTAGACCTGAAGTATGCTTACTTCACCATTCCTATGGCCGAATCCCACCAACCCTTTCTACAATTTGTCTGGAAAAATCACCTTTACCAATTTCAGGCTCTCCCCTTCGGACTCTCCTCTGCCCCTTGGCTGGTATGGAGATCGAGTCTGTCTGGATCAAGAAGCCAAATCGGAACTAGCCTGGTGGCTCAAGAACATAGACGCTTGGAACGGAAAAGCAATCTTTGGTTCAAAACCAGAGTTTGTTTTAGAATCATATGCAAGCCTTCATGGCTGGGGAGCTTGCCTTCTCAATCAGAACACTGGTGGTATCTGGTCACAAGAGGAATCATCCCACCACATAAATTATTATGAACTAACAGCTGGGCTTTACCCCCTCATGAGCATACCAAATCTGTGAATCTCTCAAATCTAGCAAAGTAACTTTGAATGTTCTGTCTGGAACATAAGATCGCTCTCAAAGTGGAATACGCTCCGGGGAAATCAAACATCTCTGCAGACTGGAGCTCAAGATTCCTGTTAGATCACAGCAATTGTAAACTGAATGTTTCTGTATTAACATTCTGGGTCCCTCTAGAGATAGACTTATTTGCGAGCAGACTAACCTTTCAACTGGGGAACAACTTCAGCTGGATGCCCGACCTGGGTGCTCTAGCCATCAACGCCTTACTACAATCTTGGAAAGGAGATAAGGTGTATGCATTCCATCCCTTTGCCATGATTCAGAGAGTTCTTCAGATAGTGAGACAGGATCAGTGCTTTCTTGTCCTAATTCTCAAGTTTACCATCAACTGGATGTCGGCTAACTCATTAAAAATAAACCCGGATAAAACTGAAGTTCTGGTAGTCACCACAGCCTCAAATCCATGGAGTGACCTGTTCTGGCCGTCTGAATTAGGGCCGTTTCCAGAACCTGCAGTGGCAGTAAAAAGCTTAGGCATCAAAATTGATGCTCAGCTATCTATGACACAGCAGGTGTCGGCCGTGGTGGGCACATGTGTTGGCCTGCTACGCCAGCTTCTGAAACTATCTTCCTTGCTGTCCCTCTCCACCCTGAGACTGGCGGTATCCGCCTTGATCCTGGCACGTCTTGACTATGGTAACTCCTTGTATTTTGGGCTACCGAAAAATCTTCTGGGAAGGCTCCAGGTTGTGATGAACGATCCGGCCAGATTCATTTTTAAAAAACCTAGGCAGACCCGAACAACGCCTCTGCTGCAGGACTTGTATTGGCTTCCAATTGCTCAGAGAATCAAATTCAAAGCCTTTGTATAGCACATAAGGCCATATATGGCTCTGCCCCTAGTTACATCAAAGACCGCCTGGTCAATTACATGCCAAGCAGGGCCCTTCGGTCAGCTGAGGCTTGTAATTTAGTCTGTCCTAGGTTCAACCTTGTGTCTTTGGGTGGTAGAGCCTTTTCTAGTACCATTCCCCATACCGCCTACCAGCTGAGCTTCGGAAGGAAGCTAATCTCCTTCCTTTTAGGAAGAAACTAAAGACTGTGCTTTTCTTAGAGGCATGGGGGCCTCTGTGAGTCGGTGGCTCCGTGCTCTGCTGATGGTGTATGTCCGCTGATAGCGCTTAGATACCCCTGGGTGATAACGCGCTCTACAAGTGCATAATAACATAACATAACATAACTAATAAGTCCCTCTTGGCCATCCCAAGCATGGTTCCCCACCACTCTAGAACTAGCTTGCAATCCCCCCTTCTTAAGTCCTACCGAGAGAATCGTCTTGCTAACGTAGACAGAGGAGTTCACCCCCTAATCCAGAACAGGAGTTTAACCCTTCTTACCTGGAGAGTGTCAGGAGATCCAATGAAATCTCAGGACTTTGGCGACGGCTGCAGCTCTCCTCAGAGGATCTTGGGCCCCATGCACTCAGTACAGATATAACAACATATGGAGAATCTGGGTACGTTGGTACCTGGAAAGGACCCTGGATTCCTTGGAAGCATCTATTGTTGACATAGTTAACTTCCTTGTTAAACAATTTGATAAAGGCCTCAGCTACAGAACTATCAATTGCTATAGATAGGCTGTTTCTGCTGGTCATGTCCTTGTCAATGGTAAAACGGTAGATTAAAATGTCATTGTTTTTAGAGTGATGAAAAGCATTCGCTTAAGAAGACCTCCTAAACCTAAATATGAAAGCCTTTGGGATGTCAAACTAATCCTTGATCTTTTCAATAACTGGCCTGTTAATACTCTTCTAAAAAAAAAAAACCTTTCCATTAAGCTGGCTACTCTACTATGCCTAATCTCATGCAGAAGGGTCTCTGATGTCAAAGCCCTGGAGATTACGAAGAGATCTTTTAACATGTTCGGAGTCAAATTTGAGATTTATAGAAGAACAAAGACAATGTTTCAATCTCTTACGCACGTTTTGATTTATGTTCAAAACTTTGCGTTGTGTACTGCTTGAGAGAGTATGATCACAGAATATTTGCTCTTTGCCCTCAGGATGTTACCCACTTACTTATATCCTTTGTTAAACCCCACAGAGGCGTAACCTTGACCTCTATTGCTAGATGGGTTAAGACTGTTCTGAGTTTAGCAGGTATTGACTAAAAGAAATTTCAAGCTCCCTCCCTTAGAGGGGGGCTATGGCCAGTAAATCTCTCTGGTCTGGAGGTAAGTTGGACGACATTCTCAAAGCTGCTGACTGGTCAAATGCTAGCACCTTTGCACGTCATTATTGCAAGCCTATTGAACATATGTCTGATGTTGTTTTACAAAGCTACCAACATGCATAATGTAGCCTCCGTTCTTGTAATGAAATTGCGATTCTCATATTAACATGACTAGAGAATCTGGATTTCATTAATTTCCCTAAACAGTTTTCATCAACCACAAGGCTCTACATAGAGTACTCCTTTACCTGCCTACTACTCAGACACCTGCAGTGATTTTGGACATCTTCCAGCTTTACTAGCAAAGCTTATTTTTTAATGAAATTCTAACAAACCACACACAAATCCTAAAGATTCAGAATCTAGCTGTTTTGGAGAATAAGGGAACCTATTCAGATATGGGAATGGTCTATAGCCCTCTGTCATTGTCAGTGGTGCTGGAAATTCAGAGTGCGGATGCTGCCAACGATGTTGCATCATGGAAGTCATAGGGATAGTGAAAAATCCAAGTGTCTCACAAAGAACAAGTGTAGTACATGATCTTCAACAGTTAGCAAAAGAGTGATGTGTATAGTAGAGTGGTGCTGTTGTTGCATTTCGCAGCACATATTAGCAAATATATCTCTAAAGCATGATGTGAGCGTAAACTCACATTTGCAAACAGCCCATTTTTTATGGAAATGGACACTACATTTACACAGACATACAGGTTAATAGTAAACCTATATAGTTCAAAAATAATAATTAGTCAAAAACAGATTTTTTCAAATATTTAACATTTGTGCACGTCACCAGGTAAAAGGTCTTGATTATTTGTATCCTATTAAAATCTTTGTTTCCATAACACGTCACAATTTAACAAGCATTTGCAATGCAACAGATCTCGCATTACTTAAAGCTTGACCTATTGGTGTTGCACATAATGATTCAACGCCAATAGCTCAAACTTTCAGTAATAGTAGAGCTATTGTATTGCAAATGCTTGTTCTTACTTTCTTTTAGAGTCACACAATGGCTATTTAGCAGAGCAACAATGTTTATTCAGGTATGATTCATAAAAAATAGAAAACCATTCCAAATGGTTCAGTCAACGAGTATAGGGACAAAAATGATAATGAATATGCTCAGTGTGAAAAAGTATAGTACTGGTGAACAAAATACCAGCCCGAATATATGTGATCAACATAAACTGGTGACAAACTGTATGCTGAGTAATACCTCCGGCATCCCATGACATTCTCCAACAGCAGGCGAGTGGCCTGTGAAAAAAGGCCTACATGTTCCCCTTCAGATAATGAAATGGATGGATGCTGCAGTTATGCTCGGAAGGTGGGGGGAGAGCTCATGAGTCAAGAGATCGCCAAAGCTGGCAAACCAATTGGTGATGTCTGCTGAAAGGAAACTAAGCCCTAAACTGTGGGACAGATAAAGCAACCAGAGAAAAGGAATTTTAAAAAGCAGGTTGAAGGACTTGGCCCTTTTTGGCTAAAGTTCCTAAACTTTTTGCTTTCCCTCTAGACCTTTTTTCTGACATGATGTTGCCAACTTAGAGGCTTTGGACACTTTGCCATTGCTAAACAGTGTCAAAGTGCAAGTGCTCCTTGTATAAAGTATAATGGTATTGGTTGTCCATGATTGGTAAGTTTGCCTTACTGGTAAAGTCCCTAGTAAAGTGCACTATGTGTGCCAGGGCTGGTAATGCAAATGCTACTAGTGGGCCTGCAGCACTAATTGTGCTACCACATGTGTAGCCTTAAAAAGGGAACTCAGGCCTGCCATTGCAGGGCCTGCGCAGTTTGTTAAACGGCCATGTTGTTCAGGCAAGTGCACCCACTTGGCAGACCTTACCCTTCCCTTTCTATGCATATGGTAGGTTCAGGGTACCCGCTGGGCAGGGTGCAGTGCATGTGAAAGGTAGGACATGTACTAAGGTGTGTACCATGTCCCCACAGTAAAATAATCTCCATTTACATTTTTACTGTTGAAAGGCCATCTTGCACATAAGATAGAATGGGAAGGCTGTGTAATATGTTTTTCAGCCTATCTTCCCAAAGGCTTAAGATGGAAAGGTGAAGTTTAGTACGCCTGAACACACAATGTAATAACACAACTTTCTATGAAGGTGGTTTTTGCATTGTGTGTTTATAAGCCACTCTTTTAGAAGTGGCTGGGTTTTTGTGCTCTAAACATTTCTTTGTGTCTCTGCCTGGATTTGAAAGCGATAGGATCTGGGGAATGTCTTAACCCAGGGGAGGAGGTGAAACAGCAACAAGCTGACCTGTATCTGGAGTGTAGGGGGAGGAGAAGCCCCTAGAGGTGAAGGGGCCTGGGTTGCTGCTATGAAACAATTGTCCCATCTCTTGCTGAGTGATTGAGAATCCAGACCCCCACTAATCAAAGGAAGAAGCTGTCACTGGACTGGCAGGGAGGCACCCCGAACTGGTTTGAACAGGGGTCAGTGCCCTGAAACACAAAGACTTCAAAGCCATTGAGGGGTATAACTATGAGAGCTGAAGCCCCTGAACTTTGGAGAATGGCTCGATCAAGATTGAACAAGACTTGAGCTACTTCATGTTCAAGAGGAACTTTGGAACTTTTGCCAAGGAAGAAACAACTGAAGGGATTGAAGGAAAGGACTGACACTTGCTGTCTGTTCTTGGGCTGGCCTGCAGTTTGCTGTTTTAACCAAGGAAAGGCTAAAGGGACTTTGCTGTGTGCTGTGTCCCCCTGCTTGAAAGGACTTTGCTGTGCTGCGTCCTGGAATAACTTATCCCCAAGGGCCTGAGGTGAGCTGACTCCCTGTTGCAGAAACACAGGAACACAAATGTTTCCAGGTGAGTGTCAGCAGCACTGTGTGTGCATGCTTGTTGCAGCCTGAGACCCTCGCAAGTTGTGCCCTGTGATCGTGGGCACCTGGAGTCCAAGCAAGGATCAGTGACACGGTGTACGTTTGCTTTTTGCAGCCTGAATCCCTTTCTGAGGATTGTTCAGTTATCGTGTGCACCAGAATCCAAGTGAGTCTACTCGACGCTGTGTGTGTGTGCTTCGTGCACCGTGAGACCTTCGTGAGGATTTGCCTTGTTATTGTGTGCACCTGAATCCAAGTGAGTCTCATCGACGCTGTGTACGTGTGCTTTGTGCACTGTGAGACCTTTGTGAGGATTTGCCTTGTTATCGTTTGCATCGGAATCCAAGTGGGTCTCATCAACACTGTGTGTGTGTGCTTGGTGCACCGTGAGACCTTTGTGAGGATTTGCCTTATTAACGTCCACTCAGAGTTTAAGTGCGTCTCAGAGACACTAAGCGCCTGATCTTCGTGCAGCCTGAGACCTTCCTGTGGAGTGCCCAGTGATCATGCACACGAAGCTCAAGGGAGTCTCAACGACACTGTGTGCGTGTGCCCTGTGGCAGCCTGAGATCTTCGTAATCGTAGCGGCCCGGACCGGCAGCCCCAGGGGAGCTGAGTCACTGGCCCGAGCCTGCAGTTGCCAATTCACAAGGATTACATTGGAGGCCCAGCAACTGGATGAGGAGAGGAGAGTGTGTTTGCGACCCCCAGGTAATGTGTGTCAACTCCTGGGGCAGTATGCGGGCTCGGAGGAAAACGCTCTTGGCCTCTCTCTCATTGTGGCAGCGTGAGCCTCTGATAAGGCTTGTATCACGGCCCATATTGTGGCAGTTCAGGGGCCAGAGTGCGGAGCCGCACTTTTTGATTACACTGTACTCGTGTTGGGGGCAACTGTTGAGACGCTGACTGCAAGTCAGAAGGAGTGGCGGAGAGACCGCCTAAGGCACAGTGATCGGTGCCTGAGTGTATTAAGCATTATTCCATTTCTGCATAACGGAGTACCTGACTGTCGTATTAAATATTGCATCATTTCTGCATAACGGAGTACCTGATTAGAGTATTACGCATTGCATTATTCCTGCATAACGAACTCCCTAATTAGTTTATGACGCTTGACATTGTTTCTGCATAACAAACTACCTGATTGTCGTATGACACATTGTGTTGTTTCTGCATAACAAACTACATGATTAGCGTATTACGCATTGCATTATTCCTGAATAACAAATTACCTGATTAGGGTATTACGCATTGCCTTATTTTTGCATAATGACGTACCTGGTGGTTGTATTACGCATTGCATTATTTTACCTTGCAAAGTGCCTGATTGTTGCATTACGCATTGCATTCTTTTTACATTGCAGGATTCCAGATCCCGCTATTAGCTTCTGGATCTAGGCTCAACAAAAAAGTAACATTTCATCTTCTGCAACGACCACTCGCCATCACCTACTGGGCTACATAATGTTAACCTGTTAATCAGTCTCTTCTACCAGCCCAGAAAAAAAGACGCAATTTGTGTGCAAGTGCTTAAAAAAGAAGAGTTCAAAGATATTGAGATAAAATTATCCTTTAGCTAATGTTTATAATAGACACACATTTTGGAGGGAGTAAGGTCCTCAATTAAGTTATTAATCAATTTTACAAAGCATGCATACATCGTACAGAGCTTCCAGCATATTTTTGATACTGGACTAGTCAGTAAACTACACAGGAAACTCTGAGGCCATATCATTTTACATAACGTCCTTTAATGTGAGGCTTCACATCAAATGTTTTCAGTTTCCATGTGCTTTTATTAACTAGTATTACTATTACACAGTTTAAATGAAGTAGTTTAAAAACATTGCATACTTAAGGACACAAATGAACTACAGTGCTTTACTTGTAATATTGTGGGTGTAGGCATGCAGCCAAAGACATACAAAGAAACTGCAAAAACATCATTGTTTATGATAAACACCAGGCACATATTCTGGGGTGCACTCGGTGCTCTGCTCTGCAGACTGCTCTGTTAAGATTCTTCTATTGCTATAGAATTGTACAAGAAAGCTGCAGCTCCCTGTGTGGTAACGTCTATGACCAGTAGTGCCTGTAAATTATGAATCAGGTGGCATCACTATGTAGGGTGAATTCCAGAGACGACCATTCATCAGCAGATGACCCTCTCTCACAGGGACCTGTCTAAACAGACACAAAGATGCACTGACGCTTATTCATTTACTCACACACAGGCCTGTTACCACACATTCACACATGTATGACCTTTCCTCTCTTTCACTCTCATACTTACCTCCTCACTTGACAACTCCAGGATCTTCTTCCCAGTTTACGCTGACCTAACAGCAAATGGTGTAAGGAGAAAACAATGTGCCACAGAGAGAGAGACCACCTGATGCTAATCCACCCTAGGGATCAAGTGGCACAGAGAGCACTCTGTCTCCTGATACCTGAGGAGGCTGAGCACCACCAGCATGTGAACAAGGGCTGAAGGGCTGATGCCCAGTGCTTGACAGCCACTTAAGGAAGCCTAGATAGAGATAAAGGAAAACAAAAGCAGTGGTGAGGGGCAAATCACAAACAGTAAGCAATGATTGCTTCATGTTCTCTCTCCAAGATCCCATTAAATATCATATTGCCTGACAGTCTTATGGGCACGCCAGTGAGTGGAGGAAGCAGTAACCTAGAATGCAGAGTTCTATTTATGCCCTGTTCAGGGTGTGCCAATCATTTGCACCAAGCACGGGAAAACCTGTAACATTGGCAGTGCTTACCAACTCACATCATCAGCTCTCAGCCACACACACATTGGGCATGCATGATTCAGGTAGAACTGGAGGAATGCATTTTCAAATGCCCATTGGTGTAGTCTGCACTGCTGTACTTCTGCTGTGAGATCAGCAGTAAGATTGCATCAGACCAGCCTGTCAATTTTCTCAACCACCCTCGTCCATGATTGTTAAGGGGGCACTGCCCCAACACTCTTGTGGACGATCCGCCTGATCATTTAAATGAGAGTGCATTTTATAGAAGAGCCTTAGAATAACTTATCAAAGTCAGTATTCATGTTATCCCTATTTCCAAACTTTACCACCCCCTACCCAGGCAAAGAACCAACCAAACACTTACTCTATTTTCTTCGAGATAACTTGTTGAAGAAACATAAACTACTCAAGAGAAGTGAAAAAAAGAACATTCAACTCAGATAGTGGCACAGTGTGGATTTTCCCTAGCGAAGGTAATACTGATAAATGATTTCAGAGCTCCAGGGCAGGAGGCTTACACACAAATAGAAACAGAATCATACATCAAATTTCTCTGGGAAACCAAGTTCAGAATTAGTTCTGAAATTGAAGTCGAGTTCCTCTTCATGAATTGAGGAAATATCATCAGAAGGGATCACAATGATTCAGGTGGGTTCGGGAAGGACATCAGGAGAGTGTTTTTAGTATCAAAGGAAAAATAATCTCATTGAGCATTGCCCCATCTAGTAATGTGAAGAAATGTATCAAAGCAGTGTTCATCGAGCTTGTGTGTCTGCTAAGGCTTTTGGGCTCCAGAATAGACAGAGGGAGGAAGATCTATGTATGGGTTAGGTAGGTTGAAGGTGCTAAAGAGGAGATAGTGCAATGGTGCCGCATGCTGAAAAGAGTGTAACAAAAAGGGCCTTGCTAGGAATCTCAAACCCAGCTGTTCGTATACATGGTATAGAAAATCCATATAAATAATTGGCCCAATATGGATGCAAGTAAAAGCATGTTATCGTTAGACGTTAATAGTACAATGATTTGACAAAAATGTATTTGGTAATGGCTTAGGTTGAAATGTATGTATATGTATGTAAATGTATTTGAGCTTGTAAAGCGCACTGCTACCCAAAGGTTTCCTGGCGTTGTATAACGCTGGGGAACCCGTCTTGGCTTCCTCTGTAAGATGGTCCCTATTGGGCACCCCCAAGGCGAAGCCAGGCATCCCCGGCGTTGATGGGGCCGTTTGTAGAGATTAAGCAAGCTATTGCCCAGAGTTGCTGAGTGGAACCCATGGTTAGAGTGACACTGAGGCAAGATATATCGAGCCTGCTGACTTTGGCCCAAACACTGGGATGAACCCATCTTACTGAGGCAGTGCCATTTGGCATAAGAGATACAGCAGCTAGACTCCTCTGCTGCACATTTGAGGGTGGTTGTGGTGATTCGGAAGAATCAGGATCTACGAAGAAGGAGATTAAACTCTGATCGGTAAGGCAAGTGAGTGTCTATCTTAATTTTAATCAGCAAAGAGTGGCTTGCAGTAATTACTTAGTATGGGTCACCTGAGGAGGGCCGAATCAGTGTATGAGCTGTGACTCGATATCCCCTACTATATCAATCTAAAGTCAAAAAGCAACCCCTGTACTGGAAAAGGGGATAGGGTTTGTAAACAGCCAACAAAAATAGGCTCCCTTTTACTGGATGACACTTTCCACTTATCAAATATAGGATGACAAATATCATATTCCAACTATTTTACAATTTTCGTGGGAACAATATCTTTAAACATTTCTTACATGGAAGTATTTTCCCAGGATGCATACAACACACAAAGGCAATAAAGGCGAGTATAGCAGTACACAATCCTTTATATATTAAAAGTTGAGGCTGCTGACCTTCAAAACTGTTGTGACACCATGCTTTATCTCCTATGTTGTATGCTTTATTTGTCTTATCAGTAAACAATATAACCTAGGAACAATTCCAGTTACCTAAAGCAGCCCTTTATTTTGTAATTCAGGAGTTGAACATCTTGAAGCTACTGCAAATAAAAATGCACAATACTACTTAAACGCATGTCATTTTTCCAAGGTTCTCTATATTATGTTATTAACCTAATAATACCTAGATCCATTTTAGACATATGCAATGAAAAACTAAAGAACACATTTTCAAAAGGAGGATGATCACTATTTTCCGCAAAACTGATCAAACAGTACTCTTTTGTTGTTGTTGAATTACTCATTCACCCACAGTCTTTCTGCCATACATATACAACGAAAAGGACGCAAAATATAATTTTAACTGTTTAAGTCAACCATAATCCACTACTTGTTTGCCCTGCTTAATCTCTTGAAACCCACCAACATTATGTCACTAATGGACTTTTTCCGAAAAGTGCCTAAAATATTGTACTTCTGTTACATCAGTTCATACAACAATCTGTTGTCTGCCCCTAGCTCAATGTAGCCCAACATGCCTGAACATTTTTATTCTCTGATGACTGCCCAAACCTTGAAAATAAGGCCTATTGGAACCCCAGAAAATTTAAGGTAATAGTCACCCTCTCCTTAATGGGCTCCACTCCTCATCTTGTATATTCCACACTTCCATTTAGAATGGTTCTGCGTCAGCTTCCCCCCGTTTCACAGAGAGGAGGAAGTGGCAGTATAAAGGGAGAAAGCTGCCTTTTATTCACTAACTTATATTTCCTTTGCCCTTTAATTCAGATTTTACCTTCATCATGTAGAAAATTGGCTATTAAAATAAACAGATAAAGTCTTTCGGTACACAGGTAAAACATTCTCATGCTGAACCAACCCTACTAATTGTGCATTATCTTATGATGCTAATTTTCTCTTGTTCAGGAACTACTCAACAATCGCATTCCTAATACAATATAACACTAATTACCAATTTTGAAAACATCAATATCTCTCCATAGTCTGCTAGAACCGGATATGTTAACTTCCTAATAATTATTATTCACAAGGCAAAAATTAAATAAAATTGTGCTTTCTCAAGGCAAAAAAATTCTACATTTGATCTTCTTTAGTCAACCTGTGTTCCGCTAATAACGGAATGAATAAAATCAACATGGCACATTGGAAATCTAAACCTCCCACCTACTTGAAGGGTTACTTCAAGTCCTATTCCATTCTACACTTTCATTCAGGGCACACCTACGCCTCTAAAATGTAGACATGAAATACTGTTCCCTCATTTTGCATTTTCTATATTTGTCACACCCCTGAGATTTAATTACCCCCTTTCTAGAAAATGTGAGCCAAATCCACAAAAAAGGCTGCCCTACAGGGGTCCCTGTTTCTTGGTGCCAATAGCTGACCTATTTTTATCTAAATTGATGCACGTTTAAATTTCACTATATATTCTCTGTTGCAAAGCCATGGCAACAAATATACTACAATCTCTGAAAAACAATTAGTCATAATGTAACTCTGGTGTTCCACATCATGGCATTGTATTGTATTGCCTAGAGAAGCCATATTACATACTCAACATGAGCCACACCTAAAACTGCCCACTACCAAGGGATCGTTCCATAGTCTCCATTATTCTTGCATCTGTAGGTTTGACTAAATAATTCCTGAAGTTCTTATTTCTGCAGTATGCAAAAAAAAGGCCATATACCTTTGCTCTTGCTCAGGTAAATTTAGAATGGACCACATTTTTTTAATCAGATTTTTCAATGTATTGATTCAAATTCGAAAAATCAGTCACACGCTATTCTATTAATTTCCTCTTTCTTATCTTTTCATGCAAAAATACTTCCTCTTTTATACAATTACTTATTTTACAAACATGATGCTTGATCCTCTTAGGGTAACCCCAGTCAATTAGTTTAGTTTTCAGAGATTCCACATGTCACCCAAAAAATCACCCTTAGGTAAAGTTCTGCCTTAATCCAATGAACTATCCAATGTATTGTTTCTATTTGAATATATATAGCAGGGAAATTGTACTGGTACAGAACGAAGACAGTGGGCTAATATTTTAAAGTAGTCAATAATAGTTATATTCACTTACCAGACTTTTTTTCAGTCGATAACCATAATTAAGAGTCAAAATGAAGTTTCATAAAAGAGTGCCCCAAAGTCTTTGTTTTCTTTCTTTGGAAGTTTGTTGCATGCACATCTCCATGCCTACTGTTAAGAGACTTTCTACGCTAGCCACTACACCTTGTCTCTCAGAAAATATAAAAAAGTATGAGATTTTACTCTCCTATAAGCACTTTTCCACATTTCCATAAAAAAAAATATTGTTTACAAAGCTATTGTTATCCTGTACTTAAAAAAGGAAAAGCATGTGTATCAACTACAAAAATATCTCTAAACTAAATGTCTAAAATACCATAATATCCAAAACAAAAATATAGTATGTAATGTATGCAACATGATCAAAATATCAGTAACAATATTATCGACTACAATACCATCTAAATAAATGTAAAAATATTGTTGTAATGTATATGTATATTTATATTTATATATATTTTTTAAAATTAAAATCGACTCACAATAAAAGGTAAATAAACATACATTATAAACACATTTAATAATTTATAATAAAACATGGATAAACCAATAAATAAAAATGGATTAACACAATATTTCATAATAAATCAGTATTTCTAATTATTTAACAGCCACAAAAATAAGCTTTATAAAATCCTATATTCATAACATTATAAACTAAAATTAGCATCCACTAAATAAGAAATAAACTGACAAAAAAATCAACCACCACACAAACCAACAAATAAAATGTAATGCTAACAAACTAACCAATGCAGAAACCAACCAATAAAATTTAACTCTAACAAACAAACCAGTACAAACACTTTGCTAACTAAATTAATACTATAAGAAGAGCACAAAAGCAGCTTTTCTTTGCGGCAAAAACACCAAATCTACATGAAAGTGTCATTGTATGGATTTCAGAGAGTAAAAAACAAAGATTCAACTTTCAAAGAACCACAATACACTTTAAAACATAAGTATTACAAAACCATTAATTTAAAACTGCTGAATTTTTAACATAAAAGCAATCATCAAAATATGTATTTTCCTATATATCTCCGGACTACAGTTAAAAGAAGACAATCCAAGATCCAACACAAAAAATACCAAACAGAAACGCCATCTTTTCAAATGAAAAACTCAACAAATAAATGATTGGAAATAAATAAATGCAGTTACATACTAAATAATTTAAAACCTGTAAACACTAAATATAAAACAAACCTAAATCTAAATCTAATACTAAGCAGTACCTTCTCTAAAAATTTAATTAAAACAAACATTCTGTTTTCAAATGTCAAAAGGTTGCCACGTGTGCCTCATCTCAACACAATTGAAGCATACCTGGAAAAGGAATTCTGCACATTAAAAAAACAGCAAACATGTAAGTAAAAAATGTAAGGAATGTTAAAATCTTAGAGATGGTCAAAGCTCTTTATTACAGCCAAACAGTAAATATGTAATCATAATATTTACAGATATGATGACAGAAAGAGACACTAACAGCACCTCGCAAACAGTTATTGTGACTCATATACTTATAGTAAAGAGAGCACAAGCACAGAAAATATACAGTATGCTAAGGATGGTGAAGCCTATTTTATTTTCCTTGCAGGCATGCCTAGTACCGATTCAGGAGGTGCCTGGCTCCTGTTAGCGTGGGTGACATCCTGTAGAGGGCTTGATCGATTTATTTATTTGTTTCATGAGTTTTCCTTTCTCCCCTTTCTGTTAATTAAATTGGTGTTACCATTACTTTCCGTCTACAGGGGAGCCTGTGGAAGGCTAGAGGGTTGCTGGAGCCCAGTTAGTTATTTGATTTCTCCCATCTGTTTCCCCCTTTCATGGTGGCTAATTTACATTGTGCTGAAGCCAAGCCAGTCTGAGCCTGTCCGCTCACACCCAACATCAGAACCCCTGGTGGTATTAACTCCCAACTCCCCCAGAGATGGAGTTATACAAGAGAAGAGTTATCAGTCCTTAGCACTACAGATAAGTGTGAAGGCTGTTTGAGGAAAAGTCTGTGTCTAATCACTGAATTTTGTAATGCAACGTGCCAGTGATGTAGCTCCAAAATAACCAGTTATGGGACACAAGGTAGCAAGCAACAAACCAGGAATCCAATTGTGTGGCAGCCTACACAATAAAAACACCATCAGGAAAGATAAAATCACCTGTGCCCTTGATCACTCTAGGTCGCTAGTGAACGACAAAATCAAATTCACAAATGTTTTGGACAACCATTGAATGAATATTGTTTTTGTATCTGAAAAATGATCTGAATCTACATCCGGTCCAGATTTGGTCTCTGCCATTCCCCCTGATTATTCTATCCACGGATTAGACAGGACTCAAAAGAGGGGTGGGGGGTAGCTTTTATCCATCGGAACAACATGACATCCATCTTCTTACCAGTATTTTCTGCAGAGGGTCAGGAACTCTCATTCATCATTGAATTGTCTATGACATAATCTTTTAATGGTTTATTAGTTTGTCGCCCTCCTGGTCCAAGGACTACCTACATCAAACAGTCAGTTTCTTCCCAGAATCTTGTTTATTCTCCACACACTTTGGAGTTTTAAGAGACTCTAAGTTTCACTTGGAGGCCTTCCTGGAAGAAGATCCAGTAGCATTAGTTGACACTATGTTAGGCCTCATATTGTAGATGGACTGACACATCTTGCAGGACATACTCTAGATGGTATCTTAGTAGACAACCCCTTCATGACAGAGACAAGTATCTTACCACTAACTTAGACAGCCCATAAGGGGTTTATGTTTGAAATACAAAATTCTTATAAAGAGCCCCCAGTTAATGTACTCCATCATACTCAAACATCATGTACTTGAAATATAATTCATCTCATTCAAATCAACCAGCTACTAACAGAGACTCAACCAGTATAGGTAGAGATTTTATATCATTTAAGATAAACCTAAACCTCTATTAGCCCAATATAAGAATGCTATCTTGGCCGCTAAAACAGCCTATTTCTCCTCCAAGATCCTCACAGCCGAGAACCAATCAAGGGAAATCTTCTCGATTGTTCAGAACCTAGCCTTTTCAGATCGCACCTCCCTTAAGCCCTCCCCCTCCCAGGCCCTCTGTCACTCTTTGAATAGTTTTTTTATTGATAAAATCGCCGCTATCAAAGCCAACATCCCTTCACCTTCCCCGTCTTTTATTGACCCTCAGTGCCCTCCTTCGCAAGGACAACTAAATATTCTCCCCCTCCTGACCAAGGAATCCTTTACATCATTAATCCCCCTCGTAAAATCTGGCTCTCCCCTTGATACCTGTCCCGCTCACATACTTCGTCACATTTACACCTCTTGCCCTGATCCTCCCCTTCACTTTATCAACAGCTCCCTTTCTCAGGGGGTTGTCCCCAACCCTTTGAAATCAGCTATTATTTTACCTATTTTAAAAAAGCCTGGCGCAGACCATTCGATCCCAGCCAACTATCGCCCCATTTCTCTCCTACCATTGTTGGCCAAGGTGCTCGAGCGCCATGTCACCACGTCTCTGAGCACCTTTGTGGAAGAGAATGGGATATTGGCTCCCTGTCAGGCTGGCTTTCGCCCCGCACACTCTACGGAGTCCGTAGTCCTTTCGGTCCTTGACAACCTCAGGGAGGGGAGGGATACCAATCAATCCCAGGCATTGGTCCTCCTCGATCTCTCTGCCGCCTTTGACACGGTGGATCACACCATCTTACTCTCCCGTGTCGCGGCGGCGGGGATCGGGGGCACGGCCCTGGTATGGTTATCCTCCTTCCTGAGGGACCGCACCCAGGCAGTTCGCCTGGGTGACTTCTCTGCGGACTTCCGGAAGGTCCAGTGCGGGGTCCCCCAAGGTTCCTCCCTCTCACCTCTTCTGTTCAACCTTTACATTTCTCCCCTCATTTTTTCTTTAGAACAAATGGAGGTCACCGTATATAACTATGCGGATGACCTCCAACTTGTTTTCAACCTGTCTTCTTCTCCTGCCTCTATTTCTAATTTCCAGTCTACTATGATTTTTATCCGGGACTGGATGGATTTCAACCACCTGAAACTCAACCCCGATAAGACCGAGTTGGTGTTGACGGGTGGTTGCTCCAGTCCCTGGTCTTCACTTTTTTGGCCCCCTTCCCTTGGTCCCCCTCCGGTCCCCTCTACCTCTGTCAAAACCCTAGGTATCAAACTCAACTCCCACCTTACCCTTCACTCCCAGGTTAGTTCTGTGGTTTCTTCTTCCTTTCTTTCTCTTCGTACCATCCGCAAGGTCTCTCGATTTTTCACCTTCGAGGCCTTGAAGCTGATCGTCCTTGCGATGGTCATCTCCCGCCTGGATTATGGCAACGCCCTATATGCAGGTATACTTGCATATAGTCTCAGGCGGTTGCAGATGATTCAAAACCAGGCGGCTCGGTTGGTCTTTAACCTTCCCAAATCCTCACATGTCACTCCCCTCCTGAAAACCTTACATTGGCTCCCGGTTCGGGAACGTGTCCAATTCAAGCTTGCGACTATCACCTACCAGGCTCGACTGGGCACGGCCCCGGCTTTCATTTCCTCAGAGATTATCCCTTACTTTCCAGCCAGGGAGCTCCGATCCTCTTCTCAATTTCTGCTGACAGTCCCCCGGTTTCGCCGGAAAAAGTGGGGGGGTTCAAAATTTGCGACCCTTGCCCCAGCTTTCTGGAATTCATTACCCTTAGAGCTCAGATCCCTAACTCCATAGTCCCAGTTTCGAAAGAAACTTAAAACTTATTTTTTCAGCAAAATCTTTATTTAGTCCCCTGTCACCTGTCCTCCTCCCTTTGTCCCTTGTGGAGATCTGCCAGTTACAGCGCTATGAAACCGCTGGTGTAAGAGCGCTATATAAAAAAATTTAAACTCAAACTCAAACCTCCTCTAATTGGTTGAGCTCAGCAATAAACTCTCTGGCACCTGCCAAATCTTCCTTCCACCATAGAAATAAACCATCAGTGCTGTAGTTTACTGGCAAACCGAGGATTCAAAAACAATGCTGCCAGAGACAAGAGCGAAAATGGAGAAAGGATTACAATATTATGGAAAAAGAAAAATATCAGCAATGCATTGCGGGATTTAAGACATTGATACAAAAATAAACATCAGATTATTTTATCCAAAGAATTGTTGCATCCCATCTTACTAGAATTTTTAATGAAATGTTTATATCAGGCTACTTCTCTAGCCAGTAGAAAATAACTTTGGTGCTTCCACCTAATCCACTGGACACAAATAGCTATCATTCAATCTCTCTGCTACCCTTTCCAGCTAAGACTGCGGAGAAAGTTATGAACCAGCAATTGACTTCCTATATGAAGAAACCATCTATTAGATGCCACAAAGTTCAGATTTAGGATTGGCCACAGCACTGAAACTGCCTTAATTGTGGCTACCGAGGAGATTTTGACAGCCTTAGATGGGAGATGCAAAGCAGCCCTTATGCTACTTGATCTATCAGCAGCATCTAATACAGTCAATCACTATGTGTTGAAAATCGGGATTAAAGGAGAGGCTTTTGCTCTATAAAGATCTTTCCTATCAGAGCAAGAACAATCTGTGGATTTGAAGGAGCTTGTATCCAATGCCTTCTTACTGTCTTGCGGTGTCCCACAGGGTTCTTCTTGGAGCCCAACTCTAACTTCAATATCAATATCTATGTCACCTCCTTGGCTGGTTTGATCAGAGCGTTTGGGTTCTCCTTGGTATCATACGCAGACGGTACTCAGATTGTCATTCTGCTCTCTACTAGTGACAATAATACTGGAAATAGATTTTATAACTGCATGAGAGCCGTTAGTGATTGGATGAACAACATTTGCCTGATGTTAAATTCTGCAAAGAATGAAGTTCTTTTGTTTGGCAACAATGACTCATTTTGGTACTCTTCTTGGTGGCCCAAAATCCTGGTACTCTTCCAACTCCAGCCAAGAAGGGAATTAACCTGGGTGTTGTAGTTGGTGACAAGTTTACCTTTGGGGAACAAGTTAATATGGTAAACTGCTCATCAATTTACATTTTAAGGACAATAAAACAAATCTTTCAATATATTCCTCAGGAACTGCAGAAGACGGTAGTCATAGCCCTAGTTCTGTTTAGAATAGATTACTGAAACTGTCTATCTGAATATGAAACAGAGATTTTTGAACAGGCTTCAAACATTGCAGAACGCTGCAGCATGTATGCTTTTCGGGACTCACAAGTTTCAATCAGCATCCCAAGCCTTAACAAGGTTACATTGGCTTCCAATTAAGCAGCGTATTACCTTTAAAGTCTTATGCATTGCCTACAAGGCACTTCATGGTTTATCCAGGGACTATCTGAAGGACAGCTTTAATTGGTACCGTCCTAGTAGGACGCTAAGCTCCACATCAGCTGAAATAGTCTAGTCACGCTATACCCCTGGATTTGACTAAAAGAAAAGTAAGATTTTTTTTAAGACCCTAGAGAAGCAAGCACAAGTTCCTAAGTTCCTAAGAAACAACAGGAACCATTTTAAAAATTGTACTATCATAAGTTCCAGAATAAACTACAGGACATCCATCAGGGATCCCATACTTAAAAATAGCACACACCTGAGGCCGTATTATGCAATACGGTGCATTTTCCTTGTTAGATCCGTGTGCACCTTGAGCCATTCTCACTCTGCCACTGGATTAAAGCTAGCCTGGCCAATGAGGGGTGATACCAGAACCTGTTCCCAGGATGCTTGTTTCCGGTCCAGGGAGGACACCCCCACTGGAATGTGGCTGAGTGCTGCGCAGAAGCTGCCCACAAGGATAGCTTGGGCCATATCATTATACTGCAGAAAGGAGAATATAGTGAAGGAGTTGTGTTGGGCCAAAAATCAAATGAAGTGTGTGATAGAGAGCTGGCAAACTGCTGTTTGCCCTCAAAGATTACTCCATTAAGAAACAACTGACATACAGAAGAGACAACATACTCCGAGCCACCTGAGACAGGGACCAAAGGCTGCTGGTAAGTCCAAGGACACTGTGGGCATGGTGCAACCCATCCTAGTGTTCTAGTGTCCTGGCGCATGACGGCTGTGTCACACCTGTGGCCACTAAATTATAACTGGAGGACTGCCTATCGACCACTGTTGCTTCTGGAGCCCCTACAAGCTTTTTCTCTAAACTACAGACTAGGTGGAAGGGGGAAATGATAGCAACAGGAATCTCCTAATATGGTTGTGGTGCACTTGTATGAGTAAGACTAGGTGTTCCCCTGGAAAGAGACAAACAGATTGTATACAAAGAAGAGAGGAACGTAGTAGTCCAGGTCGCATTTGTTGAATACCATTGAGGTTGATGTGTGTCTATGCTCTTGATGTCTTACCAGTGAATTTGTACACACTCTCAGAGTAGTTTATGGAAATAAGTCCTGTAAGTGTTCTTTGGAGTGGAGAGTGATAACTGGGTGGCTGGCATAGGCCTGTGCAGAATATACCTACCACTGGGTGACACTGCAAGCTCTTCGAATGCAATAGTACTCACGAACTGGTACAGATTTGAAATATATGCCAATATATGCCAGTCAAACACCCACATAGATAGATTTCTGATATGAACCAAACACCCTTCTCAACGGATGTATGTCATTACATCGCATTCTAATACCACGCATACCATTACAACGCGGGTATTACAACGTGATGACAATGACATCGCATGCCATTACATCGCATACTTTTACCACGAGTATGCTTTTACCACGCATGCCATTACAACGCAAAGCCATGCGTGGTAAAGCTATACTTATGGTAAAAGTATGCAAAGCAAGTTACATCCCTATCCCGACACCTACACAGCAGACTACTCCCACCCCTACACTACCCCAACCTAAAAACACTACCACACTACTACACTACCCACACTACTCCCACCCTTACACTACCCAAAACCACTACTACACCCTACCCACACTACTCCCACCCTTACACTACCTTAAACCCTAAAACACTACTATGCTACCCACACTACTCCCACCCTTACACTACCCTAAACCCTAAAACACTACTACGCTACCCACACTACTCCCACCCTTACACTACCCTAAACCCTAAAGCACTACTACGCTACCCACACTTCTCCCACCCCTACACTACCCTAAACCCTAAAACACTACTACGCTACCCACACTACT
This sequence comes from Lissotriton vulgaris, assembly GCF_964263255.1. Lineage (NCBI taxonomy): Eukaryota > Metazoa > Chordata > Amphibia > Caudata > Salamandridae > Lissotriton > Lissotriton vulgaris. Next base: position 1,108,682,918 of record NC_141696.1, read on the forward strand.
CCCACCCCTACACTACCTTAAACCCTAAAACACTACTACGCTACCCACACTACTCCCACCCTTACACTACCCTAAACCCTAAAACACTACTAAGCTACCAACACTACTCCCACCCTTACACTACCCTAAACCCTAAAACACTACTAAGCTACCAACACTACTCCCACCCTTACACTACCCTAAACCCCAAACACTACTACGCTACCCACACTACTCCCACCCCTACACTACCCCAACCTAAAAACACTACTACACTACCCACACTACTCCCACCCTTACACTACCCAAAACCACTACTACACCCTACCCACACTACTCCCACCCTTACACTACCTTAAACCCTAAAACAAACACCTGCACTTGTGCTCAGCCTCACTCTCATTCGCACCCCCCACCGCTGCATCCAAGAAAGCAAAACGGGAAGTCGAGTGTTCTCCTACATTGCACCCAAGAGAACGACCTCCCACAACACAGCAGGGTCTCCCCCACATTAATTCAATTCCGCAAGAAGCTGAAGTGTCAGACACTCAAATCCACATAACATAACATACTGAAGTAATCCTGTGCACGGGTGGCCTTATACCCAGGTTATTCTAAGCCTTGATTAGTGCTGGACTTAGATTTATTGACTGTATTCAATCTCCGTCAGTTTCAGTCAAGTGCAGTGAAAGGGTCACAGTATTGTTTACGACCGTGCCGCCATTACACATTACATCGCATGCGTTGTAAAAGCACATGCGATGTAATGGTATGCGTGGTTTTACCACGCGTTGTAACATCGCATGCGTTGTAATGCATGCGATGTAAAAGCAATGCGTGGTAAAACCCGCGTTGTAATTGCTGTTCCCCTTCTCAACCATTGACTAAGTTGACCTAGCTCGAGAAGACAATCAAGACAGTTCTCTGGGCTTCATGAAAGATTCAAATGTCATGCCCCTTGAACAGTTATGCATTACCTGTACTGCAGATGCATAATAAGTACACAAAGGTCCCACAAACACTAACATCCCAACCCACCTCAACCTATGTCTAGAAAATATTTGAGAACCGGACAACCTTCACTTGAGTAGTAAGACTGACAAGCAATGAAAGGGTCCTGAGCCCTGACATTATATGTCTAGAAACTCCAGCCACCTTATGACATTTGGAAAGGTGAATGGATTCTCTTAATCCATGACATGATATCATGATAAATCTGTGGATAAGGATAAAAATGCTATCCATCATGAAACAACTTCTGTATTGTGCTCTGTAAAATGTAACCTTGAGTTATATATATAAATAATACAATAAAAGTAAAAATTGTTGACCCTGCAGGCTTAGCATGAAATAATATATTTTCAAGAAGGCTCCACTGTAAGGAACCATCCCCACTATTGTCCACTAAACCGAAGTGGATGAATGTGTGTGTGCTAATTACCTCTATACTGGGTTACCTTCTTTCCTGAACTTGTTCAAGCACAAACATTTGAACCAGTTGCATTATAAAATGAATTAAGGGTATGTTCTTGGGTGGCATGATTTCATTTTAGCACAGTGTTTTATTTTCATGCTATTACATCTTGAAGGCCACATCTCGCATAGCTAGGTAGAACAACAGCCATGACACACCAACTGACAACATGTGTTTTGCCCCTAAATATATTTTTCATCTGCGGCTTTCTCAAAACTTGAATTAACTATGGTATATTGTCCTCTATTTGTATTTATTGGTATTTGAAAAACAAGAATACCAACATCAATCTACGTAAATATGATGTCGTTTACAGGGTAATGGGGGTTGTGTGTGTGTGAGAATCAATGTATCAGAAACCAGCAGGAATAAAATGCACCCTATCATATGTGTAAAGTATATTCGGTCACCTCAGAGTTATATAAAGGAAGAGTTGCTTCTTCTATTAGCTGAAGCAGCTCTTTCGTTGCATGTAATAATATCATAAGAGCATACGTTATTGTGTTCTTCATACAAATACAATTTTTCTTTTATTTGCATCATAAGCGTATAACGTGGAAGTGAGAAATGCCTCGCAGTCAAGCCAGCATTGCATTTGCATTGTTCTAACATAGTTGAATTGACGAAGCCTGAAATGTGTTGTTCAGAATCATCGTGGCTATGTTACAGATCAATGAAGGGGAATTGAAAGCACATTTTGGCACTTGTTATGCTGATGCAATTTAAGTCTGAGCAGTTTTACTATCCCTTGCTTGAAGCACAACGGGATTTCTGTCCTAAAATGAGAACAATATGTGAACTTAGTTCTATTTATGTCCCCACCATATTTAAGTACCGTATGTAGATGGCTGAGGAGTTGAGAAACTTTCTTAAACATACACCATTTGTTTTTCATTTATTTAAAAATGTTTCTGGTGTTAGCATATGTTTACATTTGTTCCCAACAGCCAGTTCGATTTCTGTTGCTGTACGATTATATTTTAAAACTGTGGCCCATCCAACAAGACACTATCACTGTGCAACTACAATTTAAGTGGCTTCCATTCCAGTGGCCCCATTCAAGTGGCCACTTAGGCCCTGAATACAAGTCAGGGAGAGCAAAATTAATGTATGGTTTATGCATTTTCTCTGTAGTTACACATTTTCTGGCTGCAATTTTTCTCATGCAATTTTACCACACAATAAATGTGCATGCAGAAAAGGAAAACAGCTACTACAAGGAGTTGCGGCTGCCACAATAAAGAGGTGGCGGTGCGGGTGGAGGGAGCACAGGAGGGGTAGCGCAGTTGGGGGGGGGGGCGGGGGGGTTATAAAAAATGTATTTAAAGTAAAAACGTACCTGGAGCTGCCTTCCACATCGCCATCGGTCTCTGTCCTTCCTGGTCCCAGCAAGCACTGCGGCCATGTCACGGACTCCCTACAATTAACGCACTGCTCTCATATGAGATCTGAGCAGGCAGGAAAGATGCCCTGTTCAGACCAGGGAGTCTGTGGGATTGCTCCAGCTCCGCTGCTCAATGCAGGTGGCTGGAGAAAACCTAAATGCACATGTGTGTTTTAGTCGGCGTGAGTGGCCGCCCAAAACACATGTGCACGTCTAGGGAGTGGAGTGCACGTCGCACTATTCCTCCCAATGCCTCGCCCCTCCCATCGCAAGCGTGCTCATTTCCCCCTGTCTTTTTTCACTCAATGGAGACCATGACCATGCTGCTTCCAGCCTCCTCTGGCTCTAACGGATCCCGCTAAAGCAAACCTCATTTCCCCCCTCCAAACCCCACTAGGCAATGGCCACAGCTATCCGCAAACTAGGCACATGCCACCACCCCTCAGTATACCCCCAGTACCCCCTGTCCCCTAGCCCACTGCACATGATCATGCTCCCACCCAACCACAGCCATTCACTCTTCAATTGTGGTCATGGACTCTGTATCCTAACACCCCCAACCTCCAATATTGGCCCTGACCCTATCTCCTGCCACCCTCCCCCACCCCCGGAGTCACCCTGATCCACATGTAACACACTGTGTTGACCTACTGTCCACTTATACCCAGGGGGCCCCTGGCGGTGGAGGACTGGGCACCATCTTACAATACGAGGTCCATGAGATACTAATCTTTTTCTATTCTTTTCTTTCCCTTTCTCTGCCCCAATGCCTAAACGGTAGCCCTCCGCACATTTCCCTCCCAATTGCATACGATTGGAAGTCAGCTCCCCCTCTTTCCCCCACCCCACTGCAGACCAGTGCAACTGTTGATCGCAGAAATGTCCTTCTCAGCTACACCAGTCTGCCCTTTGCCCGACCCGGCCGCCCAACGGGATCCCCATCACGATATGGCCTGTAAGTCTAGACCCGCAGTGAGCAGACCTACATCCTAGGAGACCCGTCTACACTGCACCACCTACCTGCTTCCTCTCCAATCTTTCCCTACCCTGTGATCCATCCCACCTCCCCCAGTCACAGTGGTGAAATAGACGAGAGCGGGGCTGCGAAGGTGGTGGCAGCAGCCGTAACAAAATGTCGGCCTGAGGTGCTCCTTTGTACGGGGTGGAGGAGCGGACCCATATAAGGAGGCGGGAGACAGGAACACCGTGGCTCAGTGGTCCTGCGAGACGGAACAGCTTTGCTGTTTTTATCTCCCAGTTTGCAGACCGGAGTCGAACCCAGAGTGCCTTGCCGGAGAGCAGTCGTCAGAGACTCAGTGAAGCGCAGTGAGACCCGGAGACACCAAACGGTTGTTGTGGCCAAGCCAGACAGAGGGGCACAGTCCTACCGCTTTCATTGCCTGCTTCCTGGGGGACAGAGACAGTGACAGGGGCTCCCTCCCCCCCACCCGAGGTATAGTGTAGATGGGACTCTGAACTGGGGATGATGAACACGAGGCCGAGATCAGAAGCGGGCCTTCGACACATGCAGCGCCTGAGGATCTACATTGCACGTGTTGAGTGGTAGCAGTCCTTGGCCGGAGTGAGTTGTGGTTGCACCCTGCTGATAGCGGAGCTGAGCCTTGAGCACGGCATCACTGGATAGACAGCTGGAGTGAGGCCGCAAGGCCTTATGGCGCTGTGCTGACAGAGTTGCGTAGTGCTGCCCTCCATTTAAAGACTGCAGGCTGTACCGGATAACACCTCGTAGCAGCAGGTGAGTCCCTACAGTGATTGGTGCTGTGTGCACTGGTGCAGTTGCAGCAGCCTGGGCGCGGGCTACATGTGGTGTCATATACACGCTCCGGAAAGCCTTGGGGGCTGGAAGGCACCTCCTTTGAAGTTGATTGGAATATATGCTGTGAACACTGAAGGGAGAGCCCACACAGCAAACAGCAAACATGTGACAAGGCTGGGTATGGTACATTAATCAAGTATTGCAGATTTGAACATGGCGCATGGTTGTTTTCCCAGCCCGGAGGTGAGGGCGGTGCCACTGTTGGGGCACACCAAAGGGGAGGTCACCCTGTCGATACTGCCACCTGTTGTAGCGCACTTTTGGGAGGACTTGGTTCGGAGGCCTTGTGGGGAGTGCCCCGAGGGCGTCAAGGACAATAGGATAAAAGTCCCAGAAGACATTTCCCGCAGTGGTAGTGGCTGCCAGATAGTGTGGGATTCTGGAGTGTCTCACACCCACCTTCGGAACTCTGTGTGCCTGCGCTGGAGTGCGGAGTGGTGGACATACTTGCGGCAGCCCCCAGACCACCCAGAGAGGGACGCACCAGATCCTTTGTCGGACAATTTGCTTATCTGACGATGGGGAAACCAAGAGGGAAACAGATGGGGCCTCCCCCAGACCTCGAAGATGCCCCATCGGAGCAAGTCCACAAGGAAGTGGGCGATGAGCCCACTGAAGTCCCTGTTCCCCAACAACTGGCCAAAATCTTAGCAGCCATTGTAGATACCACGGCAACACTGCAAAAGGACATCAGCACAGTAGCAGTGGGCCTGGGGCTGCTGCAAACGAAACACGCTAAATTGGCAGACAGGGTGAAACAGACCGAATCCTCCCTGGCAGTGCACCAATCCTTATCTACTCAGGTAGGGGACTTGACCGGCTGGGTGGTTGTTCTAGAATGGAGGGCCGAAGACTCTGAGGGATGTAATCGTAGGAACAATGTAACAGTCCTTGGAGTGCCGGAAGGAGTGGAGGGTGATTAGATGGTTTAGTAGCTGGAGGGATGGTTCCGGATGTGGTTCGTCTGGAGGACCTGTCACAATTCTACACCTTGGAGAGGGTGCACCACGTCCTGACCAGGCCGCCTGCCCAAAGGAAGCCCCCATGCCATTGGTAGCCCATCTGCTCCATTTCAGGGACAGAGATGTACTGTTGAAGAAGGCATACACAGAGGGTCGTTAAAAATAGCAAGGTGTCTCTCTTCCCTGACTATACTCTGGAGGTTCAGAGATGTTGCACCTCCTTTTCAGAGGTTAAACAAGCCTTGCACGATGAACGGATCCAATATTCTTTGATGCTCCCGGCCCGACTACGGATAGTGCTGGATGGGAAGACACACTTTTGTGAAGACCATAAGGCAGCTTGGGAATGGTTGGAAGCCTATCAGTGGGAAGGTTGGCCTGAGACGCTCTCGAAGGTGTCTCGGCCAGCAGGCAGAGAGACCAGAAAGCGCTTGCGGAAACGTCAGCCGCAAGGTAATTCGAAGAAGCCGAGCCCATCGCGGACAGCACAGGAGAGAAAGGAAGCACTGAAAGCAGTGGCGATAATGATGCAAGGTCAATGGTCGTCATAGGAGGGTGGAGCGGACTCACAGAAAGGGACGGAAGAAGCGGACTCTGATGCCTCCAGCAGTGACAGTCTCCAACTGCCAATTGTGACTCCAAACACAGCAGATGACATTATTTAAACTGTGGGCAGGGGTTTCAGGTCTCTTTCAACCTTTTTTCCCAATGTCCCCCTCTCATGTATTGTTGTTCCCCCTCCCCCCTTGTTAATGTTTTGTGGTCATAAGACTGTTTCTTTTGCCGGGGATCTGGGAGGGGTTGCGAAAATGGCACAGTGCACCCCTGAGTGCGGGCTGGACCAGCCTATCGAGGTTGGACCAGCCTATCGAGGCTGGCGCACACTAAATGTTTACTGGTGCTCTAGTTGGACACCCGTAGTGAGGGTCAAGCTCCCCTTAGGTCCTAGCTTTGCAGCTTTGGGCCTTCTGTGTAGGTCCTGGTCCGCTTGGCTTTGAGCCTTGCTTAACCATTGAAATTTAGTATGTTGCAGTTGGTCTGCAGGTTTGGGCAGCTGACCGTTGTCAGTCCGCTTGTGGGTCTGGGAGGTTGTTTTGTTGGGTTTATGGTTACACGCCAGGAGGTCAACAACATGTGAGCAGATTGGTGTTCTGGGGGGGCTAGTGGGAGGGGGTAGTACATCAGATGATGGCCAGTAATACAAGTCAGGCTGAGAAATGTAAGCTCTTGACTTGGAACGTCAGGGGGATGGGTTCTCCTTCCAAGCGCTACAGTATCCTGAATGACATAAGACGACGGGGAGCACATGTAGTGCTGCTGCAGGAGATCCATCTTACAGAAGTGGAAGTGACTAGGTTGCAACGTGGATGGCGAGGGCAGCTATTTGCAACTACTTACTCGGCTTATGCAAGGAGGATGCTTGTGTTGGTCATACCTGGGGTTCCCTTTCAGGTCTCCCAGAAGCTCATTGACACAGAGGGGAGGTTTGTAGTGGTCAGGGGTACATTGAAGGGCAGGGACATAACGCTGGGAAGTGTTAATGCACCAAATCCTGATCATATTTCTTTTCTAGGATGGCTTTCCGGAGTATTGGCAATAGTGGCACGTGATGATTTTGTTTTGGGAGGGGATTTTAATTGTGTGTGTGGCTTAGACTGGGACAGATCCATCCCCCGCTAAGAGGAACAGTAGCAACAGCTACAGCCACAGGGCTTATGAACTGGATAAGGGACTGTGAATTGAAAGATGTTTGGAGACTTTACAACACACTAAGAAGAGAATACTATTACAATTCCTCCCTGTATGATCTACATACAAGCTTGGATATGGTCTGTTCAGATAGATTGGCTCCGCTGTTCTCCGGGGCTGAATACCTTGGTAGACCCCTTTCGGATCTTAGCCCCCTATTAACACGATTTTCCCCTTCCCCAGAGAGCGCCCCAATCCTGCTATGGCACCTAAATCCCACCTTTCTGGTAGATGATGGTTTTAAACAATGCCTTTCTGCAGCTATGACCACCTATTTCACTGAAATTCATGAGACCGCTAGCTCCGGCCTAATAGAATGGGGTGCCTTTAAAGTGGTAATCCAGGGGCAATGTCTGGGGCAGACAGTGGGGGCCCGACGGAAGATTCTCTGGGAACTTGAATCGCAAGGAGCTCAGATCCTGGTATTAGACAGAGAGATTGCGGTAGGGGCCGCTGTGCAGGGTAGACTGGCAGAAGAAAAGAGCCTCTATAACTCTACATGGGGCAGACTGCAGACATTAGATTACCGAACATACCAGGTGCAGCAGCATGTGTTGAAGGGGGCAGGGCGAGGAGGCTCCTGACCTGGTTGATACGACCGGAAAGAAGGGGGGCCCCTATTCCTAGTATCTGTACTATGGATGGGCCGGTACTGTGTTTATCAGCGGGGCATAAATGACTTGTTCCGGGAGTATTGTGAAACTCTCTACAGGAAGCCGAGAGACTTGCGGGTGAGGACAAACTGGCTTACTTAAAAAAATTGGGATTACAGAGACTGGCCCGAGACTTTCAAGAATCGCTGGCACCGCTGGTCAAGGCTGGGGAAATTCGGGCAGCCATCAAGGAGATGGCACGGGGGAAAACGCCTAGGCCTGACGGCCTTCCAACATAATTTTACTCCTCTTTCATGGACATTGTGGCACCGCGCTTAGAGCAGGTATATGCGGCTGCACTGCAGGAAAAGTGGCTACCTCCATCGATCAGAGAAGCGTTGGTGATCCCCTTGCCGAAGACAAAAAAAGATATAGAAGAGGTAACAGAATTTCTCCCCCTGTCTATGTTAAATATTAATTTTAAAATTCTGAGTAAAGCATTGGCCTCTAGACTTCTGCCGCAGATGCAATGACTGGTTCATATGGATCAGAACAGGTTTATCCCATCCCGCTCCCTTCCAACAACTTGCAAAGTTTATATCATGTTATGTTTCATAAGGACCTGAGGGACTATGCCGATGCAGTGGTGATAGCAGTGTACTTAAAAAAGGCCTTTGATTCCCTGAGATGGAACTTTTTGTTATCAGTGATGGGGGAAATGCAAATGGGAGTTGGTTGGTCACACTGGGTCCGCCTTCTGCATACAGATCCTAGAGCACGAGTGCGCATGTGTACGGCGGTTTCTTCCCCATACTCTATATATAGAGGAACACGCCAGGGGTGTCCCTTGTTACCGCTGCTATTTGCTCTTGCAATGGAGCCATTAGCGGAATGATTCAGATTGGAGCATGAGAGGCTGGGAGTGAATCTGTGGTGTAATTACGATAGTACCCTTTTACTAAGGACCTACGCTGTTTACGGATAACATATACTGTGGGCTTGGTGACAAACAGACTCTGTACACCCTCACCAAATGTGTCAGCCTATGTTTTCGCATTAGCTAGCTCATAGTGCTACTAGAATCTCCTGTTATGAGAGAGATTTGTTTTTGCAACTTCAGAACATAAGAACCTCAGACGTGTGGGAACAATATACTACTTTTCACCCAGTCACTCATGCTTGCTTGTTTTGCTCTCAGAGAGATACACAGAAGAAACAGAGGACTTAGAAAAGGCCTTTGATTCCCTGAGATGGAACTTTTTGTTGGCAGTCATGAGGGAAATGCAAATGGGATTGGGTTGGTCACACTGGGTCCACCTTCTGTATACAGATCCTAGAGCGCGAGTGCGCACGGATACTGCGGTTTCTTCCCCATACTCTATATATAGAGAAACCCGCCAGGGGTGTCCCTTGTCACCGCTGCTACTTGCTCTTTCAATAGAGCCATTAACGGAACGATTCAGACAGTAGCATGATAGGCGGGGAGTGGATCTGTGGTGTAATTCCAATAGTACCCTTTCATGCAGGACCTACGCTGTTTACGGATAACATATACTGTGGGCTTGGTGGCAAACTGACTCTGTACACCCCCACTGAATATGTCAGCCTATGTTTTTGCATTAGCTAGCTCACAGTGCTACTAGAATCTCCTATTATCAGAGAGATTCAAGTTTGCAACTTCAGAACATAAAAATCTCAGACGCGTGGGAACGATATACTACTTTTCACCAAGTCACTTGTGCTTGCTTGTTTTGCGCTCAGAGAGATACAGAGAAGAAGCAGTGGACTTAGAAAAGGCCTTTGATACCCTGAGATGGAATTTTTTGTTGGCAGTCATGGGGGAAATGCAAATGGGATTTGGTTGGTGACACTGGGTCCGCCTTATGTATACAGACCCTAGAGCACGAGTGCACACGGGTACGGCGGTTTCTTCCCCATACTCTATATATAGAGAAATCCGCCAGGGGTGTCGCTTGTCACCGCTGCTATTTGCTCTTGCAATGGAGCCATTAGCAGAACATTTCAGACAGGAGCCTGAGACATTGGGGGTGGATCTGTAGTGTAATTCCGATAGTACCCTTTCATGCAGGACCTACGCTGATTACGGATAACATATACTGTGGGCTTGGTGGCAAACTGACTCTGTACACCTCCACCAACTATATGTCAGCCTATGTTTTTGCATTAGCTAGCTCACAGTGTTACTAGAATCTCCTGTTATCAGACAGATTTGTTTTTACAACTTCAGAACATAAGAATATCAGACGCGTGGGAACAATAAACTACTTTTCACCCAGTCACTCGTGCTTGCTTGTTTTGCTCTCATAGAGAAACACAGAAGAAACAGTTCAGCGTGTTTACAATAAGTATTTATTGTACCTTTGTTCTTCTCATATAAAATAAGTGCACTGCAACAATTGTAACACATTAGCAGAGATATAGAACCAACAGTACAGTAAATAAAAAGAAATATTATTGTTCTATCATTTTGCAATAGTCATGAACACATACATAAATATGAAATGCATTTATAAAATAAAGTGCGTACTCCTCAGATGCCTGTATAGATGTACCTAAGTGTACCTAGTATGTGAGTAGGTGGGAAAGAGCCTAAGCCTAAGAGCCTAAGTCTAAGAGCCAAGAATCCCACTAGCTTTAGTCAAACCCCCATACCTGAATAGTGAGAGTGTGGGACTTCGTCCTGGACTTGAGCTGGACACCCCGCAAGGGATCGTCAGACCACTGTCAGCTGGAGCGATGGCATGCCAGAGCCACAGCGTCTCTGGTCAGTGTGTCAGCCTTGAAGTCTTGGTTCCCTCTTGCTTACTGATAGCAAGAGGTGCTGTATTTATACAATCTATGTGCGTCTGTTCCCCATTGTTCAGTATGAGGATGACATTGGGGATTAAACCTTGTGCGTCAATGGGAGAGGTGAAGTGGACCTCCTGTAGAGTGTACTCATAAATTATTCATATGTGCTAAGGATGACGTCTTAGCAATATTGATTGGGAAAACCCCACCCTCGGCATGGAACTAGGTGAAACGTTTAGTCCATAAAAGGCTACAGTCCTTATAAGGCATTATGTCCATACAAGGCAGTCTGTCCTTATTTGGAGTTATGTCCTTATAAGGGTCGTTCATATGAAATGACGGGAAGATGATGGAGGGAAAGTGTACGATGTTCCCCAGACCTATATCAGGGTACCGATATGAAATATAACAGATCTTGATGGACTCACCATATAATATCCTTATAAGCAGGCGACATATTGATTTATCTGCGGAATGGATCTCATGGGATCCCGATAGTGTTACTGATTTTGTAGAATTTGCTCAGTCCTTGAGTCGATGCCTAAACAAAAAGAAAACCTATGTGTTTCCATTGAATCCAGACCTTGCCAGATCATGCAACTTTCATCTAGACCTGGAGTGGGCGTCAACCTCCTACAGGTAATTAGGAATACAGATATATCATCGTCAGGTTGATCTCCTTGATGGGAATCTTGAAAGTGCCCTCCGAGCATTGCGGGCAAATATTACATTCTGGGGATCACTCAAATTGGCAGTGTTTGCAAAGGTGGCGCTATCTAAAATGGTGGTGCTCCCACGACTGTTATATTACTTCGTCAATTTGCTGGTGGTTATTCCAAAAAGTTGTTTTAAAACCTTGGACGCATTATTGCGGAACTTGATGTGGGATGGTGGACGCAACAGAGTATCCCTGCAGATGCTGCAGCTGCCACTAATGGGGGAGTTGGGTGCCCCGGATTTTGAAGCTTATTACCTGGCAGCACAACTCCAGTGGCTGGCCTGGTGGCTTGCTGGGAGAGGTCTTGACACACTATCACTTCTGGATAATACTATTCCAAACGCCCTGTTCCCTAGACTGCTTAATCATTGCCAGAGGATCAAACACATGGGGAAGCTACTCTCAGTGGCAGTGGCATGCTGGGATAGATGTGTGTCGCGTTCCAGGGATAGACCGCTGTATGCACCTAGTATTCATCTTGTGGGACTCCCACAGGTGAGGATGGGGCCCCTCTTACACAACGGCAACTCTCGGGATGGGAGGAGGCAGGAGTATTGACGGTTGGAGACTACCATAGAGATTGTGCGCTGCTCCCATTGGCTGATTTCCTGGAATATCATGAATTGCAGCAAGGACAGTTCTTGAATTACTGCAAGATACGGTGGCACTGACTGAATTGTGGGGAGGAGATGCGGCAGAACCTAAAACCCATGCGGTCCTCCAGGCAATGGTGACGTTGAGTACAGCAGGTCGCCTAGTAAAATGGGTCAACCTAATCATATTGGAGATGACTTACCGGACTGTGCCTTGAGTGCAGGAAAAATGGGAGGGTATCCTAAACACGCAACTAACCGACAAGGAGTGGAAGAGGGTCCTGGGTAGCCCAAAAAAAGTGTCTAGAAATGCAGCATGTAAGTTATTACAATGTAATGTTTTTCACAGAACATACCTTACGCAGAACAAGCAGAATGTAGTGTATAGTAGGGATGACCAGGCTTGCACTAGATGCTTATTAATTGATGCCAATTATGATCATATGACATGGACATGTCCGGGGCTTCAGGGTTTCTGGCCCAAGATAGTAGACACTGTCAACAAGGTCTTGGTGCGGAACTTGGAGCCCTCCCCGGAAGTATGGGCTTATTCATGAGACCCAAATCCAAAAAAATGGGGCATAGGATTATTGATCTGGCTTTCCTTTTAGCCAAATGAAAAATAGGTCTCCGATGGAAGACAAAACAGAGCCCCTTGATAGTAGTTTGGGAGACAGATGTTTCCTGTTGGGCAAGAGCATAAGAGAAAGCCCTGCTCTGAGAAGACAAGATGACGTAGAGGCGTAAACCTTTGACAGAGCCATGGGCGGATATATTAAGGACATGGGACTAGTGCAACACGCCAGATCAGTACTCACAAATGAACATGACTGACTCTGAGGCATCGGGTGAGCTACACAACCCCTGAGTATTAGATGTCTATTGCAATCTTGATGTGTGAATATAGATGTAAACCCCGGGGGAACAGGTTGGATTGATCCCCCTGTATAAGGCCACTATTAGGGTATTCCCCTGGAGGGGTTTGTAGCTGCTCTTGCTCTTGCTTGTTGTGGGTTCTTTGGGTACTCCCCATTTCCTCCCCCTCCCTCTGGAGGCCCCCTGGCCCCGCAATAGCACTGATCACATTGTTTTCAATAACGATATTGACTGTGGACCCCCGGTAGTTCTACAGTTCTTCCTTGTGCATTAAGTTTAAGGAGTTTATTTGTTTTTTTCTCTTTTCTTTTTCTTTTTATTCTTTGTTTTACCTTATTCCTTTATATTTGTGTTGAATTGACAAAGGGGATTCGTGTATGCATTCTAAATACATGACTATCTAAGATGGATAGGGTTCCTAACAAATCCAGCCACTCCCTCTCACGTTCTTTACTGTAGCGAGTATACCATACCTTCAGAATATGGAATTGTGACAGTGAACTCAGTGGAAAAATGATAGTAATCTCCATGACGTAGAGGTGATATATATTCTGATACAGTATTATGTACACAATGTGTCGATGAGAGAACGGTTAGGAAATGTTTTAAAGATAATATTTCTTGTTGTGGACATGGAACTGTATTGATTACGATGAAGTCATTTTTTGTAAAGGCCAATAAAAAAGATATTTAAAAAAGAAATTCAAAGCTCCAATATGGGGCAATGACAATTTCTGAATAGATGGAAAGCCACTCCACTGGCCCAGTTGGAAAGCATCAGGGATACAAAGTTAGACCAGGTCCTCCTGGGTGGCAATCTCTAGCCCTTTTCTCTTCTAACAGAGGAATTTGGCCTGCCTCTGCAAGGGGTATGGCAGCACCAGCCATTGCAGTACTGCTTGAGGCAATGCCTCGGCCCCAACCACTGGAGGTTACAGTCCTCACTGATAGTGCACTAGTGACTGGGGGTGAGTGCTTGCATTGTTCAACACTCTGTCCATCATGTCCTTTGGTTTTGCTATGTTCGCCCTCAGTTGGCAGGGTATGCCCAGACGTGGGTCCCTTGCTCACCTTGCCACTGGATTCAGGCTAGCCTGGCTGATGACAGCTGATTGGCCAGTAACCGGTCCCAGTATGCTTGTTTCCGGTCCAGGGAAGACATGGCTTGGCAGTTCGGGCTGGACTGTTCCCATGAGGCACAGAGTCAGACTAATTTGCATATGGCCATGTTTGAACTGGGGTGGCGGCATGAGCTAAAGAAAGATGATGGATTAAACCCAGATCAGTTGACTGGGGGTGACTGCTTGCATTGTTCAACATTCCGTCCATCATTCCCTTTGGTTTTCCTATGTTCGCCCTAAGTTGGCAGGGTATGCCCAGACGTGGGTCCCTTGCTCTGTCACTGGATTCAAGGTAGCCTGGCTGATGACAGCTGATTACCCAGAAACCGGTCCCAGGATGCTTGTTTCTGGTCCAGGGAAGACATGGCTTGGCAGTTCGGGCTGGACTGTTCCCATGAGGCACAGAGTCAGACTGATTTTCATATGGCCATGTCTGAACTGGGGTTGCCGAGTGAGCTAAAGAATGATGATGGAATAAACCCAGATTAGTTGACTGGGGTGAGTGCTTGCATTGTTCAACACTCCGTCCATCATCCCCTTTGGTTTTGCAGAGCACTATCTATTGACATGGGGACACCACATGGGGACACCAGAAGGGAGTGATGTCTGGACTTTATGGAGTTCTGACGAACCACCTGTACTCCAAACCTCTTGTGAATGACCTACAAACTAAATGGCAGGGCTGCCTACACATCACCGTTGATACCAAATACTGGTCAGAAATGGTGGAGGCCCTAGACAAAGGAACCCACGAAACCCGAATGTTATTTTATGTTATGTTAAGTTATGTTAAGTACTCTTATAACGCGCAACAGTGGCCAGGCGCGGGTCCAAGAGGAGTCACTAAACTGAACAACAATCATTAAGGGAAAAGGAGAGTTTTAAAAAGTTTCTTGAAGGCTAACGGGTCTTAAGTATTGCGCAATGGAAACAGAAGGGCATTATAAGCCTGGGCAGCCTTAACAGCCAAGGAACAGCCACCCATCTTGTGACGGATGAAGCAGGGCACCTTAGCTAGGAGGAGAGCTGAAGAGTGCAGTTATCTCAGCAAGACATAAAAGGAAAACCGCTCCTGTAAATAGGCGGGATCACAACCATAGAGGGCTCGATGGGCAATGACCAGGAATTTAAATTTGACCCGATCTGCCATGGGAAGCCAGTGGAGTAAGCGGAGGTGTTCACGCACGCTGATCCTCTTAGCGATTCCCAGGAGCAGCCTGGCATCCCCCTTCTGAATGACCAGGAGTCTATTCAAAGAGTATCCAGGGATGCCTATATATAACACATTAGCGTAGTCCAATCGAGAAAGGATCAAGGCACAGATCACCATCCCTTTGGCAGGACTAGGGTGGAGAGGTAGAAAACTCCTTAATTTTTTGAGAAGGCCAAAGCAGCTGCCTTTTTTACCTGAGCGAGAAGAAGAGGTTATCCTCAAACCACACTCCTAGGTTTTTTGCGGATTTTCTATTGGAGGTTGGTAGGGAGAACCCAGGAGGCCAGATCGTGTCTCTGAAGCTTAGAGTGAGCTTACTGTAGAGTAGGATATCTGACTTGTCTTCGTTACATTTGAGTTCAGCTGCTGCAAACCACTCAAAGACTGAAGACAAGCAGTGCTGAACAAAGGATGCAGAATCCTCATCCTTTTTCCAGGTAAAGAGAAGCTGGGTGTCGTCTGCGTAGACTAGCACCTCTGCCCCCAGTCCTTGGCTAAATAGACCAGAGGAGTGACATAGATGTTAAAAAGAAGGGGGCTGAGGAAAGACTCCTGCAGGACACCAGTAGTGACCGGCTGCGGGGTTGAGGTGGCTGGTGGAAGCCAGACCTGTTGAGCCCGCCCTTCAAGGAAGGACCTCAGCCAGCCCCAGGCGGCATCTGAGACACCAATCTCAGTTAGTGCGGGAACATGTGGAATGCTGCCTACAGGTCGAGCATTACCAATGCTGCTCTCCCACCGGCATCTTAATACTTGCGAATGGCTTTCAGAAATCTCCACCAGCTATGTTTTGGTGCTGTATGAGGAGTAAAACCCAGACTGCGCAGGATGCAGAACATCAGCCCCTTCAACAAACTCCTTAAGTTGTCAGGTCACCACCATGGAAGTAGGCACAGGGATAGAAGGAGGTCCGGGGCAGGAAGTGATGGACGCCTGAATTGTGCGTATTTTATCCATGAAGAAATTGGATGGAGTATTACACCAGCCCTCTGTGGCTGGAAGAGAGCACAATTACGCGACAGGGGTTGTAAAACTCTGAACTATAGAGAAAATCTCTTTGGAGTTGTTATGTGCCTGCTCAATGCAAGTTGCATAATACTGCTTCTTAGCCTGTGTTATCGCAGTATAATAGATTATTTGCCTGCCCCTGACAGTGTCCTTTGCCAGGGGACAGTACTCACTGAGGCGCCAAGCACGTTCAAGTTTTTTACACTCCTGCTTGAGCACAGCCAGGTCCAGGGTAAACCAAAGTTCGGAAGGCAATTCCCTGGAGAACCTGGACGAAGTCGGTGTGGCAAGCATATTCATGAAGTTGGATAACCAGTTAGAGAAACTTGCAAGGCTCAGGGCCATGGCAAGTTTGAAAGGTTCCATTTTTTTGAAGGCTGGTTTCAGGTAACAGGGGTCTGAAGTTCTGCTTATTCAAAGTCTTCCACAATTGGTACTGGACTCCCTTGAAGCTTCACCAAGCAGGTTTATTGCTGCTCTCTGGGAGCTTGAGATGCCTAGGAATGATTAGCACCCTCCCCCACATTTTTTGTTAATGTCCTTCTGTTCAATCTTTCTGGTCTTATGTCGGAAACCCTCTGAGTGAATATATACCCCTACTCTATCCCCTTACTACCCCCACTACCGTATTACATGACATCAGAGACTCCCCTGACCTCACTCGTCTGCAACGTCGACTCTTGCACACAGCACTCTCCATAGCCAAATTATGCATTTTCCGGCGATGGAGATCATCCACCCCCCACACAGGAAGACTGGATGGTATCGATGGTCCAAACTACGTCTCACAAGCACGTAATTTATGGTATGCATGATCAAGAGGAGGTATATAAACAAACGTGGGCGCCCTTTCTCCAAGACCCTAGATGCTAAGGACTCCTAAACCCCCTCCTACACAACCCAAACCCATCCCCCCACCTTCGCCCACTCCCCTCCTTGGGCACACAGACCAGCACTCATCCCTCCCCATCCTCCCCACACGCCCCCTCCCTTCCTTCTAATGTTACGAACAGTTGAACCTCAACATATACTACATGTCATGACATACCCACCACCATCCTTTTCTCTCCCCCAGAGACACAATCCCAACTCCTGTCTGTACCCCCAAAGTCCTCCTATCATAGATTGTGTCATCCCTAGGCATAACGTCCATCCCGCCTCTGCCCTCCCTTTCCCCTTCTCATTATTCCACTCAGCTCTACCATCATGTCACTTCCCCATCTGCCACCAATGACCGACGTACCTAATATCTGGCAGACACAAAGCCAGTGTAAATTGGTGCCCCCCTCGCCTTTCCTGCTTTGGATTTTTCTACCAGACATTTTTGTGCCCCAGTGCCAGAAAGCCTTATTGCAATGCTTGTCACTATTGTATAATTGCTCTACACCACACCATCGTACTGTTAGACACTTTTTCTCACACTGATATTTTGTGAATGAGAAAGACATGTTAGTTGTATGATGTATACCCTCTACATGTACATCTACTGTCTCATTTTGTCCTCTTCTTAATGACTGAACAATATTCAGTTTCAACTGCACTGTTGTATTACCACCCTGTTATTCAATAAAATATTTACGACACAAAATCTTTCTATTTTATATATACATATACACACACACACTCTATGTAGTTAGAAATAGGACAATGTTTCCAATCAAAATTGATTTTTTGGTTTGCTAATAACTTTGCGTCCTCATTTTGCCAACTCTCTTGTTGAGACTCTTCCTATCTCTCTTTTCTGGGTGTGAAGGCCATCAGAGAGAGGAAGGAGTATCCCTTAAGAAGAGTGTTGTTTCAGTTCTCATCTCCATTTCCCTGCGGAGCCCAACTAGGGATTTCTGGAGACACCAGAACCGCCAGCACATTTAGCTTAATCATCGGACCCACTTGTTTTTTCTCTCCATTCCAACAGTAAAGTCCAGATCTTATCCCTACTTCCAAGATCACAGGCCATATCAGATTCACTTGTTAATATAATATTCTTTAAACACTCGGCAATAGATGGAGGGCTTTCTGATTTCCACTTCAAACAGATCTCACGCCTTGCCAGCACTACCACATAGAAGAAAAACTTGGAACCAACCTCCTTCCCCAGCTCTTCATCTTGCACAAGCCCAAAGAATATCAACTGTGGGCTTACCTTAATCTGTTTGCCTCGAACCTCTCCTAAAAAGTTACAGACCTCAAGCCAATATGGCATAATGTTTGGGCACTCCAGAAACATATGCTGATCATCCGCTTCTGTACGCTTGCATCTTGGGCAGGAATACTTATTGCCTGTAACCTTTGACAACTTCAATTTAGACCAATAAACTCTGTGGGCATTAAATTAATGGTTACGCTTGAGTGAGGCTGGTTTTACAACTGTTCCTAACATATCAAAAGAATCGACCCTCAGAGTCTTTACTTCCTCATCTCCAACCTCTTTACACCATAGGGTTCTGATGTCAGTCTCTATAGTATCTTTTGCTTCCACTAATGCCCAGTACCAAAAAGAGATTTCCTTTTTCCAGTTATCTCTTCTTATTACCTGGTCAAGCTTGGAGTCTTCCTCCTCCCGTGTCCAACCTTGTGTTGCCCACCAAGAACCAAATTAATAATATTTAAACCTTGTCAGTTTTCAAATAGTCAGGTTACTAAGTGCTTCCCAGCTCACTAAACTGGAGTCTTTTATAGGATCTGCCCAGTAAAATATGCCCCCTGCTTTTAATGGTTGGCTCAATTGATCTTTCAGACATTCAGGGGTGCTCCGGGATTCCCAAATCGGTGCCCGTGTTGACTAGAATGGAATTCGGAGTTGTTTCCGAACATACAACCATGTTCTTAATGCGGAACTTAGAATCTTCAACCTGACTTTTTTTTTAAACTTCGGGTCCCCATACGTAAACAAAAAACAATTCTGACCTTGACAGACCTCCTCAAGCATAGCAGAAAACATTAAGCCCGATGATGACCTGTCTGGCTTATTTGCTAGCTTCCGGAAGTTTTTAAAATGGAAAGCATAACACTAAACAAGCAAGTCCGGCAGTGCCAACCCTCCTGCCCCCAGTTTCCTCCTCAGCTTTTTCCAAGCTATCCGTGGGCCCTTTGATGCCCAAATAAAACTACAATTTTCAAATGTAGCTTGGCTATATCTTCCTTCCTAAAAGTTAGCAGAATAGAATAAAAAAGAAAAGTGACTTTTGGGAGGAATACTATCTTTATGATGTTTACCCTACCGTATATATTTAACGGCAGATTCGCCCATTTTTGCAAAAAACATAATATCTCCTGACTGGCTTTCTTCCAGTTCACTCTTGGAATATCTGCAAACTTCTGCGTAATTATCACCCTGAGATAGCGCTTTTGTGTTTTGGCACGCTGAATGTTTATTCTCTGATTCCATTGAATAATCATGTTTTTTTCTACATGATGTTTGTATCCAGTGATTGAGCCAAAACCTTCCGCCTTTCTCATCAAACTGGGTATTGCCTCTTGTGGGTTGACTATATAGAAAAGCAAATCATCCACGTACAAACCCAGTTTTACCTCGAACCCATTAGATTCAAAAGGAAGAATTGTAGCTTCTGCCCTGATCAAATTAGCAAACCGCTCTATATATAAATTCAATAGGAGTGGAGAAAGGGGGCATCCTTGTCTTGTGCCTCTTGTTATACTGAACCAATTCGATAACTCTCCATTAACCAACACCTTAGCCCTAGTGTTCTGATATAAGTTTTACACTGCCTTCACCATATTTTTGGAAAGTTAAAACTAATTAGGGCCTCACAAAGATACTTCCAGCTCACTTGGTCAAATGCTTTAGCAGCATCTACTGCCACTACAGTTAAGGGAATATTTTGTACCTCCGCCACATCCACAACTCCCATCATCTGGAATGTTAACTCATTTAATTGCCTCCCAAGGATAAAATCTCTTTGATCAGAATGCACCAGCCCTTTTATCACTTCAGCTACTCGTGATGACATTATTCCCAAGTAGATCTTGTAATCGGCATTTAAAAAGGATATGGGTCTATAGGAATCTACCTACTGTGGATTTTTATTAGGTTTTAAAATTAACGCAATTGTGGCTTCTGACCAAAAGCTAGGAATATTTTCTCCTACCATATACAATCTGTTACATATGGATTTTAAATCAGGCAATACTTTATCCAAGATACATAGGTATACCTCAACTGGAAGGCCATCCGGTCCAGAGGCTTTTCCCCTTGCCATTTTTCTGCACTGCGCCCTGACCTCCTCTTCCGTAATCTCCCCTCCCAAGGCTCTCTTCTGTTCTTTTGTCAACTGTGGAAGCCTTGCCTGTTTCAACCACTCATCTATACTCTCTTGGTCTGGCGATATAGTCTTCTTATTAAGCTCACTCATAAACCCTCTGGCCTCCCGGCATATATCTATTTGCGCACATAGTGCTTCCCCTGACTCTCTACTATTTAGGCTTCTTATTTTGTTTCTAGCCTTATTTGCTTTCACCTTCCAAGCCAACAAAGAGCTGCATTTGTCTCCATAAGCAAAGTGTGGGAGCTTACTCGCCTTCCATCTCGCAAGTCATTTTTTATCCAGTTGCGCCTGGAATTTAGCCAGCAAATCCTCTAAGTCTTTAGCTAAAATAGACACATTGCTTGCACCATCTAGAGAGGCCTTCTGCAAATCCCTCTCCTTCATCTTAATCTCCCTAATTCTGCTCTCCTCTTCCTGTTTTGCTAACCTCCTCCCGTTATAGACTTCAATATCCCCCTTAAATATGACTTAAAGGCGTCCCAAACCAGTTGCTCATTTGCTGAACCTATATTAATCTGAAAAAATTCTGCAGTTTTTCCCCCAAAATCTCTTTTCACTTCCTTGTCCAATAATACTGTCCTATCTAAGATCCACCTCCTTTGCCCCTCCTTTTGGTGGAGCTTCAGGGACATTGCTGGAATGTGCGATACTACATCTATATCCGCATATAAGGCCTGGTCTGCAAGAAAATAATCCATACAGGAATGATGTCTATATTTTTTGCAATAATAGGTGAAGTCCCTTATTCCTTCATTCTTACTGCACCAAATATCCACCAGATTGAATCCTTTTATCATGCTCTTTAGTCTAGCAAACATTTTTTTTTTGGGGGGGTAACATATTTCACATGTGATGTTCTATCTAGTTACTTATTAAGAACTAGATTGAAATCTCCTCCTAAAACTATGGGTGCTACTGATTCCGAAAAACAGGCTTCAAGCTTTATTAACCACATCGCTGCTAGAGACTTTCCCCTGCTGTGCTGGACAGCAATACAAACGGGTGTGGTCATGACGAGCTCAGCTCGTCATGAGCACACGAGCACTGTGTTGCATGACGAGCTGAGCTCGTCATGAGCATGGAAGGGGTTAAAGCTCCCGGGTTATCCTCGTTCGGTCCATAATATACTGCACAAACCACAGGCCTATCTTGTATCAATATGGTGGCCACTGACCATCTCCCCGTAGTATCCATCTCATACTTCACAACCCTTATTCCTACTTACTCCTTATAATAATGGGCACACTTCTAGTGCTCCCCCTTTGGTATGAACACACTACCTCCTGAACTCAACCTGTCTTACAGAAATACTGTCTACACTTCTGCCTCTCTAAATGCGTCTATAATTTGTGCGGCACTTTCCTTCAAAAATTCGAGCACCCTGCATGTCTTTTTGCTACCTCTTAACCTGTTAACATTCCATGTCAAAAAGCGTATTAAAAAAAAATATATCCCTATTCAGCTCTTTTTTCCCCTTTCCCCACAGTATTCCATATCCTTTCGCATATGACCTATATTATGTTTACTCGTGGTCCTTTTCGCATTTAGCTTCCTGAGGACAATTTTGATTATTTTTCCCCTTTGCTCCCCACACCCTGTGCCCCCACCCCCCCCCCCCCCCCCCCCCCGGAAAACCCCCTTTCTACTCCCTGGGCGCTTCAATCCGCCCTTCGTGAATCCCCCCAGTCCCAACGAGAAAGAATTCTAAAGTACAAAAATATAAAGAGGAAACAGTCCTATATATATACAAAATCGACAATCTACGCCTACATTTCTAATACTGTATTCCAAAGTACTCATCCCTTCATCTGCACTAAGAAAGTATTGACTTCTTCTGGATTATACAAATTGTACATCTTATTGGGCCACATTATTTTTAGCAGTGCTGGAAATTTCATCAGCACCTGGGCTCCCTTGCTCCAAAGTTCACTCATCCGAGATCCCAACTCCCACTGCCTCTGTGCTGTTCTTTTACCTAGATCTGACCTAATTTGATAACTAAAGTCTTCATATTTTAATATTCCCTCCTTCAATGCTCTTCCCAACACCAGTTCCTTCACAGCGTATGTTCAAAAGTTTATCAAAATTCTCCTCGGTACCTTCCTGGCTGGATTTAATTTAAAGGGATCCCTATGGACTCTCTGAATCTCCTTCTTCAGCTCAAAATGTAATCTATCTTTCAAGACTCCTTCTCTTAACAGCTTACATATGAAGGCTTGAATATCCTCCTTCTGGGAGCCTTCTGGTATTTTAAGAACTCTCAAATTATTTTTGTCTTGCCTGTGTCTCCAACCTCTCCATATCTTCTTCTAGCACTCTATTCTGCCTTTTTAATTTCTCCAATTCCTTTTTGTTTTCAGTCACAACTTCTGACAAAACCTTCACTTCCCCTTCCAAAATTCCAGTTTGCTGTGCTATATCATCGAGTTTTCCTTCCAAAGTCTCACATTTATCTTGAATCCCTCTCAGATTTGTCTCAGATTTCTCAAATTTTGTCAGAATGTCTTGTCTCAATCTCAGAAACAGCTTTTCTATCTGATTCTCCACTGCTCCTGTGGCACCTTCTACAATTCCTTCTATGCCAATGCCTGTACCTGTGCCTTGCTGTATTTCTGAATTTTCTTCTCTTGAACTATGCCCTAGAAGGGGGGGGACCCCGTGAGTGGGAGAAGGAGTAATAATAGAACGACCATCATCCTCTTTGTTACCCACCCCACTCATATTTTCCCCCTGATCATAGATAATACAGAAACTCTGTTTTCCAGCAGTATTGGGGCAGAGGGTAGGGCACTCTTATTTCCACCCCCATGCGGTGTTGTAACATGCTCCATTATCTTCAAGTAGGAGCTAAGGGATGAAAGGGGTTTTGTAAGAGTACGTAGCACCTTGGGACCATACCTCTTAGGTTTCTCTCCTAATTTCACCCCTTTTCTCTTCGGGGAGACAGGGACCAGAACCCCTTCACTTTCCCCCTGCCCTTTAAATCTTCCTCCTCTTCCTCCTCCTTTAGGCTCAGGAATCGAGTGCAGCAAGTATCTGTGTTTACCTTGTGTACTTTGTCCCCCCTTGTCCCGCCCTCTGGGCGGATTGCGCTTCTTACCCAAGCCGTCCACCTCCCTCTTCAGACAAGTACTTACCTCTATACCAGTAGTAGCGGGTAACACACTTTCTCTTCCCGCTCTCTTCTTGCCCTCAACTGGGATCAATACTTCTGGGGGGGCCTCCTTCCATCTGCTTTCACAAGCTTCAAACTAATGCCTTCACTGGGCTTCCACTCAGGCCCTTACTCGGACTCCTCTCCTGCCTTTGCCGACTCCCCTTTCCTCTCTGACTCTCCTCCTGTGCCCACCAGCTGGTGACCCGCTCCTCCACGCTGCCATCACTCTCCACGCAGCTCTCCCACGTCGACTTCCAGTGTCCAGTACTGGCGCTGCCTCCTCTAACCCGGAAACCTGCTAGCGACGAAGCGGCACGCCTCCTCCTCCAGCAAGCTGCTGTTCTCTGCCAGATTCCTCCGTACATTTCCATGTTTACACCCATGAGAGGTAAGCCAAACTTTTTCCCGTTTTCTCTTCAAAAATATCTTCAAACTGCCTGCAGTATAAATTTTACATTAATTGCTGCATTACGCTGAGTCTTTGCTTACATTGCTTCCATTCTTTCCCCTTGTTCCTGGGAGGTCACGCAGCGGGCGTCCGCCTGCCGCCATGTTTTCCCCCCGCGCAAGGCTCTCATTTGACAAATCTTAATGAAACTTTCCAAATAAATGGTTTATCCACCTCACCTCCTTTGTGGAAAGTTTTGGGGAGATTCATCAAGTGGGGGTTGAGGAAACCGAGGGGTACTCAAACGCATTCCTGCTATTTCCTATAGGAACTTTGGACAGCACTATGGGCAAAATAATGGCAAATTTGGCAGAAAGCTAGATCTTTACCCAGAAAGAGTGCCTTTTCTGAGTTGGTGTAAATCTGTTAGGTAGATTTGTATTGCTTACATATTACATCACTCGTTACATGTTTTATGACATCATTAATAACATCACTGATGACACTTGAAAATACACTTTTGATGTCAACTCTGTACATGGTGGGGTTGCTAGTTATAGTTAGTTCAGTTAACTTTAGCTTGTGAATTTCAGTGTTTATAGAGTTTAAAATGTTACATTTTAACTGACATTTTCTCCTAAAAATATTACTTTAACCTTTACTTTTTTGAGTCAGTATATATATATATATTCACTGAAAAAACCATAGGTTATAGACCATATATAGTTAGGAATTCGCATTTACAAAACCTTATTTTACTCACACAAAACCATTGAAATTCCATATATAGTTAGTTGCACTAACTATATATCGCGCACCCGCAATCCACTGCTGATGATGTCACATATTACATCATTCATGACATGGTCAGTGACATCACTGATGACATCACTGATTACATCTCAAATGACATCACTGATGACATCTCAAATGACATCACTGATGACATCACTGATGACATCTCATTCGACATTACTGATCACATCACTGATGATATCATTCATGTGATAATACGATGAACCTCTTCAGACTCTAATATAACCTTAGATACAATCAGTGTAAACAGACACTCACAGACTGTCACTCATCCATGGAGTTACTCACACACCTAGTCAGTCATGCAAAGAATCAATCACACCTCCATTTCCTCAACTATACAGTTATACAAACTTTACTTATTCAAACATATACTAACACATATTTACTCTCTTATACAATCCCTGATACAAGTTCACAATGATCCATACAGCCACTCACACATTCACTGGCTCTTATGCAGTTATTTATATATGTCAACTCTCACATGTACTGTGTTTTACATATGTACTTACTTTGACATGTAGCACTGAGATTTCCATTCACTCACCAATACACTCATGCACACAGTCAACCGCCCATACAGCTGTTTCCACATGCACTTTTGAAACCATACATCTAGTGAATCAACTGCTCACACATCTATGCACAGAGTCATACACCTCCCAGCCACCCACACACACACTCAGTCTCCCATACAAATACTTGGGCAACCAATCAATAACCCATATAGTTACTCATATAGCTACTTATCAACACATGCAACAGTTTACAGAACAACAGACATAATGATGCACAAATTAAGACAGTTTAGTCACTAACCCATGCACTCAGTGAGACACATTTAATCACTCACTCATACAGTCAGTCATGCACCTACTAAATCCTTCATCCAGACACTTATACATCCACTCATTCTTCAATATGTAAGACATATTTTAACTTTACAGAAACATACAGTCACTGGATGTTGTCATCAGTGATGTCATCAGTGATGTCATTTGAGATGTCATCAGTGATGTCATCAGTGATGTCACTGACCATGTCATGAATGATGTAATATGTGACATCATCAGCAGTGGATTGCGGGTGCGCGATATATAGTTAGTGCAACTAACTATATATGGAATTTCAATGGTTTTGTGTGAGTAAAATAAGGTTTTGTAAATGCGAATTCCTAACTATATATGGTCTATAACCTATGGTTTTTTCAGTGAATTTTCAAGGTTTTGTAAATGCTAATTCCTAACTATATATGGTCTATAACCTATGGTTTTTTCAGTGAATTTTCAAGGTTTTGTAAATGCTAATTCCTAACTATATATGGTCTATAACCTATGGTTTTTTCAGTGAATATATATATACACATACATATATAAACATATATCATCTGTATATCTATATAAATACAAACATAAATGCATGCATACATATACTTATATGCATACAGATGCATGTTATTTACATGAAAGTTGAAAAAACACTAATAAAAGCAAAGCTAAAAAGCCACCTCATTACAAACAGAATGGCTTTAACTTAAACGAGGGCGAGATCTATTGCATTTTCAATGCTTGTTTACTTTAGTTCCATCAAGAAAGCATTCAGATGTGTCACACATTTGCCATAAATTCTGAATGTTAGCACTCTAGTTGCACATTAGATCACTGTAGTAAAGCTACTGCTCACCAGGGACGTCTGCTGCTGGTATTAAAAGTGCAGGTTTCAGTCTGCATGTCAGAATTCTTTTAATGAAATAGAAGAGGATTTGAGAAGTCACTCAAAATGATCCCTAATTTTTCTTTCTGAAGCACTAATCATACTTTCTATGGCAAAATTAACCCCCTCATGTTGTTCCTTTTTAAATTGAGTGTTTTCAGACTTACCACTTCATTCCAATCAAGATGGCTTCTGGTGTACCATACTTTTGTCATAAGTAAGACTGTTAGCGCTCTAGTTGTTCTTTAGAACACTCTGGGACATTCGTCATTGGGCTATACTTGGGGTACATCTGGGTGATATTTGGGCTACATTTGGGCTCTTTTGTCTCTGGTGGCCATCTTGGGAGACTGCATGTCAGAATTTTTTAATGAAATTGAAGAGGGTTTGAGAAGTCACTCAAAATGTGCCCTAATTTTTCTTTCTGCAGCACTAATCATAATTCATATGGCAAAATATACCCCCTCATTTTGTTCCTTTTTAAATTAAATGTTTTAAGAGTTACCACTTTATTCCAATCAAGATGGCTTCAGGTGTGCCATACCTTTGTAATAAGTAGGACTGTTAGCGCTCTAGTTGTTCTTTAGAACACTCTGGGACATTCTGTCATTGGGCTATACTTGGGCTACATCGGGGAGATATCTGGGCAACATTTGGGCTCTTTTGTCTCTGGTGGCCATTTTGGGAGACTGCATGTCAGAATTTTTTAATGAAATAGAAGAGGATTTGAAAAGTCACTCAAAATGTGCCCTAATTTTTCTTTCTGCAGCACTAATAATACCTTCTATTGCATAATATACCCCCTCATTTTGTTCCTTTTTAAATTAAATGTTTTAAGAGTTATCACTTTATTCCCATCACGATGGCTCCAGGTGTGCTATACCTTTGTAATAAGTAGGACTGTTAGCGCTCTAGTTGTTCTTTAGAACACTCTGGGACATTCTGTCATTGGGCTATACTTGGGCTACATCTGGGTGATATTTGGGCTACATTTGGGCTCTTTTGTCTCTGGTGGCCATTTTGGGAGACTGCATGTCAGAATGTTTTAATGAAATAGAAAAGGATTTGAGAAGTCACTCAAAATGTGCCCTAATTTTTCATTCTGCAGCACTAATCATACTTTCTATGGCAAAATATACCCCCTCATGTTGTTTCTTTTTAAATTAAATGTTTTAAGAGTTACCACTTTATTCCAATCAAGATGGCTTCAGGTGTGCCATACCTTTGTAATAAGTAGGACTGTTAGCGCTCTAGTTGTTCTTTAGAACACTCTGGGACATTCTGTCATTGGGCTATACTTGGGCTACATCTGGGTGATATTTGGGCTACATTTGGGCTCTTTTGTCTCTGGTGGCCATTTTGGGAGACTGCATGTCAGAATGTTTTAATGAAATAGAAAAGGATTTGAGAAGTCACTCAAAATGTGCCCTAATTTTTCATTCTGCAACACTAATCATACTTTCTATGGCAAAATATACCCCCTCATGTTGTTTCTTTTTAAATTAAATGTTTTAAGAGTTACCACTTTATTCCAATCAAGATGGCTTCAGGTGTGCCATACCTTTGTAATAAGTAGGACTGTTAGCGCTCTAGTTGTTCTTTAGAACACTCTAGGAGGCTGCAGTAGAACACAAAGGAATCAACTTACAGTCTCTGTCCTTGTTGGATGTACATGTTTTACTGAGAATGTCAGACTTCATTTTCACATGACTGAGAAAGATAATGTGAATTTACAGAAAATATGCTTTCAGTTTAGCTTATAGATCCCCTTCCAAACCACTGTGGGAAAATCATGAGATATTAGTTTTCTTTCAAACAATATTCATGATATCACAGCAGAAGGTTTTTTCACATGGTAAAATCACCTTAGAACCCACCACAATTCCTAAAACGAGTATGGTATCATCAACAAATGATTTATAATGTAACTAAAGTCCTAAAACCCTCTATTAACTACAATGCTTTTTAATGAGGTGCTATCATGTATATTGGTCCCAAGATGGCTGCCAACACTTCTTGGATGAAGTGCTGACAGCCAATCAGATCAGATGTGTGGTTAGGCTCCGCCCAGATATATATCTTTTTTTGAACCTAAATTACTCAAAATCCACTGGAGCACATATATTGAGACCTAGCAAAGGCACATCGGGCTAACAGTCCCAACAATTTTGCCAAGTTTCGTGCAAATCCATTCAGCCGTTCGAGCTAAAAGTGAGGCCAACCGCCCTATGGAAATTAACATGGGAAAAACGCGTTTTGGGACCCCCCTTTTTTCTCGGCCCCCCCTTGATGAAACCCCCCCAAATTGTCAGGGGCTGCTCAGAAACAAAATGTTCCACTTTCCTGAAAATTTCAGCCAATTCCGTCCACAAACGCCAAAGTTATTAGACATAGAATTTTCAAAAATCCCATAGAGAAAAAATCCTAACTATATATACCTACTGGCGACCGCCAGTAGGTAATATATATGTATATATATATATATATATATATATATATATATATATATATATATATATATATATATATATATATATATATATATATATATATATATATATATATATATATATATACTAGCAGCCCGCCCCAACGTTGTCCGGGGGCAATGAGGCTTCAGGGCCAACCGTCCCATCCAGGACCCCGCCCGCCCCGGCCCCCGCCCGCCCCGACATTACACCGACCCCCTCCCGCCCCACCTCGCCTTTGCCTTTCCTGAGCCGCCAAGACACCTATTAGCTCCACGGACCAGATGGAAGCAGGGACAACCGCTCGCCCCCTCCGGTCCCGACCCCCTCCCGCCCCACCTCGCCCCGCCTTTGCCTTACCTGAGCCGCCGCTCCTCACTTCACCGCCGCTCCATGTCCGCCGCTCCTCCTCGTCATCACGCACGTCGTGGCCAGCGCTACGTTGCGGCCAGCGCAACGTCGCAGCCGGCGCTACTTTTGGGGGACTACTTTTTTTTTTTTAGTTACATTTTTTAATTTATGTTTAATTTTTATTTTTTATAGCCTATGTCCATCTGCACACCCTGGCAATTTCAACGATGTATCGTTTGTGTGGATTGGCGCTGTGGTTCCCGAGTTTACCTGGCTCAAGGTTTGAGTTCTCTCTTCATAATAGTAGTATAGATATATATAATACCTACTGGCAGTCGCCAGTAGGTAGTTATAGTTAAGTTTGGCTACCATAGGAAATTCTGAACATTCAATTGAGAATCACTTTGGCGCCGATTGAGGGATCTGCCTGTAATTTTCCTTAAAATGGTCTTGCTGCGCTCCGCTCCTTCCCTGAAAGTTTCGGGGGGATTCGTGAAGTGGGGGCTGAGAAAAAAGGGGGGTCCCAAAACGTGTTTTCTCCATGTTAATTTCCATAGGACGGTCTGACAAGTCTACTGCCTGAACCGCTGAATGGAATTATGCCAAACTTGGCAAAATTGTAGGGACTGGTACGTAGATGTGCCTTTGCTATGTTTGGTGAACATTGCTCCAATGGTTTTTATGAAAATTAACTTCAAAAACACATATATATCTATAGGCGCGCTCCGAGCGCTAACTGGTGCGCATTCCGGGGAGTGCACCCGGCGTGTTACGGGTGTGCGCGAGCGGAAAGCTGATTGGCTGTCGGGTGTCTGTCAACATTCTAAACAGTCCGGAGAGTCCGCCATCTTGTGTCTCGGTAGAATCGAGACACAAGAGGTGAAAAAAGAAAGGGGGATATAATTAAAAGGGGGCAGAGTAGAGACCCCCTGACCCCTTAGGTTTTCTGAGGGGGGCCTAGAAGGACCCTGAAGGGCAAAAAAAGGTTTGTTTTTTTAAAATAATTTCTCGGGGTAAGCGCTGGGTGCGTTCCCAGGTGCGCGCTCCGGTACGCGCACCACGGGGAAAACAGAATTGTAAAAAATGTAAAGAATACAGCTCTTTTTTGAGAATTGGAGGTAGTTCTGAAAAGTACTTTTCTTTTTTTTACCTTTTTTAGAACAAAAACAAAAACAGGGAATGGAAACTGCTCAACAGGAGCAAAAAAAAAAAAATTAGGGCTGGGAATGGCAGCGATGGTTCTCCAATGCTCGAACCATGAGCAGAACACTTTTTTTCCCCATAGCAAAGTAGCTGATCACAGTCTCTGCATTTAAGAACGCCTTTATTAAAAGCAGGCTGAATGTTAGGAATCAGCTGTTGCGATTGCCCCCTCACTGAAGTAGTTGCTCCTCCGGTTGAAGTAGAGGCCCCATCGCTGGGAACCTCTTGTGCCAGAGCCCTGACACTCTCCCGGGCAAAATTCTGGGGGTGCCTCCTCTCCACATGGCGAATCATTGTGGAGTTTCCAAAAGAATATTTCTTGGTGGGGTCACCCCGTGACAGGACAGTGTGACAAATCCTGCACTCCACTTTTGGAGCATTTACTGTTTTCTGGTCATTAGGAATTGAAAAAAACTTCCATATGAAGTGTTCTTTTACTTTCGGCTGAGGAACCTCTTCATCAAGAAATTAATTGGAGTCATCTTCACTGCTGGATGGTCTGGCAGCCATGGTAATCCAAGATATTATTCCAACAAAGATCCGACAAAAAGGCAGGTCTTGCAGTCACAAAAGTGAAAGAAGAAGTGAAGGAAATGGGTGGGGATTTCATTCTTTGTAAAAAAAAATGTTAGCAACCAATGAAAAGAGTTATTTTAAGGTCACATGACTTGACGCGCTTACGCTGCGTGCACCGAAGCGCTTCCGGGGGCGCTTACGCGGCGCAAGCGTAGGCGCTTCCGGGGGCGCTTACGCAGCGCGAATGTAGGCGCTTCTGGGGGCGCTTACGCGGCGCGCCTAAGTGACGTTTCGATAGCTTCACGGAAATGCAAAATAATTTTTATTTCGTAAATCAAAAATACTGCTTTTATAAGTACGGTACTAAATGTCTTGCGTTATTATTTACTTTTCATACTTTTATTTTAACGAACGCAGAAATAGCGCTCTCGGTGCGCTCTCGGGAGAGCTTACCAGTGCGCGCACCCTGAGCACCCCAGGAAAAAATGATTTTAAAAAAACGGAAAAATATTATTTCAAAAATAAATTATTAATAATTAATACTTACACAAAACAGCAAATAAAAAAAATCGTAGGTTACAAACTCGATATAGAAAGGAATTAGCTTTTAAAAAACCTAAGAAATTCAGAGAAAAAAACCAGAGGTTTCACAATCGTTATAGTTAGGAATTAGTATTTAAAAAAACATTGAAATTCACTGAAAAAAACCATAGGTTTCACATTTGTTATAGTTAGCTGGACATTTTACTCATACAAAACCATTGAAATTCTCACGTTATAGTTAGTTGGACTCACTATAACTCGCGCGGCCGCAATCAAAATGAATATTTGTATATATATTACCTTCAGCCAGTCGCCAGTAGGTAGTTATAGTTAGGACATAGTTTCCATAGGAAAAGCATTTTTTGTCTAGCTTATTTCTTTGGCACCATTTGACAAATCTTCACAAAGTTTTCTCAAAAAAGTGTTGCTACATTTCTAGTTCTGCATGGAAAGCTTAGAAGTGATGTATCAAGCGGGGGCCAAGAACAAGGGGGGAGTAAAACATATTTTATTTCTCATATGTATTTTGAAAATGACTACAGCCCGAACCAATGGACGAAATTACACCAAATTTGTCACAGATGTAGCTGTTGGTCCAGAAAGAGCCCTTTTTGTTAGTTGGTATAAATCCATTCAGCTGCTGTGAAGTTATTAAAGAAAAAACAAATATAGATAGCTAGGGACGCAGATCCCATGTGGTGGATCCGCAGAGTCACACACCACAACACTGCCCTGATTGGCTGACCACAACCTGACAGGGACCCTCCGAGAATGGTCCTGGGGTCTTAAAAAGTATCTGCAAAATGATTATAGTGGTCAGGGTAGAGGTACCCTGACACCATGGGTTTGTTAGAGGAGTGTGAGAGGAAACAATGTTGGGTATAAAATTGAGTTAAATTGTTTTTTTTGTTTCCATTCTGTGAATCTGCAACCCCCCCCTGAGGTTCAGCCTGGCCTTCCATGTAAATCAGCTGAAGAAAACACCTTCGGACCAACTCAGACACCAATATAGCTATTCTCACATCTATTTACAGACCCACACAGGCAATGACATACCCACTCAGAGACCAGCACACGCATTCACACACCCACTCACAGACCCAGAGATACTCGCACACTGACTCACACACCCACAGAGACACTCATACACCCACTCATAGACCCACTCAGACTCTCTCACTCCCACTCTCAGATCCATTCACACACTCACTCATAGACCCATTTAGGCACTCACACACCCACTCATAGACCCCACAGGAACTCTCAGAACCCAATCACAGAATGACACATGCAGTCACAGATGTATTAAGAGACCCATGAAGGCACTGATTTATCCAATCACGTATCTATGCAGGCACTAACAAATCTACTCACAGACCCACACTGGCACTCAGAGACCCACTCATAGTTCCATGCAGGATCTCACACACCGAGTTACAAACCTATGCAGACACTGATATACCCACTTAGAGACCCATGCATCCACTTACATACCCACTTACAGATTTCTACTAGCACTTGCACACCTACTCTCACACACCTATGCAGGCAGTCACCAACCCACTCACAGGCCTATATAGGCAGTCATACACCCACTTACAGACCTAAACAGACCTCACAGACCCACTCACAGAACCACAGAGACATCCACACATCCACTGACAGACCCACAGAGGCACTTATACACCCACACAGAGATCCACACACACATCCTTACATCTACTCACAGACCTGTACAAGTGAATACTAAATGTGCTGCTATGTATTGAATGTTGGTTTGTGGATCTGCGATGGATCTGCAGAGTCGAGTAAAAATTTCTAACGAAGTATTTAAAAAGAAAATGAACCAGTGTTTGGGAACAATAGTGGCTCTAAAATGGGTCTTTGTACTTATGGTGTGTAGATGATACAAAATGTAAATTGTTGTGGTATCTGAGGAATTCAGAAACAGTTTTATTGACACGTTTCTCGGATTTGTCTATCTGTGGACAGAATTAATTTGACCAATTCTGCCTTTGGCAAATGTTAGAGAACAACAAGCAGTGTGTGGCAAAAGTGCTAATAATTTACCAAAGGTATCCTTCATTAGGATTTCCAGCCCAACCCCAGTATGTGTGCCGAGGTCATTGCCACCTAAGTGCACAATCAGGAGGTCTGGATATGGCAATCTACTATGATTTCCACCAAAGGCAGCAAATGATGTCACTTTAATCCTCTCACACCAAACCAAGTAATGTCTAGATAAGGTATACCCAAGTCCCTGTCAATGCCACTCTTTCTAGCACTCTCTCTGGTCAAAACACAAAACGATGGCCCACAATCCATACTCTAACCATTTTGTAAGCAAACTGGAGTAGCACACAGGAGAAGGCTGTAGCTGCATGAGAGTTTTGAAAATTAAAGGCAGTTGTAATTGAGGACAGCACCTAAATTAAAAAAGAACATATTTGATGCATGCTGTTAATTTGCAGACAGCTAGAATAAGCAAGTGATGTAGAGAAAAAAGCAATTACTTCTTTGATTGACTCTGGAAAACATAAAACAAAGTTATGCTGTTTGGGATACACTTATAATTCTAAACAGTCAACCACACCTGCTACAGTTAAATTTGAATATAGTTTAGTGCTTACAGAAAGGGTTTTGAACTTTTGACTTAGTGCTAGCAGTCTGCTCTCTACACATGGTTACCATGAAATAAAGCCAAAAGTGCTGGGGGGAAGGAAACAAAAAAGAGTGGATTGTAATCTGAGAAGCAGAGTGGTATGGAAATATTGCTTATTAGGGAGTGTTGTAATTTAGTATTTTTTGCAAAGTAAAGTTACCGAATTACCTTGGCTATCACACCTTTCCAAGCTCTCTGCGATGAGCTGAACACACTCTTTGTGGAAATAATCAAGATCATTCAGAACTCCATTTCCACAGGTCATTTGGAATGGAAATCCTATTAATAATATGAAAATCCTATTATGA
This sequence comes from Lissotriton vulgaris, assembly GCF_964263255.1. Taxonomy (NCBI): domain Eukaryota; kingdom Metazoa; phylum Chordata; class Amphibia; order Caudata; family Salamandridae; genus Lissotriton; species Lissotriton vulgaris. Next base: position 1,108,717,650 of record NC_141696.1, read on the forward strand.
TGACTAAATTCCAAAAGATCACTCCTGATCGATTGGAAGAACTCAAGAATAAGGTTCAGTCTGGTTCCCCCAATGAACTCTGACCTGTTAGGATACAAAAAGAACTGCTCTCCCACTTCCCCGCTACCTTCCTTTCCCTTTTAAATACTTCTTTGGAGCAAGGGGTAGTCCGACACGCCTTCAAAGAGGCAGTGTTAGTGCCATTGCAAAAAAAGGCGGGAGTAGATCCTAGCATTCTGAGTAACTATAGGCCTATTTCGCTCCTTCCCTTCCTGGCCAAACTGCTGGAGGCTTTTTGTGGAAGTTGCCGTGCACTCCTCATTTCACTTTTTAAACCATTGTGCTCCATTTTCTTTCCTTTTGAAATGTTTTTGCGTGCTCCCTGGATAACGTGGTCCACCCATTACCACGTGGAAGTTAACGATTACAAAGATGAATGGGGCGCCTCTGCACCCCAAATCCAGACGCACTTCTGTGATCATTATTTCTGCACTTGTTAGTAAATGTTCTATTGTTTACTCCAAAGAATGGAGTATTTTGGATTCTTTGGAGTAAACAATAGAACATTTACTAACAAGTGCAGAAATAATGATCACAGCAGTGCGTCTGGATTTGGGGTGCAGAGGCAAACTGCTGGAGGCACATGTGGCAAAACTCCTATGTGCCTATGTGCCTTCATTGAAGACTCCTTTTTGGTCTCTCATCAGGCAAGGATCAGACCAAAGCACTCTACAGAATCACTTATTCAAAGTGTAATGGACGACCTGAAGGAAGGCGCAGACAGGGGGTGCACCCAGGCCTTGGCGCTATTAGACCTGTCCGCGGCCTTCGACACTGTGGATCACTCTATATTAGTGGATAGATAGATTAGCAGCGGCAGGTCTGAGAGGCACAGCTCTGGCTTTGATGCTCTAATTTCTAAAGGAGCGTTCCCAGTCCGTCAGACTGGCACCTTTTAGTTCCTCCCGGGTGAAGAGCACTTGTGGGGTGCCTCAAGGGTCTTCCCTTTCACTGCATCTGTTTAATGTATACATCTGACCCCTGATTTATGCTCTTCAAAAGAGTAGAGTGAAGGTATACAATTATGCAGATGATATGCAGCTGATCTTCCCGCTTGACGGTACAAATGACTCCAAGGACCCATTTCAACATACTATGCTTTTTATCAAGGAATGGATGACCCATAATTATCTCAAGTTAAATTCTGATAAGTCAGAGATAATTATCTCAAACAACAGCATAGAACAGTGGACACCAGCACACTGGCCAGCTGCTTTGGGTATCACCCTATACCGAAAAAGTCAGTGAAAAGGCTGGGAATTAAGATAAATGCTGATCTTTCCATGCAGGATCAGATTGGTCTCATCTGCCTGCATGTACCAACTGAGGACATTCAAGAAAATTAGGACATTTTTCTCTAAGGAGGCTAGCATAACCATCTTGCTCGCACTAATAATTTCCCGGTTGGGTTACGCCAATTCCATATATTTAGGACTCCCTGTTAGTCAAATTCATAGGTTACAGCTTATTCAAAATCAAGCAGCTAGGCTGGTCTTCCAGCAACCGAGACAGTCTATGTTTAAGACCGGTTGTATGATTTTTAATGCACTTCACGACTCAGGACCCAAGTTCATATCCGCCAAGATTGCAAGATACATACCTACACGGAATCTCAGATCAGCGACAATGAATATGTTGACTGTTCCAAGATCTAAACGTAAGAGAATGGGTGGTTCGCATTTCTCGGTATTAGGTCCCACCTTGTAGAATTCCCTTCCAATTGAAATTAGACTAACCTCAGAATATTTTAGCTTCAGGAAAAGACTCAAAACATGGTTGTTCACTCAAGTTTACTGTTAGAGCCTGAAGGATAGCTTAAGTCTCCCCTTAGAGCCATGAGATCGTTGGTATACGAGCACTTTATAAGTTCCATAAACATAAACATAAAGTATAAACAGCAGATTTTTAAGTGTTGTTTTTGGGCATCCTGTGTAGATTCACTAATCTGCCATGATGTTACACAGGAGGTTGCGCTGAGCACCACTGCAGATTCGCAAATCCACTCAAAGCCACTACCAAATTGGGCTTATCAACAGGAGTCTTACAAAGGGTTAAAAAATAGAGACCATTCAGAAGAGGTATTAAAAAAGTGAAATATGAAAGGAATGTTGTGTGATCTGTTTACAACATCGGTATCACTGAAAGCAGAGTGGGAAGGGTTGCCATTATTTGCTGGTATGTACTGAGATTGGAATACCATACCTGTACTACTGAATTCAGATTTTCAGTGACAAGAGCTTCTAAGGGCCCGATTCACAGAATGAACTTAAGACTCAATCCTAAACTTACTACTATTTTGGAATTCACAGAATGCACTTACTACTTTTGGCATTCACAGAATGCACTTACTACTTTTGATATTCACAGAATGAACTTACTACTTTTGGTATTCACAGAAGTTAGGATTTTGTCTTAAGTCTGTCTTAAGTTTGTCTTAAGTCTGTCTTAAGTCTGTCTTAAGATTGTCTTAAGACAAACTTAAGACAAAATCCTAACTTCTGTGAATACCAAAAGTAGTAAGTTCATTCTGTGAATGCCAAAAGTAGTAAGTGCATTCTGTGAATGCCAAAAGTAGTAAGTGCATTCTGTGAATACCAAAATAGTAGTAAATTTAGGATTGAGTCTTAAGTTCATTCTGTGAATCGGGCCCATCGTGTTAATGAGAAAAAAATTGGAGAACAGCAAAGACATTTCTGTAAGTAATCCATACTGCCACTTACATGCACATTTACAGACTTATAGAGTTACGAAGATAGCCAGTCATATGTTGACATAGTTACTTACGTATCCAATGACACATCCTCAGATGGACTGATACACTCATTCAGATGTGTACTGGAGAACAGCGACTACCAAGTCACCCACCCAGAGAAGTAGCCCTCTAAACATGTTTTGGGCCTGCTACTGCAGAGCCTGTGTTTGCGGTTTTATTATCAGGCTAATTTGGCATTTAAAACCCCTTACCAAGCCATAAAATCCTCCTTTCCTATATATGAGTCATCCCAACGATAGGCCGTAGGTAGGCCATGCAGCTGGATGCTATGTGCTTGAAAGGTAAGACATGTAGTTTGAAGTTTCATTATGTTACGCTCACACTTACAGACCCATATGTTCAGTTATACATCAAGACTCCAACCCATACTGTGACTCACACACCTAGGTAGAAAAGCATAGAGCCACTCATGCAGCCAGTCAGACACTGACAGAGGCACTTGCACATTTAGCCAGTTGTATACGCAGTTTCATACCCAAACTCCTACTAACTCAGCAGGCAAATCACTCATCCATACACTAACTCGTAAATACATTCAAAGTGGCAGACTTACACTGCCTCTTGCACACTAATGTAACTACTTATGTAAGTATTTTATTTTTTATTGTATATAATTTAATGGTACGCAATGTAAAAGTAAATATATTTTTTATTTGCTGTTCAGACATCTACTTGTATTTACAAAGGAAAATTAACATTGACGAAACCGACAGAAACAAGGAAAAAACAGAGGAAACAGTACTATCTGCTTCCAACTGACAGTGAAAAGGGACATAATGCAAAAAATGTGGTTAAAGAGAAAAGATAATCTGCTAAGAGAATAAAGAAGTTTGTAAAAATAGTATGTGAAAAAAATGGAAAATGTATAAAAACATGCTAATAAAAAGCGATTTTTAAAATCAGCTCAGAAAGGAGAAGGGGGTATTGAAATTCAAAGTGAGAAATCTTATAAGAAAACAACTAGTTCAAAAAGAAGGCAGGATCAATTTAAAGAAATTTGAGTGTTTCGTAGTAGGGTAATACAGAATCTGGTAGAAGACATGAAGCAGTAGAAGAGGAGAAGAGAAACATTGAAACAAAAACAACGTATTGAGAGAGTAGTCGCTAACACATTTATTGTGAAGGGGCATCTATTTATTTTAAAACTGAAGAGAATGAGAACACTAGACACAAAATTGTGTTGTCTATGAAGAGAAACTTGTGTAAAATGTTCAGAAGAGAATGGAAGCCTATGTCTAGTACTGAGCCTTTATTTAATGAAGAAAGGTACTTGCAAAAGAACACATTAGTGCATACAGTTGAAACAACTGGCTGATGCTATGAGGTAAAAGAGGCTACTCCCATTGCAAAATAAGAGATGGTTCCTAGAAATATGGAGGAAGAGATAGATGAAGAATTTGAATTTGAATTTAAAAACATTTGTACAGCGCTCGCATACCCAGCGGTTTCATGGCGCTAGTGGTGATCAGTGGATGGCAGCAGCAGAGAGATTTAAGGGTAGGCTTGAGTGAACAAAAAAGTTTTAAGGTTTTTTCGGAACAGGGGATAGGAGAGTGAGGTGCACAGGGCAATCGGGAGGGAGTTCCAAAATGTTGGAGCCAGGACAGCGAATCTCGCTCCGCCCGCCCTCTGCTTTTTAAAGCGGGGGATGGTAAGGAGGGCCAAGTGGGCCGAGCGAAGTTCTCTGCCTGGGCAGTATGGTTTGATGAGGGAACAGATGAACTCGGGAGCAGTGCCCGCTCTGGCTTGATAAGTAAGACAGCCGAGTTTAAACAGGGCACGCTCTCTTATGGGGAGCCAATGCAGAGTTTTGAGTAATGGGGTGACCCGATGATATCTGGGAAGGCCATGGATCAGGCGGGCCGCCTGATTCTGCACCAGTTGTAATCGGTGGATCATGTATGCAGGGGCTCCGTTATAGACTATGTTACCATAGTCTATACGGGACAGTACCATGGCCAGCATGATGATTTTTAAAGCTGGGGGGGAAAAGAAACGGGAAACTTTCCTAATTACCCTGAGAGAGAAGAAAGATGAGGCGACCACGGAGTTAACTTGTGGGAGAACAGTAAGCTGGGGATTAAGAAAGATTCCCAGGGTTTTCACTTTGGGAACCGGGAGTGGAGGGGCACCAAGGGAGGGGGGCCAGAAGGAAAAAAACCAGGGACTGCAGCCACCTCCGGTCAGGACCAGCTCGGTCTTGTCCGGATTGAGTTTGAGGTGGCTGCAGTTCATCCAATCTTGAATGAGGGTCATGATGGTTTGGACGTTCAGGGCAGATGAAGGTGAGTGGGACAGGTTGAAGATTAACTGGAGGTCGTCCGCGTAATTGAACACGGTGACCTCCAGTTGCCGTAACATAAAAATGAGGGGGAAGATGTAGAGGTTAAACAAAAGAGGGGAAAGTGATGAGCCCTGGGGGACCCCGCATTCTACCTTACGAGAGGCCGCCGCAAAACCAGCCAAATGGACTCCTTGTGTTCTCCCAGCAAGAATGGACTCCAGCCAAGAAAAGGCTAGGCCCTCTACACCTGCTGCCTTGACACGGTTAAGGAGGATGGTATGGTCCACCGTGTCAAAAGCGGCGGATAAGTCAAGGAGAATCAGGGCTTGCGGAAGGTTGATGTCAATGCCTTCACGCAGCTTGTCCATGACTGAGATGACCACTTTTTCGGTAGAATGCAGGGGACGGAAACCAGCTTGGCAAGGGGAGAGGCAATGGTTTGCCTCAATTTGAGTGCTTAGCGTGGAAGTGATGTGGGTTTGCAAGGTAGGGAAGAAGTGAAATGGGGCGGTAATTAGAAGCAGAGGAGGGATCGGCGTCCAATTTTTTTAAGATTGGGATGACAGTCGCCGATTTGTGTGAAATGGGAACATGACCATGAATAAGTGAATCGTTGAGGAGGGTCAGAGGGGGGATGGGGCAGGCTAAGTAGACTTCCCTGAGTATGCAGGCAGGGGCAAAGTCCTGGGGTGAGCCTGATTTGACCCGTTGGAGCAGAGGACGAAGGGTGTCAATGGTTAGGAGTGGGAAGTTGGTCAGTTTAACAGTGGAGGGGGGGGAGGGGTCCACAAAGGTGGGGGAAGGTGGGGGGATGTTGTGTTTAATTTTTACAACTTTGTCTATGAAGAACTCGTTAAGCGAGTCACAGAGGGATTGGGACGGGGGAATGGTGGATGTGGCTCTGGTGGATGAGGCAAGCTCATAAACGGTGGAGAAGATTTCTTTCGATTGTGACTCCGCAACCAGTATCCTGTGGGTGTAATATTCAGCCTTAGCTTCCAGGATGCTCTTTTTATAGGTTTGCAGAGCGGCCAGGTAAATTGTTTTTAAGGCAGGATCATAAGTTCTTCGCCAGGCTCTTTCAGCCCTTCTTGCAGCAAGTTTTTTCTCTTTAAGGTTGGAAGTAAACCAACGATTGGCTGCATGGGCCCGTTTTACTGGGAGCCGCTTGAGGGGGGCGAATTCGTCGCCTGCCCTCGTGAGCCAGTTGTTAATTGCGGCCAGCTGAGGGGCAGCTGTCAGACCAGTAAGATCCGGGCAGGTCGTGGCCAGGGCAGAACAGAAGGAGGGCATGTTAACCTTACCCCATTTCCGAACCCAGGTGTTTTTGGGAAGGGGGGGTTTGACCGGGGGTGCTAGGGCAAGGGAAAACGTGATGGTGGAGTGATCTGACCATGGGCAAGGGGAAATAATGGGAGGAGTGGATGAAACATTCAGTGTCCAGATTTGGTCCAGCATATGGCCATGTAGGTGGGTTGGACTGTGGATGAGCGGTACAAAATTCAAATTTTCCATGAGGCTGGTGAACTCCTTGGATTGGGGGCTTTCAGCCGGGTCATTGGGCCAGAAATTGAGGTCCCCTAAAACTAATACAGAAGAATGATTAACTACCAAAGTGGCCAGAAGGGTCTGGATATCGGGGAGGAACGAGGGAGTGGACTGGGGAGGACGGTAAATAAGAACAAAAGTGAGGGGGGCTTGATGGGAGGTAGAGCGGGCTACGAGGAGGTCGACATCGGTGATAGGTGGGGAAGGAAGGATTTGAAAGTTGAAATCAGTACGAGCTATTAAAGCCACTCCACCACCCCGCTTGCCATCAGGGCGATCCGCACGAATGGCGGAATATGTAGATGGTAAGGCGGCAAGCACGTTGGGCAGGGAGTCGGTCTTGAACCAGGTCTCAGTTAAGAACAAGAGATCTGGTTCATTAGTGTCGAGATAGTCAAATAGCTCGTATTGGTGGTTTACGGCAGACCTGGTATTTAGAAGGGTAGCCGAGGTAGAAAACAATTGGGCAGAAGGGGCTGGGGGTGAAGGGGGAACAGGGGAGGATGTGGAGGCAGGTGAAGCAAGAAGTGATACTAATCCGGGGGGGAGGGATGGAGGAGGACTATATAGACCCAGGAGTTGTAGGCCAGTAGTGGTAGAGGAGTTGATACAGCCGGGGGTCCACAAGAGGCATAACTGAGACGGAGTGTAGGTGATGTAACCAGCAGCGTCCCGTGCCCCTAGCCCCGGCCGGCCGCGGACGGGCGCAGACGGGCTTAACTCAGGCGCAACTCCGGTGCGCCTCCGTCGCGCCCGCTGCGCTCGTCCGCTGCGCTGCCTCATGATGCCTGTCTAAATAGGGGCGGAGCGGCGGGGGAGGGGCAGGGCTGTGGTGGAAAGCGAAGCCCAAGCCAAGATGGCGCCCGCTGCCGCTGGGAGCCCGCGAAAGACACGATCAGCCCCAGCCGGCAGCTCACCCCTAAAAGCCCAAGGATGTCAATACCTGCATAAGTTTAAGGTGGGTTAATAACAAGTTTAAAAGCAATCACAGTCAGAGTATCGCCTCCGCTTGCAATCAGCGGGGCGAAAGATGAGCGAAGAAGCAGCTCGCCAAGCAACCGACCAATCAGCCCACTGCCACCGGGCCACTGGTCAGACACGAGGGGAGCAGGGAAACGCGCTACTAAGTAGGGGCAGAGCGGCGGGGGAGGGGCAGGGCTGTGGTGGAAAGCGAAGCCCAAGCCAAGATGGCGCCCGCTGCCGCTGGGAGCCCGCGAAAGACACGATCAGCCCCAGCCGGCAGCTCACCCCTAAAAGCCCAAGGATGTCAATACCTGCATAGGTTTAAGGTGGGTTAATAACAAGTTTAAAAGCAATCACAGTCAGAGTATCGCCTCCGCTTGCAATCAGCGAGGCGAAAGATGAGTGAAGTAGCAGCTCGCCAAGCAACCGACCAATCAGCCCACTGCCACCGGGCCACTGGTCAGACACGAGGGGAGCAGGGAAACGCGCTACTAAGTAGGGGCGGAGCGGCGGGGGAGGGGCAGGGCTGTGGTGGAAAGCGAAGCCCAAGCCAAGATGGCGCCCGCTGCCGCTGGGAGCCCGCGAAAGACACGATCAGCCCCAGCCGGCAGCTCACCCCTAAAAGCCCAAGGATGTCAATACCTGCATAAGTTTAAGGTGGGTTAATAACAAGTTTAAAAGCAATCACAGTCAGAGTATCGCCTCCGCTTGCAATCAGCGGGGCGAAAGATGAGCGAAGTAGCAGCTCGCCAAGCAACCGACCAATCAGCCCACTGCCACCGGGCCACTGGTCAGACACGAGGGGAGCAGGGAAACGCGCTACTAAGTAGGGGCGGAGCGGCAGGGGAGGGGCAGGGCTGTGGTGGAAAGCGAAGCCCAAGCCAAGATGGCGCCCGCTGCCGCTGGGAGCCCGCGAAAGACACGATCAGCCCCAGCCGGCAGCTCACCCCTAAAAGCCCAAGGATGTCAATACCTGCATAAGTTTATGGTGGGTTAATAACAAGTTTAAAAGCAATCACAGTCAGAGTATCGCCTCCGCTTGCAATCAGCGGGGCGAAAGATGAGCGAAGTAGCAGCTCGCCAAGCAACCGACCAAATAGCCCACTGCCACCGGGCCACTGGTCAGACAGTGGCCCGGTGGCAGTGGCCACTGGTCAGAGGTACAAGGAAAGCTAAAACATGCCCCAGTGTAGAAATGGGAGTGAAGCAGTATTTGTAGTGTTCACTAGGAATCAAAAGCTATATACAGAAATTGGCTATGTCATTTTACAGGTAAAACTGTAAAGCAGGAAATTGCGATGTTGCAAGTATTAGATCCATGCAAAATAAAAAAATATACTTACTTGCTTGCAAGGACTATCACTGGCATGTCTGTCCAAGAAAGTTTGCAGAAGCACCTTTCATAATTTCCGAATGTTGGCAGTTCATCATTCAAACATTCGAAATTTAGTTAGAAAAGTTTACTTTGTAAAACGTCCAGCATTGTCTTTAGTAGAAACTAACAAAGAACTTTTGTACGGTAAAGTATCATCGGTTGCAAAAGTTTGTGATGAGATACAATTCTGGTTCTGTGGTCCGAAGTAGAGTCTGGGGAAAATGAGTAGCAGGTATGTCCAGGTGTGGAGGAAGAGAACACAGATGTTAGTACTGATAATTATGCACGAGAGATAGTAACTTTTAATGCAGTTTCTACAGAGAAACCAACCTTTGTTTATATATGTTGCTTACACACTCAATACAAAGGCCAAATACAAAATTGTATGTGTTCTCAAAAAGTGAGCAGGGTTTCAGAGAAAAGTGTCTAGAATATGCAGTGTATTTATTTGTGGAGGGACTGTATACTTTGTCAACACAGCAGTGTAAGTATTGCTATGGCAAATTAGAGGACAACTAAATGGCAGCAAGAGCAATACAAAATAATTTGGAGTAGGTTGAAATTTCAGAGGAATTTCAACATCTAAATGTTTGTGCAACAATATTGATTTAATCTATACACCCATTTCAAGCAATAGTTTGTTTGGAACCAAAGACAGGGAAACTCCCACTAACTCAGCTACAGAAAGGCCTTAAAGAAAGAGTTGTGTACTTAACTTTAGATTTTAAATGTGATGTTGAAACTGTGGGTGGAGAGAGAGAGAGAGATCTAGATGAACGGAGTAGTAATCTAGTGAATGGTGTGACCACAGAAAAAAAATCTGGCAAGAACTAGTTGATGTGAAAAAGGTGAAGAATTCTACAATCTATCTGCAACAGAATAATGTGTATCACCAAAGATGTAGATGTTCTCACAGATGGAAGTTGCATGGAAGAAGGAATGTTACCTTAAGTGCATAGTTTGAAAAAAGTGGATAGAAGTAAATCTGAAGACTTTTATGAGCATTTCAGTATCCATCCATTACATTCAAAAGAAGCCATGGGGGATGCCATTGAACTGTACCAGATGAACCAATCTAAAGGAGCTCCAATGAGTGAGTTGGAGAAATATTTAGAAGCTTGCTGTTTCCCACAACTATTTCCAACTAGAGTAGTGGGGTGGTATGATAGGCGCCCAGTGCAAACACTAGCAGCTGAGTATAGATCAACCAGATCATATTTAGAGGACCAAAGATCTAATCCAAGTATTCCATATATATTCCATCTATCATTTGAAAATGATTTGACTGGATTAGCATATGCTGTTAACCATATTCTAAAGACAGGAATGACTCTACAAAATATGGCCACAAGAGGTTTTGACAACAAAATTCATTGAAAAGATGAGAAATTGGAATACAATTTGATGGCATGCCAATGTGGCACCAATGAATATTGATATCATTGTCATGGTGAACTAAAATGTATGTTACAAAATGTAGGTGCACCAATTCAGTCTGTGACCCTCAGTTGTGGAGAGTACACATGGATGACTTACATGACTTTTTAAAACAAGCAAACTATAATATTAAGGAAATCAAACTGAAGACCCAGGAGAACTTTGCTCTTCATATCCTGCAAACATTTATTGGTATTTTAACCACAGATTTCAAGCCATACTAGCTTTCACCTGCAACAACAAAAAATCCACCTCTTGGAGAAGTCACTGGTTTCTTTTGGCATAAAGAGTACCAAGCAAGAGGTGCTCCTCATATTCATATGTTGTTATGGAATAAAGATGCACCAGAATTTGGAACAGACACAGATGAGTCTGAAGTTTCCTACATAGAGCAGTATCTTGTGTGTACTATCTGAAAAAGACATAAAACAGCAAGTTCTGTATTTTCATTCACATAGATGTGTGAAGTACTGTCACCGGAAGAACAGAGCAAAAGAAAATCTTACAAATAAATGTTGTTTTGGATTTTCAAGACCTGTTATTTCCAATGGAAGAGTCAATGGTTTTTTTGTCTGCAGTCAGACATACACTCACTCAAAAATCACCCCAAACCACCTACAATCTGAAGAGAACAGAAACTTCAAAATATATCAACGACTACAATACTGTCATTTTCAAAATGTGGAATGCCAATATGGATATTCAGTTTGTGGCAGCCACCCCATAGCTGTTGCTCGTTATGTTACTTCATATATAACGGAATCAGAACAGACAGAGATGAAGGATATGTGGGAAGCGATTTCTGCTAAAAAGATTTTAACAAAGAAACTATGCAGCATCAGTTTGAAGGTGTGTTCACACATGAAAATTGGATCTTATGAATTCTCCGATCGATCAGTTCAGCTAGTTGATACTGTGAGTCAAGAGGATTGTTTGGGTGAGGCTAGGCCTAGCATGCCTGTGAAATAGAGTGTTGCAGTATTTTCCTGAACTTTAGTACCTTGCAGAATTCGACCCTGAAAGTACAGATATTGTCATACAAACATGCTGGGCACCTACTATCCAAAAATGAGTCCACATATTGAAAATGTATGTCTTTATGAAGTACTTCAAAAAAACAGATATAGAAACAATGGGGCCAATTCACAGAACTAATCTGAGACAAAATCCTAAACTTACTACTTTTGGTATTCACAGAAGGCATTTAGTAGCGGTAAAGTTAGTATTTTGTCTTAAAATAGTATTTGCCTTAATTAGTATTTTGTCTTAAGTTAGGATGCTGGCTTAAGTTAGGATTTTGCCTTAAGTTAGGATTTTGTCTTAAATTAGTATTTAGTCTTAAATTAGGAGTTCGTCTTAAGTTAGGATTTTGTCTTAAATTAGGATTTTGTTTTAAATTAGGATTTTGTCTTAAATTTTGTTAAGACAAAATCCTAATTTAAGACAAAATCCTAACTTAAGACAAAATCCTAATTTAAGACAAAATCCTAAATTAAGACAAAATACGAACTTAAGACAAGATACCAACTTAAGACAAAATACTAACTTTACTACTACTAAATGCCTTCTGTGAATACCAAAAGTAGTAAGTTTAGGATTTTGTCTCAGATTAGTTCTGTGAATCAGCCCCTTTGTGACAGAAAATGTAGATGAGCATGAAAATAAAGTAGAATTCCAAAAGTTGAAGCTTTTTAATCATCGATGAGATGAGCATGGTGTCAAACTTAATGCTTGCCTTCATACGTTTAAGAATGCAATAGATTCTAAAAATAAACTATGATGTCCTATGAAAACACTTGACCATTTTTGGAAATCTACTGTAACTTAAACCTGTGAAAGGACATCCTGTGTTCAAAACACTGCTCCAAGATGAAACTCAGAATTCTTTGGGAAGCAATAAAAATGTCAATATTTGGTTAACCTTCCAATACAAAAAATTACTGAGGAATATACGCCAAGCTTCTGACATTGAGTTTGGGAATATTTTGAAGGATATTAGAGTAGGTCTCCTTCTAAAGAGGGAAAGCATCTGCTAGAAAGTCGTCTTCTTAAAACAATGTTTCCAACAACCAAGACAGCAACAGAGATAATGTTGACAATTTTTATTCAAGAAGGAAAACCCACTGTGTGCCTAATACCTACACTAGTGGAGTGTACCTCTTTCAATAAAGAACTGCTCCAATTGATTAGAGTAAAGATTTTGGAACTGATGGTGATAGACAAAATGGAACACCAGGGTGTCACAGTATTCCTAAATGAAAGATTGCAAACAAAATTGGATTCATTGGGAAAATCTTTTTAAAAAACTGAAGGATTGGAGAAATTTTAAAGATTTTTTGCAAAAACTGTAGAGTAATTTTGCGCCGAAATGTAAATGTTGAAGAAGTATTAGTTAATGGTGCTATGGGTAAGATTATTGTTTCCTTAGCTTTCCTAACTGAACTGAGATAGGGTACCTAGCAATTAAATGTTATCAGATTGATAGCGTAAAGCAGAGTGGAAGGGACCCTGTATATATTAGCTTGTCAAAGACTTACATGTGTTATGGTAACAGTTTCCAGTTCCTCCAACATATGCTGTGATCATTCATAAAGCGCATGGTTAAAGTGTAGATTCAGCATTGGTTAATGTTGGCAGTACAGTGTTTAAGGAAGGAATGCGATATGTAGCCTTATCTCGAGTTAGAAGATTATGCACTTTGTATTTGGTTGCATTTGATGATAGTACAGTAAGTGAAGATCCAATTTGTGTTAAAGAGTACAATTGATTAGGAAGTGTTTATTTTCCTCATTTAGGACAATATCCCATTTATGAAAATTGCATCATCTGTCCAAAGTGAAAGCTTCTAAAGAAGTGAGGTGATGCAGGCAAAAAGAAAGAAGCTGTTAGGATAAAACAATTACCAATGAGGGAGATATTCTTGGTTACCAGTTGTCAAACCCCTCTGGTGTCAACTGCTATGCAAATACTGTTCAAAACATCCTCTTTCAATTACCTTATCTTGCACATGGAATTGAACTGAAACCACAGAAGAGATTGTGTTCTGTACTATGTGCGTTGTTGCAATGTTTACGTACTGATAGAACTACAACATATTCTTCTTAAAGCATTCAAGACCTTGTAGATATATTTAGTGGATCTATACAGTTTCCTGCAAACACCCAAGAAGATGCACAGGAGTTTATAATGGTGATCTTTGGAGTATTAGAAGAAAAAGAAATTTGTATTGTTGAGTTATCTGGACTTACTTACTCACGGAAACATGAGTGTGAAGATTTCTCATTCACATCAAGTACAGAAATAGATTTGGAGCAACTTCTTTATTTAACACTAGCAGCCCGTCCTGACGTTGTCCGGGTATGAATTGCTGCCGCCAGTAGTATATTGTTTTGTAGGATTTCATTTTGATAGCATTTCTTATCTGTGACAGGCCTGTGAAACGCTCGGATTCACAGTGCACTGCTGATGCACTTAAGAGTGCGCGTTCAGTAGTGTGTGAACTCGAGTTTCCCTCCTTTATTTTTCCTTGCAATATTATATAGCGCGAACTCGACAACATGGCATGAGCACAATTTACATTACAGAAGAACACATTGATTTGTGGTAGGCACGGGGACACAAAGCGATTTGCCTTGAATCACAGGATGTTGAGCTGATGCCGAGATTCGAACGTAGCTCCCCAGCTCTAAAGTTCGCAATTCTAGAACTTGTGGCGGCAGTGTGTCTAAAAGTGTATGTCGGTGCTGGCCATCAATGAGAGAGACCTGTGCATTTTTCATATCAGTGGTGAAAAAATATGAGTATGTTGCTGGAGATGTGGGCCGTCGTGCCACCAATGTACTTACAGGGGGAGGGTAAACACACATTATTCCGCAACTTTCTTTCCGCATACGATCACTCCGCATACTTTCATTACGAAAGTACCATGACTCCGCAATGCCATTATAACGCATGGTATTACATTTTATATGCTTTTACCACGCATACATTTACAACAAAATTCATTGTAAATGCATGAATGGTAAAAGCATGTTTTTTTTATGTTTGGATAAGGTAAGTATGAGTATAGGAGTATATCTTTTGGGGTACTGAGGTATATGTTTTGGGGTGTTTGAATATTTTAAGGGTTCAGATATAGTTTTGGGTATTGGGGTACAGGGGTAGTTTTAAGGTTTAGGGATAGGTATGGGTTTTGGGGTACAGGGGTATTTTTAGGGTTCAGGGCTAGGTTTGGGTTTGGGGTACAGTGGTATTTCAGGGTTCAGGGGTAGGTTTGGGTTTTGGGGTACAGGGGTATTTTTAGGGTTTAGGGCTAGGTTTGGGGTTTGGGGTACAGGAGTATTTTTAGGGTTCAGGGGTAGGTTTGGGGTTTGAGGTACAGGGGTATATAGGGTTCAGGGCTAGGTTTGGGTTTTGGGGTACAGGGGTATATTTATAGGGTTAAGATGGGTTAGTGTTTAAGGGTGTTGGGGTATTTTAAGGAGTAAGTGTAGGTTATGATTATGGGGTGCAGGGGTATTTAAAGGGAGCAGAGTGGACACCCGGAGCTGGAATGTACAGAACCTGGGAAGAAAAAACAATGAAATATTGGGCACGCTTGCTTTTTTTCCGTAATCCCACTCCCTGCACACGTCCACACCCCCAGCACACGCCCACAGCACTTGATATGAGACATGGCATGAAGGGCGGAACGTACCACACGCCCCCACCGTTTGTCACGCCCCAGCACACGCCCATAGCACAACGCAGACACGCTCACAAGGGACTACTTTGCTGGCACGGTTCTTTTACCTTTTAAATGTATACGGTGGGCGTCTGCATAGCCTATGTCCTTCTGCTGCAACTGCCCTTTCCAACGCTGTAATGGGTGTTGTGATTGGTGCTGTGGTTCCTGAGATTACCCGCCTCAAAGGTTTGGGCACTCTCTTTATTATATTAGTATAGATATAGATAGACTACCAGATTGCAAAATGGTGTCTTTTGACAGATTGTTCAAACAAGCTACATAAAACAATACCTACCGAAATTGTCAATCAGATCTGATGTCAACATTATATCTACAGACAAGTGGAAAATATCTTACTGTATTATTACAACAATGCAGAGCAGATGGAAGTAAAATGGAAACAGAGATTACAAATTTCTTAAGCAGGACAAATATCTGTTTCTGGAAAAGCATATACTACCATGGCTATTATATTTCATTAATAACTTACTGTCACATCTGGTCACTGCACTGTCACTATAAAAACAATTAAAGTGGATGGACAGAATGTAATTCTTACATTTTGTTTCTGGAACTAAAGTACTAAGTGGCAGGAATACAGTTCTAAAAGTGGAATAGCCTAGTTGTAGTAGATACATTATTAGGATTTATGACATCCTGCGACCTACTAGGAGTGATGTCTTTATAGGGCTTTCCATATGCTAGTGTGTCTTATATATCTAGTACTAGTTTTAAGGATAAAGGTCTCATTTACAGCATATATTTCTTTACATTAGTAGAGTCAGTATAAGTAAAATTATTGCTTCAAAAATTGCAGTGAGTGCAATGCACAGTGTTGCTCAGTTGCAGTGATATAGTGTGAGTTTTTACCTACAATCTTTATGATTGATTTATCCCTACTGTTCAATGATGATTCTTTCAATAATACATCAATTATGGTGTATGGTTATAGAAACTGAGAACATTAAAAAAGGGAAAATTAAATGATGAATTTTAATGTAAACTAGCATTGCAGCATGGTAAATGAGTAGTAATTTCTTTATTATGAAGTTTTGCATTGTTAAAATTGTAACTATTTTGTGTAATTTTATACTTGTAATACTAGCTCATATTTGTGTTTTATTATTTTCATACAGCTATATGCCATCAGCTATTGAAGTAATGTATTTCTCTAATTACTATTTTCAGCACTGTTTCATAAGACAACATTCTCAGGGTATACACCCAGTTAAACACTAATACAACCACTCACACAACCAGGTACAAACCAATACAAGTACTGACAAACCCAGCTACACATCAATACAAGTTTTGATATACCAAGCAAAACACAGATACAGTCTCTCAAATAGCCACGCATGCACAAAATACAGCCACTAACACACCTAGCCATACAGTGTGTGATACATCCATGTACATATTGCTAGACACTGACACATCCAATCACACACTGATGCAGCTTCTTACACACTCCGCCACACTCAGATACAGTGACTGATATGTTCATGCACACCAATACCACCACTGACACACCTAGGGGCATATTGACACAGCCACTTACACACCCATCCAAACACTGATACAGAGTTGGAGACACCCAGACACACATTGTTAGACACAGACACACCCAGGCACACACCAATATAGTTAATGACACACCCAGCCACAATTGGATACAGAAAATGGTACATTCATGCACACACTGATACTGACACACCCAGGCCCATGTCGATAGAGCCACATAGACAATCAGCTAAATACCAATATAGCCTCTCAAACATCCATACACATACTGATACAGCCACAGACACACCCTTGCACACACCAATACAGCCAGACACCCGCCCAAGCACACCCTCTTAAACTTAAAGCACCCACTCACACATCGATAGAGCCAATTACACACCCAGGCAAAGGCCAACATAAAAACTGACACACCCACCCAAACATACAGCCTCTAAAAAACACCTGTACACACACAGATACAGTCACTGCCATACCCAGGCACAAACTAATACAGACACTGATACTCCCATGCACAAACTGGCACAGCCACTGAGTCACCCAGGCACACACTCATACACCCAATAACACACCCACTCGCACATCAATGGAACCACTTACACACTCAGGCACACACTAATACAGCTACTGACACACCCAGCCACATTCCGATAAACAGACTGATACATTCACGTAAACACCAATACAACAACTGACACACGGAGGCACATACCTATACAGCCACTGATACACCCAGTCTCACACTGATTCAGTCACGGACACATTAAAAAACAGAGTTAGCTCTTTTTTTGTCCAGATGGTGGTCCTAAAAAAATATTTTTTTGTAGAAGGTATTTTTAACAGTTTTGTCCTTGTTTTCTTGAAAAAAAAGTAAACAGGGTACTAAAAGAGTAAGGCAAGGGAAATGCAAAGAAACAATTGGATTCAGTGTTAAAAAATATTAACTGGCATCTGAAAGCAAAAAAAAGGAAAAAACAGCAATGCTGTTCTATTGTATCCAAGAATGCACCCACAGAACACATTTTTACTGCAACAAGCATGTGGCATTTCGCACAGTGAGCAACCATCTCTCTCAATTCTTTACAGACAACTGGTATTGTAATGACTACAGCTGATGATTGTTCTCCCATGGCTGCTGTAGAGGTGGACTGTCCTGCTGAACCTGGTCTCTCCCACATCATCCTGTTGTAGACTCTTTCACGAATTGTTCTAAGGTGCTACCACATGGAGCTTGTCCCATGTGAATACTTCTTTGTAGTGCCCCATATAACTGCTTGCCCCAAATACTGCACTAGCAGTAACCTTCTTTTCCCTTGAAGGTTTTGTCAAATGCTTCCAGACATCAATTTGTTTTCTTGCAGGTGGTGTATCTTCCTCCACATCCTCTACAGTTCATGCATGTTCATCCTTACAGAAGATGAAGCTTCAGCCAGTCAATCACATTTTTCACAAAAGTGAACAAAAACAGACCAACATCTTCTTTCTTCAGAGTTCACTGGAGAAATAACTCTTTTGGTGTTGTTTATATGTACATGGTTAGAGTCCTAATGTGCCCAATCAAAAGGCAAGGCTTGAGCGTGTCATTGAGCGAATTCACAATTCCAGTCCGTAGATTTGCAAAGCCACGATACTCGTATACTAAGTAACTTTCTTGAAAAACAGATATAGGGTCCCATACATATGCTTATAAATATGTTCCCACTGATCTCATTAATGAAAGTAGAGGGATGGACATATTTAAAATAATTTTGGCAAATTCAAGAATCTCAATTCGTGGATACATTGCGATCACGTTATTGGGATCAATACCCATAGAGCACTTCTGGTCCTGTCTATGTTTTTACACCTGCTGAAGTACTGCAGTACCAAAAAATAATAATAAGATAAATAATACTTGTTCAATCACATTTACAAAAACAATATATATATTTTACATTAAGAAGATATCTGATTTTTATCTTTTAAAATGTATCTGTTCTGTTATTTTTAAAATGTCTACAGTGTTAAAATAAATATATTACAAAATTAACAAGCAAAATACATTGTAGTATACTTAGTACTAAAAAATAAAATAGAAATTGCCTCAAAAAACTAAACATTTCAGACATAATACTTTGAAAATACAATTTGAAAAGTCTTTGAAATTCACTAAAAAAACACCAAACGTTACAGTTACATTATAGTTTGGAAATTGAATAAAAAAACCTTCGAAATTCACAGAAAAAACAAAGGTTACAGGAACACTATAGTTAGGTTTAGAAAATACATCCAAAAAACCATAGCAATTCAACAGAAATAATTACCTGAGCTAACTATAACTTATGCCCCGCAATGCACTGCTTATGACTTCACATATTACAACACCTGTGGCATGGTCAGTTACATCACTCATGATATCACTGATGACATCCTCTATAGGACCACTCACACATACACTCACACAACCACTCATAAACCCACTCAAACACCCACTCAACCACTCAGATACTCACTCACACATCCAGAGCCACTCACTTACCAATTAAGACACTCACACAGCCACTTACTTACCCAACCACTTACTCACACAGCCACTCACTCACCTATACAGTCACTCGCACAGCCACTCACCCATGCATCTACTCACCCACTTATTCACCCATACAGCCAATCAGAAGCCCATTCACTCACCCATGCAACCTCTCAACAGAGACACACACACACCCAAAAAACCACTTACATACCCATTCACACATCCATACAAGCCCTCACACATCCACTCACTCACCCATACACTCACACACTCACTTGCTCTCCAATACTGCCACTCACACACCTACTCAGTTAACCAAACACCCACTCAAACAACCACTCACTCATCAATACATCCACTTACACATTCACCCATATAGATACTCAAACACCCACTTATTCACCCATACAGCTATTCACCCAACCACATACTCACCCCTTACAGCCACTCACACACCCATACAGACACTCAGACACCTACTCACACACAGATACACTGTCACACAGCCACTCACATAATATATGTTAGAAATATTATAACTTGTTAGTAGTACACAAAGTACACTAATTTAACTTTTGTAGTACCTTTTTATATATATGTAACACTCAGAAACCTAAAAAAAAGTCTCACAGTCACTGGATGATATCATCAGTGATGTGATTTGAGATGTCATCAGTGGTCTCATCAGTGATGTCACTGACTATGTCATGAGTGATGTAATATGTGAGATCATACGCAGTGCATTGCACGCCATAAGTTATAGTTAGCTCAGGTAACTATAACTGCAGAATTTCTATGGTTTTGTGCATGTATATAATCTGAGCCTAGCTAAAACGTCCCTGTAACCTTTGTTTTTTTTCAGTGAATATATAAATACATACATAGAGGTAGATAAATACACACACACACATACATATAATTGAGTCAGAAAGTACAAATTCCCATTTATAAAGGACATTTATGGCCCACTCTTTCATAGACTTTTGCCTTGTATGTCCATCAACTGGCAGTCCTTTTTTGAAGCTTGACGGAGACCTGTTCAGTAGGTGTTGGAGAGGTGGATGATGGAGGTGAATGACTGCTTGAGCTTTTAGATTGTGGACGGATTTACCTACCTCACAATTGTCTCACTGCTCATATTTGAAGAGCATGTGCATTTAATGAATGAAGCATGGTTACCTGTACCCTTCTACCATGTTTGTGAATTGTCTAACTAAAGGTCTCATGCAGCGTATGGCAAGTGTATTTGTCCTTTGTTTTGCAAGGTACATTTCATCAGTTGCCAGGCTCCCCCATTGTGTTGAAATAATTTTTTTGCACTTGTCCACGGCCAGTGGTGTACTTTATCTGTAATTTCATGCCACGATCTTGAATATATTGTGGCACTTGTCTAAAACTCAAAATGCCTCATTACACCTACCTTCTCTTTGACCACAAGCTCTGCAAGCATTTACTATTATGCTTCACAAAATGTGTTCTTTCTGATTCTTCAGGAGCCAAGCTGGACAACAGAATCGGAAAAATAGAGGATAGATTCTTAATTCACAGAATGGCCGCCAGATGGATAAAGGTTGGAAAATGGTCATTAGGTTCAAAAAGCTGTCAGTAATTCTCGAACAGAACATCCTGCTCTGACAATGAGATGAGTTTTCAAGCAGAGATGGCACGCTTCGTGTTTTCTATGTCATTTCTGTTGATGTGGTGTTTCTTCGCATTTTCAGTGTTTGTGTGAATTAGCCATGTGGAAAAATTGGACCCTGTAAAATCTCACCCTCAAAATTCAGGACAGTAACATGGCATATCATAAAATTGTTTCCAAGTGACATGGAAAATACTCATAATTAGGTGACATGGAAATTAAAGCTGAGTAATTTGAGTAATTGCGGGAAATTCACAATATATATGCCATGCGAAACTCCCAAAATTACGCCATTAGGCCACACTGCATAGCTTTGCATCTTTCAGGATACAACTGCAAGCGCATGAGAACAACATGAATGGCCAGAACTAGAGCAGCAGTTGCACGCACCACATGTGTTTCACACTATTTTTCACCGCAGCGTGTTCTTGCGTCAAGAATTGACGCAAGGGAGCATTTCAAACTAAAATATTGCATTAAATACCGGATTTGCATTTCACGTATTGCAAATAATTTCAAGTAATTGCCAGAAATGTTGCCTAATCATATGAATGCAGATTTCATATAACTCTACTCACGATGTAGTAGTTGTTCCGAACCAACAGATGATGTTACCAGGAGGTACAAATAAAATCAGGTGCGATTTTGCCACACAACACTTACAAACATACTCGTAAACAGGGCCCTAATGTGAGGCGTGCATAGGTCGTTAGAGATTCCATGTGCTTGCCCCATGGAAAGACTAGATCAGAGAGATACAAAGGTTTGTGCTTTAGCTTCTCTCGTTCAGCTTTCCCTTGTATGAATATTTTCTTTTACTTGCGCCTGCATAAATTAGACCTGGGTGAATAGTTGTACACTTGTGAAATTGCTCTTGCACACTTTTTTTTTACTTTTGTATATTTCAAGGATGTGAAATTTTGTATACATTTTCTCCATGCAGAAAAAAAACATCCTGCTATAGACATTTTCTTTTGAAACCAGCCTGCAGCCAGTGTTTCATGTGACTTCTGAACATTAGTTATGTTCCACCTTTCAATTTCCATAAAACATATCAGTAAGTGAATATCACAAATGTACTTTATTGTGAATAATTGATGAGGTGCTTTGGCTTCATTCGTGTAGTTTCTAGCATAAAGGCAGGAACTAGGAGCCTCATCTTTGTCATTGGTGGTGACAACAGCTGTGGTAGAGGAAGGAGTCCTTAGCAATCCTTAGGAGGCTCCTCAGCTTGAGCCATGTTTCTTGACCACACAGACCAAAGTAATGTAGATTGTTAAAGTCCTGGGCACTCATTGTGTAGTTTAGGGATGGCGGTGAACACCAAAGGTTGATCCTAATATAGAAATATAGACAGGAAGTTTTGTTGGTGGAATGAGGGAGGGTCTAGTACAATGTTTTACCCTGGTAAGAAATTGGGGGCATATTATCAAGGGGGTTTATCTCAGCTTTTTTGCCTTTAAAAGCCAAGAAAGCGGAGATAAAATTATCTCCCTATTACCTAGCTGTCGCTAACACCAGTTAGCGACAGCTAGTAGGAGATAGCGACCATCTTGGGCCCCGCTTTGCATGTCAGTGATATTTATCACTAATGACATGCAAAGTGGGCGTGCCAAGATTTTAGCGACTGGAAACAGTCGCTAACATCGCTATCTCCTATTACCAACTTTTGGAGATATTCGCGTTAAGCGCGAATATCTCCAAAAGCTAACACCTGCCCTGAGCAGTTCTTAGCCATGTTATTCAATAGGAGGTGGATAACATGGCTAAGAGCATTAGCTCGGTAATGCATGAACATCGCTGACTTTTCAGCAATATTCATGCATTTCGGACGATTTTTATCGCTTAGGAGATAAACCTTGATAATATCAAGGCTCCTAAGCGATAACAATCGTCGCTACACGGCGATAAAATTATTGCCGCCAAGCCAACCTAACGATAATTATCGCTAGTTGTTGGTAATATGCCCCACAGTCTTTTTAAGGGACTCCCAATTAAATACACATACATTGAACATTTGTCTGTGGGTCTGTGTGACCCTTAATTCAAGCCCTATATTCCATAGTGGCATTCTTTTTTCTTTGGAAAAAGACACTGAGTTTGAAGTAGAGTATGCAATTGGCATGGTATGTAGAAATATAATGACTTAAAGATTGAAACGCTGGCATCTCAGCCACCATACCATTGTTGTGATGGAGGCGGCATCTACGCCATGTCGACAGTGACCTTGCTGCCAAGTTGAATCCAGTTCATGCAGACAAATCATGCCCAGTGCTTGATTTATATGTCAAGAGTCACTTTGGACGATAAATAATCAGGGTGGTAGGTCCGCTATGACAACATGACACATCTAACCTAGTCAAGGTTACAACACATCTAATATCACCCACGTATTGGTGGGGTTTCCCACTGTATGGGGACATTTCAAGAGTTTTAATGTAGGGCGATATTTCAAATGTTTTAATATCAAGGACCACCATGGTTTACATGGCAGGCATGGACAAAAAGGCTTAAGTTCTATGACAGCCTTTTGTGATGGAGGAACCAGTAGAGGCTCTGCCATTGGGAATGCTGCTTTGCCCTGTACCTTAAAAGAGGCGGGAATTCTAGAAGTGATTGTCCATTTTATCCGCGTTTTGTTGATGAGTGTCCTGTTAAAACCCACCACTAAACAAGCCTCCTACTGCTATATTTTGGTAATGAAATGCTTTCTACATTGAAACATCTTGTCTGAGACCATCAATTTGAATGCCGACAACAAGTGATATTTTTTTATTAATAGCATACCATGAAAGTCGGTTGGAAATGAGCCCAACTCTTTAAAGGCAAATTAGCTAAATCTGTGTCAGGTTCAAAACTGATACCTTGTGCTGTGGTACACATCTGATGAGAAAGTGCACCCCACTGGGAGTCATCTGACCAGCCCCCAGCTATGTATACTAGAGGCCAGTGCTCTTAGTTTTTGGCCTGCCATCCTTCTCCCATCTTTGCCTGAGTCCTAAGTGATCTCATGAGGTAGCTGTGCAGGGATTGAAGTCCGCCTTGTGGAGGCCTATAGGTCCCGGGAAAATGATAAGACCATCAAACATTGAGCTCAGCCTAAAGAATGTCAGGAAGTTCTTCACCTTGTCATCACCACAGTGGAAATGTGAGCAAGCCTATTGCAGAAGGGGTGCACATTAGTCACATTGAGCCTCACTGTACAGATGCAGTGTGTTATGTGCCATTTACTTAGTATGATGCAATGCCTACCAAAGATGTGTGACAGATTGAGATTACATCACTTGTTAGTACATCTGCTGTTCAGGAAAAAGCTTAAAACTTTCCTGTTTCAAATCTAACTCTTCTTAAATGTTCTCCCTGATTGTGCTTGTGGTGTTCTTAGGGCACAGAGATACTCCTTCGGGAGTCGATTCGAGCGCGATATAAACCCGCAAATAAATAAATAAACTAAGAAATACACCTGCATAGTTCTGTATCATAGGCCAAGTGGGCGATACAACTTCATCGGTACCCAAGTATGTCACATTTTATTTTCCCAGTCACTTGACAGTGGCAGTCAGCAGGGCTCCATGTTTTTCAGCTCCAGATACCATTCTTCGGGTTGTGCCAGAAGGCCTCGGCAAACGGATTAAGCAAATCCCATTGAAAGCATCACATCCCAATCCCTTGGAGAAAATCTTTGCCCTGGCGCTGCCACTGGGCAAACAAAAGCTCCCAATTGCCCTGTTGTCATACCAAAGACCTCTCTGCTGCCTCAAAGGCACCTCCATTCTTCTTCTTAGCTGCTTAAGCAGACAACTGTCTCGTGCTCATGAGAACTGGCGTGATCACAAAGGCAGCCATTTTGAGAAATGCTAATGTGCTTGGCCAAGAAAAGATGGCCATTTCTGACTCCTCCTAATTCCAGTATTGTGACCCTCGTGTGCAAACAGAAGGATTGACATCAAAGTCACGTGATGGATTAGGTCTATAGCAACACTTTTAAAGATTTTACAATGAGGCGGGAAGCTTGATCTCGCTTTAAAGGGAGACAGAATCAGAATACACTCTCATTTGTAATAGGATTATCGTCTCCATTTCAAGTCCTATTCATCGTGTAATTTATTTCTAATTAGGATTAGATCAGCTCATGAAGTAACCTAGACTTTCAAAAGCCTTATTCTAAGCAAGGCAAATGCTTTAAACAGAACCGTGTTTGTCTCCTAGGCACTCCACAGAGCACACAAAATGGACTTATGTGTTACATTCACCCTCAATAAATGTTAAGCTTCGAAATGCACGCGGATGGTGTCTGCCTTTTAAGTTAACTATTTTTACTTCCACAGGAATGCCTATAGGAAAATAGTTTAAAATATTTCGTATTTTCAGCATTAATTCCAAAGGTGAACTGATGCCAGCTACAGTACAATGCAAAGAACAAACATTTATAAATCAAATAAGATCCCTGAATTCAAGAGAAAGCAGAGATCACCACCGGGATAACAAATATACCTATTAAAATTAAATTTTTATACCGCTTACAACCCCTGACGAGGCGCTGTTGATTATATGTTTAAGAGTTCGAGTACTGGGGTCCAAAATATAAACAGGTTATTCCCATTGTCTCAAATTTGGAACTAGGTACCACAGCGCCAAACTAATGGAGGGCAATTTGCACTGGCCAACCAGTGCGAAAATGATATAAGCATTTTTGTGCACCTCTCGTGTGAAGCAAAACGTTTTTTACACCGGTTGATAGGTGCAGGTGTAATTTTTGCTCTGGATCATCAGAGCAAATGTCGGTACAAAATTCCTCTGCACCCTTTTTACTGTATCTCACCAGGCCCATGAAATGTTATTTAAAAAACGAAACTGAGTGATGATAGCATCACCCTTTATCCAAATCAAAAACGCTAATCCGAACAGTTTAACGTAACAGCGTTGATTTTGCAATGGCCTCCGTCTGAATCTTAAATTACATTTATTTTCCTTACATCCTGGTGCATAATCCCCCGACACACGGAGCTTGAAGTTTATGAAATGATGTGCTACCGTATTTATTTTGAAGGGCTGTAATTGCCTGTGTTGCCTGATTGCGTGGGAAGCATAGAAATCATGCATTCAGACAGAGTATTTCAGTGTTGGGAGGCACTAAAATAATACTTCTGACATCTAAATGAAAGTTCTGCGAATACATTCATTCCAGCGCATACTGATCCGCGGCAATTGCACTGGGAGCCTGGGGATTTTTTTTATCAGTAGCTGAATGCATTTTATTAAACCATTGATCTTATGTCACCGAGAATCAAGCGAGAGTGATAGGCAGTAATAGCGTAGGGACGGCCGGCCGGTCTGCGCACAGAATTCAGAAAATGGCTGTGCTCTGGGCTCTGCAATAACCATTCTGCTGCGCGCCTTTTCTGGAAGCACAGGTCAGGCTTTCCTAAAGAAAAATGAACCCCCCAGAATATGCAAAGCACAGGAGCAAGTAAACGCAAATTAATGGCTTACCTTCACAAAGGGTTTTGTACAGGGCCCTCCACCTAACTAAAAGCAGCCCTGGTAATTTTGTCAGATCAACTCCCTCCTCCCCCCAGGGCGGGGGCAAGGGGTGCAAGCGTAAAGCACAGCTACTTTTTTTTGACTGTGGGTCGATATTGCTGCACCGCAGAAAAACAGGCCCCCAGTAACAAAAAACTGGCCCCCCCACTACTGCAAAACCAGTCCCCACCCTTCCACCCTCCCGGAAAATGCCCGATGCCCACTACGGCCAGTCCGGCCCTGGTTTTAAAAAGAGGTGTGTTGGTCCGGAACATCGAGTATGAATATTGCGCTACTGTAATATCATAGTCACAATATTGGGGAGAAAAATATTGACAGATAAGTATGAATACATTTTCTATATATCTTTAAGATATATATAGATATGGAGGTAAGAAAAGCAAATCTTTAGCTCCCTCTGTGCACTTACCTTTCAATATTTTTCCCCATAATATTTTCCTCCATATTACGGTAGCATGATACTCCATACTCGATATTCCATACTGCAACCCATAAGAGTGATCTCACCTGGCACAGTGCATGTGGATACTCACTTAGAAATATTAACTTTAGGGTAGAGGCCGGAACACCCGAGTCCTGAGGGCACTGTCTTGTCCACAGGAGCACATTCGGATATATAATATTGGACTATTACAATGTAAAGTTGAGTTTTGGCATGCTGTGCATAGAATAGCTAGTTTCAATATAGTCTGTCTTTGCCTATCAGGGGGAATTCAAATTGTGCCTCATTTGTGCTGGTGATTGCAGGTGTTGGAGATTTTCCTAATTTTTAGGGACCAGGACATATTTATCATCATCAAAGACACAGTGGCACAAGTAAGAGCGGTGGACGAGCGGTGGTGAGGCGGGTTCCGACTTAGCGATACGGCATGCACGATGCGGCGTGCGCAATAAGGCGTGCACAAGGTAAGTGGTTTTATTTAATTTTGCCTATCCCGTCCTTTGTCGACTTACCCCCCCACCCCACCCTGCTTCCGCCCCACCATTCTTATCTGTACCGGCCGCGCCTGATGATCAGGCTTTGAAGCAGAACTCAAGAGAGGCAGACAAAGGAGGAAGAAGGTGGAAGAGAAAGATAGGAAAACAGTGACAAAGTGAAAAAGTAGGTATGAGAAAAAACTGAAACAACTGAGATAAAAGAGACAGAGATGCTGGCAGTTTCAAGAAAGAGCCTTGAAGTAGAGTCAAGTATAGCAAGTACGGATTTTCAGCACTAGTGGCACTTAAACCCCAGCGTGCGGTAGCGCTGCCGCATGATCTTAAGGAAAACTTTCAGATGCAGTATTTATATTTTTGACAAATTAAGCATTGGGTTTAGATCTTCATTAGTAAAAAACAAATTGGATTCACTGCATAATCTTATCAAGGTAGCACTATCAATATTGACTAAACCACACACCCAGTACATCATGCATTTAAAATCGTGGTACAGTCTGTATTTATCAAAGTAAGAGGACTTTCACCTGCTGATGCGAACAACTCCCTTGAGTAATACTTGGGTAACAAATTTCAAAATGGATCTAGCAGCTTCTAATAGCAGGTATGCATGTCGCCAAGGTGAGGAATGTGTTTTTCTGAGCCTGATCAAAGATGCGCCCTGACCAACAGCATCAAAGCCAGCTCTGATCACAGCAAAGAACTCTTCAACATTGTCAGTGAGTTCACTGGCCTGTCAGCCACCGAGAACTCCATCACCTCATCTCAAGAACTCTGCGACACCCTGGCCGACTTCTTCCACAACAAGATATTCACCATCTACAAATATTTTAAACCCAACTTTCCGACCTCTACAGTGCCTCTCTCCTACTAATGCCACTCCGACCACCAGCACACCATCATGGGAACCGCTCACCCCACAAGACACTATTGCTATCATGAACTCCTCCCACTGTGGAGCAGCCGTGGACCCCTGTCCCCACCACTTCTTCAACCACAGAAGTGAGAAAATCAGCAACAAACTCACCTCTATCCCTAACGCATCTATCACCACTGCTGCCTTCCCCAAAGAATGGAAACACACGGAGGTCAACCATGTGCTCAAGAAACCCTCCACTGACCCAAGCAAGCTTAATAATGACGACTCCATCTCTCTGCTCCCCTTTCCCACCAAAGTCCTCAAGAAGGCAATCATGACAACTCACAAAACACCTAGAAAACAACAGTCTGCTGGACACCTCCCAATCCAGCTTCTGCTCAAACCACAGTATCAAAACCACCCTGATCACTTCCGCTAACAGGATCAGAACCATTCTTGACCAGGGAGAAACAGCTCCCCTGATCCTCCTTGACCTTCTGCGTCATTCAATGCTGTATCTCACCACACCCTGATTAAAATACCTCATTATATCAGCATCCAGGGATTGCTCCATTCCTCACAGGAAGAACTCAGAGAATCCACATTCAATCTTTCACCTAAGAACCCAACAGTATTATCTGCAGCGTCCCTCAAGGCCCATCCCTCAGCCCCAGCCTGTTCAACACCTACATGGCGGCCCTGGCAAAGTCGCCAGAGCCAACGGCCTCAACATCAAATCTTATGCAGAGGACACCCAGCTCATCCCCTCACTTTCGTAAGACCCCTCCACCACAAGAACCAACTTTCACAATTGCATGAAGAGCATCGCCAACTGGATGAAGAACAACTGCTTAAACCTCAACACAGACATAACTGAAATGATGACTTTCATGAACAAGACCTCTCCTTGGAAGCGACTCCTGGTGGCCTTCCGAACTTGAATCCTCACCCACACCGAGTGACCACTCCAAGTCCTGCAACCTTGGCATCATCCTCGACTTCAGATTCACCATGAAATGACAGATCAATTCTGTCTCTTCCACCTGCTTCCTCACCCTCCTCCTGCTCTGGAAAATATTCAGATACCTTCCCGGCAACACCAAGAAAACAGTCATGCAAGCCCTCGTCACCAGCTGCCTAGACTATGGCAATGTACTCTACATAGGAATTAACACCCCGCTCCTAAAGAGATTACAGACGTTACAGAACTCTGATGCCAGACTCATCCTCAACCTGCCCAAACGGGCCTACATCACCCCCGTCAAGAAGCTCCACTGGCTCCCCATCCAGAAGAGATGCCACATCAAGATGCTGATACATGCCTACAAAGCCCTCCACAACCCAGGACCAGCATACATGAACCCCTGCATGTACTTCCACTGACCCTCTAGACACCAACGATCCTCCTCCCTCACCCTCACATACCCCCAGCATCTGCCAGAAGATGCTCTTTCTCCTACCTCGCTGCCAAGTTCTAAGACAACCTTCACCTTCACCTCCAAAACTCTCCCTCCCCCTGTAATTAAGAAAGGGACTCTGGACCTGGCTCTTTATCTAATACCACCCTCAGCAGCTAGAGCTCAGCACCTGCTGTGCTCAACATATCCGGTTTCATTTTATTGATTGACAACTGAACAGGACATTTTGAGCATCTCTAAGGGCTTAATTATGGGGTTGGCAGTGCAGGAGTGGACAGCCAAGCCGGCGGCCCACCCCCCACCACCAAACTTAAGTGCCCTTCACACACCAGATTACGAGTTTCCTTGTTTCTCGTGGGCTTTTTCGACAGTCCTACGGTGGTGCCTCTGAAAATTTACACTGCAATGGGAATGCTAAAAAATGATTCTGCACGGCATGGACTGTAAAGTCCATGCCATGCAGGAACTTGGGTGCATGCACACAGGGAGGCACATGTTGTGCCCTTTTGCATGCATCCGCATGCAAATGGGCAACAGGGGGCCCTGTAGGGCCCCATTTGTTTTAAGACTGCTAGCCTTTTCTTGGTGGGAAGACCTCCATGACACCGCTGGCAGTCCTGAAACTCGTAATATATATGGCTGTGCCGCAGCGGCACCACCGGCATATTACTGAGGGCCTGAATCCACACCACTGCCAGGGAATGGCAGATGAGGATCTATCCACCCAGGAAGATGTAGGAGAGTGATCTGCATGCTCCAGGGACTACAGTGCAGTCTTTCCCAACAAGCAACCAGCACCATTGCAACATTGTGAAGTGTACCTGAGTGGACCATGCAGAAAAAACATTTTGAAGTTGTGCCTGTGCAGACCATGCTGCTGTGACAATGGGAAGTTGTTCCTGAGTGTGTGAGTGGACTTTGCATCTGTGACATTGTGAAGATGTGCCCAAAGCATCATTAACTCTGTACTGTGCCTTAGTAATCTGTGCCACTCACTGCTCTGTGTCACTATCCCAGCAAAATGAGCTCTGGCAGAGTTGTGCTGCCATATGAAGAATTCCTCAAAGTTGCCAGTGACTGGTGACCCAGCAGCCCATAATCCCAGCTCACCCAAAGACCAGAAGCATGCTTGGAGAACTGAATTGCCGCCAGAGCTTGCACACCTGCAGAAACTTGTGGTGGCGCCCTCTGCCACTGCCTTTCACTAACCAGACCTGAGTGACAGAGCACTTGCAGCCAGTGCATCTCCTACTAAAAGAGGGAAAGAGAGGTAGATGAGTTATGTGTATTTTTGCCACAGCCGAAGAGCAATGCAAAAAGAACATTTGATGGACAGAATGTTGAACAACGTCAAACATTCACCCCAGTACAGAGATCTGGGCCTAAATCCATCAATGTTTTGCTCCTCATTCCATTCCAGTTTAAACCCAGCCATATGCAAATCAGTCTTAACCCTACTCCCTATGGGAGCAGTCTTGCCAGAACTGCCAGGCCAGGTCCTTCCTAGACCAGAAACAAGCATCCTGGGACCGGTTTTGGGAGTTCACCTCTCATTAGCCAGGCTAGCTGGACTCCAGTGGCATAAAGAGCACGGGTCACATGATTGGACGTACCCGTCCCAGTCAGGGTGACAAATGCAATGAGATCAATTCATGGACAGAATGTTGAACAATGTCAAACATTAACCCCAGTACAGAGATCTGGGTCTAAATCCATTGTTTTTTGCTTCCCATGCCATCCCAGTTTAAATCCAGCCATATGCAAATCAGGCTTAACCCAGCCAAAACTGCCAGGCCAGGTCCTCCCAAGACTGGAAAAAAGCATCTTGGGACCGGTTTCGGAGGTTCACCCTCATCAGCCAGGCTACCTTAACTGTAGTGACATAGAGAGCAGTGGGATGGGCATATCCATCCCACTTGGGGTGACAAATACAAATAGAACAATTGATGAACAGCAGAAGAGCAGGCAAAGCTCCACAGTGGTGCTCTAAGGACAATTGGGGCAAATACAGGTAACTGGATGCACAAACTCAACAGAGGTAGTAAATAATACTACACCTGTGCCTGAATCCTGCCAAATCAAAACTAGAACCTGCAAGAAGGGAGAGAGTGGATGGAAGAGGGAAAAGAGGATTATAAACACCTAGACCCACACCAGAAATGCATCCGTATCTTTGATCCCTAGTGTGTAGTAATGAGCTTTCTGTATGTGTTAAAGTACCTTCTTTTAACAAAGACAAACACTGGTTGGACAAGCCATTATTGCTCTGCTTTGAGCTTGAAGCATCTATCTCCACATAACCTTCCACAGAAGTCTGTGGCTTTTTTCTTTGCGACCACTGAGAGTCAAAGAGTTGAAGGGGTTGAACTTGGCCCAGTTTTCCAGGCAATAGTATGACAGACCCTAGGATATCAGAGGTACACAACCCCAGTCCCAGCGACTGAAACTCAATAGCCCCTGCTTGCTCTGTGCTCCCTGAACAGGGTATGACACTGAGTTATACTTATTTTGGTTAAGATTCTAGAGGACATACTTACAATGATAGTCTGATACTACCCTCCCATGGCTGGTCTACAGAAATGCCCTTCTTGATATCAAGAATGAGTAATTGTAAACAAAAGTCACAAATCACTGTCTACTCTATAAACCAGTTTATAAATTAGGAACTCCAAGTGGAATAAAAGAATATATGTCATTTACCTCCTAATGGTGGGTTATTTTCTTTTATACAATTCTTTATCCTTAAATGCCAGATCTACTTTGGAAAATTGGTATGAAAAAATGATACAATCACTGTAGAGAGGATAAGAGACTAAATATCACTTAGTTGAGCCATGCTCTTTTAACAATGCATAAATATCGAATAAGGTACTGAAAAATGTTAACTAACTGGACTAGCTATACCTTTTAGCAGGTAGAGCCTGATAACATTTTGTGTAACCTTTTCCACAATGCGTATATTAGCTGTGTAGTGCTCACTTACTGGAGATACAGTATGCCATAGGCAATCCATTTAGACTATTCTTGAGATTGGACCTCATTACTGCATTGCATGGTCTGTAATTAGATAACAACTATGAGTATGACAATATCTTTTTTTTTAAGATTAGAGCTTCCATGGACTGCTGGATAGGCATTCAATTTATATGGGGTTCCTTGTTTAAAGGCTAAATTGCCATATGCTAATACACACCTTCTCTGGGTGTTAAGCATGACCAATAATGCTGATTAACACCATTTACCCATACTGTGCTTATCCCCTCTGCTAAAGTTTCTCTAAGTTATTTCTTGTACTCTTAGGCTAAAAAAAAAGGTACATGTTTGGTTTGGGGAGGAATTCTTTAAAAAATTAGGTTACCGCTATAAGAGTGAACAACTGCGGGCCATAGGTGAGTGGGGAGGTGGAGCCGGGGAGATCAAACTGGCAGAGACTGCTCGGCTGGAGTTAGACTTTGTTAAAAGGGATACCCTTAGGTGTGGCCTGCTCAATGTTTGGTCATTACCAAAGCATTATCTGGAGATTCAATTATTGCTGGAATCACATAATTTGGATGCCTTGTTTATGACAGAGACATGGACGCACCCCGGGTCAGATCTGGAGTTGGGCCTGACCTGTCCACTGGTATACAAAGCATTTCATAAACCACGATCCAGTAGCAGAGGTGGTGGGATTGGGATTATTTTCAAGGAGACATGGAATATCTCTCCAATGGATATCGATGAGGTGGAAGTATTGAACTGCTGGGCTTCTCATTAAAAGACCACAAAGGACATGTGCTGACCGGCATTATCTGTTATAGGCCCCCTGGGGTAGCTAGTCTACAACAACAGGAGTATCTAACTGACGTTCTTAGTAATATGGCACTCACCCACGCCAGATTACTTATCCTGGGGGACTTTAATCTGTGGACCAATGGGAGCCTGGATTCAGGGTATAAAAATCTCCTACAATCTTGTGAGAACCCGAATCTGCCACAATGGATTACATAACCTACACAAAGGGGAGGGCATGTATTGGATTTGATCTTTGCTGATAAAAACTCCATCGGAGTG
The DNA here is from genome assembly GCF_964263255.1 of Lissotriton vulgaris. NCBI lineage: Eukaryota > Metazoa > Chordata > Amphibia > Caudata > Salamandridae > Lissotriton > Lissotriton vulgaris. The sequence continues at coordinate 1,108,751,301 of NC_141696.1, forward strand.
AAAAAAATCCTGCCGGTGGGTTGATCCGACCACCACTTGGTTAAATTTCAAGTGTACAATCCCAGGCTGAGTGCTCCAACCACCAGGGTGGTTAGGAGTTTTGTAGGCAGGGATTGGAATGAACTTTTGAAGAAGGAGATACTATCCCCTGTATTCCATACTAACAGGTTCTTCGTTTCAGAAAAACAGGTGGAAGAGAACTATGCGGCTTCTTGTGGACATATAAAGGAAAGGCTTGATCAGATTGCCTCTTTCAAAAAAAATTCAAAAATAGGTAGACCTTCAGCCCATGGTACAATGAGAAATTGAGGAATTTGAAAAAAGGTTGCAAATAGGCAGAATGGAAGTTGAGGAAGGCGTATTAGATGAGGATAAGGCCACCTGGAAGGAGAAAATATTAAGCTATAAAAAAAATTGCAACTGCAAAAGTAGAGCATTTCGCAAATATCATTCTGAAGGCACCTAACAGTAGAAAGAGTATTTTTAAAATTGTGAACGATATTGCTAGCCCAGATTGCACCAAAAATAAGATTCTTCCCACACAAGATCTATGCGAGAGTTTAGCAACCTTGAGTTAGACTCTGAACTCTACCCCATACTTTGACAGATGTGCAGTCAATCCTTGAGTAGTGGGTTGGTATCGACCTGCTGGAAACAAGCAATAATAACTCCACTTTTGAAAAAACCTATGCTTGATCCAGCTTGCCCTAAAAATTATAGGCCCATTTCTCTTCAACCTTATCCAGTGAAGATCACAGAGCTATTGGTAAGCAAAACACTCTACCAGTTCTTGGAGGTTAATAACAAGCTGGAGGACGTGCAATTTGGCTTCTGCCCAGGACATGTGACGGAGACTGCCTTGCTGACTATTTTGGACAATTTTCAAATGTGAGCAGACAGGGGACAATCAGATAGGTAAACGTAGTTTACAACGCGGTGTTTACACCGCACGACCTTTACCACGCTGCCATTACAACGCAAGTCGTTACTACGACTTGCGCTGGATGGCGCTGTTGGTTAAGGAATATTGTAATTTTATATTCCAACACCTTCCCTACTGTTACGTGGACTGGTGTTGGAATATAAAATTATATTGTTCTTCAATCCGCGCCCTCCAACGCAAGTCGTTGTAACGACTTGCGTTGTAATAACTGCGTTGTAAAGTACTGCGATCTAAAAGATCGCGTTGTACTGACATACATCCATCAGATATATTGATCCTGCTGGACCTGTCTGCCGCATTTGACACGGTCAACCACACAGTCCTTCTGGCAAGGCTGGAGGGAGCTGGAGTGGTGGGCGTGGTGTTGAAATGGGCTAAATCCTAACTGACCAACAGACAACAGGCAGTAGCTCTTCTCCCCTACGAATCAGATTTTGTCGATATTCGGCATGGGATCTCTCAGGGGTCTGCGATTAGTCTGATATTATTCAACGCTTACATGAGCCCTCTGATTACTGTCATTAAGTCACATAATGTCAGGCTTGTCAACTATGGTGACAATACACAGCTTATCTTGTCACTGGTGGGGGATCACTCTATCTCATTAGGAAAATTCCATGCCTGCATGCAGGAAACGGTACATTGGCTGCAAAATAATTCAATGCAATTTAACAGCAACACAATGGAGATCCTTTGCTGTGCAGCTGGGAAAGTGCCCTTTCCACTTCCAACTGGGTTCTGCCCTATTCCCACGGGTACACCACTGGTACCCTCTGAGACGGGACGCAACCTGGGAATTTGTTTCAACGCCAAGCTGAGTCTAGAAACTCAAGTTAATAAGATTGTTGGGAGCAGTTTTTCCCTTATTAGAGTACTCCGGAAGATTCTCCTGATGTTACCAACACAGACTCGAGCACTGGTAGTAAGGAGCATAATTCTGAGCAGGCTGGATTACTGCAATGCCTTGCTGCTGGAGTCCTCCATGTACTTGATGGGGAGACTCCAGAGAATCCAGATTGTGGTGGCTAAGCTTGCTTTAATGAGACCACAATGGTCATCAGCATCTCAGGCTCTTGCGAAGCTTCACTGGCTTCCAATATCACAGAGGATACAATTTAAACCACTCTGCATTGTTTTTAAGGCCCTGCACCTTCTTGGACCCAAACCGTTGCAGAGCAAGTTTGGATGGTATGCTCCCATCCGTAGTCTCCGTTCGTCCTCCGCCAATCTGGTGAAAGTGCTCAGGATCAGAAGAATAAATCTGGGCAGAAGAGCCTTTAGCATTGCAGCAGTGCGGCTTTGGAATAGTCCTCTCATTTACCTGAGACAGATGGAAGACCTGCTGCTGTTTAGAAAGAAAATAAATACCTGGCTCTATCCCAGAGCATAATGTCAGTCTTCATTACTTCTAATGCATCATGGTCCCTCCTAATGCATTTATGTTGGCAGGGCACACGCATCTCAGTGCCAGGACACCCATAGGGTTACAGTGCGCTTTACAAGTACTGATAACATTAAGATTAACATGTAATACTAGCTCAAAGTTGCTTCCTCAGAGGTATGGTGTTGATACACAAGGCGGCGTCACTAGCCATAGTGGCATGGCATGCATTTAGCCCTGGTGCATCAACGCTCCATTCTATGTTGACTTAACCAGCTACATCCCACTAACTTTTATTGCCTGTGGAAATAAAAAAAAGCATGCACTGGTGCTGGTATCCCATATGAATACTACAGCAAAATGTTGTTTATCCTACATTTTATTTCAAATTCTTTTTATTGATTTGTAAAGTCGTCATATCAAAATAGCACAATTGCAACATTTTCCATGTAAGCCAAGAGTAACCGATAGCACATGAAGGTTACAGCTTATTCACAAGATCTTCGGCTAGCCATGCCTACCATGCCTACCATCCTACATTTTAAATCACAAGCAGGCTAGTCAGTTCATCAAAATATGACAACAGATATTTTGTTTGTGTCTTGTAATTTGCCAAAGCCTTCATCAGGACACAAGAAATACTGGTGATCATGGTGTAACTCTAGACTAAAGACAAATGGGAGTGTAAGTAGCCACTGCTTACTAGAATGCTCTCCCATATGTAAACAGTCTTATTTCAAACGATGCATAATCCTCAAACCACCCAACTCTTTTAGTAATAACGTTAATAATAATCATACTCTGTGTTCAATCAGCCCTCTCTGAAAACTGGAAAATGTGACATTTGCTGTGAGAGATGGTAAAAATCCTACACTGTGTCAAACCAGGCTTCCCACACTAGCTGAAACAGTGTAGGGTTTTCACTTGCAATGATCCTGCTGTGTGTGCTGTACCTTTTAATGTTTGGGCCTTCCGGGAAGGAATGAAGCCTCTCTAAATATCATGTTTGCACTGTTATCTTTGATTTCAGCTCTAAAAATTCCCTTTAACGTTTAAAGTGCTATTCCAGCAACATTCATTGTTCACTAGTAAACATTTGATCAGGTTATGTCACTTTGGAGGGCCCACCTGAATGTAAATTTAACTAAAGGTGCACAGCATAAAACAATTTGAAAAGCGCTGAACTATCCTGCTCCAAATGAAGAGTAGTTTGGTTCACAACTGAGAGGAAGAAATGAGAAAGTATACTTTCTACTAATCATTTAAATAGAAAAAAGAATGTTGATGCAGCTCAAACCTTATCCACAGCAATTTGGGATAAGAGTTAGGCAATAAGCTTTAGACCTCTAGATTCTCCTTCATAAATATATTTCAGACAACTGAAATGAAATTAGCAAGCCCATGATTTTGGAGTATGCATACAAGTGGATTTCCTATTTGTAGGTTGAGTCAGATTGACCACGGACCAGAAGTATCAGATATCTGCTAACACAGGTGGTGTATTAGATCAACAATAAGACATTTTTTGTAGCAGTCCTTAAGCCATTGATGCTGAGAATTGAGGAAGGAGATAGCAAAATATTTCTGGAACCTATCACACTTTCAAAGATTAGCTCCACAAACAAATCAAGCGTTCAGATGTATGAATAGTTCACGCAACGTAGCAAGACAACTTGCTGCGCTGTGTGAAAGGGAGAGGACAAGAATGCACCATTTTTGCCCTATGTATGGCGCATTCCTGTCCTCTACTTGTGCTGTTGCACAATCTGCAGCCTAGCGCCAAAGAAGGCACCCTTGTGTCATGGCGCAGGTGGGCCTGTGCTGCAGGCACGCTACATAACATAAATATATATCATATACACTGTAAGTATATATAAATGTACATAAATATATATCTTCAAGGTATGTAGATGTGTTGTTAAGAATAGTTACTCCTAACCTCCCTCTGTGCACTTACCTTTTGATTTTTACTCCCTCAATATTATGATAGTTATATTCTTTCACATTTGGGTTTCAATCTTCCCTACTGCAATCATCAACTGTGTATTATTGTCTTAGTGGGCGTTGGCTTAGGTTTTAGTTTGGGCTTTTTGTTTTATTTCACATTAACTATAGTATAATTGCAAATGATTCTGGTTTATTGCCAGCTTCATCTAATTTTAGCTTCCTATATTGTTCTTAAGCTATTGCACTGATGATACCTAACACTGACACATTCCCAAAAATATCAATTTCAGACAAGTATTTTTTTCAAGTTAAGTCCCACTACTTAACATCAGACCTTCTGTAGTTTGTTCACATCACATCATATTTTCTCTGAGGATCTGTGTGCATGCCGTAGTTGAGTTTCTTATGAGTGATGTAAAATAAGATAATTTCTTTCGTATTATAAATCTCCTTTATATCTGACAAAAAAATCCTTCTTCTTCTGACCTATATGGGTGATCAACACCTGATCTACCTACTTTACTTAGAACCTATTATTCTTCTACTGGAACCAACATAAATTGTATTTGTTTTTCCATTGTTGGTCTGCTTTAGGTTTACTTTGTTTGTCGGTACTTCTTCAAACTGTGGGATTGCTGTTCTCATGTTATGACTGAAAATCAGGGTTGTCTGGTAGAGCCCAGTATTTTTCTGCTGATCAGTGCTGTATGCCCATGTACATTAATAAAAAAACATGTTTCTTTCCAGAAATTCTATCACTTGTTTTCAAGATGATATACATGACTTCTCACACTCCATCAAAATATTCAAAATCAAAATTCCAAATAGCTGTACCCGAAGCAATACTGGATAGTTCTCCCATTAAATTGCTAGAACCTTAGGTTGTCTTTTTTTCTCATGATCATGATCATGATCATGAAGAAGGCATGCTCATTTCCCCTTTTCTGAATCGTTTTTGGCCACAATAGGTGTGGCAGGGTATACTCAGACATGAGTCCCTTTCTCACTGCACCATCAGGATTCAAGCAAGCCGGGCCGAAGACGGCTGAAATGCCAGAAACCGGTCCCCGGTAGCTTGTCTCCATTCTGGTGAAGAATTGGCTTGGTAGTTTAGTCTGCCCTGTTCCCATGATGCACTGGGCCAGGGACAGACTGATTTGCATATAGCCAGGTTCTGAGCTGGGATGGTGCAGTGAGATAAATAACGGTGATGGATCAAGCCCTGATCTTTGGACTGGGTAAGAGTGGTCTGCTTAATTCAGACACTCTGTTCATCACCACCCCCTTTTCTGAATCGTTTTTGGCCACTATAGGTGTGGCAGGGTATACTCAGACATGAGTCCCTTTCTCACTGCACCATCAGGATTCAAGCAAGCCGGGCCGAAGACGGCTGGAATGCCAGAAACCGGTCCCCGGTAGCTTGTCTCCATTCTGGTGAAGAATTGGCTTGGTAGTTTAGTCTGCCCTGTTCCCATGATGCACTGGGCCAGGGACAGACTGATTTGCATATAGCCAGGTTCTGAGCTGGGATGGTGCAGTGAGATAAATAACGGTGATGGATCAGGCCCTGATCTTTGGACTGGGTAAGAGTGGTCTGCTTAATTCAGACACTCTGTTCATCACCACCCCCTTTTCTGAATCGATTTTGGCCACTATAGGTGTGGCAGGGTATACTCAGACATGAGTCCCTTTCTCACTGCACCATCAGGATTCAAACAAGCCGGGCAGAAGACGGCTGAAATGCCAGAAACCGGTCCCCGGTAGCTTGTCTCCTTTCTGGTGAAGAATTGGCTTGGTAGTTTAGTCTGCCCTGTTCCCATGATGCACTGGGCCAGGGACAGACTGATTTGCATATAGCCAGGTTCTGAGCTGGGATGGTGCAGTGAGATAAATAACGGTGATGGATCAGGCCCTGATCTTTGGACTGGGTAAGAGTGGTCTGCTTAATTCAGACACTCTGTTCATCACCACCCCCTTTTCTTAATCGATTTTGGCCACTATAGGTGTGGCAGGGTATACTCAGACATGAGTCCCTTTCTCACTGCACCATCAGGATTCAAGCAAGCCGGGCCGAAGACGGTCGAAATGCCAGAAACCGGTCCCCGGTAGCTTGTCTCCATTCTGGTGAAGAATTGGCTTGGTAGTTTAGTCTGCCCTGTTCCCATGATGCACTGGGCCAGGGACAGACTGATTTGCATATAGCCAGGTTCTGAGCTGGGATGGTGCAGTGAGATAAATAATGGTGATGGATCAAGCCCTGATCTTTGGACTGGGTAAGAGTGGTCTGCTTAATTCAGACACTCTGTTCATCACCACCCCCTTTTCTGAATCATTTCCACTAACAAAGCAATTATAAATTATATATCACAGTAAGCTAATTTATCATCCGTTAGCTCAACTTGTGTTGTGTCACGAATGTCCTTGCTTGTATTTTCATTATATAATGGCGATGATGTCCTTTTTGATAAGTCTCCTGGGTGACTGCAAATGTTACTATTATACGTGCTGTGTCATCTCTTAGCAAATAGCATGTTGCTAAATACCTCAAAACCAAAGTCCCTCTAAATTATAAGACATAAACTCAAACATAATTGGCGAATATATAAGGATAGCCAGAAAGATCTGGCTTGTATTAAGGGCAGTGGTTTTATTGAGAACATTGGTGGAATTTATAACTGACTTAGGAAACTATCCCTTCATTTTAATGGAATCAGATACTGATCTGTGAATCCGACTACTGAAATTTAGAGTGAGAAAACCAACCTGAAAAGATTGCTAGCATGGATGAGAGCAGGTTCAGTATCTAAAAATGTGACAGAATCGTGCTACCTGCTATTTATTTTACTGGCCATTGCTTCAAATTGAAAGAAGCATAGCACAACATTTTTAAAACTGTTAGGAAATGTCAAGCTGCAATGTTGCAATAATGTTGAGAACATTTTCAAAATTAGTGCTTGAAAATTTTAGAATTCAATTTGTTTTTAAAATTGTTTGTCGGCATGTATGGTACTATTGAACAGACCACAAAACCCTAAATAAAGTAATACTTAATAGTAATAGTATTCAGTGGACGTTTGAGAATATATTACATACTTAAATGGACTAAAATTGTACTTTTGAACATATAAAAAATAAATAAATAAACTGGCACTTAATGTAGGTATTATCAGTCTGATGCTGTTTTAAAAATGTCAAAGCAAATGGATCTAGTTGTATCAATGAGGATTAAATGCTCTCTTAAACTTTATTAGCTGAATTCAATAATTTCTTTGGTTTTATTTTTGAACACATATTAACACACTGATTTCTCTTAAGACAAAAGAAAATTAAATACTTCAGGCCCTTTAAATGAGGGTAGTTTTACTGTAGATGCAAGCTTACAGCTGGATTTATCAATTCTACTTAAGCCAGGAATTCACATTGGAAATCCTGACCGATGTTAACCCATTTGTGTGTGCCCAGAGCTCCACCACAAGTGTGTAGTTCTCCACATCGCCAACTCAAGGGTTCAGAAAATGGGCATTCCAAGGCTCGGTCAACCTTGGATGTCTGTGAGGGTCAAAAACAAGTAAGTTATTGGCCTTCTCAAACTCCTTTCATTTCTCTTTCAACCCTGACATTTAAAGGATTATTACTCCACTCAAGGGCTGGTATAAATCCCTTTCCACTTGGCCCTCTCTGCAGGGTGACCCCAAATCTTTTGCCTTGACCCCTCGTATAAGTACTGAAATTCATTTTTGTTGGCTCTAGGACTATGATTACTTTACCACTGCTAACCAATTCTTAAGTGTTTGTGCTCTCTCCTTTAAACATGGTAAGCCTGGCTAACACCAGATTAGCATATTTATTTACTTAGAGTGGTATTATACCCTATGCCTGTAAATTCAATGCTACAAGTGGGCCTGCAGCACTTATGGTGCCTCCCACTTTAGTAGCCCTCAAAACATATCTCAGATCCACCATTGAATGCAGTTTTAAGATGCCAACTTGATTTGGCAAAATAACCCCCTTGCCAAACCATAAACCCCCCTTTCATTGCATATGAGTTGACCTTAATGTTGGCCATAGGTAGCCCATAGGACAGGGTGTATTGTAATGAAAAGGTTGGGCATGTAATTTTACATTTTACATATCCTGGGAGTGAAAAACTCAGATTTCAAGTAACAATTTTGAAAATGTCACTTTTAGAAAGTTAATATGAAACAAAAAACAACAAGCCAAAGCAGGGCAGAAAAATTTAAACTTTCTTAAAGTAGAAAAAAAAGAGGGGAGTTGGGCCAGTTTTTTGTCAGCAAGGCTAGGCCACTAATATGAAACAAAAACAACAAGTCCATACTAACATTACTCTATCACAAGATTCCGGATGTATGACGGTACGACGCGTACCGTCACAACGCGTGCTTTTACAACGCGTCCCTTACAAGGCAAGTCGTTACCACGACTTGCGTTGGGGGCGCGATTGAGAATAGTATAATATACTATTCTAACACCAGTCCCCGTTGACACTAGGGAAGGTGTTGGAATAGTAAATATACTATTCTTAATCCTCTAGCGCCCTCCAGCGCAAGTCGTTACTTGCGTTGTAACAGACGTGTCGTAAAAGCACTGCGGAGTAAAATCCGCGTCGTAAAGGATGTTCCCCCAAGATTACTTGTTGCTAGTGTTCCCAAAAATGAACCAGCTTGATCAACTTTTAATTTTCAATGTATTTTTCGAAACACTGTTTCATTTCTGACATCAGAGCATCAAATAATATGTAACAAAATTAAAGATTAAAAAATCAATTTGATAGCCAGGATATCTGTATCTAGCTCGAGTGAGTCCTAAACTCCCAAGTGGTGCATTTCCAGTCAAAATCCTAAACTTGGGACATAGAATTCTTTTGGTTAAAAAACGCTCTGATAACTGAGAGGAGACAGGGACCAACCTGCTCATCTATCCATTCAAGGTGCATCGGTGTTGGGCCTCACATCGTATCTGCTCCCGCTACCTTCTTTCTCCACAGCAGGAATCCTGTTCAGCGGTGCTACTCCAAAGATGTATCCTGCCTCTTGGAACTTTTGTTGGCTACAGCCTCCAGCCTCATCCCACTTGAGATTTTTTACTTTTAAGAAAGTGACTAAGTTCGAACAAGGAAATCTTCATCGCAACTTCATACAGTGGCACTCAGAAGACGATGCTCCCTTCTTGGACACCGTCTGCATCCTTGCCCACTGAACTTTACCTTCTCAGAAAAATTTTCTTCGAAATTTCTTCTAAGTCTGAAGGTAAGCGCTCAATCAATCAATCAATCAATCAATAAATCAATCAATCAAGTCCCCGGTAGCTTGTGTCCTTCCCAGTATAAGAATTGGCTTGGTAGTTTGGTCCGCCCTGTTCCCATGATGCACTGGGCCAGGAACAGACTGATTTGCATATAGCCAGGTTCTGAGCTGGGATGGTGCAGTGAGATAAATAACGGTGATGGATCAGGCCCTGATCTTTGGACTGGGTAAGAGTGGTCTGCTTAATTCAGACACTCTGTTCATCACCACCCCCTTTTCTGCATCTATTTTGGCCACTATAGGTGTGGCAGGGTATACTCAGACATGAGTCCCTTTCTCACTGCACCATCAGGATTCAAGCAAGCCGGGCCGAAGACGGCTGAAATGCGAGAAACCGGTCCCCGGTAGCTTGTCTCCTTTCTGGTGAAGAATTGGCTTGGTAGTTTAGTCTGCCCTGTTCCCATGATGCACTGGGCCAGGGACAGACTGATTTGCATATAGCCAGGTTCTGAGCTGGGATGGTGCAGTGAGATAAATAACGGTGATGGATCAGGCCCTGATCTTTGGACTGGGTAAGAGTGGTCTGCTTAATTCAGACACTCTGTTCATCACCACCCCCTTTTCTGAATCGATTTTGGCCACAATAGGTGTGGCAGGGTATACTCAGACATGAGTCCCTTTCTCACTGCACCATCAGGATTCAAGCAAGCCGGGCCGAAGACGGCTGAAATGCCAGAAACCGGTCCCCGGTAGCTTGTCTCCTTTCTGGTGAAGAATTGGCTTGGTAGTTTAGTCTGCCCTGTTCCCATGATGCACTGGGCCAGGGACAGACTGATTTGCATATAGCCAGGTTCTGAGCTGGGATGGTGCAGTGAGATAAATAACAGTGATGGATCAGGCCCTGATCTTCGGACTGGGTAAGAGTGGTCTGCTTAATTCAGACACTCTGTTCATCACCACCCCCTTTTCTTAATCGATTTTGGCCACTATAGGTGTGGCAGGGTATACTCAGACATGAGTCCCTTTCTCACTGCACCATCAGGATTCAAGCAAGCCGGCCAAAGACGGCTGAAATGCCAGAAACCGGTCCCCGGTAGCTTGTCTCCTTTCTGGTGAAGAATTGGCTTGGTAGTTTAGTCTGCCCTGTTCCCATGATGCACTGGGCCAGGGACAGACTGATTTGCATATAGCCAGGTTCTGAGCTGGGATGGTGCAGTGAGATAAATAACGGTGATGGATCAGGCCCTGATCTTTGGACTGGGTAAGAGTGGTCTGCTTAATTCAGACACTCTGTTCATCACCACCCCCTTTTCTGAATCGATTTTGGCCACTATAGGTGTGGCAGGGTATACTCAGACATGAGTCCCTTTCTCACTGCACCATCAGGATTCAAGCAAGCCGGGCCGAAGACGGCTGAAATGCCAGAAACCGGTCCCTGGTAGCTTGTCTCCTTTCTGGTGAAGAATTGGCTTGGTAGTTTAGTCTGCCCTGTTCCCATGATGCACTGGGCCAGGGACAGACTGATTTGCATATAGCCAGGTTCTGAGCTGGGATGGTGCAGTGAGATAAATAACGGTGATGGATCAGGCCCTGATCTTTGGACTGGGTAAGAGTGGTCTGCTTAATTCAGACACTCTGTTCATCACCACCCCCTTTTCTGAATCGATTTTGGCCACAATAGGTGTGGCAGGGTATACTCAGACATGAGTCCCTTTCTCACTGTACCATCAGGATTCAAGCAAGCCGGGCCGAAGACGGCTGAAAAGCCAGAAACCGGTCCCCGGTAGCTTGTCTCCTTTCTGGTGAAGAATTGGCTTGGTAGTTTAGTCTGCCCTGTTCCCATGATGCACTGGGCCGGGGACAGACTGATTTGCATATAGCCAGGTTCTGAGCTGGGATGGTGCAGTGAGATAAATAACGGTGATGGATCAGGCCCTGATCTTTGGACTGGGTAAGAGTGGTCTGCTTAATTCAGACACTCTGTTCATCACCACCCCCTTTTCTTAATCGATTTTGGCCACTATAGGTGTGGCAGGGTATACTCAGACATGAGTCCCTTTCTCACTGCACCATCAGGATTCAAGCAAGCCGGGCCGAAGACGTTTGAAATGCCAGAAACCGGTCCCCGGTAGCTTGTCTCCTTTCTGGTGAAGAATTGGCTTGGTAGTTTAGTCTGCCCTGTTCCCATGATGCACTGGGCCAGGGACAGACTGATTTGCATATAGCCAGGTTCTGAGCTGGGATGGTGCAGTGAGATAAATAACGGTGATGGATCAGGCCCTGATCTTTGGACTGGGTAGGAGTGGTCTGCTTAATTCAGACACTCTGTTCATCACCACCCCCTTTTCTGAATCGATTTTGGCCACAATAGGTGTGGCAGGGTATACTCAGACATTGGTCCCTTTCTCACTGTACCATCAGGATTCAAGCAAGCCGGGCCGAAGACGGCTGAAATGCCAGAAACCGGTCCCCGGTAGCTTGTCTCCTTTCTGGTGAAGAATTGGCTTGGTAGTTTAGTCTGCCCTGTTCCCATGATGCACTGGGCCAGGGACAGACTGATTTGCATATAGCCAGGTTCTGAGCTGGGATGGTGCAGTGAGATAAATAATGGTGATGGATCAGGCCCTGATCTTTGGACTGGGTAAGAGTGGTCTGCTTAATTCAGACACTCTGTTCATCACCACCCCCTTTTCTGAATCGATTTTGGCCACTATAGGTGTGGCAGGGTATACTCAGACATGAGTCCCTTTCTCACTGCACCATCAGGATTCAAACAAGCCGGGCCGAAGACGGCTGAAATGCCAGAAACCGGTCCCCGGTAGCTTGTCTCCTTTCTGGTGAAGAATTGGCTTGGTAGTTTAGTCTGCCCTGTTCCCATGATGCACTGGGCCAGGGACAGACTGATTTGCATATAGCCAGGTTCTGAGCTGGGATGGTGCAGTGAAATAAATAACAGTGATGGATCAGGCCCTGATCTTTGGACTGGGTAAGAGTGGTCTGCTTAATTCAGACACTCTGTTCATCACCACCCCCTTTTCTGAATCGATTTTGGCCACTATAGGTGTGGCAGGGTATACTCAGACATGAGTCCCTTTCTCACTGCACCATCAGAATTCAAGCAAGCCGGGCCGAAGTCGACTGAAATGCCAGAAACCGGTCCCCGGTAGCTTGTCTCCTTTCTGGTGAAGAATTGGCTTGGTAGTTTAGTCTGCCCTGTTCCCATGATGCACTGGGCCAGGGACAGACTGATTTGCATATAGCCAGGTTCTGAGCTGGGATGGTGCAGTGAGATAAATAACGGTGATGGATCAGGCCCTGATCTTTGGACTGGGTAAGAGTGGTCTGCTTCATTCAGACACTCTGTTCATCACCACCCCCTTTTCTGAATCGATTTTGGCCACTATAGGTGTGGCAGGGTATACTCAGACATGAGTCCCTTTCTCACTGCACCATCAGGATTCAAGCAAGCCGGGCCGAAGACGGCTGAAATGCCAGAAACCGGTCCCCGGTAGCTTGTCTCCTTTCTGGTGAAGAATTGGCTTGGTAGTTTAGTCTGCCCTGTTCCCATGATGCACTGTGCCAGGGACAGACTGATTTGCATATAGCCAGGTTCTGAGCTGGGATGGTGCAGTGAGATAAATAACGGTGATGGATCAGGCCCTGATCTTTGGACTGGGTAAGAGTGGTCTGCTTAATTCATACACTCTGTTCATCACCACCCCCTTTTCTGAATCGATTTTGGCCACTATAGGTGTGGCAGGGTATACTCAGACATGAGTCCCTTTCTCACTGCACCATCAGGATTCAAGCAAGCCGGGCGGAAGACGGCTGAAATGCCAGAAACCGGTCCCCGGTAGCTTGTCTCCTTTCTGGTGAAGAATTGGCTTGGTAGTTTAGTCTGCCCTGTTCCCATGATGCACTGGGCCAGGGACAGACTGATTTGCATATAGCCAGGTTCTGAGCTGGGATGGTGCAGTGAGATAAATAACGGTGATGGATCAGGCCCTGATCTTTGGACTGGGTAAGAGTGGTCTGCTTAATTCAGACCCTCTGTTCATCACCACCCCCTTTTCTGAATCGACCTTTTGTATTCAGCTCATGCTCCATTGCCGTTGGCTAGAATTCTTGACTTTGACCTGTCTAGTGCGACTAGATGTACATGTTTGCTGCTTTGATCTTTTGGGTGCTAGTTTCTTACCTTAAACTTTAAAAACTCTTTCTAAATTGGTGTGGGATTTTTCTTGCGTTGTGTTTTCGCTTTATTAGTGTGCTTGTGCTGCATAAAAACTTTACCTCTAAGTTAAGCCTGACCACTTTTGTGCCAAGTCACCAGAGGGTTAAGCACAAGTTAATTTAGAGACTTGTGTGGTTCAACCGGATGGGGATCGTGGCTGTTGCTTGAACAGAGGGCACCCACATTTAACCAACAACCCAATGTCTCACAGAAGGGAAATTGATCACTGTCAGATTTTCTGCAGGTTTAAGGGGAAATGTTTGCTCCACTGAGAAACAAAAAAGTGTGTGTTTGTACAGAGGATCCTAGTTGGATTGCCTTATAACTTTTCCAGAATTACCCCAGTAAACCTGCACCTGGCGCAGCTTCTCAGGTGTAAGTATGTGAGCATTTGTGAATTCCAGAAAGTTGGAAAATTACATCCAGGCAAAGATCTCCCCCTGAAATTTCTGATTTTATTTATAAATTGAAATGTAGTTCATTTAGGGGTCACTGGGGCCACACCTGCAACCGTTTTCTTGCCTATTCTTGCCTCTTGTGAACATTGACTTGCCTTTACCACCCCTAGTATCAGGGGTGGTAAATCAGTGCCAAGAAGAGAAGGTAGCGGTACAAAAGGTGGTGGTGATGGACGGAGCATCTGAACCTATCAAACACTCACACCCAGTCAACAGATTTGGGTTTAATCCATCACCCTTCTTTAGCCCACTCTGCCACCCCAATTCAGATATGGCCATATGCAAATCAGTCTGACCCTGTGCCTCATGGGAACAGTCCTGCCCGAACTGCCAAGCCATGCCTTCCCTGGACCGGAAACAAGCTTCCTAGGACCGGTTTCAGCCAGGCTTGCTTGAATCCAGTGGCAAAGTGAGCAAGGGACTCACGTCTGAGCATACCCTGCCAACTTATGGCGAACAAAGCGGTACAAAAGGGGGTGGTGATGGACGGAGCATCTGAACCAATCAAACTTTTGGACGGAGCATCTAAACCAATCAAAAATAGAAGGTAAGCAGTGTTTTAATGAAAACTGTTTACTGATTAATGCTTCCCTTGGAACTGGATCAGGAACCTTAGGTTCTGTAAAAAAAAAAAGTTTGGTAGTGAAATTGACACACCTGTGGTTAAATAAATTAAATAAAAACATACACATTTTCAGGCAAGCTATCGCTATGTTTTATTATTGTAATTAAATGAAAAATTATGTGTTTAAAAAAAATATTCACTTCAGGGTTTTCCATGAGTGATACTGCCTTACAAATGAATATAATTCAAAATGAATCAACTGTAAGGAAGAGTTTAAGCCAATAGATTTGTTCACATTGAATTTAAGTGGACAATTTACAAGGAAGTAGTTTATCTACAATCAGACAATTTACAAGATAGTGGATTACTTACAATCAGACGTTTAAATCTAGGCTGGAATGTATTTTTGATACTTTTTGGAATGTACAAAGTGCGATTGGACTCCCCATGCAAAGCAGTGCCTTGTTGCAGTTATCAATGTGGATTTCCTGCAAAATCACATGATTTCCAAGTTTAAACTCCAGTCCCATTATATGGAGTTCCCCTCTCAATGCCCACAAACGTACTTACACTTACAAATGTCCAAGGCAATCCATTGTGGATCACTTCAGCAGCCTTAAAAGGGTTTAAACCTGACAGTAATCCCTTTGGCAATTCGGGGCAAGTTACCTTTGTCACTAGGCCCCATGGTCCATATTCATTACTACAGGTGGACATCTATTTTTTTCAATCTTCTTATTCCTTTCCCTGTGATTTATCAATACATTTCTCATTGAGGTATAAACTAGTGGAACCTTCAAATCATGCCATTTATTGGTATAAATGAATTAGGTTCCCAGTCTTATTCTGTGTTTTGTGGCTTTGTCTTCTCTTCAAATGAACACATACGTTTTATATAACACAAAGAGAAATGAGGAATGGCTCCCAGCATTTCAGATCAGTAACCTAATTTCGATATAGATGATATCTAATGTATCTGTGATACCTGTGTTGTTATAATAGTAATGCAGTTATTATTGAAGTCAAGAGATGTCATGAAGTTTAGGGTCATGTGATCACTTTTTGCTCAGATTTAAGGTCAAAGGTAACTTGACATCACTACTGTGATGTCACTGAAGTCAAAGAGCTCGAGATGTCACTTCCACTACACTTGGCATTTGATGAATCAATGTCCATGATGATTCGGCCCCTCTTGTTGTGTTGAGCACACCTTGAAAATCAAATTGTCATTAATGCCAGGGAAAACACTCGTTTTTTCCCCTCTACTTATTTTTCATTTGGTACAAGAAGGCCTGTGTCTTTCCTTGCTCTCTCACTGAAGGATGCCCAGAATTTGTTTTGCACCTAACACAATGTGTTTCATTGATGCTTTCGCTTTTCTGTTTACATTTCTTATGTTCTGAAGACACCCATTTTCTCCCCGAGTCTGCCCTTTAGGTCGTTCAATAATTGGAGATGGATGTTGTTAATCTCCTTCTCCTCCTGTGGGTTTCTGGTGAGCCTGAATAGTAGCATCTTTTTGAATGACCCCAGCCAGTACTTCAGAGTGTCATTAAGGGCCTGCAGATGTAGCATTCAGAATGTTATTCTCACTGATGGCTGGAAGGTTGCATTAGTGAATATTAGTGGCAAAGGTTTGTGGTCTTCTATATCCCGACCCCACACACTTAAACTACAAATCAGAATGCTTTTACAGATCACCCGATGACACATTCAATTGTGAGGGTTGTCGTTGCAGCTTTAATCAGAAATATGCCTTGAGTTTGCAACAGCCTTTTCCGATTAGATTGACACGCTATAATATGCAGTTAACTCTGATACAACACGGAACTAGAAGATTTCTTTCAAGAAACATCTCAAAATGAACCTCCTGAAATGTATTCTGCCTACAGGCAAAAAGGTTTTTGCAATAGATCCAGGTTTACTCCCTTGTCCTTCCAACCACCACCTGGCTACAGCTCGTCCAGCTGCAAGTATCCACTACTATCTTGTGCATGTTGGTGTCCTATATACTTAGGGCCTGATTTAATTAATTAATTAATTAATTAATTAATTAATTGTGGGTTTGTAATGCGCTAGAATCAACTCCCGAAGGAGTATCTCTGCGCAGTAGACCGCTGGGGAACCCGTCCTGGCTTTCCCTATGAGATGGTCCCTACTGGGTATCTCCAAGGTGAAACCAGGCATCCCCGGCGTATGTGGGGGGCCGTTGTGGAGATGAGGCAAGCTAATGCCCAGAGTTCCCGAGTGTGATCCCTGGTTAGAGTAGGCACTGAGGGGAGAATTATCGAGTCCGCTGACCCTGGTCCACGACCCTGCCGCGTCGGGAATTGAACCCTGGTCCCGGGCTGTCCTCTGCTCTCGGGTCTGCCGCCTCTAACCAGTGAGCCACACAACTTAAAGTACGGCGGACGGGTCAATCTGTCAACAGTGTGATGGATATCTCATACACCCTATTACATGTGCATTATATTCAATGGCACTTGTAATATGCAGACAGGATATCTGTCAGATTTGTGACAGAGTAGCCCATCCACCAAACTCTAAATCATGCCCTTAGTCACTATCTTGTAAAGCTGTGGCCTCAAATCATTTATATATTCTGCTGCCTGGGTGCCTGATCCCCTAAAACTGCAGGCCTTCTCTACTGCCCCTGTACTTATTGTTGCCCTAAAGTTCATGATGACCAATGATATATTCCGAAAATACATGGATCATTTATTTTTTGCACTTCATTATTGCTCTTTTTTCGACAAAGCAAGAAAAGTGCCATCCATTTTTGAGGAATATCAGGCACCAAGGGCCTGGTGTATAAAAAAAGTATATTTAGCAATACCCAAATTGCAACAAATACAGAATCACCAATTAGGTATAACTAAATATGATGTAAATACCTTTCTTGTAGGCAATTAGCAATTCATAAGCATTTGTTATGTATAAATACCGAAAAGGAATTTGGAAGTTGGTATAAATCGCAAATTGCAACTTCTCTCTCATCTCTGAAGGGTTTCTTTGCCAAATGTCTAGCCAAGAGACACAAGAGGAGGTTGGCTAAAAATGGATGGCCAAATGTAGCACCAAGAGCTAGAAATTCTTGTGGAGGAATGTGTCTCTGAACATGAGCAGCTCTTTGAAAAGTCATCCATGTCTGTTCCAAAGGCTACAAAAAACAAATATGGACCAGCATACAGACAAGCGTTAATGCTGTGGGCATCACCCAAAAGACTGTAGGTGGAATCGGAAAGCAGTGGAACCATATGAGTTTCCGCATAAAGCAGAAGGTAGCAACAGTAAGCTTCAGTGACACGTGGGCACAAAGTACAGAGCCACTACCCACCCCTATGGAAGAACTAATTAAAAAGCATGTTTGAGTTTGCCATCCATCTGGAGCATCTAATATTGACACATCAGCCCCCCCCTCCTTCTGATGCTCCAGTTGAGGTCATGACAATGTGCTAACATATCTATTTCAAAAATAAGTTCAACAATTGTATAAATAAAACGGATGAACCTCTGTGCTAATATTATGTTATTTACTTATCAAACAGTCAAGATAGTATCAAAGCAAACTTATACATTAAAAATTGTTCATTAATCCATTTCATGTTTTGATAGTGCTCAAAACAACACTTTGTGGGTAATGTAGGCCATGTGCATAACACCAAGGCTTACAGGAATAGGTGTTTCTTTGCATTATTAACTTGAAAGCCTATATCCAATACCTTGGTAATGCTACATATATTTATTACATATAAATCATATTTAAAAAAGGTATGTTCTTATTGACTTACTGACAGGTCTTCCCCTACCTTTTTGTCTGCCTCCCTCTATTTTTCTGACCTTATTTTTCTGGTTTTAGGACTCTGCCCACTTTAAAACTACTGACCAGTGCTAAAGTGCTTGTGCTCTTTCCTTTAGGAATGATAACATTGGTTTAACCCCAAAAGGCACATTTAATTCTGTCTGGGTTGGGTGACAGCTCGCCTTTGTGTATTCCCTATAGACAGCCACACACAAATGGAGCTAAGGTGTGTCTTGATGAGCCTTCCTGGAAGATAAGAGGAATGAGCTTGGCACTAAGCATGAGCGAATTTTGCGGATCTCGCGTTCGCGAATTTTGCGGATTTGCGGATTCGCAATCCGCAAAATCCGCGAATTCCCGCGAATTTGCGGATTTTTTTTTTTTTGTGTTCGCCCGTGTTTCTGCCAGTTCGCGAGGGTTTTTACAATTTAGCAATTTGCGAACTTACCTGTCGGGTCGCAAGTATTGCGAACTTGTTGTTTCTACGTGTCCAACCTGTTTGGGACACTCTTCTTCATCACTGCCACTCTCTGTCACCACTGCCACTCTCTGACTACTCATGCCACCCTCTGGCCCACCCATGCCACCCTCTGTTTCATCACCACACCCTCTGGTTGTCCAGTGTACATTATTTTCGGCAAAGCAAAGCACACCTTCCCTGCCTCAAGTGACCTGAATTAATTTGGGGCTGATTAATGTGTCACAGAATATTTTTTTAGCTGGCACCTGCTTCCTTAGTGCGCCCTGATTAGTGATCTTTTGCACTTGCTAAGTGCTTTCATTGTTGCAAAATTAGTTACAACACCTGCCCTGCCCCAACTGACAATAATGAATTAGGGGCTGATTAATGGATTTTAACTTCCAGCCTGGCTCCTGCTTGTCTCCCTTAGCTGTAATTCATGACCTTTGTGGCATATGTGTAACTATTCTGAGGTTCAGAGCAGGGTCACATAATAGTTTCAACTGGCAACTGAACTCTGGAGGGGCCCCTCAGGAAGCACTACAGGAAATGGCTACTAATGATGTGCCTGAACTTTTGAACCTGGTAAGTAGTTACTTTCAGTTTTGCTTAGATCGTATTTCTGCAATTTCGCACTTATTCGCGGGGCGCGAACTCACGCGAACAGTGCGAGCAGTGCGAGCAAAATCCGCTGCTCGCGGATTTGCGGATTTTTCAGGAAATTCGCAAATCTCGCGGATTGCGGATTTCCCGAAAATCCGCAAAATCCGCGAGCGGAACGGATTTTCCGCCCATGCCTACTTGGCACACACTTACACTTGAATAGGCTGTGTGCTGTCCCCACACAAAGGGCGGCATACCCCCATAGTGACAGAAAGGGTGGACCCCTGTGCACTTCAATGCTTTCTTTGAAGTCTCTCCCCACTCCAAAGGCACAACTGTGTATAATTCCTGGACACCTGACACCATGACTTTAGTACACTTCTGGAAATGTGAAAACTTTGCCTGGAAGAAGAACGGCTGTGCTGCTGAAAGGACTGCCACTCTTCTGTACTGCAGCTTGCTGGACTCTTGCCTTGCTGAGCTGCCCTGCTGCCTGCACCTCTTCTGCCTGGGTGCGAAACAGTGGACCTGCATCACTTGAACCCAGAATGACTGCAAAGCCTTGCTGGCTTGCCTCCGGTTCTAAGTCTCAGGGAGATCAGAAACTTCAATTCATCCAGCTGAAGCACCTGGAATTTTATTTGCAAATCTTGCCCTGCCAAGTGATGCCAACCCAGTACTGGGCCTTTGGAAGTTAGTATAAAGTGCTGCTTGAAATAGAATCCTCTTACCCTCATCCCGCTCATCTTCACCTTTGCATGAGTCAGAACCAGAGCATCCTCGTAGTTGCCTAGACTGGACTCAGTGATTTGCCTTCGAAGCAGGGCATTGCATTGGGAATCAACACATGGCCTACTGTGGGAGCAGCAGCCGGCCATCACATTCGGAAGATGTATCATCGTAGTTGCGTGGAGAAAACCGACGTATCTCGCCCATTGCGTGGCCCAACAATAAATGCATCTTTTTGGCTGCACCAGGTATCTTCGTCGACAACAATGCATTCCAGATCAAGATACTTTGGTTCAGCGTGCCCGCGTGGGTCACTGAATCAAGTCTTTGCTCCTTTGCAGTCATCCTGAGCTTTTGACTTTGCCCTGGTGCAGCGAGACCACTTATCTCATTTACTCATTGTTCTAAGCACTATTTTACCTTAATTGTTTTAAAATCGTATCTTGAATTCTACTAGCTGGGTTTTTGTGGCTTTGGTCTTATTTTATTTATTTAAAAAATCCTCTATTTTCTAACCTGATTTGGAGTCTTTTTGTGGTGTTTTCACTTTGTTACTGTTTGAGGTGTTGCACAAATACTTTACACATTGCCTCTTAACTTAAGCCTGACTGCTCTGTGCCGAGCTACCAGAAACAAGCACATGATAATTTTGGGTGTGTTGTGACTTACCCGGACTAGGATGGTGGATCTTCCTTGGACAGAGTGCATACTTCTGCCAACCCGAAACCCAATTTTTAACAATTCTTTTTACTAATATTAGAAATTATTGTCACTATATTTTGACCTATGACAGCTTAATTTACTCATAGAACACCCCCGGAAATATCAAATGTTAGTGATTCCTCTTGTCACACAGAAACTGAAACTGCAAATACAGCAGTTAGTATTCCTACAGAGAAAATAAATTCCAAGCAACAGGTAAAACAGCTCCCCTGCATTAGGAAACCCAGCTACAACTATCCCTACCTCTGCAGTTAGTCAACATCAAGTAACACCTTCCCTACCTATGTTGGAAAGAGAAAGAAGAGATTTAAAGCCTTGTGTAAGGTCCAGAATTAGAGAAGTCTGGGAAATCTCCAATACTCAAGAATAATTCAATGCACTGCATAATCAAAGATGAACATGCATACAAAGCTGCACAGGTCTTTTTCTGATTTGAATAGGAATGCAGTAAAATGAGATAGACCAATTTCTGGAAGTAATGCTACTAATAGACTTGGCTTTGAAGAATTAACAATGGTTATATAGCCACACAAATGGCTCAACACTCTGCAGCATTGAGGCATCAACAGAGATATAGGAGCAATCCCCTCCAAAAATGTAGGCGTTCTGTTGAAAGGTTGGCTGCAGCCTCTTAAACTAGGTGTCGGATTACTGCTCACATGTAAGTAGAGTTAGTACATCACAGTGGGGATGTAACTATGAGCCTAGACCAGATAACAAAACCCTTAGAGAAAATGTAAACTGTTAAGTGCAGGAATTAGGGCAACCAGTTTGGCTGGAAAAACTGCAGAGGGCTCAAGTGTGAAAAGCGTTTCTGTTGGTGAGGCAGTGACATTAAGGTGCACTAGAAACCGCAGTGGAGATTGACAATGTAGGGGCACAAGGTAGTCAATAGAAACACTTATGGCTTGATGGCAAAAGGTGAAAATAGAAAAGCAGAAAATGTGAGTGTTTTTTTTAAGTTAAAGCAAAAACTGTTAATTTTGATAAACTTAAATATTTTACAAATTCGTGTGAATGTTAAAAATTAACGTTCTTCATCTTCAAAAGTATCTGTGAATAACAGAAAAGGGTATTAATCTATGTACTTTGAGCAATATTTACAAATATATATGATGTGAATTTTAAAAATTGTTGTTTTTTACATCATCGCTGTGCACATGTCCATCTGCAGCTCTTACCACATCAGGTCCTGAAGGTGATATTTAAGGGCAATTCTCTGTATCATCTTCATCAGATTCCTCACTTGCAGGGTCGTTTGGGAGTCTCTTACGGGTGGCTAGATTATGCAACATAGCACAGGTGGCTATGATTTTGCAGTACATTGCTGGATCATACTCTAGGGCACCCCCACTTTAGCCCCAAACATAGGAATCTACCTGTGAGTAAACCACATACCACTCTAGAATGCTTTTTGTTTGCTTATTACCTGCATTGTACCTCATTTGTCTAGGTGATCAGGGATGAAAGTATGGAGTAATGAATGATTTGTGTTCTTAATGCATATGCGCTGTCACCTGAAATTTAACAAACATATATTAAAAACTTTAAAAACCCACATAAACAGTACAGTTACCTAACATCCCTCTGTCTTCAAACTCTCCTTTTGGTAGTCACTCATATAATCCAGGGAGTCTACAAATGTAAGAATCATGAGTACTCCCTGCATAGTGAGCAACTAACTCTGTGATCAGACATGCGGCATTACATATTACTTGAATATTTAATGAATGGCGTCTCTTTCAATTGCAATACATATACTCTGTTTCAGTTGCTAGACATATAAGTACATGTATGCGGTCTACTGAACCACTCACTTGGGGAAAATTAATGACTGCATAAAATTGTATTTTTGTAGCTTGCATCTCAGCAGGGGCTCTTGAAAATGCAATGTGTGAATTAAATCTTGCCAGCATTATATCAAGTGAATACCTAAAAAACTCTGGGACTAATTGCAACAGTGTGTTGGTAGCTACCAGATCCTAAAAGTTGGAAGCTATACAAAATAGGAAAGCGGGTAGGAATAGCACCACCATATTATGTGGGCCTACACAGTACAAGGTCCAAAAGATTATTTAAACTAAGAGTGACCTCTAAACCGGTACCTAGCATAAACCTGCTAATACCACATTCCATCTATTAGGCACAGGGTTTAGACTGTTTGTTTTCTTCTTGAAATGGCACCACGCACATATAGATCCTGTGTAAGTACTCCCATCCAATAATCCCAAGAGTAGATTTAGAGACTTATTTAAAGATGTAAAGTCACATTAGAATGCCTTTCAATTACCTTTGTCAGTTTAACACACAGTAGGACATTCCCTCAACAACATCCTACATATTCCACATGTTCCATAACTACAAAAATCTAATGTGCCTCCACTCATTATATTGTTTTAAATTGGGTGAAGACTCAATATAATATTCATACGTCTGTTTACTCATTTTAATTGGACACATGATACTACAACAGCAACATGGTGAACATATATCCCTGGCATAAAAGCCAGTTATTTATATAATTTCATAATCCTGGACTGACCCTCCAGGCCAAGTTATATTGGTTAATTTTTTCTTTAAAAAAAATTAAAAGCAATAAATTCTCAGGAGAGTAAACATAGGTTTCTCCCCAGTTGTCTCAAAGCAGTCACCTCACCTGAAAGGGGAACAAATAGGAAATTCTAGAATTTTGTGGCTAAGGGCTTATTGTTTTGGTTGCATGGACAAGCAGGCTGCAATGGCGGACATGCCGTGCTGAGGCTCTGCGCACAAGCACGAATCTTGCCGTTGCTGATGCGCCTAACATGCCGACAACCGGCTCCACGTGTGGCTGAAACTTACAGGAATTCAGCGCTCACAGACAGATCCGGTCCCCGGGGCACTTCTTTGGCATAAACTGAGTGGGCAGTACTAAATCTAAGATGGCGACAGCTGCAGCCCACGGGCAGACACCGATCCCTTGAGCCTGAGATTTCCCGTGGAGTTCCCGATGTGGTAATTGCGGCCTCGGGCACACCCGGAGAGGAGGACGTGACAGCTGGAGTCCAAGCACGGGTGGCGCCCGTCTCCCCTGCCTGAGGCACAAGAGCAAGTCAACTCAGGGGCTGGGCGACCAGACCTCCTCCATTTCCGCGGGACTACAATAGAAACGAGCGACGGCCCCAACCACTGTTGGATGGCCCCTCACGAGGAGACGTGGCCCACTACACACTTTCGAGGTGAGCGGGTGCCACCCTTGGCGATGCTGGCGAGTACTCGCAGCCAGCGCACACTCCCAGGTGCCTGACCTCAAGATTGCACCCGCCTGGACCTGGAACTAGCCAGAGAGAGAAAGTAGACTGAAGCTCTGTGCCGATCTGCAGGCCAAACTATAGCATACTGCAGCGCTAAGGTACCCATGGTGACCCACATCAGAGGGGAACTTTGGGCGTGGCCGCGGACTGACAGTCCTCTTCCCCCCACTCCGCCCACACCTCCATCACCCCAAGATGGCGCCTGCACTGTGCCACATCATCAGCAC
Organism: Lissotriton vulgaris; assembly: GCF_964263255.1. Classification (NCBI taxonomy): domain Eukaryota; kingdom Metazoa; phylum Chordata; class Amphibia; order Caudata; family Salamandridae; genus Lissotriton; species Lissotriton vulgaris. The sequence goes on from NC_141696.1 coordinate 1,108,775,930, forward strand.
TGTGTGAAGTATGCCTTGAAAAGACCTCAAACTGAGTCCACCACGTCAGTCCTCCTGAGCCTGAGGAAACGATCCACAACCTGCACGAGTAACAGCACAGGGAGGTAAACAAGCACAGGCAGCATTGCGGAGTCCATAAATAAGTGCGGTAACTGCCTCTCCCCACCACCGCCGCCGCCAGAGCACAAACATGCTCAGACTGGGTTGCCTCCTTGCAGTCCAGTTGATGAGCACACGCTCCACCACATCCGGGTCAGACTGATGCTCTGACTCCTGGGGGTAACCTCCTCTCTTGCTATATGCAAGACAAGCCCATATTGAGACCAAGTGGACTGGCACAATAAGACCTTGCACTGCGGCACGCACGTTGCGGAAGACACCCCGTTACTGGCAGCGCAAGACAGTGACCGCAGGATAGACATTGCAGTGGCATAGATCACTGACCGCTAGGCCGCTAACCACAAATGCACTTCTGGTGCCTTCCCGGAAGCCTTGGGGTCTGGAACAAGTGCAGAGGCCCAGAGGCTGAGACTGGTGGCCTGATACTAACCCCCAAATGACCGGTAAGAACTGTACACCAGCCACCTTGGGACGGTACTGGACGTCTCTTGTCAGCACGGAACACATACCGAGTCTAGCTCAGCCCCCAACCAGTAAAATGAGAAAAACAAATGGCGTGCTGACCACAACTGGGCGGAGCTCCTCACAAGATGCCTCAATGAGTGCCAAACAATGCCCTAAGAAGCAACAACTTCATCAGATCAATCCCTTTCAGAAAAACTGGACAAAGTGCTTGCAGCGTTAGAATACTCCAGAGTGTTCATGGAGGAACGACTGGGTACCTTGACAGCTGATATCAGCCTACTCCGCGATGACCACGACAAGCTGGCTGACAAAGTGTTGGGCGGGGAGAAGCAAATGGCCACCATGAAACTAAAGATCAGTACCCACCAGGAAACTTTGCACACGCTGCTAGGACGTATGACTACAATGGAAGAGCGTATAGATGATTTGGAGGGGCGCTCGCGGCGCTGCAACATCCGAGTACTGGGACTTATGGAGGGCATTGAAGGCACTAATCCCGTGGAGTATATGGAGACATGGACCAAATCCTTCACGCCGAGCACAGACCACACAGCATTCTTCTCCATTGAGAGAGCCCATTGGGTCCCGGTCCGTAGACCCTCACCTGGTGCACCACCCCGGCCGAAGCTGGCAAAATTTCTTCACTTCCGGGACCGGGACACGGTCTCAGGGCCGCCCATCAGCACGGCCCCATCCATGTGGAAAACAAACAAGTAATGCTCTTCCCAGACTACTCCCGAACCGTGCAGAGACAGCGGTCCGCGTTTCTGGGGGTAAAGCGCCACCTACACTTGGAAAACATTCAATATTCCCTGCTGTTCCCAGACCACCTCAAAATCATGCATGAAGGGTCCACAGTCTTTTTCACAGACGCAGAAGAAGCCCACAATTGGGCAAAACAACATTGTACGCGACACCCCAGTGCAGTAGCCAAGTGCACCCGGCCCCCGAAAACACGACGCCCGAACAGACGCCGCCCAAAGCAACAAAACCAAAGAAGAGCAACAGAGGCACTCCCTCACTTCATGGGGTCGCCAGACCTTGACCAAATCATTTTGGAGCATTGCAAAGCCCTGCAGGCCATTGCAGATATTAGGCCATCCTCCTCTACAATGGACATAGATATAGGTCCACATCTTTTTTCATCGGATGGCGAGGAAAGTAGCAACGAGACACAATCACGAGGGGACTCGGTGACACCGTCAATGGTTACACCACAGACAGCAGACACTATGATATGAACTGGATATCAGCACAACATGTACAAAAGGAGCCCCTTGCAAGCTGAACTATAATGCAATTATTGATATGTGCCTCATAATCATGTCTGCTTTATGTCTCATGTCAGTAGGCGCTCAATGATTTTACAAATGCCGTAACGGAGCGCCTCCTCGCCGGCATGCAACGTCACCCCCACACTATGTTACTGCACTCTTCTAGTAAGAGAATAAGTTTGGGCGCACCGCTTGTTGCGATTGGTCCCCAGTATTGGGACTGTTCCACTACCCCAGTTATCCCCTACCATGTGGAAACACAACACCACACTGCACCATCACATCTGCGTCATCAGAGAGTCGCAGCTGATCCCGACACGCAAAGCTGGCCTGAGGAGAACAGGCGGATTAAATTCAGGCAGCAGGACCCATCCTGTCCTTCCCCCCTCCCCACCCCCATAAAGGAACTATCACTATCCTTACACTCAATGTGCGAGGCATGCATACAGCATGCAAGCAATACTCAGTCTATGCTTACATAAAGCAGCAGAATGCGCAGATCGCGCTGCTGCAAGAAACTCACCTTACTAAAGCAGAAATGGCAAAGCTACATATGCACTGGCGAAGCACATTTTGTGCGACTACATATTCACCTAATGCACGAGGGACGCTTATATGTGTACGTCCTTTGTTTTCATTTCAAGAACTTTCAAGGACACTTGACCTGGACGGCCAATACCTTCTTATGCAGGGCCGCCTAGTTGGTCAGCCGGTAGTGCTCGACAGTATATATGCACCTAACACTGACCAGAATTGATTTTGGGATGCGCTCTCACTCCCATTAAGCTCATATACTCACACGCCATGGATTTTAGGAGGCGACTACAACTGTGTGCAAAACATCATGCTGGACAGATCTTATCCCCCCCACCCAGCCTCTCCAATATTAGCACAATCTAAACGCTTTGCTGCATAGGTGGCTCACTGGTCACTGATGGACGCCTGCGGTCCCAAAACCCAGAGGCGCGACTCTATTAATTTCACTCAATCCCACATAATCTCAGAGTTGGACTGGACAGTTTCCTTTGCTCTCCCGCTATCTTGCCCACATTTAAAGAAACCGAATACCTGGTTAGGATCCTGTTTGATCATGACGCTCATACGCTCACTCTCACATGGTGCTCCCCCAGGCCACCAGTCCCCACCTGGCATTTACCCAAGGAATGTTTAGATGACCCACTATTCAGACAAACACAAGCCGAACACAGACAAAATTACTTCCACAAGATTTCAGGCATGGCCACCACCTGTGTGGCGGAATGGAATGCCTTAAATTTTGTTATCAGGGGCACATGCATACAACACATAACCAGGGTCCATAAAACTCTTGAGCGCAGCATTTGCTAAAAAGAACGTACTTTGGTCTTGTTGATACAGGCAACTGACAAAAATGAGGCCACGTCAGCCCAAGTAGCGGAAGCCAAAATGGCTTATGCGCATGCCCTTGTGGATCTCCATAGATACAATCTTTGTGCGCATGCGGCCAGGGTCCATAGAGATGGAGATAGGGCGGGTGCGCTATTGGCATGGTGTGTGAAACAGGACACTACACTCCCCGCATTAACAGTGATACTGACAGAGCAGGCGTGTTAGTACGTTCCTAAATTCCTATCCTAGACGCTTCTAGGCAACACTATACATAGCTCTATGCAGCCCCGGCCCCAGTGGATGAGGAACGCCTCACCAGATTTCTGAATAAATATACCATACCTCGTATACCGCGCTGCAACAGTCAAACCCTAAATGAGCCCATATCCTCGACTGAGTCCAAGCAATCACTGGAAGCATTAGCCACAGGTAAGGCCCCCGGACTTGATGGCCTCCCACTACAATTTCTTGTACCTTCGGGGTGCAGCTAGTTCCCCAACTGGTAACACAGTTCCATTCAGCGTTGGATACGGGTGGGCTGCCGCAATCAATGACCGAGTTGATTATAGTCTCATTCCTCAAACCAGACCGGGATCCGCAGCAGATGGGATCATACAGGCCCATAGCACCTTTACCAATGGACTATAAAATATTTGGGAAAATACTTGCGAATAGATATGCCACAGTTCTCCCTAAGTTAATTGAACCCGATCAATGTGGGTTCGTACCTGGGAGAAATACCTCCTACAACATAAAGCGCCCGTTCAGTGTCCAGGATCAGATCCGTGTTTCTTTCCCCAGGGTAGCATGTCTGGTCCTGAAACTGGAGAAGGCATTTGACACCCTCCAATGGCCATACCTGCTGCAGGTCATACAATGAATGGGAGTGGGAACCCGATTGCTCGCATACACCAAGTTAATCTACTCCACACCGACTACCAGGGTGAAACTCGGACACCACATGTCGCCTGCATTCCCAATACTTAGAGGTAAACACCAGGAGTGCCCACTCTCCCGCTGCTTTTTGCAATGGCGATGGAGCCGTTAGCGAGCTGGGGTATCCCCATAGAAAACACAGTGCACACTGTGTCATTATACGCAGAAGATGTACTCATTTACATCCAGGACATTACCATGGATCTCGCTCCCATATTTACCGCTTTGTAAGAATTTGAGGCAGTGACTGGCCTTAGAGTAAACTGGTCAAAACCAACAGTATACCCTCTCACAGGTGATCTTCCCCCACAGGAAATATGACTGGGTTGTGTGGGCATATCATGGAGTCCCCAGGTCGTTCGGTACTTGGGAATCCACTTATATCATACATCACAAGATACATACGAAGGGAATTACTGTCACGTGATGGCCAGGATCTGGTCCTCAGTGAACTTATGGAAAGATCTCCCTCAAGCTCTCATTGGTAAAATTGCAGTTGCCAAGATGATATTAGTTCCAAGATTGCTCTACCTGTTCGCCAATCTCCCAGTAGTCCCCCATGTTCCTTTTTCAGAGACCTGGACACCCTCCTGGGCACTCTCATCTGGGGACCAGGACGACGACGAATTGCCCTGCCCAAGCTGCAACTACTTATGGATCAGGGGGGCTGGGTGCCCCTTCTTACGAGGCATATTTTCTGGTGGCTCAACTGCAATGGGTTTCAAGGTCGACAGCCGGCCAGGTGCTAGAGGAAACGACTAGGGACATTGAGATAAGTCTGACCCCTACCATACTTCGCATGCTGCTGCCTGGGGCCGGTTCAATACATGAGTGCCCACTCCAGGTTACAGTAGTGCGTTCTTGTCTAAAACGGATTCACCGTATGAACAGGGAGGCACCAATGTATTCCCCTGACCTGCCCTTGGTGGGATTCCCCAGAGGTCGAATGCACTACACTGAGCGGGCGATTAATGGAGGCAGGCTCGCTTTACATGAATGGGCAATTACAGGCATTTGCAGAACTGGCCACTGACGTGGATCTCCCCAGGGGGCAATTTCTTTTACACATACAATTACTAGTAGACTGCCATTGCATATGGCACACCATGGACACAGAGCATCCCACAAACTCGGTGATACATACGATCCTGCAGATGGGCCCAGGGCGGCATCTGATAACCTGGTTGTACAAAGCGACACACATTTAACCCGACCTCCCTCGTGCCCCTCCTAGAGAAGTGGGAAGCTGAGATCCATGGCCACTTCATTACAAAGAATGGGAACGAGCACTGGAGTTCCCCAAAAAGGGTTCAGCAACTACAGTTTTTAGAACATACATCTTCACATACTACACCGGGCCTATCAGACCCCAGAGAAGCTCCAGTGTTACTATTCAGACATACTCTTTACCTGTCCCAGGTGCCTCAGAGCCCTAGGCATCATTCCTTCATATGTTTCGGGACTGCCCAACACTCCGAGCATATTGGACCAAAATCCAAGCCACTCTCCATGCAGTCACAGGGCTCACAGATATCAATACATGGGAGGCCTGCGCGATGGGCATTGCCAAACGCCGTAAGCACCAAAAAGTGGAGACTCGAGTCGCATCTCTGGCGCTACTATTGGCTAAACAATGCATAGAAATGCACTGGAGGGCGCCATTAGCAGCCTGGGTGGGTGCGGTTAATAAATAGGGACTCTCAGAAGAAGAGACGTTCCAATTGGAAGAAGTTAAAGGTCTCCACAAACACCCCATCGCCATGCAATGGTCCCTCCTGCTGTATGCTTACAAACAGGAAACAACACAAAAGTCCTCATCACAAGCAGCTCGACCCCCCAAGATAGAGGCACAACTTGTGTTGCTCCGCCCTATTACCCCCATAGAGTAGGCACATAACACGCGGGAGGTTAATGGCTATAGTCACGCATCACAGTTCACACCCTGGGAGAGGCATCCCTGCCATCCTCTAGCATGCATGAAGGCAGGCCAACATCGAACAACTACATATCAGCCTTTAGGCTTCTATGGAATTATATACCCAAAGGTGTAGTGTATCTCAGTTTTGTTACCCCGGCTGAAGAGTTCAGAACGTTACCATAACTGTTGCAAGAAGTCAACTATGGTACTAGCCCGGGGGCGAGCGCTGACCACACAGTACATGTGCTATTTGTTCATCCGTAGGCACATGCTCCACATGTATGCAATTCCTCATGCAGACAAGAGTAATTCTGGACATAAACTATGTATTGTATAGTGCAAGTCAGTTTCTTTTGCATGATGTCATGCTGCATAACTCTCAAGATATTTTTTTCTGATGAAATTGCTAAGTGTTTACTGTGCAATAAGAAATGCCAATAAAAATGATTTTGCAAAAAAAGTAAGGAGTTATTGTGTTAGCGCTAAGAAGAAAATTTAAATAATAAAAAGGAAACAATGTCTTATCTAATGTTTGTCTTTCCTGAACCTCTCTAGGGAAAACAGATGACCACTCCAACTACCATCCCATCGCTCTCCTAAGTTTCATCTCCAAGATCACTGAAAAAGCAGTCAACACAAAACTCCAAGATGATGTTATTGTCACCCATCTCTACCATCACCCAAAATTCGGCTTCAGATCACACTGCAATTTTGAGAAAGACACCTTACAAATCATAATCAACTTCCTCCTGACAACAGATGAAAATTATTCCTGCTTTTAGATATTGTTGAACATCTCAGCAACCTTCAACACCACCCAGCATCCCACCCTCATCCACACACTGAAGTTTCAAATGAAATTCATTGACGATGTGCTTCAGTGTTTTTCCCTCTCCCTATCTAACAAATACCGGTCAAATCACATAGGCTCTTCTTGGTCCCCAGAGATCACTATCACCTGTGGAGTTCCATAGAGTTCTTTCTTGTATCCTGCCATCTGCAATCTCTTCTTGGAGCACATTGGGACTCAACTCACTGATAATAGCATTTACACTCATCAGTCTAATGCTCCATACTCTACCCAACCCGCATTTCATACAGACCTGGATGTCCAATATCCATTGGAAGCTCAAGTCCACCAAAAAATAATTGTTGCTATTCACTCAGATTAGAAAGCAGCAACTAGTCCAAATCTGGCTTACCAACCTGAATATAGATAGTTTTGAATCCCATATTCTACCCAATACCAATTGTAAGAAATTGGATTCATTGTGGGGTGGGTGACTATCCACCTCAAAGAAATATGAACAACCTTTGTCAGAGTGCACCCTCAAAGTCACTAAAGTAACATGAGCTTAACACCCTAGTAATTATGGCAGATAGACTTAATTTAGGGGGGTGTGCAAAATAGGTATACAGTACTAAAACAGTAATAAAGCCAAAATGCAAAACAATCAAATTTCCAAGATGAATTAGAAAATAAGAGTAAAAATCAGTAAACAAAATGACACAAAAATAGCAAAAATCCAATAGGGTGAACCATAGATATACATTTTTACATTTGTAAGTAGGAATAGCTCCAAGAAGCATAAAGTGCTAATGATAGTCAATGGTTACATTAACTTGGTTGCAATTTGACACTGACCGAGATAGAGCGCGGAAAATACTGGTCAAAATGTATGCCTTCTGACTTTCAGACTTTAAGCCTCAACCCACCACAGGGGCACACTTCTAAAGCACCCTAAGACCAACCGGGTGTGTGCTGGTCAATGATTTTACCTTCAGACTTTAGTCCTTTAGGTCCCAATCCACCAGAGGTGTACATTTCTAAATACCACAAAACCGGAGGTGGGGAGGGGGTACTTTGAGACTCACAATGTGTCAGACTAAAGCTAAACAGCAGGATCCAGTTCAGAGCCAGATGCCACTGGTCAGCTGGGCATTTTGGGAAAGGCCTCTTGTATCCCTGTAACTTGAACAGGCAGGAAGTCAGCCTCATGACCCATTGAGACCATTTCTTTGTCTTGGGTATGAGAAATAACAGGTGCAGTTCTTTAGGGCTCTTATCATGTACCAGAGAATAGGTTCAGTCCTCTTCTGATCATCTTCAGGACCAGGAGTGCACTTAAGTTGGTGCCTGGAGATGCTAAATGTATGCCTGGTGCGTGGGGATGACTCCTGGGCCCGGTCTAACCAATGGGGTAAAAGGTTCCTGGGGCCACCAGTATCCACTTTTGACATTTTCAAGATGGTGGAAGCCTTTGGCCAGATTCAATTTGTGCTCTGAGGCCTGGGTACAAGTATGGGGAGTGTACTATGGCAATCCTAGTGTATTGGCCAAAGTATTTCTGTGTGACTTATACTGGTTTTAGGGATCAGTACTTTCTGGCTTTCATAGATCCCTTCAGGTCCTAAGTGTGTATTTGAATCCTAGTGTCGTCCCACATCGTACCCTACCCTCCAGTTTAGGACAATCACTGTACCTCCAATAAACGCAGAACAGGAGTGTGATAGAACAGAGCAGGGGTTTCCAGCAGGCAGACAGGTGCTATGCAAGAAATGTTTTGGCATCAATCTCCCCTCAAGTGCCGTCCAGGTTTTATATGTAAACCCCGGCAGACCTGTCAAGCAAGATTTGCCACTCTAGCAGGATTTGACACTTTAATTTCATAAAATAGGTCCACTGTGATTGGAGCCTGCCTGGCTTGGGGGACAGTGGAAGGGCGTGTCAAGGTGGCAGCTAAGATTTGCATGTGACAGGAGAGGCCTCTTTGAAGTTAATCCACTTCCTGAACCTAATTCCAGTGGTCATCCTGTCAAGGGAGAAAAACACTTCCCCACACTCAAGCCTTTGACTCTGCTCTAGAGCAGTTTTCACACCTCTTCTAATTACTTAATGCAAATGGGCCTCCACAGGCTTTAGGCAGGGAAAAGGTAAGTTAGCAAAAGTATGTTTTACTTAATGTTTATCACATATCACCACTTCATTAGAGTTTTAATAACTATTAAAAATTGTTGTCTAAATATTTTCCTAGCTTTTTTCTAACAAAAATTTGCATTAATAAATGTAATAATGTAACCAAAGGTTTTTCTCTGGAACAACCAGCCTTGCTACATTGAAAATAGCTTTTGAGGCTTTTTCACTGTTTAACATTCTGGCTTGGATTTACTAACCTTTCCTGCAGCGCAGCAATGCAACTTACTGCACTGCATTAAATTAAAGGGAAAGAGCGGAAATGGGCCATATTTGCTAAGGTATGGCCCACTTGTGACCTCACATAGCGCTGGTGCACTACACGTAGCCTAGCGCCCTCCCGGGCCCCCTTGCTCTACAGTGCAACAGTGCCTGCGTTATGGGTAGGTTTGTTTTGTACAGAAAGTGATACTTTCCTGCGCAAAATTATCCTTAGAGGCACATTCCTCTTTCTATATATGCTGCAGAATGTAGCACATATTGAAAAAGAAAGTAACAAGGAGAAATGAGGAAATGTATCCTCTGTACCCCTTTCTCAGATAGGCACACCATTTTTGGCCCAAGGTTACTGCCTTTAGGGTTGGGTCAAATTACTTGGGTGGATGCATGGGAACATCCATGCTCCACTCATGTAACACCTACCTGATGCAGTGTGAAGCAACAAAATACAAATCACTTCTTTTTGTTACTTTGTTTTTTTACAAAGCACGCAAAGTGACCCAATCGGCCCATGCATGGCTTTGTAAATCTCGACTAGCATTTTGCATTAAGACTGTGCAAAAAAAAGTGCCACGTCCACATCGTAAAATGTGGGTAAATCTGTGCCAAATTCATTCCTACAGGTCCTACTTATAAATACATGCACCCTGCCTTATGGGCAATAAGGCCTACGTAGACGTGACTTATAAATATTTAAAAGGAAGGTTTTGACCTTTTAAAAGGGGCTATTTTGACATGTCAATTTTACAGTTTAAAACTGCAACAGTGCAGTCATATTTGCATTGTCGTAGTGGATGACACAATTGGTGCTACTCTCCACTAGTGGCATTCAACTTACAGGCCCTGGGTACCCTTTGTACCATATACTAGAGACTTACAGGTAAGTTAAACATGACAATTAGTAGTATGCCAAGTTCACCATGTTGAAAGGAGGGGCACAGCCACTCTATCACTGTTGAGCAAGAATAAGGTGCACAGAGTTCTAGAGCCAGCAAAAATACAGGGTCCAGCATAAGATGAAAAATTTAGTGAGTCTGCAAAGTGAGCCAAAGTCTAACAACAATCACTCTGATTCAACCTTTGCATCCACCTCATCCTCAAAAGCACATCACCAAGAAAACCAAGATGACTTAGTATCAGGTCTCTCTTCTAAAGAAAAGGAAACTATATGTTGCAGAAAACGACTTCAGTACTGATGTTCAAATGCTCGGACTCTCATACATGGATGGAGGCAATGCCCAGCTCCTCAATGGTCACATCACCCCCACATTAATGGAACTAAATTGGCTCTCCTTGCCATCCTGCACCATCTTTAAAAAACTATGTACATCATGTACAAAGCCATCACGACCAGCAACCCATGCCTCTATGGCTGACAACATCCCCCCCTCCTGTGCCTCTAAGCACACATGCAGTCAGGAGATAATCAGACTGAAGATGAAGAAGTGCAAAAATGAAAAAGAAAAATCAAGACAACAGGCTTGTTCCATCTTTGTACTTAGCATCTGGAATAGCATCCCTGTATCCCACATGATACCCCCGCATTTGCTCCAATTTAGGATAGAGCTATTGACATACCTCTTTAAAGAATGCTATGCTACAAAGTAGTAATAATCCACTTTTTCTTTCAGCTGCCCCTCCAATAACTCTTTAATTGTATCTTTGCATTTGACCCTTTAAAGTGCTCTACTGTCTTTCACCTGAGTTTACACAATACAAATGCCACATATACATACATACATACATACATTTCTTGAATCTTGGTTTAACCCCAAAGATTTAGAGGCCGATTCCAATCTCGGTCGGTAGGGCACCGAATCGGGTTTGGCATTAGCGGATCCAATTCGGAGGCTGAATTTCCATCCGAGTCGTAGACGGGTCCAGACGTCAAAGGACGATGCAAACAAGCGCAAAATCTCCGTCTGAATCGTTTCTGGGTCCGAACTGCTCCGTACGACTTGGTCACAAGCAAACCGTGGCGCGCAATGGAGACGTTTAACGACCAAGCTAGTACGATGCTCGATTCTGACAGCCGGATCGAGTCGGAGCGTCCGGCTCGCAATACCTCCCAGAGTTGGACGTCAGGGGTCCGTGTCGGACCCCTGTTACCCGCAGCCTTACGACTTGGACACAGGGGGAGACCCATGGGTCTCTCCAACACAATCTAAACAAAAGTTATCGTGTTGTTCCTGGAGGAAAAAAGGAAATGCTACAGTCTGGGATGCAGATGATTTATGGCAGGGTAACCAGATGGTAGCCCTGGGAATCCATTTTGTTGGATTTAATGCCCTCACACACCCTTTCAGGTGTCATGCTTCATCATTTGGGCCTGCTCCTCGTTGGGTCGGCGGTGCAATACCCAACGGGCAACACCTCATAGAGGGGCTCTTTGGCAGAGATCTTTTTCCAACAGCCGTATGGATGAAGTGCGGGTGTGGGGCCAGAACAGGAGGGTAGACGTGAAATGGTATGAGGAATTAAAATAAAGCTAGTGGTACCGGGAATTTCTTTATTCAAAGGGCCACTGCTTTAGTTAAAAATGATTATTCTAGAGGACAGTGGTGGAAAATAATGTTTCCAACTATCATCTAGAAGTTTATAGTCCAGACAACGACAGTGTCCAGCGGGTAAAGTTCCAGGGAGTTCTTCCACCATAAGGTTGGTAATGCCTGGGCTTCTCAGTAAGCACCTACCCTTCGCCGCTGGAACCGGGTGGAGGTAGTGGGGGTCTCTGTACGCGTAGATATGCATTTTGATAGTGAATGGTGGAGGGACAATGGGTGGTTGTTAGAAAATAGGAACTACTTACTACTAAATGGGTGGGGTTTAGGAAAATTTAATGAGGGTTTTAGAGAGACACATACTTAAACACAGACACACTCACAAAAGAGTGAGACAATTGCAATGCACGAACATCACTTCTGAAGTTACTACAGCCCTAAATGTGTCCAAACATGTGTACATATACTTCAGAGCAGCCTTGGAGTTAGTAAAGAATCACACTTTGTGACTCACAAGTTCCTCAATATTCAATGGAGGCAGGGAAGTAAAATAAAACCACATAGAAAGTATAGAAAGTAATGTTAAATAGTTTAAATTAATTTGACATTTGGATTATATATGCAATAAAAACAAGAAAACATGTAATATACACACACACACACTGAAACACACAAATATTAAAGTGGCTAAAAAACAGATTTCCACAGAAAAACAAAGGTTACATTGACAGGGTCGTGGACCAGGGTCAGCGGACTCGATAATTCTCATCTCGGTGCCTACTCTAACCAGGGATCACACTCGGCAACTCTGGGCATTAGCTTGTTATCTCCACAACGGCCCCCCACATACGCCGGGGATGCCTGGTTTCACCTTGGAGATACCCAGTAGGGACCATCTCACAGGGAAAGCCAAGGCGGGTTCCCCAGCGGTCTACTGCGCAGAGATACTCCTTCGGGAGTCGATTCTAGCGCATTACAAAAAAAACCAAACACAATACTGAGTTGATGAAGGCTGTGCGTGCCAGAGGGCTGCCTGCATGGGGATTGCCCGCTTTTGGAGTATTCGGCCCTAGGCCTGGGATAAGGCCTGACCCTGAACCCAATACAAAGCCAAAGGCTGTGCGCAGCAAGGGGATGGCTGCCCAAGGAGACTTTGGTGAATGGCAGACCATGCAGTCAACCCAATGTTCTGCACAGCCAAAGATCATGCACAGCAGGGGAATGGTCATCCTCGGGGACTGGTCAGCCATAGGGAAGGGTGTTGGGTGCAGTACCTGGCTGCAGGCCCGGCCCTGTGTGCTTCACCGAAGGCCATATGCAATTGGTGGGAGGAGTTAGGGCCCAGGGGGTTGGGCACAGGCCCTGCCAAAGACTGTGTGCAACCTGTGGGGGGCTTAGGCGCAGGGCCAGGCCACAGAAGTTGATTGCTTGCGGGCTGCTCTGTGCAGGACCTGCGCTGTCCTGTTAATTTTATATTATTATTAATTAGTTTATTATGTTAAAATCTAATATTAAACTTAGTTAAACAATAAAATTCAGCTTGTAATCTTTTATTAGAGAAGTAAAAATAGTTTGATTTACTTAAACACATACTTTTTAGAAACGTTTGCAATATTACATAAAAATGTTAGAGAGGCTGGGAATTTCATTAAACATTGTTTAAAATTTGGTATAAGGTAAAACATTTTATTTAACTTAATTAATATTTAACCACACATTTAGCTAGATGAGTTACTGTGCTTTAACATTTCTTTTAAAAAGTACATTAATATTTTTTGCATTACAATATTTGTAATATTTTCTCTAACAAATAATAAACTTGAATAATTTTCACTATACTTTCAGATAGAGGGATATCCACCACAGTGGCGGTGATGTCTGCCTACATGTACAAAAGGATTAGTAGTAATTTTACACTTATGAATCCTGTTGGAGGAAGCTCCATCCCTGATCTAATGGCTAGACACATGTATATCTACACCAAGGTGTACATCTACAATCAGAAATGGTGAAAACTAAAAAAGTGTATAGTTATACCGAAGTGTAATGGTAGATATATGAATAGAACTTATTGTGGGCAAGGGAAACACATTCAAACAAGCCCTCTTTGGTATAATTCATAATAATCAATATGATTTTTTAAGGTTCTCTCCAATGAACAGTCTTTTCCAATTTCATCTATATAGAGAGCTCCCATGATCGACCCCAGTTGACATAGCTCAGCCCACTGCCACATGTATCTGTAAAGAGATATAAGACACCTTTTTGAAGCCTGCTAGCTAGTTGTATTTATATCATCTTCTTTTAGCATTAGAGGCATTTGATACCCATTTTAAAAAATGCTGACATGGAAGCAAGCAAGTATATAATTTTTAAAGATAGATTTGTATCCTTAGTGTCAGTGTGTCACTAAAGATATGTCTTAAGGCTTAGACATTGCACAATGTCATCATGTGCAGTGATCTCACAGGAAGTGATGTCACAGAAAGTGGTATCATAAGCTTATCATATCCCACACCTTATAGGAATGGACCTATTTTACTGTGAATGCCAAGGTACAATTTTTAGTTTATAGTATATATAAATGTAATTATATGTCTGCAATGTGTGTATTGATATCTAAATCACACATAGACCTACATCAACTTATGGTGAACAGCGTTTACAACGCAACTTTACCACGCACTACCTTTACCACGCAACTTTTACAATGCAAGTCGTTACAACGACTTGCGCTGGGGGGCGCTGTAGGATAGGGAATGGTTTAATTTACTATCCAAAACCTTCCCTACTATCCACGGGGACTGGAGTTGGAATAGTAAATTAAACTATTCACTATCCAGCACCCCCCAACGCAAGTCGTTGTAACGACTTGCGTTGTAAAAGTTGCGTGGTAAAGGCATGCGTTGTAAAAGCATGCGTAGTAACGACATACATCCTCAACTTATTTGTGAATGCATAGCAGTCACTTTTTTGCAATGCATAAACCTATATTTGAAGACCAGTGCATACTTTTATAAACAAATAGTCTTATGCTTATTTTGACATAATGAGCAAGTATACATACTGCCATGCAATTAACCATACATTGAGCAATGCAGAAATGGTTTAGGACGTTGGGCACTCTTAAAGTTATCTTTTATGTTTTCAACTCTACAAGCTGATATCAGGGATGAAATATAAAGTTAAAACAATAATTTGTGATACATTAAAAACTATGACATTCTGCAATAATATTCATAATCATGTTAACCCACTCTTAAATATTTTGTAGAATAGGAACAACACTGTATGGTATCTTAAACACCCGACTAGGCCTGAGAGTGCCAGGATATTTGAACTGTGTATGAGGAGTCAAGGAGCAAGTTAGACACCTCAAATAATATTTTAAGATCAGGCAATGATGATAGTTATATTGTCATTTAAAACAATGTATTTTCTCATTAAGTGATTATAAAAGATCTTTATTTTATTTTGGTTTTTTATTTAGTTAGTCCATCAATCAAATAAGGTTACAGAAATCTCATCAAAAAGAATATTGGTTAGAACAAGTTATCAGAATCAAATGCATTTAAGTACATTCCATAAAAGAAATATGTTCTCTATGCTATAGAATCAGGGTCAGAGTTTTAGTGTATTAAGGACTCCTGAAGAGTTTGAAATCAAATGGAAAAGAGTGAAATCAAGGAGCATGAATCTTCAAACTCAGGTTAAATAGCATAATTATCCACAAAAAGTATTCCATAAGACTCAGCCGATTATTATATCAGCATACAGTTGCAGTAGCAATCTGTTGAATCAAAGTAAAGTCAGCTAAAGGAGGGAAATAGTATCAGCAGTAGCTATCACCATCAAAGACCTCAGTCTGGGTTAATCCCCCAAGCAAAGTGTGGAAGAAAAGTCAAGTTCCTAGCTTTCTAAGAATACGCCTTAATATAAAAGACTGGAAAACATATTGAAAACATTGTTGCTGGCTTATTCCTCCATGAGCCAATGAGAGGACAGGGATCTTCAGTAAGAAAGTTCAGTTCCTCCGTTCCCATGGAAAGTCATGTGGATTAAACTTTTTTATCATGCTGTTAGCTAGACAGTTTTGCGTGGTTAGATTCTGGAAATATTATGCATAGTTGTGAAGGGCTTCTCACATCCATTGACATTCTATATATCTACTTGTTTCAGTGTGAAAACCATGAACCACTAACAAAACAAAAAAAATCACTATTAGGTAATACATTCTTTTATATTAAAAACAAATCACTATTGTTTAAATGTACAAGCTTTTCTATTCAAATTTTATATAAAACATAAGAAAGTAGGAAGTTCATGACATCTAAAAATAAAATGTTGCTTAGTAAAGTAATGCATTCTGCTAAATGAAAAAATTCGACAATTATGACAACATCTCTAACCATCATTCTAAGGTAAAGCTTCTAAATCGTGTTCTGCACATTTCAGCAATATTGAGTTTCTTCTTTAGCTAGCAAATACTGTTGTCAGGATTCCTCTGCGGCATACATGAATCATAATGACTGCCTAGTAGTCTCCCATCTGATGGTTTATAAACCATTACACCTTTTTGGTTTCACGTGTGAGTTCTGCTCAAAAGACACTCTCACCATCCGTTAAAACCGTTCTCTGCCTTTTTAAACTTCGAAATTTCAATGATTTTTCTATAGTCATCATGTGCATGCTTTTCTACTCAAATATTATATGAAACATAAGAAAGTAGGAATTTCATGACTTTTAGGAATAAAATGTTACATAGTAAAGTAATATATTCTGCTAAATAAAAATTCCACAGTTACAACAACATCTCTAAGCATCATTCTAAGGTCGAGCTTCTAAATAACATTGTGCACATTTCAGCAATATGGAGTTTCTTCTTTAGCTAGCAGTGTTCTTCTGCAGTCCAAATGAATAACAATGACCACCTATTGCGATTTTGAACATTTCAAATCCATGTCAGTTTAAGGTTACAACATTTTAAACAGGTGCATCACCAACTTCAGTATGGGTGTACATACCTGTGCAAAACCTTTTTAGGTAGGATGACAGATTTTCCTGCATACAGTTTTATATTTGTGGCTGATCAGCTCCACAGGATGCTGGTTTAAAGCTGCCTGTACAGATATAATTTTTCAATAAATAGCAATCAACAACAAAAGTCCTCCAGAATCTATCATTTGTCTTCACAGTTTAAACTTTTTGTCCAGAAAATTGAAGTTTGGTATTCAGCAAGTTTTGGGATTTGGACATTGATAAATATCATTAGCATTTGTAGCTGATTTAATTGCAGGTGTGCTAAAGAGATCATTGAGTAAGGACTTCTGGTTATCATGGTCGTTCCCGGAGAACAACATTAGATTCTGATGCAACAGCAGCCCTCCTCATGCACTCATTTCCCTATGCTCACTAGTTCAGCATCTCTCCTTGAACAGGATTCAGAAATGGTCTGTAAAAACAGTGGGCCCGATTCACAGAACTAACTTAGTACAAAATCTTAAACTTGCCTCCATTTTTGTATTCACAGAAAGCACTTACTCATTTAGATATTCACAGAAGGCACTTACTCATTTCGGTATTCACAGAAGTTAGGAGCCCTAACTTTAGGACTCCTAAATGCCTTCTGTGAATACCGAAAGTCTTAAAATTAGGATTTTTCTCAATTTAGTAGTAGTAAAGTTAGGACTCCTAACTTTAGGACTCCTAAACTGCGAAAAATCCTAATTTTAAGACTTTCCGTATTCACGGAAGGCATTCAGGAGTCCTAAAGTTAGGAGTCCTAACTTTAATACTACTAAACTGAGAAAAATCCAAATTTTAAGACTTTCGGTATTCACAGAAGGCATTTAGGAGTCCTAAAGATAGGAGTCCTAACTTTATTACTACTAAACTGAGAAAAATCCTAATTTTAAGACTTTAGGTATCCACGGAAGGCATTTAGGAGTCTTAAAGTTAGGACTCCTAACTTCTGTGAATACCTTAATGAGTAAGTGTCTTCTGTGAATACGAAAATGAGTAAGTGTCTTCTGTGAATACGAAAATGGTAGTAAGTTTAGCATTTTGTCTTAAGTTAGTTCTGTGAATCGGGCCCACAGAAATCTACAAATTACAAACATGTGCCTCTAGTGTGAATATATCTGTTTCTTTCCTTGGATTCATAATATTCCCAAGGATTTTGCATGGACAACTACGGCAAATTGTACATTTTCACACATATTGCTCCTCTGCCAGACTTTGTTAAATGTGGTCTTTTGATATTTTATTTATGTTCTTCCACAGAGGGACAATTTTTCTCTCTGGAGGAGCTCCTTGGTCTACGTGCCCAATAAATATGGCGTTTGACTGTCATTTCCATCTTGAAAATACCAAGCAAATTGCTTGTGACTACCCACCAAAATGAGATAGTAGATAGATGCTGCTTGCTCTAAACTTAGTAATGTGTAAAATGTGTCTCTCTTTAGTGAATCAAATTTGATTTACAAAGCCCTTTTATAAAACATTTTATTAATGGGTTTTTTCGGTGTCCTATCACATTTATAAGATATAATTGAAGACATCATGTTACACTAAATATTAGAAAGTCAATTGTGGCCACCTCATATCCATATGTTCTATGTTCAAACAACAGAACCTCAAAAAAACGTAAACAAGGGCAACTGAGCGAGTGGTGAAGTCGAACATTCATGCAATACATTACTTATTCCCATCCCTGTGCTTATTCTCTGTTGTCTTGCCCATACTGATTCCCAGATGTAGTGACTCATTCTTCACTCCCACAAATTAAAATGCCTTTCAGGCCCTTTGCTCTATTCTCAGCCCCTAGCACATTTCAAAGCAGTGTCAATACAACGTTTAGCCCTAAAGAATGTCAGATCAAGAATTGAAATGAAAAAACAATTAATGAAGCAGGTTGCTAAAAACACAGTAGCTCAATGTTATGTTAACCACGTTTAATATAGCGTTAGTTAACGTCTACATGAGGCCACTGGCTGAGATCGTCCGCCCGTTTGGTATTAAGATCGTTACCTACGCGGACTATACCCAGCTGGTGGTCTCCTTGGCACAGGCAGGCGGTCCTTCGGCGAATGTAGATCTCGCAGGTTGCCTGGAGACGGTCAAAAGCTGGATGACCAAGTCTTGTCTCAAACTTAATGGAGACAAGACAGAGCTCATGCTCCTGGGTCACACTTTACCATCTACCATAGACACTCTCTGGCCCCCCAGCTTAGGTCCGGCCCCAGCTCCCAAAGACGCCATTAAGAGCCTTGGTGTCTGGCTCGACAGGTCCCTGTCCTTTGACCAACAGGCAACAAAACTCTCTGCCACTTGTTTCGGTATCCTGAGAGTCATCAGGAAGATCTTGCCTTTACTCCCCTTTGAAGCAAGAAAAACCGTAGTCCTGGGCCTGATCCAATCGCGGCTGGACTATGGAAATGCACTGTATCTCGGAGCTCCTGACTTCACCTTACGCAAACTACAATTAATACAGAACTGCGCAGCCAGAACACTTTTACAAATCCCCCGCAGATCCTCAGTAAAACCCGGACTAAGGAAACTGCACTGGCTCCCCGGAAAGGAAAGAGTAGACTTCAAATCACTCTGCATTGCACACCAGACTTTTTGGTCTCTAGGCCCGGCTATCAATCTGCCTCTCATCACACCCTACCTACCCACAAGACAGCTGCGTTCCACCTCTGCAAATCTAGCCATTGTGCTGCAAATAAAGAGATCAAGGTCCGGAGGCCGTTCCTTCTCCTACAATGTGGCTAAAAAGTGGAACGCCTTGCCTCAGCATCTCAGATCAAACCCCGACATTCTCTCCTTCCGCAAACAGCTGAAAACGCTCCTGTTTACCACATAACTATGGAGCTGAATCTGCCTTCTTCCAAACTCGAACCTCAGTGATATGCTTAGCGCTTGGACGCCTCAGGGCAGCTACCCGCGCTTTAGAAATCTGAATTCATTCATTCATTCACCGAATCATCCCATAGGAATATCTTGACTCTAGGCTGATACAGACTAGCAACATCAACTGAGATAGACCAATCAGCCAGAATAGCAATTTTTTTAAACCTCTTTGAAGTTTCCAAGTTGCGAGCATAATGGAATATGTAGCAGTAGTTTATTCCAGTGTAAGGGAGCGAGACAGGAGAACAATCTCCAACCGTATCTGGCAGTATGAATTCGTGAAATTTGCAAAAAAGGCTTTGTCTTTAGATCTTAACAGTCTGTTTGGGTTAAGCTGTCTGAGCATCTTGTGCGGGTAAGATGGAGAATTCCCATGGAGCATTCGAGAGGTAAACTAAAAGCTCTTGAATTGGAAAACTTAGAGGGCGAAAAGCCAGACTTTAAGGTACTTCCTAAATAAAAGATAAATGTCTAGAGAGACACTGAAAAGCAACCGAGTACTCCAAAGCAACATAGAAAAAGATTTAACAATGCTATCTGGTACGCCAAATTCTGGGCACAACAAGTAATTTACTAGAGGAAGAATGTATTTCCCTCTTAGGAGTGCACCAGTGCAAACATGTCTCTTAACATTTAGGACCACGATTATGAAGTGCCTACATGCAAGACAAAGAGGGCTTTATTTACAAGATATTACACATTGCTGCGCCAAGGGAGCGATGCATAAAAATGTCTTGCGCCTGCTTCCAAAAACCTTACTACGCCATGGATGCGCTGCATTTACAATTCGGGGTTCCAAGGCGCAAGCCCCCACGGATGCGTCAGAAATTCTGACTCATCAGTCGGTAGGATGCCACAAGGCATCTGGCCCAAAAAGTGGCGCATTTCTGTACTTGGCCACAAGACTGACGCAACTACAGCAAAGCGTCAGAAGTCAGAGGCGATGCTTCAGTTTTGACTGACGCAAGTAGCCTCATGTGTGGGGGCTAATATAGAGTGTGAAAAGGTGAAAAACTCACCTTCCCCTCTATTACATTGGTCCTGGATGTCAGGCATACACGTAGGCATAGTGAATTATGTGTATCACTATATCTACGTATATATGTGACATATTATGTGAAAGTACAATGTGAGTGAGTACAAGTCTGTGACGGTGTATGATGTGATATTTGGTGTGTTATCTACCTTATGTGTGCAATTAGCTGCTGAGGGGACGTGACATGATTGCAGATTACACTGTTTCATGTCACTTCAGCTGGGCAAATTCCTATGCCACAGCCAATTCATCATTCCTACGCCTGGGTTTTAGAGGCGTAGGAATCTTGACGCCTCTCAAGCTCAGTGGCCCGCTTCCCGAAGATGCGTCACTTTTGAAAAATCTCATAAATACCACTGCGTCAGTTTTACTGGGCATTTTAAGTGGGAACTCCTACCCTGCATATATTAAAACTAACTTGATGCAGCCAATTCTGACGAAGGGAAAAACCGACGCAGGCCAACGAAAAGTGACGCATCTGCCTAGAAGCATCACCTTGTAAATATGGAGCAGGTAGGGATATAATGGAAGATCTTCCTCAGAGAGCGGATGATGTTAAGGTATGATGAAACAGCACTATTTGAAAGTCAAAAGACAATTTATTATCAAACATCACCCCCAAGTTCTTGATGGAGTTGACTGGAGAAGTTGGTGAGCTCAAAGTGTCAGGCCACCAGAGATTGGACCACAGCGAATTCTGAGTACCAAAGAAACCTCAGTTTTGTCAGCATTTAATTTGAGCCAATTCTCCTTAATCCAACAGCATATCTTCTGCATGATTTCTTTAAATTAATAGCTGCATAATGAACATCAGTAGTGATAGTAACAATGATTTGTCTGTCATCATCATATGATAACACACGGAGAACCAAAGGATAAACTCAATTGGGCCACCAGCACGACATACAGATTAAATAGTGTGGGGGTAACGGATGATACTGAGGAACCCCACATGGTGGAGATAAGGATATAGAGGCGATCTAAGAACACATGACCATTTGGGACATTTCAGAAAGGAAAAATCCCAACAGGCTCTTAGCTTTCAAAGT
The DNA here is from genome assembly GCF_964263255.1 of Lissotriton vulgaris. NCBI lineage: Eukaryota > Metazoa > Chordata > Amphibia > Caudata > Salamandridae > Lissotriton > Lissotriton vulgaris. The sequence goes on from NC_141696.1 coordinate 1,108,797,701, forward strand.
AATACCTAAGGCTGAAAAACATAAAATCAGATGAGTGGAAAAGACAGTATTGAAGGCTACAGAAAGACCTAAATTGATAAGGACTGTATCCTCTCCTCTGTCAACCACCGATCTTGTACTGTCTGCTGCTGCAGTTAATGCCAATTCCATGCATTGCTCACTATAGAACCCAGTTTGGGAACGTTCAAGCAGCTCATGAGTCTCAATCAAAATTGTCAGTTCATTATTGAAATATTTTTCTAGCATCTTCACAGGTGATGGAAGCATTGAGATGGGTTAGTAATTTTTAAAAGCCTTCAGATCAAGATAAAGATTGGACTTTGAGTTAAGGAATCACAATGTCTTCTTGTTGGAAATGTGGTTATTGGTAGGGGTACGTATGCACCTGCCACTAGTAATAAGACCGCCAACACGGAATAGGGTCCAGTAAAGGTCTCAGTAAATTAGCCCCTTTCTCTACCCTTGGTAGCTGGTGACAACCAGTCAGGCCTAACTTAGGAGCCAGGAGTGTAAAGCATTAAAAACATAAATACATCAATTTAGTAGACCCTGCACAAAATACAAATTCCACAGCAATGTATATAGATAGCAAATATGTCTATGAACACATAGACACCTAATTGATAAATATCCAATGTAGGAAACTGGAGATATGACTTTTTAAAGATTAACCATTTTGTAATGCTTAAAAATATAGCGCCACTCTGGGACATCTGGTTGTGCTTACCTGGAACAAAGTCAAAGTTTGAGGCCAAGCCCAATAGAGCCCTAGTTGGATACACTAAGTGGGAGGCCCCGGTCAAAATGTTACTTCACACTTAGAAACTTTTCAGGAGCTTTTTCTTATGAAGTTGCTCAACCCTCCACAGAAGTCTGGTTTCGGAGAGGGTTCGCTGGCTTGACTTTCCGTGTGGCCCCAGTCAGTCAGTCAGTCATAAGCTTTTATTTTCGGTTAAAAACCATGGCCCCAGTCAAATCCTGGAAGTCTGGATTTCCAGAGCTTTCAGCTGGATGAACCTGAAATCAAGCCCTGGTCGCAGTTGAAGGTAGTCGGCTGGACTGTCATGGTCAGGTCAGTCACCTCATGGAGCTTTTTCACATTAGTTTTCAAAACTTCTCCAAACTTCAAGAGGTGCTTGATGAAGGTCTCCTTGTAGGTTCAAAGTGTCCAAATCACCAATCCAAAGGTCTGGAATCTCCTAGATGGTCTCTGGGATGTCTGAACCATAAATCCCACAATGCACCTTGCAAAATCCTCAAAAGTCCACTGGACGCACTCCAGGATAGATACTCTCTTGGTGGAGATAATGCAGGTGGGCTCTGTTAAACTGTAGCTTGCAGGAAGTCCACACCCTAATACTTCTTGAAGCAAGACACAGTGCCCAGGACTGTAGTACCAGATTTTACAGCAGTTGCAGTCATTCAGAGTGTAGGCCTTTGGGGTGCAAATCCAGATTCCAGCAGGCAGTCCTTCCTTTCATTGTAGTTTCAGGTAGTAGAATTGAGAGACTATGCAGCTCTCACTTATTAATTCAGTGTTCTGGGTTGACAGGCATAGGACACCTCTGTCCCATGAGGTGCTGGGTACCACCCAAAAGCTTGACAACTTCCTCCAAAGTGTGGCATCTTCTTGTCCCACAAAGCACTGCACTTCCTAAATCCAACCTCTGCTCCAGCCAGGTCACTTATCACCTAATCAATGCAGCCTGGCTAAGCCTATTAAGGCTGACCAATCAGCAGTGACATCTAAAAAGGCTGAATTTGGGCTTTCAAAAGAGAATATTCTCTAACTTATTTTACTGTACTAGTTATGATAAATTTAACAGTGGCAAGTTGTTGACTTTATTAATACCAATTGTTTAAGTCCTTGATGATATTTCTCCATTTCTAGCAATAGTTGTACCTAAATAAATTATTGCAATGTTAAACTATGAAGCTAATTATCTCAAATGGGTACAAATGAAATGGGCAGTTGTTCCTCACTAGGACAAATAAAACATCTTTGATAAGGTGCGTGCTTATAGTTATATGACTCCCTGAACCCTGTGACATCTAGTGGAGAACTTGGGTGCCTAATATACTAAAATAAGGTATATTGTCACTTTTAAAGAGCCCATACCGCCAAAGTCAAGTTTGCACACAATTTACTTTTAAAGACAGTCTGCCAAGCCAGGCTGTCTTTAAAATGGCAGCAAATGCAAAACGAACAATTGATGGACAGAATGCTGAGCAATATCAAACATTCACACCAGTACAGAGATCTGGGCCTAAATTCTTTGTTTTTGTGCTTCCCATGCCTTCCAGCCATAAGCAAATCAGTCTTGACCCTGCTCCCTATGGGAACAGTTCAGCCTGAACTGCCAGGCAAGGTACTCCCTGGAGTGGCCTGGTGAGCAAAAGAATGATGGATTTAACCCAGTTCTCTTGACTGGGGATGAACTTATGATTCATTTAGCATTTCGACCATTATTTGTTTGTGTAACATTTTTTCTCTAAGTGGGATGGGTATGCCCAGACGCGGGTCCCGAGCTCACTGTGACACTGGATTCAAGCTAACCTGTCTGATGAGGGGTGATGCCCCATAACCAGTATCAGGATGGTTGTTTCTGGTCCAGAGAGGACCTGGATTGGCAGTTCAGGCTGGACTGTTCCCATGAGGCACAGGGTCAAGAGTGGTTTGCATATGGCTAGGTCCAAACTGGGGTGGCGTGGTGAGTAAAAGAACAATGGATTAAACCCAGATCTTTGTGACTGGGGATGAATGTTTGCATTGTTCAGCATTCCGTCCATCATTTGTTCCTTTTGCTTTTGTTGCCCTAAGGGGTGGGCAGACGTGGGTCCCGTGCACACTGCACCACTAGATTCAAGCTAGCCTGGCTGATATGGGGTGATGCCCGAAACCGGTCCCAGGATGCCTATTTCTGGTCCAGGGAGGACCTGGCTTGGTAGTTTGTCCTGGACTGTTCCCATGTGACCCATGGTCAAGACTGATATGTATATGGCTCGGTCCAAACTGGGGTGATGTGGTGAGCAAAAGAATTATGGATTAAGCCCAGATCTCTGTGACTGGGGTTGAATGTTTGCATTGTTCAGTATTCTGTCCATCATTTGTTCCTTTTTCTTTTGCCACCCTAAGTAGGATGGGTATGTCCAGACAAGGGTCCTGTGCTCACTGTGCCACTGGATTCAAGCTAGCCTGGCTGAGGAGAGGTAATCCCCGTAACCGGTTCCTTGATGTTTGTTTCCATTCCAGGGAGGACCTGGCTTGGCAGTTTGGGCAGGACTGTTCCCATGAGAAACAGGGTCAAGACTGATTTGCATATGGCTGGGGCTAAACTGGGGTGGCATGGTGAGCTAAATAACAATGGATTTAACTCTGATCTCTTAACTGGGGGTGAATGTATGATTCATTCAGCATTCCATCCATCATTTGTTTGCTTAACGCCTTAACATGACAGTAGGCACTCAGCAGTGCACCCATGCAAGTGCAGGGAATCTGCTGGCCCCCTAAACGTCCATAGCCTATGATATACCACGGACTTATAGGTAGTTGGAACCAACTCGCCCTATTATATACTAGAGAATTATAGGGTATATCAATGCCAATTGTGAGAATTTACTTGTAAATACCATCTGCAAGACAGGACTGTCTTTAAAAGGACAGCAGGCACACAGCAGAGCACACATGCAAGTGCAGAAAGTCTGCTGGGCCTTTAAAATTCCATGCCTCATTATATACTACTGACTTATACGTATATTGCACTCTGGCCCTATTATCTACTGGGGACTTACAAGGTCTGTCATTGCCAAGTGTAAGTGTACCCTAGTACATGTACTTTTTTAAACATAACACTGGTACTGGGCCTGGTTAGCAGAACCCGCAGTACAGTCAGAGTTACTTACCACCAGTATCATTCAGCACAAAAAGTGGGAATAAACAGGGCAAAGGGATGACTTTCTAACACATATTTCCATTGCTTAAGAAAATGGCCTGAGTCGATCACATAATTAAGAATAGGCGTTACATGTCTGGCTACACATTCTCAAGTGGGGTGCAAGATCTTAGGAGGTGCCAGCCATTTTATTACAAATAAGAGCCTCCACATGAAAGGGGGGAAAGAGGGAAAAAAAAGGATGCCAGAATGGAGTCAGTATAGGACTCTTTAGCACTATTACCCAAAGCAGAGACGTCAAAAGAATGATTATTGCCAAACTTTGTAGATGTCACTGATTTTATTTTGGAAGAAAGTATCCAGCTCACCACAGGCTGACTGAGACCACTCCATATTAGCTTTAGTGCTGGGAGCTAAAAGAGTATTCACCAATTTGAAAAGCTCTTGAGATGGGTTCTGAGCATTATTGACGCTCTAGATGCAATATTTAGACCTGGCTTCAAAAGGTGCACATGTGTACTCACAAATAAGACATCTATATTTTGGTTTTTCAGAAGGATTATACTCCAGTTGTCATGTGTGCCTGAGGTCCTGTTCTCAGAAAACTATGGGCCAGAGTGCTTATCTATAAAGGAATTAACAGATGTAAAAGGGACAATAGTGTAAATAGCCTCACTCAACCAAGATATGAAAATGGGTGCTGCCATATCAGCGAAAGTGGACAGAGAGTGAATGATAAGCTTACTTTCTAAGACATGATCTAATAAGTCGTTTCAGGTTGGAGTGGATTATTTTAGGCAGGGTCCTGCGCCCAGGTGCAACAAGAGATAAACAAACTGTGCAATGATCAGACCAGTTAAATAGGAGTACTTCCTCAATACAGAGGTGAGAATGTGGTGGAAAAGATACTATCAAGGGTGTGACCAGCCAGAAGGGTCAGGGTGCACACCAATTGCATGAACCCATAACTTGGCAAATTATCAGTGTGCAAAATGATATCAAAGAACGAAGATGATTTAAGAGTGAAATTAATGTCTCAGAGGATGAGAAAATTTAATCTTTGACAAAAGGGGCTCTAAGTAACTACTTATAGAGATCACAAAAGCAGCTTTGGGTCCTGGGAGCAGTATACTAGGAGACCAGAGAAGGTATAAGACTCATATATTTTAAGATCAAAGGTAACTCCTTGCACAGCCATAAGACATTAAAAAGTGTTGCTAAGCAATTGCAAGTCCTCCACCCATTTTGTAAACATGATCAAACCTAACAGCTACATATCCAACTTGAAGGGCTTCTATGAAATCAGGACTAGGGCAAGCATGTGCCCACGTTTCAGTGACATAACACAATCAGCTTTATACATTTGCATGAATTCAAAGAACTCATTTTTTTTTAAAGTGAATGGACGTTAATAAGATAGCAAATAAGGATAGCTAAAGGCAGGGGGTTAACCTGAGATCATGAGCTGGACCTTTCCGGCAATTGAGCAATACATTTGTTACCACACAAGTCACACTTCAAACAAATAGCATTATTTCTAAAATCAGATATCATTAACTTATTTTAGCAATGATGAGAACACATACCATTAACATTGAGTATCAAGAGAGAGGGGATCAAGTAGACAAAGTGTTTGCCGCACAGTGGCTCTAAGGCAAAAGAACCAGGAATTCTGGTGCAAGGCACAGTCTGGGCGCAGGCAGGCTTGCCTTCTAGGGGCCTGCTGACCATGCAGGTGCACTGCTGGTCCATTGAAAAAGCTTGCCATATAAAGGGGACATGGCTAGACTGAGACATTGCTCAACAACGAGAGAAAATGGGGGTGGGACAAATAAAATAAAGAAGCAAACTGGAGTCGAGCCACTCTGACTGAGACTGGCAGGCTCCCCTATGAGTTCAGCCTTCAGGAACACAAAAACAAACTAAATGAAATGTGTGAAAAGAAATCTGTAAACAAAATATAACCAGGATGCCCTGTCCAAGATGGGGCTTCCTCAAGGGAGCCAGGCCTCTGTTTAAATGAGCACAAAGTGCTCTACAATGAAAATAAAAGCGAAGAAAGAAATGCAGCACCCTGGAACCACATGGTAAATTGAAACCAGTGCATGAGCAGTAATATACTCATGGTATTTTTTATTAGGGTGAGAGAACAAACCTTATATGCAGCTTTGAGGACCTAAACCATATCTGTTCAACGTACTTTAATGGCATCATCTTTGCACACTGGGCAACTCCAGATTGAATACAGGAAGCCTGCATTTTCTTCATTGCACCTAGGGCAGTCCGCAGAGTTGTTTGGATATCTTTGTGTCCTACATTTTGGGGTGGGATATGTCTTACGCAGAAAATTGCATATCTGCAATTTGACCCTTGAGTTTCTTTGACTCATGGTGGCTAGTTCAGTACAGTGCTCCATTCCCCGTCAGACAGCTATGACCCCAAATCCAGGGTCCATCTACTGTCTCAGTTTAGTGATCATTTAAATCCAAATGCAGTGCTGTATGTCAGTGTAATCACTCTCTTTCCTTTTCCTAATGTTCAGAAAATATGCCTGGTATGACTTCTATCAGAATCATTCAGGATTATGGAACTACACTTTGCATACAATCTGCAAAGAGATTCCATAACGCAACAATTGACCTCATGTTACCCTATATATGTCCATCAATTCAGCAAAGGTTCTTAGCTTCCCCATCTCATACAGGCCTCTGAACATAGTTATTCCATAGCACTCCCACATCCCAGCACTTTTTGGTGCCTTCCTGAATAAAGATTCAAGTCGTATATCAGGAGAGTAAGTTGTTGCCATTTTGTATTCACACATGAACTTCCCCAAGCTATGTTGAGCACCTGCCTCAATCTTAGGCAGTGTTATCTGTCCTCTTGCTTGCAGGAGCACCAAGCATGCCATCACCACATATTTCTCCATGACAGGCTTTATCCAGGATATCTTGACTGTAGGCACATTATCAAACTATGAATGAATGAAAAGCAATTTGTAGAGCGCAAACAGTGCTGTCACTGGAAGCATCCCAGCACCAAGTTAGCCTTGTAATAGATCAGGACTACACCTCTCTAAAGAGGAAGGTCTTCAGGCCAGATTTAAATCCAGATTCCAAGTCAGTGTTGTGCAACTCTCTCAGCAGTGACTTCCTCAGTTTGACTGATCAGAGGTCTAGAATTCAACGTAAGTTTTCAGTGACCAAATTGCTCTTCTATGTAGGCCTCCATAAGTTCAATGTCTTTATGGAATTTTTTAATGCCTACATTTTTAACATGCTTGGCTTTCAATGTAGATGTGCACTTTGCAGCCAGAGTTGTGTCCTCTTCTATTGGCCTAATTGGCAATACAGATATGCTAGTCCAATGTACTTTAAGGCCAGACGTCTTAGCAAATTTCCGTGAATATTTCTATTCTAAATTTAAAGCCTTGTTGGACATCCCTGAGCAAAATCAGGATTTTACCTGAAAATAGTAAATAATTACCTTCCCTCCGGAGTCTTACATGCTAATGGTTCCATTATTAGGCCGAGCACCAAAGGCAACAGGGAACTTGTTTGTCTGTACCTCTACACAGTTCAAATGATGGTGATATAGCTCTCCCCATCCTGACTCTGGCTCTAAGGGCACTGTACAGTAGTTTAGTCCAATTTATAATCAATTCTCTAATGCCTGTTCTTCTCATGACCTCAACCAGCAACTTCTAGTTGACCATGTTGAAAGGCTAATCCAGGCTGACAAAGAGAACCACCAGCAAATAGGCTTCTTCAGGTGTTGATTATATAATTTGCAACAATCGTTTCATATTTGGTCACATACTAAGTCCAAGGACAAAGCCACCCTGATCCAGATGTACTAGTTGAGGCAAAGCCCCAAGAATGTGGTTGGCCATAACTTTACTTTTAATTTTCTAATCAATATTCTGCATACGTAGCAGTCTTAATGCTTTCTTATTACATGATTTTTACACTATTTTACGTAAAGGAACACTCAGGGATTCTTCTATTGTATCAGCCATCTCTAGTTCTGGTACATTGATTAATCAATTAATATAATGACAGCAACTTGTAGCTAATTTGTCAGCAGTGGCATTATAAAATTCTGTCAAAATTCCATCAAACCCTGAGCATCTTACCGAATACTAGGCTGATGATGGCTGCCCATATTTACTTACTCACTTATTGGGATATTAATCTCTTCATATTGTTATGGAAGTAACTGATTCAGTGGTGTACCTGCCAAGTACTCAAGAAGTGCCCCTTCATCTTTGTCATCCCCTTTCTCATACTGAGTGTTATAATAATCAAAGAATATTTTATTAATTTTAGACGGCATGCATTTCACTTGCCCAGTGTCATCTCTGAGTGGCATTATATATCTGCCTTTTTGGTCCTGCCAAATGAGCCAGACAAGGAGCTTCCCAACCTTTGTGCTTCATGGCAATGTGTGCGGACATATATGTCTTGTAATCACGACATTTCAATTAATAAGTCAATTGCGTATGTTGTTCTTGAGTGATTTTGAGGTGTTTTGGATACTGTTAGACCTGGTATCCATATGGTGGCCTTCCCCCAGACTTTTTGACTTTTGCCTCCACAATTTGCTGATTCTTTTTGTTGGCTTGAGGACTCTGAGCACGTTCCCTCTGCTAACCAGTGCTAAAGTGCATGTTCTTCTCCCCTAAACATGATGTATACCTGATTGGGATATCTGATGTACTGGTAAGTCCCAAGTAAAGTGTTACATCATATACCAGAGGCCTGTATTTCAAATGCAGCAAAAATTGTGTCACCCACATTAGTAGCCTTTCAAACCTGGCTTCGGCCTGTCACTGTGGTGCGTGTGTGGAGTTTGCTACTGGTATGACTTCCCATTTAAAACTACTCGCCAAGCCTCAAACTTCCCTTTTATTATATATGTCATCCCTAAGGTAGGCACTAAGTAACCCTAAGGGCAGGGTACTATGTAAGTAAAAATAGGACACGTGCCTTTAAGTTTTGCAGTCCTGTTAGTGACAAACAGCCTATTTTATTTTTCACTTCTGTGTGGCCTACTCCTCTCATAGGCTAGCATTGGAAATTCTTTAATATACTTTTAAGCTGTAATTCCTGATCAAAGAGGAGTAGCTTTTTCATGTTCCATATGTTTGCAGTGGCAATGAAAAATTCAACTTACTGGTGAAGTTGGATTTAACATTACTGTTTTAGAAGGGCCACTTTTAGAAAAGTTTCACCGCTCCATCCATCCTCTCCTTGTGTTTACTTTTATAAAGTGGATATTTCACTGTACTTACTGCTCTGTGTGCTTGACAGCCTGTCTCCAATACACACCTGGGTTGGGTGACAGCTACACTTTGTGCATTCCCTCAAGACAGCCACAGTACAGGAAGGATAGTTGTGTCTGAGTACCCATCTACATACATCTGCGTTCTAATGGCCTTGCCTGGGCAGGATGGAAGAGAGGGTCTAACACTTAACTTGAATAGGCTGTTTCCTGTCCCCACACAAAGGACTGATTACCCCACAGCCTGGCAGACAAGACAGGGTTGAAAGGGATCCTTGTGAACTTCAGAGAGCTGCTTTGAAGTCACAACCCACATCAAAAGGCACTTTTGGGTGTAAGTACTGGCGCTCTGACCCCCTAAAATTGGTGGATTTTGAATCTTGAACTGAATCTCTGTCAGAAGGACTGCCGTGCTGCTTAAAGGACCTCAACCTTTGACTACATACTTGGAATGCCTGCTATTCTCGTGTGTTGCCCTGCTGCCTGCTGCTCCCTGACTCTGCTCAAGGAGAGCTAGACTCTGCCTTTCCTCCAAGTGATCTCCAAGGGCATGTCGGTGTGCCTCCTGTTTTCTGAAGTCTCAGGGACACAAAAGACTTCTTCCAATTCTGCATGTGCTGCTGGACTCTGCCATCTCTGAGTCCTACCCTTGACAGAGGTGCCCTCCCCAATTCTGGGCCTCAGAATTGGGATCTGAAGCTTATTTGGCTTATTTGATACAAAATCGACACATCCTGTTGCTTGCAACCAGGAAAGGTACTTTGTTCACCAGGATCTGTGTGGGTCCTGTAGCCAGCCGTTAATCCATTGTGGTTGGCCCAAACTTTTGCTTTGCCCCATTCTAGCACGACCTAAAGCAACCTTTTTAGCTCTACTTGCTGCTAAGCGCTTTAATGCATTTAAACCTTTAAAATTCAATATCTCAACTTCTATACGTTAGATCATTGTTGTTTTTGTCTTGTTTTGTTTATACAATAGTAATCTATTTTTATAAACCTGTGTGGAGTCTTTTTGTGTTGTATGCATTGTGTTATCGTGTGTGTGTGTGTGTTGAACAAATACGTTTCACATTGCTTCTTTAGATAAGCCTGACTGCTTTGTGCCAAGCTACCAGATGATGAGCACAGTGCACTTAGCTTACCCTGACTAGAGTGGTGGTTCCTGCCTGGCCTGGGTGCATACCTCAGCCAACCAGGAATCAGATTTCTAACAGATACCATTTGGTCTAGTCTGTAGATGTTGTCCTCTACTGCAAGCACTTCTGATTCTAATTTCTTTTGTATCTCACATGCGGTTCTAATTTCAGTGGCATCTGTCGATGACTCTAAAGGCCTCCTATTCAATTTGTTAGCTTGATGTTTTCTTTCATTCTCCTGAAAATAATTGTCTATCTTTTTTACAGTCACAACCCAAACTACCACGTCATCCAAATCTGCCCCTACACGATTTGTGGCAAGAGTGGGCTATGATCTCATTAAGTTTTGCCGAGGCACTGGGGGGCAGATTTATAACTTCTGGTGCATCCCTACAAATCAGCAGAGATGCGCCAAGAAAGATGTGTCAACCAAAACTACCCATGCGCTACCATGGATGTGACGCATTTACAATACGGTGCTCCATGGCGCACAGATAGGCAGATGCGTGATATATCTGCCGGCGTAAGGTTGGCGCAGTGCGAGAAGTGTGTCGCGGGCGCAACGCAACTCCAGCACTGCTCCAACCCGGCCTACCTCCAACATGCTGCATCACGCCGTGCGCCTGCTTCAAGCAGGCGCAAGGTTTTGAAACAGCGGCTTCGGAAAAGTGACTGAGTGAAATCTTGTAGATTTCACTGCGTCACTTTCCAAGGCTTTCCTCCGACGGAACGCCCACACTACGATGGAACGCCCACATGAAACCTGATGCAGGTTTCATGTGGCCAATGCTTCACAACGTGACACATCTGCCTAGATGCATCATGTTGTAAATAAGCCCCAACGTGGTGCATGGTTTACGCCGCTGCTGCATCACAAAAGTGACGCAACTGCAGCGTAAAAGTGTCATAAGGGGCTTGTAAATCTGCCCCTCAATGTATAAAGCTAACAGAAGGACGTTTGGTGCAATATATTTTATGAAGTTGAACGTAAAGGTCAGGCATTTATGAGTAAAATGAATGCTCCGCGTCGTTTGGTTGGCCTACCCACTATGCGTCTTGCAGTTCCCAGTGGGAACACCAGACTAACAGTGCTTTGGTTATTAACACTATGGTGGAGAGTGTGACCTATCTTTACAAACATTCTCCCATGTTTTGGTAGTCCCCACCCAGGATCATTGGAACACTAACTAGGCTGGCCAGAACAGTGTTTATGCTATTGTACATCATGCTTTGGTCTATCTTGGGGGCATAAATAGTGACCAGAAGGATATCATCCCATCTAAAAATCCCAACAAAAACAAATATTAACTGTCGGAGTCTTATAAATCTTCCCATTCTAAATGGCACACCAGGCCTGACACACACCAGCTCACTTCTAACAAATCCTGAGTATGTGGTGCAAAACAGCTGTCCTTTTCAGTGCCTCCCGAGCCTAAGGCTCTCATCGGCAGTCAGGTGCACCTTTTGTGATAGCACTGCATTTATTCCCCATCGTCTAAAATATGGAGCTACGTTATGTCTTTTCACAACATTATTCAGACCTTTGAAATTTCAGGTTAAGATTTTAAACATGTATTCCATGAGGCAATATAGCAATCTTGACATGCATTGTACCTGCTGCACTTGCTGTTAAGGGCTGTCCCGCTCTTTCTTCCTCCTCACATCAGCCTATGACCAGATATCTACTCCATCACCTAAATATCATCCCAGAGCTGAACTCCTATACCTGGAACAGGGATTATGCTACATACATTGGTAGGTAAATAACCCTTTTTGCATGCATACCCCTATTTATACTAGATTGTACTGTAGATTGTTGGACTCTGTGCACTGCCACTCTGCTAACCAGGCTCCAGTGCACGCGCTCTCACCCCTACAACATGCCAATTTGGCTTTACTCCTAACCGGCACATTAAACTTATCTGTCAGGCCCTTGTATATGGTACAAAGTGTATGCATGGCCCATAGTTTAAATGTCACAGGTGGACTGCAGCACACATTGTGCCACCACTAGAGTGATGGTCAAAACATGACTGCATTCCTAGCACTTTTGCTTCTCTATGCAGTTTTAAAACTAAAATTTAGACCTGTCAGAATAACCCCCTTTTGACAGGCCTAAACCCACCTTTAAAATGTTAATAACCCACCTCTAAGCAGGCCTTAATGCCAAATGAGCCAGGGTGGAGGACAGTTTAAAGTAGGACACATAAAGGGTTGTTGTAAAACATGCCCTGGTAGTGACAAGACCCCAAAAACAATTTTTACTGCAGCAAGTTTAGCTGTTCCATATAAATAAAATTGGCCCCTGTAACAGACCTACACTCCGTCACGGTCAGCCTTAACCTGCATTTATGTACAACCCAAGCGCATCTAAAATGACTGTGGTTGGAGCTGAACACTTTTTGGTACTATTTCATTTAAAACTTTCAAAATTCATAGCTCGGTACACTGATTGGATTATTGTCATTTTGTGGGATTTGTACTGTGTTGTGTTTTTCACTGCTTTAACTATTTGGGTACTTTTATATGCTTTACAAATGTTCTTATGTTAAACCTGTCTGGTCTGTCCCACAGCTACCGGGGTTGAGCTCAGGTTTAACTTACTGACACCTTTAAGGGACCTACTTACTGTAACTCTTTTTGACTTCCATGAAAGCGGATTTCTGGTGCTGGTTTGATAGAGTGTAAATGGGGAATGGGAAATTATTTGCACCCTAGACCATGAATTTTCCATGTTTTCACACTTTGGATAAAAATACCCCTGTCGCTGTAGTTCAAAAGTCAGGCCTCAGTAGTCCATGAGAAGCCCCATGGGTGGAGGGGGAGATAAGCAGGGACTCTATGTGCTCATCCACAAGAATCACTTTGGCAAACCCTGGGGTACTATTTCTCACCTTGTCCAGTTTTACTTAGAAACCACAGCATCCAAGACATAATTTCTCATTGGCGGTTCAGCCATTCTCATGGTCTTGCAACAAGATCTCCCTTTAAGATCTGTTTTCGCTTTCAGGAATCTAGTTCAATCAATTAGATCTTTAATAGCTGTCTTGAACTGGGTTGTTTCAGGGAACAGTTTATCAATTCTACTTTCACTCTTCTGTATTTACTCCACCATTTCTTTCTTTTCCTCTATCAGTACATTCATATCAATGACCACTATGTCAAAAAAAAATTCTCCAACATTTCTGTATTGCTAGTTATAGCTGCCAATATTACATCTAACTTCGCTTCTGTGCCAGCTTCCTCCACTGTGTTGTCCTTCTCAGCCTCCACAGTCTTTGTGAAAATTGCTCTATTCCTATAGCAGTTCACTCCATCTTCCACCTTGCATCTTTTGATAATTTCAGTTTCCCAATCATGCTACAGTATATCTCTCAATGTACTGCTTTCCTGGTGCAATGTGTTCTGTTTACAGGATCCTGCTCAGTTTAATTGTATTATATATTAGTCCACTTGAACAAACCAGTATTCACTGTTGGTGGTGGCAAAGTAAGGGCCTGATTTAATATTGACAGCGGGTTCCGCCATCGCTTTTGTGGCAGTCTGCCCGCCCTATTTACATGTTGCCGATTGCATAGACAAAAGACCGCCTAAGTCCTTTTGGCTTCGCCAGAAATTCTCAACTGGGTTGATGGCGGGATAGGCAGAATCGGCTGACAGTGGGACTCCTGCCTAGATTAATTACATCCAGATTATGATGTGCCTTCCCACCATGGCAACTGTGGCAGGAATCCCTCCTACTCTGAGGGTGTGCAATGGAAGAAAAAGAGGTGAAAACTCACCCTTTTCAGGGTCCCACCACCAGTTCTTTCTTGAACACCATTGTCCAGGTCCATCCTGCGCTGCTGCTACTTGACCACAATGCCCAGCTACCTCGTTGTCGCCGGGATCTGAGGTAGGCTTTAGTGGTGGGTGTGGGTGTACATTCAATGTTGTGTGTATGGTGTTGGTGTGCAATGCTATATGTAAATAAATGTGCAGTACACAATACTTACTTAGGTATTGACAGATTTACAACATATATGTGTATAATAAGTTGTTCTTACCAGTCTTCACACCACCATGGCCTCACCCCGTCAGGACTCCGCCGCCGGGACACCGCCAGCACATCAGAAACATATCAATTGGCCCGACGCAATCCTGCTAGTGGCATAGTACAGTTAGCCGGCAGAGAAGACCGCCGCCACAGCATTCTCCTCTTTCTAACCATAACATCAAACGGCTCATCAGAGTACTTGGGACTGCTGCTGCAGTGGGATGGTGTTAATACCGCAAAGATCTAAATCAGGCCCCAAGTCTCTTCTTCCCTCTGTTCACTCACCAGGGAGCAAGGGCCTATGTCATCCAAAGCCTGCAGATCACAAATCACTGCTTCCCCTTTCTAGCAGTGTCAACATGCCTCAACTAGGATCCTTCGCAGAATGCTACACCCAGCTCTCACCGGGCTCACATCATCTCGATTTAGCATATCTGGACTCTGGGGTCTCGTCCATCACAAGCAAGCATCTCCCGGTCCAGGAAGGACCGCATCGACAAGCCTGCCCCTCTCTCTGGTGCCACTCACTGCGTCATGGCGCAGCGCCTGGAGGTGCTTGAAAACTGGGCGCGGGCTCCTGCAGTTCGGGTCTCGTCCATCACAAGCAAGCATCTCCCGGTCCAGGAAGGACCGCAATGACCATCCTGCTCCTCTCTCTGGCACCACTCAACGCATCACGCCGCAGCACCTGGGTGCGGGCTCCTGCAGCGTGGGACGTGCACGGGCGTGCCCGGGTGAAGCCCGGGCCAAGGGCCGGCCCGTCTGCGCCCATCAGTGGCAGGCAATGGCAGGGCAGGGCCAGGTCTCTTTGGTCCCAGTTTTTGGGTGCTCATACACACTTGTCCTCTGGCATTACAACGGGACACCAAGATCAATATCTGTGACTTGCCAGCATTCAACTAAGCTTATATTTGTTTTTAATTTAACCCTTTTGGGATGGCGGCTATCCTGAAACCAGGGGATGGAAAGATGGCCACTCCAAAAATTCTGGCAAACTCGACACTTGACTGTTTTCTTCTTCGGGCAGCCAAAGCTATTGACAAGGAGATACAGGTTACGGAGCGTTGTCTGTCGGTGGGAGGTGGGCTGATTAGTATTATAACAGATCTTATGACTGTGGCTGAAACTCAAATGAGTGACATTGAATGGAATAACTCTTCTGTGTCAAGAACTCCAGACATTGTACATACCACCCACAACTCCTGTCTACCACCACCGGCTCCTTCTGTGTGCGAAGTAGCTGCTAAAAGGGAAAAAAGGTTAAACACCCAGACCCACCACGCTGTGCATGGACCAGATCCAATAAAAAGGCCCAGGATATAACTACAGAAGTTACTGCTGCTGTATTAGAAAGTCAATCCCCTACTATAGGCCCAACTGGCCCAAACATAATTGTAAATCAAGACCCAGTTGTATTTTCCCACGAGATTGGTGTGGGATTAACTGCCCATTTAGAAGAAGAAAAACGTTCTTCCCATTTTTACTAGTTTAGAGAAATTGGGGTCAACTGTGGCATTACTTTATAATCTAGTATCGGACAATCCCTTAGGGGAAAGGGTCAAAATGAAAGAGAAGGGCAGAGACACATGCAAGGGGGTATATGGAGGTATGGACCTCCCGGGGGGCCTGAATATGGGGACTTTGACTCCGGGTGCTGATCAACTTTCCCTTGTAGCAAGCAAAGGCCAATAAAGAAGTGCTACTAGTGCCACTAGAGCAGAGCAACAGAAACAAGTAGGGCCTACGCATATTAATCATGCAGGGAATCTAAGTTTGCCTCTTGGAATTGCAAGGCCAAGAATACCACATGCAACTTCTGTGGGGGGGTAGCCAGATTGCAATACCACAATGCCCATTAAAACACAATCAAATTTGCGGCCCAAAAATAATTCACTCAGCTGAGATGATAGGTATGACCTCGCACCTTCCATTGGAGTGTTGCCATTATGTGGCAATTCTCACCAGTGTTCCCCCACTGCTGGATAGTCAAAAGGAATCACAGACTGAGTGAAAAACAAAGTTGGTTAACACAGAACACCAATTTTTCTAACATCTATTATCGGGATATTCTGTTCCTAAGGTGAGTAGGCTGGGTTGGTCCGCTGGCAAAGTCCCTCAATGGAAACTGTATTGTTATAAATTGCAGATCTCCATCTTTGATAGGATATCTGGTTGGTAGGGGGACACAATCAGTTAGCAGATGCTGGGTCCAGGGATGACATTTCTACCACTTGGGTTCTTTTACAGACATCTTGACTACAGAGGAGTGGGTATCCTAGGTAACAAGCCTAATACACAGATGACCGCTACACATAGGGACAGATATCAAGTACTGTCTGTTTTAGATTCCCAAGATTGACCACTTATAGCATCGAATACACCATCAATAATTCCTGAGGAGCCATATGCTATGCAGCTAGGGGTAACCCCAGAATATCGTAGTAATAATGTTGTTTCATCAGGGGACCCAGTTAGAAAGAATAGACATCACCAACAACAAACTGAATCCAAGAAACACATTGACAGGGGTCAGGTACAGGCACCCTCATTCAATTCTCAAGATATGAAAATCCTATCATGTAATGTGTCAGGTATAACAACTAAGCTAATTGATCCTCACTGGTGCAAACTAGTAGATGATTTTCACCTATGCCTACTGGAGGAGACTTGGGCTGTAGGGTAAGTGCACAGGGTGGGGTTTACAACATTGGGTATCCAAGCTAAGCAGTCAACAGTTGGTCATCCTGCCAGCGTTCTTTTGATATGGGTCAACAATACATTGGCATGCAAAATTAGGATGTTAAACATCTGCTTAGAAGAAATACTTGGGCTTGAACTGTACTCGCTGAAATGGGAACACTCAAGTTAGGCTATTTAAAATATATATACCCGCTTTGGTAGTACCCACAAGCTTTCTGGAACTATAACAACACTTACCAATTATCTTGACACCTTTAAGGGGAACCACCAACTAATAGTTGCAGGTGATTTTAATATAACATATGAACCAATTGACTACATACAGGACTTACTAGCAGAAGGAGATGAAGCCAGAGGGATCTCAAAGCTCCAGATATCATCAGTCAAGAAGCTTACTAGGGTTTGACAACAGATTCTTTCATTTACTATTGACTATGAGGTATGAACCTGCAATAGTAGGACATGCTCTGATAAAGAAGCATGTCATACCTTCAAGAGGGGTGATAGAAAAAGCAGAATTGATTATATTCTTGTTGATCTCGAATTACACACTAATGTCAATGACATGGTCATACTAAACAAAAAAGACAGTGACCATAACGCTTTGGTACTCACACTGTCTGGTTTATCACTATCACATAGTGGGCGCCAGTACAACAGCACCCCAGTAATTACTAGTAATAATGATAAAAGGGTCAAATAGCCAATGATACTCGCCGATCAAACAGCTCTGCCAAAAATGTACTCAGACGTAAAGCAGGTCCTACCGGGTTTGAGTAATATTGATAATAGCAAAAATGACATTCTGGCCATATTCTTACAATTAAACACCACACTCAGACCTTTCTTTTATAGATGGTGTAGTAAAGCCCAACCAGCTCGGAGAACAGCTCTATGGTTTAACGAGGCTTGTAAAACAGCAAGGGGTGATCTATTCACAGCAGTGAAGTCAAGACCCCAATCAGATATTAGTGAATATAGGAAGCTCTATAAAATTGCTCATAATAAGGCCAAAAGAGACTGGGAATCTGAAAATTGGCGCATGCTTGTGGAGGCATCAAGAAAGAAGAATAGACAATTGTTTTGGCATCTTCTGTCAAAAGGGTCACCTAGACTAGAAGCAGCAAATGATTTCCACATACAGGCCCATGTGTGGGAAGAGTACTTTGAATACTTATATGCAGGACAGGGTGAGGCCTCTGTTCTGGGTCTACAAAATAGATCTTTAAACCTCACATCAACTGAGGAGACTATCATTACTCTAGAGGCAACGATAACAGCAATAAAATCACTACAGCAAGGGAAAGCCCCGGGACTGGACAAGCTTCCGGGAGACTTGTATAGGGCTGAGCCGAAAATATGGATATCTCTACTACAAGTTGTTTTTAATGCCATTTTGAGTGGAGGAGAGATACCGGCGTCCTGGAGAGGAGCTGAAATCATCCCCATATACAAAAAAGGGTACAAAGGCTCTCCTGAAAATTTTAGGCCAACCAGCCTCATAGATGTCTCCCAAAAACCTTTCTGCAAAATCATCCTGAGTAGGATCCAAAATTGAATTGAGGACAATAATGTCCTGTCAGATCTAGAGGCAGGCTTTGGGGCATCCACCAGCACAATTGATCAAGTCTTCAGAGTTCTTATGCTCATATGGAAGGAAGTGACTGTTGGCAGAGGTCATCTTTACGTTGTGTTTGTGGACTTAAAAACAGCTTTCGATTTGATCAATCGCACACAACTGTGGTCCACCATGAAAGATATTGGCCTCCCACCATCCTTACTTAATATTTTGATTCGATTGCATCATCTTACCTTTGCAAAGTTTAGGTGGAATCTGGATGGAAGTCTCTCCAAGGATATAAGGATATATAAAGGTGTACGTCAAGGCTGTGTTCTGGCCCCAACATTGTTCACTCTTTTTATTAATGGGTTAATAGGGGAGCTGATTAATTGTGGTGGTGATCCTCTAAAATTAGCAGGCAGTGTATTGCCCTGTCTGCTTTTTGCGGATTATACCCTACTCATAGCCAGGACACCTATAGGGATTCAGAACCTCCTGAACAAATTTGATAAAGCCTGCAAAGGCAGGGGGTTAGTCATAAATTGTTCAAAGACTAAATATATGACATTTAATACATATAAATCACACAAAGGTAAATTAATGCTACATAGTCAAGCCCTGGAGCAAGTTAGGGCGTTTGACCACCTAGGTGTATGTTACAGTGATAAGCTGGCTTGGTCACCACAAATCGAAAAAAGCACCTTGACCCTCCTTGATTGTGCTATAGTTCGTAGGGCTAGAGCTACCCCGTTCCGGCCACTTTCTTCCATTTTGGAACTCCATAGGGCAAAAGATTTAGGTGCAGCCCTCTATGGGGTGGAGCTATGGGGGCTGGAAGATTTTAAAGACTTGGTCCTTGCTGAAAATAAATTCATTAGGGAAACACTGAATCTCCCTGTAAATACTCCCCTCCTGCCACTTAGACTCGATCTTGCCCTTAGACCTATCAGCCATTTTGCTATTCTCAGGGCGCTTCTGTTCCGGGTTAGGATTTGGACCAGTGACACTTAGGTCCCATTGAGGAAGGCCCTGGCAGATCTAATTGCTCTGCAAAGACAAACAGGTCGCATTAAATGGCTTAATATGATTAAGGATTGTTTTTTAAAGCTAGGGTTGGGGCCCCTATGGGAGGATCCAGGGTCTATACGAAAATAAATGGTTCCCCTACTTAAAAGAAGGTTCTGGAAGTTCACAGACTGGCAAAGTATAGAAAGTCACACGCATGGCACTTTAACCTCTAGTTTTCTAGATTTTAAAGGATGGGTTGGTTTTGAACTGTTTATGGATGCCATTGAACCACCCCTGGCAAGAGCCTTATATATCCAATTTAGGTATGGTTCAATGCCTCTAAATTCAAGAAGAAGTACTTGGGAAAATGCATCTATACTGCCAGTATGCCCCACCTGTCAAGCTTCCCCCGAGACCCTTGTACATTTTCTCTTTCTCTGTCCGATCTATGCTGATCAACGGAAAAATTGGATTTTGCCTGTATGTCGCTTATTATGCTTTACACGTCCAAATGATGCATTAAGAATTTTTATGTCTGATACTACCAGATGGCTGTTTTTTGCTATCTCAAGATACTTACGGTTTGCTTGGTGGAAGAGATCAAAACTAACCAAAAAGGCTTCTGTGACCAACTCATAATAATGAGTAACAAACGAACTCTATGGAACTGTGCCATGAATTGTTTTTAAGATGACAGAATATTGATTGTTTTCAAAACCTATAATGCTGCTATTTATGCTATGGGATGTTTTAAAGCAATTTTATTTTAAAATGATGTATTGTTCTGTAATTTTAACTGTTTTACTTATATGATGTGTTTTGAAATTCATGATGTAAATGATCATATATTTGATCGGAAAAAAAATATATATATATATATATATATATATATATATATATATATATATATATATTCACTGAAAAAACCATAGGTTATAAACCATATATAGTTAGGAATCAGCATTTACAAAACCTTATTTTACTCGCATAAAACCATTGAAATTCCATATATAGTTAGTTGCACTAACTATATATCGCGCACCCGCAATCCACTGCTGATGATGTCACATATTACATCATTCATGACATGGTCAGTGACATCACTGATGACATCACTGATGACATCTCAAATGACATCACTGATGACAACATCCAGTGACTGTATGTTTCTGTAAAGTTAAAATATGTCTTACATATTGAAGAATGAGTGGATGTATAAGTGTCTGGATGAAGGATTTAGTAGGTGCATGACTGACTGTATGAGTGAGTGATTAAATGTGTCTCACTGAGTGCATGGGTTAGTGACTAAACTGTCTTAATTTGTGCATCATTATGTCTGTTGTTCTGTAAACTGTTGCATGTGTTGATAAGTAGCTATATGAGTAACTATATGGGTTATTGATTGGTTGCCCAAGTATTTGTATGGGAGACTGAGTGTGTGTGTGGGTGGCTGGGAGGTGTATGACTCTGTGCATAGATGTGTGAGCAGTTGATTCACTAGATGTATGGTTTCAAAAGTGCATGTGGAAACAGCTGTATGGGCGGTTGACTGTGTGCATGAGTGTATTGGTGAGTGAATGGATATCTCAGTGCTACATGTCAAAGTAAGTACATATGTAAAACACAGTACATGTGAGAGTTGACATATATAAATAACTGTGCATAAGAGCCAGTGAATGTGTGAGTGGCTGTATAGATCATTGTGAACTTGTATCAGGGATTGTATAAGAGAGTAAATATGTGTTAGTATATGTTTGAATAAGTAAAGTTTGTATAACTGTATAGTTGAGGAAATGGAGGTGTGATTGATTCTTTGCATGACTGACTAGATGTGTGAGTAACTCCATGGATGAGTGACAGTCTGTGAGTGTCTGTTTACACTGATTGTATCTAAGGTTATATTAGAGTCTGAAGAGGTTCATCGTATTATCACATGAATGATATCATCAGTGATGTGATCAGTAATGTCAAATGAGATGTCATCAGTGATGTCATCAGTGATGTCATTTGAGATGTCATCAGTGATGTCATCAGTGATGTCACTGACCATGTCATGAATGATGTAATATGTGACATCATCAGCAGTGGATTGCGGGTGCGCGATATATAGTTAGTGCAACTAACTATATATGGAATTTCAATGGTTTTATGCGAGTAAAATAAGGTTTTGTAAATGCTGATTCCTAACTATATATGGTTTATAACCTATGGGTTTTTCAGTGAATTTTTAAGGTTTTGTAAATGCTGATTCCTAACTATATATGGTTTATAACCTATGGTTTTTTCAGTGAATTTTCAAGGTTTTGTAAATGCTAATTCCTAACTATATATAGTCTATAACCTGTGGTTTTTTCAGTGAATTTCATTGGTTTTTTAAAAGCTAATATCTGTAGCTGTAAAATATATTCTTTATTACGTGACGTATCACGTAGCCACGTGAGACGCCTCATGACGCGTCACCTCTGCAGCGCAAACCAAACCCGTAACGTAAGCGCGCCGGAGCACGCTTACAGATATATATATTTTTTTTAACCTTAATTAGACAAAATCCACACATACACATATCTTGAGGCCTTGCAAAGGCACATCAAACAAACAATCCCTACCGCTCCGGACTGTTTAGAATGTTGACAGACACCGGAGAGCCAATCAGCTCCGCTTCGCAAAGTTCCGATACGCAAAAAGTTCGCGAACCGGAGCGCTACCCGGAGCGCTGTTACAGATATAGCTGCCCGGTTAGCTGCCAGTTAGCTGCCGGTTAGCTGCCCGGTTAGCTGCCCGGTTAGCTGCCCGGTTAGCTGCCCGGTTAGCTGCCCGGTTCGCGTACCAAGACGCGTCTCTACGGCGAAAAAATCGAATTTTTTTTTTTTTTTTTTTTGCCCCGCGTGGCTCTATAATATCCCCCTCATCAATCCTAGGGGGTCAGAAGGGGTCTACCTTGCCCCCTTTCCTACATTTCCCCCTTTGTTTTGGCCTCCTCTTGTCTCTCGATCCTACCGAGAGACAAGATGGCGGCCGCTCCGGACTGTTTAGAATGTTGACAGACACCGGAGAGCCAATCAGCTCCGCTTCGCAAAGTTCCGATACGCGAAAAGTACGCGAACCGGAACGCTGCCCGGAGCGCTGTTACAGATATATATCTTGTTTTAAACGTTAATTTCTCAAAATCCACTGGAGCACATATATTGAGACCTAGCAAAGGCACATCGGGCTAACAGTCCCTACAATTTTGCCAAGTTTTGTGGAAATCCATTCAGCCGTTCGGGCTAAAAGTGAGTCCAACCGCCCTATGGAAATTAACATGGGAAAAACGCGTTTTGGGACCCCCCTTTTTTCTCGGCCCCCCCTTGACGAACCCCCCCCAAATTTTCAGGGGCTGCTCAGAAACAAAATGTGCCATTTTCCTGAAAATTTCAGCCGATTCCGTCCACAAACGCCAAAGTTATTAGACATAGAATTTTCAAAAATCCCATAGGGAAAAAATCCTAACTATATATACCTACTGGCTATCGCCAGTAGGTAATATATATATATATATATATATATATATATATATATATATATATATATATATATATATATATATATATATATATCTGGCCTCTGTTGCACAGGGATCATGTCTGCAGGTGGGGTTCAACTCACAATATGAAGAAATGCTGGAGCAGGCAGAATCCAGGCTCCAAAGTTGCCTCTATGTGTCGGTCATGGTGGGTCGAGTAGTATCCTGGGAGCAGCATGTTTTATCTTTTCACCTCTCTTCCTGCACCCAAGAAGGGAGGAGGCTCATGTTGTCATCAACCGTACTCCACCAAATGAGTCTGGTTTACTACGCATGTTGTCGCGCAGTGCAACCGGCAGCCTCACAAGTCTCTTCCGCCTACAAACGTCACTCTTCCTGGTTTTTTATGGTCTGAGATTGTTTCTCCTTGACCGATTCCACCGCTCAGGCACACCGGATAGAAAAACGGCCTTGACTGAACCTTTAGTGCAAGGCAGCCAGCTCTCACTGTGAGGTATTGTGAATTATTACATGTAGGCCACCCGGAGCTCAGCAGGACGAGTCTGCCCATCTAGCCATGCCCCCATTTTGTTTATAAAGCTCTGATATTAACCCTGATGCTGATTCAAAGCAAACAACAGGAACAGTGTATTGTCTACCCTAAGTTCCGTCGGAGGGAGAAAATCTCTGCAGATCCTCCTTTTATGAACCAGGGTTCCTGTATATACAGCCACTGGTAGCTTTCTCTGCACCTTGGCTATTTCTACTTAGGTGCAGCAAACATTTGTGAATGAGGCTTACATTTTTCCGTTTCCTGTTATTGATTTTGTTCATATGCAATGTTAAAGTGTCAAAAAGTGCTCTGAAATAGTCAAAAATAAAATTTAGTAGCAGTACATACCAGTGAAAGTAAAAAAGGATCTTTCCTTCCATCACCTCCTCCGTCATCACAATTGTCTCCTATGTGTCTCTATGTATCACATTTTTACTTCTTAGCCCATCCTTTTCTTCCCACTGGGTACAACTTCTTTTCAATTCTATACCAAGGCAGGCACTTCCTTCATGGCATGTAATGTACAGCCTTAGGTCGAGACCCAATGGTGGAACAAAATACCTTTTAAAAAGGCCACCTATTGCCTTTTAACCAGTGTGTGTGGTACACTTCAGCTAGTAAAATTCTGGGTCGAAAATATTTGCACAAATCCTGGCTACACTTCACATGTTCTCTTCTTTCCTTCTTTCCACCTTTCCACTTCACTGCTTTCTCTGAAGTAAAAAAATGATGAAAGGGACCATATAGGTTTATACAAAACAGAAAGCAAAAAAAAAACAATTATTCAGAACACAAGGGATACTCGTGATGAAACAATGTAATATGCATAAACAGATCAGAGCAACATGAATATATGTAGAAAAGTGGGCATATTCGTACAGTGCAGTTCAAGCAAAGACATGCTTTGACAGCAATTAGAACAACAAGGAGTCCTGAAAATTATGCTCCCCTGAAAGCTCAAATGAGAACTGAAGTAATTTTCATGCTGTTTTATGAATCATGTGCTGAAAAGAAAGAATAGATTGAAATCAGTTAGTATAATTTAGCTCAGCAATTATCTGCTGCACTTAGGAGAGACGCCTCGAATGAAGATCTATGAAAGAACAAACTGTTAAATGTGATTTCGAGACTTAAAAAAGACGGTGCTCCACTGTTTTGTGCACAATAAGTACATAAAAGAAAGTTTCACCACAGGGGTTTGGGGGCAGCGAACATTTTGGGTCTATTAAACATTTTAAAAAATGTTACAATAGTCTCCATGTCATCTGATTTCGCTGATAAATTAACAGCATTGAATATCCACAAAGATCGTAGTTAATCAACTAAGGGTCTTAATCTAGACTGTGGTCCATGGAGACCAATACGAATGCTGTTCTGTGCACGCTGTGAAAAGCGCTAGGCTGCTGAAATGGCGCTAACGCAGGGGGATAAACAGGAGTACGCCGTATTTTTGAAATACGGCATTCCTGCCCTTTCTCTCTGGCACGGCTCAGCAGGGTCACTTGCTGCATGGCGCTACATCTGAATCTTGTAAAAATGCTCTTCGGTGTGGGATTACCACATGCAGAAGGCAGAAATATTGCCTGGATTAATACCTCTGGGCAAAATATTCAGGGCCGGACTGGCCATAGCATGCACCGGTCATTTCCCCGGTGGGCGCCAGGGTTGGGGGCCGGTTTTGGGCACCTAGGGGCTGATTTTGTTACAGTGCAGTTTTTGGAGCATAGCTGCATATCGGCCGATGTAACAAAATCGGCAGAAACCCGCTCTGGTAAACAGCTTGGCCGCACCCTCAAATTCCTGGGGGGCTGGCCAAGCACTTTGCCAGGGCCGGTTTTGGGTCCCAGTCTGGCCCTGAAAATATTGCATGCGATTTTACCCTATGAAAAGTTACCAATTGTAGGATTGTAGAATCGGTGCAAGTGCTAACACAGTGTGATTTACAATTCAAAAATCCACACTTGAAACAGCTTAAATTAGCTCTCAAATTTAGTATCAACAAATTAATGATGTTCATCACTTGCTCAGCTCCTTAAAAGTGATGGAAGCTCCACTGCATACATTGGAACATGAAGTTAGAATCAACAATCATCATGCAGCTATGCCAAACAAATTCCATCATGGATCAGTGAATAAGGCAAATGTAAACCATTGCAGCTGTGTGAGGCCTGGAGAACATTGTATCAGAAGAATGTGGACGCATGAGTCCTAGGGTACATTGCATTATAATGATTCCAATGAATATAAAAGATAATTACATGTTGACTAGGGGGGGTATCAATCTCACTGTCACATGGCTTTATAAGTACAATCTATTGCATGGTAAATGGCACTCACGCATAGGTCAAATGTAGGTTAAGGAAATAATTACATTTTACTTATTTTTTATTTATTCATTTATTTATGAGCTTTGTGTAGCTCCCCTCCTCATTCATGCTTTCAGTAGGTGACTCTAGATATACTCTAATATGCTTCAAGTTACAGAATATGGTATATATTATGATGTTGAAGCCACCAGAGGATGGCCTACAGGATAATGATGAGAAGCCCAGACATTCTGAACCATTGTAAAAACATGCAGATAAAACTGTGACAAGAGTCAGATTCATCAAGCTTAATTGCGCTCGCAAAGGGCCAGATTCTGAGAATCTGACCCTTTGCGAGTGCAATTTTTGCATTTGGGATTCATCATCCCAAATGCAAAATTCGCTAATAAAGAATTCGCACATTTGCGAGGAATTGCATTTAAGGAATCTCTATTTGAGATTCCTTAAATGCAATTCATGAACCATTTTAAAATTGCGAAATCGCAATTAGAGGCCGCTATTTGCCACGAGGTCAAACCTCGTGGTAAATAGCGAAAACTTAGAAAAATGCATTTAAATGCATTTTTCTAAGTTGCATGTTACACACACACACATGTCCTTTGGACATGTGTGTGCGTAATACCAATGTAGATTACATTTCAAGGGTGCTACAGGGTGTCCTTTGGACACCCCTGGCACCCTTGAAATCGCATCCTTATTTGCGATTAGCAAATTGCTAATCGCAAATAAGGAATAACTCTCCATTCATTCCTATGGGCCTTAAGCCCATAGGAATGAATTGAGAGTTATTCCTTATTTGCGATTAGCAATTTGCAAATCGCAAATAAGGAATGTGTAGGAATCGCAATTTATTTAGCGATTCCTACATGAATCCCGTTTTGCAAGTCCTTAATAGCGATTCCTTAATAATCGCTATTAAGGACTTGCAAAACGGCACTATGATGAATCTAGCTGAATGTTTTCCTAATATTTAAATATGTCAAGAAAATGTACATCATAAAAAATAAAAGTCATGAAATGATTGCTAGCAACAGAATGACACAGCATATATTTTTCTCACTCAAAATGCTCACCTCCATGAGAATTGTTATTAACAGATGATGAACTTCAGACCAGTTCATACCTCCTATATAGATGAGACAATATATTTATAGTGGGAGAATGCAGTTTCGTTAAAATGACTAAAAGCCCGATTTCAACTTTGGCGGTCTGACCACCAGACCACAGTTGCAGCGGTCAGAAAAATGCAGCAAGCCGGCAACAACTTGACCGCCAGATTTTTACTTCACCATCTGTCTGACTGTGCGCCAGAGGTGGTCTTGTGGCGGTGGCATGCTTCAGCTTGTATAAGGAGCCTGAAGGCAATGCCGCAGCACAGCAGTGCCTCCACTGTTGTGCTGGGTACTGTTGCCATGCCCCATGCCATGCATGGCCACTACCCACACTGGGCAGAATCACCCTGGGGCCCTTTCTGCCAAAGTTTTCATGGCTACGTCCCGCCAAAAAAATGTTGGCAGAAAGGAAGGTCGTGATCTCCATGGCGGTGCTGGCATCGGCACCAGCATCACAGATCATGCTTTTCCCCACCACTGCACCCGCAGGAGCCTAGATCCTGGCGGTGGCAGCAGTCTTGTGATGGTCCGACCGTCATGGTCCTAATCGGGCAGTTGGACCACTGAGGACACAGCAGTCAGACTGCCACCGCAAGTACGGCGGTCTTGTGACTACAATACTCACAATAAGGACCTAAGTCTTAGCGCTGCAGATTAGTGATTAGAACGAACAGCATGTTCATTAAAACATTTTCTAATACAATCAAAGGTCAACTGTAAAAAACTAATGCTTCATTCCCTGCTGAAAGACATAATGTTTATACAAAGAATTACCAGCTGCACATTTCTTTCATGTCTCACATTTAAGAACTACAAACCAATATCAATTGGAGTTTGTAAGGTATACTTTGTTCATACCTATTTTATTTCCTTATTTTTTAATGTTTCTGTATTGTTTCAACTAAGAAAAAACACTATACATACATATTTACAATTTGTACAAAACAACATATATATTCTACAACATTAAACAATATATAGAGATAGAATTCATCACATAGAGACAATTTCATCAACAGACATTAATTATTGTGGGGTGCCCTATCTTGACACCAAGTTCATTTACTATCCATAACAACTTAATGCAAGGGAAAAAGTAAAAAATACTCTAAGCAACAAATCGCTCTATAAGACCACACATGAATTAATTAGTCTAAAGGACTTTCAAGTCAATTGCTTCTCAATGTGCCGACGCGTTTCGAACCCTCTCAAGTCAATTTTCGGGTTCTCATCAGGGCTCTGTTCTTAACTTGTCTGTTTTCCAGCAACAGTCGATCCACAGATTCGCTTTCTTTTCTATGAGGGAAGGGTGTCCTTCTATTCTGCTACCTGCCTTTGGTGTCTCTTACACTGGCAGTCCTCTTATTGCGTGTGCTCGCACCTTTAATTTTCTTTTTCTGGGGTTGTTTTTCTTATCCTGTACGTTCTTTAGTTGAGTGCTCACTAATCATTTCCTGGTTATTCAGCCTGTTTTAGGTATTCCTTACAACATTGGGCCGCCGGTTTTGCCAACATCTGGTGGTAGATTCGCGGAAACCGCTGATACTTTGTGTTAATTGACGCGCAATTGTCAGCGTCTTTTTCAAGGACACCCTTCCCTCATAGAAAAGAAAGCGAATCTGTGGATCGACTGTTGCTGGAAAACAGACAAGTTAAGAACAGAGCCCTGATGAGAACCCGAAAATTGACGTGAGAGGGTTCGAAACGCGTCGGCACATTGAGAAGCAATTGACTTGGAAGTCCTTTAGACTAATGAATTCATGTGTGGTCTTATAGAGCGATTTGTTGCTTAGAGTATTTTTTACTTTTTCCCTTGCATTAAGTTGTTATGGATAGTAAATGAACTTGGTGTCAAGATAGGGCACCCCACAATAATTAATGTCTGTTGATGAAATTGTATCTATGTGATGAATTCTATCTCTATATATTGTTTAATGTTGTAGAATATATATGTTGATTTGTACAAATTGTAAATATGTATGTATAGTGTTTTTTCTTAGTTGAAACAATACAGAAACATTTAAAAATAAGGAAATAAAATAGGTATGAACAAAGTATACCTTACAAACTCCAATTGATATTGGTTTGTAGTTCTTAACACCATCGCTGCTAGTGATATTTTCCTCCTGTGCTGGAATTTTCAAAAGTCCATTGATCATGACGAGCTGGGCTCGTCATCAGCCTGGTAGGAGGCTACTTCATGACGAGCCCAGCTCGTCATGAGCCTGGAAGGGGTTAAATGTGAGACATGAAAGAAATGTGCAGCTGGTAATTCTTTCTATAAGTATTTAATGATGGTCCATCCAACTGCACGTCCCAGGACCTAACTCCTTATATTAAAAAAGAAAGACATAATGTTAGCACACTACTACTGGCATACTTGAGAGAGGCAATTAATATTTCATGAAGCATAGATATATGATTGTATTCTTTAATGTCAAGTTCAAAAATACTGTGGCAGGATAATATCGTGAATAAAATATTGAGGGTCAAAATATTAACAGGTAAGTGCATGGAGGGCAGAATGAATTTACTATTTTTCACTCCACCCTTTGCCTTGATCGATACCCCAATGAAATTGAAAGGATTACTGCCCAAGTTTTTTTATGAGCAGTCCTTGCCACTGGAGGAGAAGGGATGCTCGTCTAGCATAATGGACCTCAGATTGTGATGGTTCTCATGGAATAATAGAGCATTGTATGGATCCTAGATATGTAGGGACATCAATAACAGTAAATTCTGCACATAGTTGAGGCGAAAAGTAATGATCTGAATTAAGCAGGTACTTCAGATCTTGGCTTATCATAGTGCTGAGTTATGCAACGTATTTTTGAACAAGTAGTATACTAGTGAATAGCCCCTCTGATAGATGTCCTGGAGAACTAGAGAGATCGCTCTCCTTCCCACCAGAACTTGAGTGGGTTATCACCAACCCTGAGTCCAGACCAAATAATGAAAATTCAATCGAATATCCAGAGAAATTACACTTGTAGCCAAATGTCTGAAATTGCCCCAGCACACATTAATGTAAAGCACTCTCACAAGCCAATAATGACCAGCAGGCAACTCTGAGTAGTTAGGAACACTGCTTCTTTGTTGATTGCTGATGAAATCGTGACTGAACAGATAAGAGGCACATCTCCCCAAAGGACTCCCTATAAAGCATGGAAAACATGAGAAAGAAGCGTTAAGGAAGGAGTAGACAAATTCCAACTGAAGACGGAGACAAGACCACATCCTGAAATAGTGATGTTTGCATGTGCCCTTTGTTGGCTTAGGAATGAGGTCATGAAGCCTAGACTCCAATAGCACAATACATTTGAAGGGTTGTATGACTTTACAACGCATGCCTTCACAATGCATGCCTTTACCATGAATGCCTTTACCGCACATAAGTCTGTACCATGCATGCCTTTACCATGAATACATGTGTGAAAAAATTGGAAGTGCCTTTACCATGCATACGTTTACCATGCACCCTTTACCACACATTCCTTTACAGCACTTTCTTTTATTAGAAATCTTATTTCTTAATTTGAAAAAATGAAATAGCATTATTTATGAATAAAATTACAACTAGTATTTATTTAGAAATTGTCCCTTATGTGTCTAATAATGAAATCAGTAAATAAACCTCACAAATGTACTTGCGAAGCGTAAGTTCAAACAAAAGTTCAATTGTATTGCTTAACACCATTCAGTACAATGCAAGGCAACACAAATGGTACGATATTATCTATACAGTCATGCAAGGTTTGATTTGTGGAGCCCGGCATGTCTTTGTAAATATGTACCTCTGTCCCCAGCCAAGGTGGTGGATATACATAATTCTAAAGAATTTGTAAACCCATAAAAAGATATAAAAATTAGTGTATACTATTTTGTGTTCAGTGGCACCCAGACTTGTGAGGTGAATACTTGTACTGCAGAGAGGAGAAGACTGTGACACAGATTGTCCCTGAAAGACTGTCATCTGGCTCTCAGTGTAAGTATCACTATGAACAAATGGATGTTAATAAAACTTAAAACGTTTTCAAAGTAGTAGAAATAAAATATATTTTTATAACCTTTTCAGACAATATCTGCCAGATTCATCAAAGACCCGTTTTGCGAGTCTTTAATAGCGATTCATAATGAATCGCTATTACAGACTCGTAAAACAGGATTCATGTAGGAATCGCAAAATAAAATGCGATTCCTACACATTCCTTATTTGCGATTAGCAAATTGCTAATCGCAAATAAGGAATAACTCCTCATTCATTCCTATGGGCCTAAAAGGCCCATAGGAATGAATGGGGCGATTAGCAATTTGCTAATCGCAAATAAGGATGCGATTTCAAGGGTGCTAGGGGTGTCCAAAGGACACCCTGTAGCACCCATGAAATGTAATCTACATTGGTGTTGCGCACACACATGTCCAAAGGACATGTGTGTGTGCAACAAGCAACTTAGAAAAATGCATTTAAAAGCATTTTTCTAAGTTTTCGCTATTTACCACGAGGTTTGACCTCGCGGTAAATAGCGGCCCGAAATTGCGAATTCGCAATTTATAAATGGTTAATGAATTGCATTTAAGGAATCTCAAATAGAGATTCCTTAAATGTAATTCCTCGCAATTTAGAGAAATCGCATTTTCCGATTTTTGCATTTGGGATGATGAATCCCAAATGCAAAAATTGTGCTCGCAAAGGGCCAGATTCTCAGAATCTGGCCCTTTGCGAGCGCAATTAAGCTTCATGAATCTGGCTGTATGTCTGCTGAAATATATATATATGAGATATTGTGTCTATTTAAAAAGCATTGAAAATGTGCAGCAACAGTGAGATAAGTTATTACAATTTCTTTTAATTATTACCAACTCTGTGAAGGTGCAGGAATGTGCCTGGGGGCAGATTTCTATTCAAAAACCACCCTCTGCCCACTAAGGAAAGGTTCTGAACAGTGACTGGGTACAGATTTACAATGTTAACCTCCACCCTGTGCCAACTCGAGAGGGTGCTGGTCAGTGACTGGGGAAAGATTTACTACTTGAACCTACACCCTGGGCCAACTGGGTGAAGGTGCTGGACAGTGACTGGGGGCAGATTTACTACTCTAACCACCACCCTGTTCCAATTTGGGGAAGGTGCTGGACAGTGATTGGGGGCAGATTTACTATTCTATTCCCCCTGTGCACCGACTAGGGAATGGTGCTAGGCAATGATTGGGGCCAGATTTATTATTCTAATTCCACCTTGTGCCCTTTAGGGATGGTGGTGAACAATCACTGGGGTGGGCAGATTTACTATTCTAATTACTGTCCTGTTTCAACTCAGGAAAGGTGCTGGACAGTGACTGGGGATGCAACAAAAAAAGGATGATGAACGGAATGTTGAACATTGTCAAACATTCACCCCAAGTGACAGATCTGGGTTTAATCCATCGTTATTTTGCTCACCACGCCCTTCCAGTTTGGACCCAGGACAGGTCATCCCTGGACCGGAAAACAAGCATCCTGGGGCCAATTTCGGGGCATCACCACTCACCAGCCAGGCTTGCTTGAAACCAGTAGAGTAGTGAATACGGAACCCACGTCTGGGCATACCCTTCCCACTTAGGGTGAAAATGCAACACAAAAAGATGATGGACGGAATGTTGAACATTGACAAACATTCTGCCCCAGTGACAGATCTGGGTTTAATCCGTTGTTATTTTGCTCACCACGCCATTCCAGTTTGGACCCAGCCATATACAAATCAGCCTTGACCCTGTGCCCCATAGGAACAGTTCAGCCCAAACTGCCAGGTCAGGTCCTCCATGTGACGGAGGGCAGGTTTACAATTCCAATTCTGCCCTGTGCCAACTCTGTGATGGTGCTGAACAAGTGATAGGGAGGCAGAAATAATCAACTTTTTTCTCTCTCATTTAGAATGTTAAAAAAAAAAAGCTAAAGGAACAAGTGATGGACGGAATGCTGAACAATGCAAACATTCACCACCAGTCACAAAGCTCTGGGTTTCATCCATCGTTCTTTTGCTCACCACGCCACCCTAGTTTAGACCTAGCTATATGCAGATCATTTTTGACACTGTTCCTCATGGGAACAGTCCAGCCCAAACTGCCAAGCTAGGTCCTCCCTGGATCGAACACAGGCACCCTGGGACTGGTTTCAAGTCATCTCTCTGCATCATCCAGGCTAGCTTGACTCCAGTGGTGCAGTGAGCAGGGGACCCTCGTCTACGCATACTCTTCCCACGTAGGGTGACAAAAGCAAAAGGACCAAATGATGGACAGAATGCTTCACAATGCAAACATTCACCTCCAGTCACAAAGATCTGGGTTTAATCCATCGTTCTTTCGCTCATCATGCCACCCCAGATTGGACCCAGTCATATGCAAATCAGTATCAACCCTGTTTTTCATGGGAACAGTCTAGCCCAAACTGCCAAGCCAGGTTCTCCCAGGACCAGAAACAAGCCTCCTGGGACCAGTTTCAGGTCAGTTGCTCACTGCACCACTGGATTCAAGGTAGCCTGGCAAATGAGGGTTTATGACCCGAAACTGGTCCATGGAGGCTTGCTTTTTATCTGTCAATGAGAGTTTGATCTAGTGAACCCTCTTGTGTAAAGTTCTGCTGTTATGTGCACCTCATAACCTTGCACTGACATCCTGTCTGTTTGTCAAATGTGTTAGTGTGAATAATATGTGTATAGTATGTATATTATTATGGCTCTCTGTGTGTATGAGTCTGAATGCCGAAGCCACAAGGATCCGGTCTGCCAAACTCTTGGCTCACCCGCCTCATTTAGAAAGAGGTAGACATTAAGCTTTCCATCAATGGAGCCCCTGTTAACTCTCTCAATTCAAAGCTTCCTCCAATGAACCGCCAGAGTAGGAGCTGTTGGACAAAGGGCATAACACCCCCCACCTACTCAAAAGGTGGATGGTGTAACGTCCTTTATTCTATCCATCGCCACCAGGTAAAAACAGACAGTGAGGGACAACAACAAAACAAATAATGACCCACCTACACTCTGTGAGAAGAATTCAAAGGTGTGGGGGTCATTCGTTTTTTACTTTTCCATTATGAACTCCTACTTAATTTTTTTGTTTTTTTAAATGTTAAAAGTTTGGAGGATGGACATCAAATCCAAAGATGGTCATCAACCAAACCTTTTGTTCCTTGAATGGAACTGCCCTGACAGCAGATCCTTTCGAGATACAGAGATGACCACTGGGCCAATGGTCTTCTCTAAATCTTGGGAACAACAGTCTGTCATGGTGGCAGAGGTAATGTCCTCCATCCCACTGACGGACAGAGTACCATCTGCCAAAACCTAACTTAGACCCAGAGTCAGCAGTCTTGCCCCTCCCCCCAATCATCCATCCAAATAGCAGCACTCAGGAATACTAATCACCACCTCATTACTAACAAAAAGTTATCATAGAATTTCGAAAGGCAGCCTTGTCTTCATCCTCCGCAGTTCCCTGTCTCAGTCTCCTCCCTCCAGTTACAGGAATTCAAGACATGCACTTAAACTGTCCAAAGCACAGCCCTCATCCTCCGTCTTGTGCTAGCCAGGCGAGGGGCATTCAAAATGCATCCCACTGAGCTCTATCACTTAGGCTCACACACACTCATTGCATGTGTTATACTCACTAACCCTGCACATACTCTTGAGACACACAGGTTGTCAGTGCATGGGTCTACACATACACATTAGGCTGAAACTTTAAACAGGTGGGCCAGTAGGCCTCAACCACACTGGCACAAATTAAATTGTCTGGACACACTATTGATTTTGCTTAACCATTGTGTACTGTCACCACCGCCCTGTGCTCTCTACCCATGACAGGGACATGTGTCCACTACCAATGAGGGCATGCTAAGTGCGCCCCTTCAGGTCACAGGAGAGGTCCAGGACCCCACAAAGAAAAGGGTCAGGCCTAGGCCTCTGAGCACAGGTTCAGATTAGCGTGACTACAGGACCAAAATAAAAGTCAGAATACCAGACACACATTCAGTTAGACACTCAAGGCTGGGAAACATGCCCATAAACCATGCAGGGGACATTCCTGTCACAACACACTTTGTAGTGGAGCCTCTTTCTATTACAATACAGTTGGATTTATATAGCGCTTACTACCTGTAGTGAGGTGTTGAAGCGCTTTGCAATAGCACACTACTACATATCCCAAGGTTAGTGGTTATTGATTATTGTTATGAGTCTTGTGCTCTCAGTCACGCCATTCTATGCATTTACTCCATTTACTTTGTGTTTTTTTTTTTTTAAATGTGGTATATTTTTTAAAAAACTAAAAAAAACTGTCTGCCGTCCATGCTGAACTTACCTATGCAGGCAAGGTTGAACAACCTTTAGGTAAACTGCCAGTAGAAACACAGGAAATACTGCACAGACGAATTAACTGTGATTTCACGTCACCAAAATAGTTGCCCTGCTGTCAGTCGGCAGCCTGCTGCCATCTGCCAAGAAATACATAGAACATGCTCGAGTCGTCAGAAAGGAGAAGTAGAGTCGGACACAATCCTTCTTGCATATCAAGACAACGATGGGACCATTGCAGCTGTCATATTCCTCAGAAGTTCCCTAAAGGAAAAAGAAAACCAGAAGACCCCTGATCTCTCTCCCAGTGTGGAAGGCAAAGCCGCTGACAGGCTGCACGAACAAAGTACGCCCAGGAGAACCTGAGAAAACCGTCTCACCTCGGACCACCCGGGATCAAACATTTTCACATAAATATCCCATTATTTCCACGTGAAATATCAATGTGTTACCGTTCTGTTTTTTTTCTTTCTATCTATTTCCGGTAATGGCCTCCACGGTATTCCTCTTCTTTTAAAAATGTGTTTCGTTTATTTTATTGTTCTACATCCTGTGCAACTTAAACCAGTCGAAGAAGTATTGTAACTGGGAATGTTTGTAAGGCGAAACATGAGAAAGACTTAAAGGGATTTTAAAGGAAACTTGCATTTGAAACTGAACCACTGACGCGCTGTCCATCTCGAGAAATATATTGATGCCAAATTACTCAATGCCATGCAGCTGTTTTCTGTGACTAAAAATCGATACCAGTACCAGGTCAGATCTGCTGCACAGAATGAAGTTTGAACAATCAAGTTGTTTGTTTGAAACACTGTGAATCGACTTCTTCTTCGGGAAGTCCACTGGGGGTCTGGGTAGCTCAATGCATATTATTAGAGGCCGACTCGCGTCATCAAATA
The DNA here is from genome assembly GCF_964263255.1 of Lissotriton vulgaris. Lineage (NCBI taxonomy): Eukaryota > Metazoa > Chordata > Amphibia > Caudata > Salamandridae > Lissotriton > Lissotriton vulgaris. Next base: position 1,108,834,036 of record NC_141696.1, read on the forward strand.
TTACCCGCAGCGCAGACGCCCCTTCATCGCAGAGGAATTCATCTGTCGTCAGGCGCAAAAAAAAAAAGTATGGGCAGCCTCCTCGGGCGTTTTTCAAACTAACGTGGGGCTTAAAACTGGTGTTCGCTAAATAAAGCAAATAAATAACTCCAGCGTTGTCTGGGGCTGCACGTCAGACAATATTTGTTCATTTCAGAGAGAGGTAATTGTTAGGCGTCGAGAAACCTACATCCAATGTGGGGAGCGGAAGAGCCGGAGATGAGGGAATTAGATCTGATTGGCCGTATTGGAAAATGGACGGTGTGTTGTCAGTGAGCGCGTGTCTGTTCTTATCTGCCCCTTCTTATCTCGCGCTTTTGTGTGCCTGGCTTTGTGTTTAGGAAGGCTTGCACAAATGAATGCGCACAGGCATTGGCATTTAGTGTTTGCTTCCAGGGCCGCTCGGCTGACTTTGAGGGATTAGGTTTTGCATTGAACTCCAAACCATCACAACTTCGACAATTTCCAGGCTATAAATCATATTTGCAGCAGGATTCCCTGCAGTAAACACTTTTGAGAATTTATTTCACAAATGGGCTATATCCGAAAGGCCTCATGAATGCAGCTGAGTAATGAGTTTAATAATGTTCTTCTGTAGACACCTGACTGTTCAAGATGCAGCAACCTTTTCTTCCAGTGCCAGAAGTTATGCGGTCCTGCGTCAGTGGAGCTGTCCTGAACAGCAGAGAAAATAGAGTATATTCTGGATAAATTCATCATTTCTATTTTCAAAAATATGGACTTTTCAAAACAAAATATGTTTGTTCAAATAGCAATTTTCTGACAAACCAGAACATTTGAAAAATGAATAACACAACCTGACTGGAGTACTTGACCCCGCTGCTGCTGCAGGAACAATAAATACGCCTGGTTAATGGTGCAATTGCTTACCAGTAATCCATCAGACTGAGTCTGCTACTTCTCATTCTAGTAGTTACTCATTAAGGACAGACAGCCCATCTCCTCAGATATTAAGTTGTGCTACTTCTTTTTCATGAAAATATAAAACAAGAATATTTTCTCACTACCTACAAGGTGGATACAAAGACTACCCTTGAGGTAAGCAAGCTGTGATAATGCAAGCTTCCCTCCACATATGGCTTACAATTGCCAACCACATGGCTGGGATGGTTGGTCCTAGACCTGACATTATTTATTGGGGAATGCAAAAGCGCAAATAGAGCAATTTGGGAGAAACATATATTGACGCAAAATAACCAATATAATTGTCATCAACGCAACACTTACAAAAGCTTCATTCAGCACTGACCAAATAGTCGATTTTCATGATTTACAAATGTCAAGGTAGTGTTGCAGGGATTCTGCGGAGTCACAGAGCGATGCTTAGGATCATAGAGCCTTAGTTGCCAGGGACTGAATCCTCCTACCACCTAAGTACATATGAGCCCGGGACCGACTAGCTATAGCGTCTAACTTGCACTCCTACTCACTCACTGAGGAACAAGTGATTAGACACCCCAGAACACAATACTCCCGACCCTTTCAGGAATTGCAGTTGCAAGACACACCCTTTCACTCTCACACTCGTACTAGTCCACAATAAGTTCTGACAGAGACACAAGAAAAGTTTAAAATATTTATTTTAACTATAGTGTTTTAGTATGCAGTATATGTGCCACAATAAGTAAGAAAATGCCTAACACAAATACGGTCAGCATAGTAAGTAGTCCATAAATTATGAACGGAGCTGTCATTGTATAAATCAGATTAACCTAACCTCCCTCCCCTTCTACAGACGAAAAAATGATTATGTATCAGAAGATCTCTGGGTGTTGGCAGCAGACCCGGTACCTTAGCATGCATAGATGAAAGTTCTACATCTCAGGTGCTGTCACGATCCGTTTCCTGGTAAGCTTCCTCTCCAACTGTGTCATTACCTATTCGTGCATACCTATATGACAAAAGTATGTGTTCCCAAACAACAGCTGCATTTGTTTTTTGTCAAGGTTCTAGGGCTTGGCCAGACCAGAATAACAAGGGGCATTGCTGTTTGTCCTTGTCTACAGTGATCAGACTAAATACCAGGAAAGATCAGAATGCAAAAACAACAGCATGTTCTGTGTGAAAGTACAGCGTGGCACAAAGTAAAATACAGTTGTATAGGATTGTGCGGAAAGCAGACGGCAGTCTGCGCGCATGCTCATGCTAACATAGATCAAACAAAAATGAGCTTGTACAAGAGATATGACAGTAGCAGCTGTGCCAACTTGAATGCACCCAGAACCTTTGCTCAAGATGCTGACAAGACCCCGGTTTACCTGCATTGGACCCCACGATGCCAAGGCAAGTGACTTTCTTCATAAGCAGCAGCATTAATGGAGAAAACCTAACAGCTGAAAGGTTTCAATCCTCTCCTAACTCAGACAAATTTTACAAAGAAGTAATTCACCCTGTCACTAAAAAGGCACATGCTCCAAATAGATCAAGACAGCTCTTCTCACATCAAAGGTATGTAGAGTTTACTGTTGTCACTTACCAATGTTATGTCTAAACTCAGAAAAAAATAACCTCTTGATCTAGATGGAAAGTGTGAGTAGCCTTAGAAACAAAGGAAACCTAATCTACACAAAAGGGCACCTAATTCACCCACCTTCAAGCAGTAGTAATGGCTAAAAGGAAAATAGTTCACTGGTCAAAAACTGAAGGGATACTGATTTCACAGTTCAAAAGTATGATTCTGAAAAGAGTAGCAAATCCCACCCATAGATCACAGTCTTTACTGGAGGGCAAGAACAAGAAAACCCCTTAAGCAACCTAAAAATGTAAGACATTTGGGGGCAGATGTATCAAAAAACCATTTTGCGAGTCCGTAATAGCGATTTGTAGCGAATCGCAATTTCGGAATCGCAAAATGGTATGTAACAAGAAAAATGCGAGAAAATAGCGATTCCTTAAAACTCGCAGAAAATATTGCGAGAAAAATGTGATTCGCATAATTGCGATATTCGCATTTTAGGAACTCGCAAAAACGGGAATCATGCAATGCTGGCACAAGTTGATGACATCACAAGCAGGAAGTACCAGTGATTGCTTGCACCTGCTCCCCAGAGCCACACCCAGTGGCAGTTGGAAGAGTGTGCTGAGGCAGAGCAGACCTGTTTGTACAGCTATGGAGGCACAGAAGGCACAGGAGGAGCAGCCAATTGAGAAGAAAAAAAGAAAGCAGAAGTTTTCAGAGAGGGAGCAGGAAGTGCTCATAGAAGAAATGGTTTGCAACCATGAAGACCTCTTTGGAAAAAAATCTTTAAAGGTACCTGACTCCAGGAAGAGGAAAATATGGCTGGAGATCCAGGAGAAGGTCAACTCAGTAGGAGTCACCACTCGCTCCATTGAAGAGATAAAAAAAAGGTGGTACGATATGAGACTGAGATCCAAGGAAAAACTTGCAGAGAGGCTGAAAGATGGCAACCTGACAGGTGGTGGCAGCTCCATGGCGGACAAACCAACACCCCATGAGGAATTGATAGAATCCACACTGACAACTGAAAGTGTGAGTGGAGTTACCAACATAGACAGCTCAGAACCCACAGCACCAGCACAAGGTAAGAGGATATGAAAGTGCATCCATGTGTGTGTACCAAAAATGGGTGTGTGTGTGTGTGTGCACTGCATTTGAGATTACCATTAAGCCATGAACACTGTGAAACAATACCACAGCAATGCATCATGGGAGTTGTAGTCCCATTGCCCTAGTAACACTCACAATAACATTCACTTATATGACTCCTTCATGTGGGACTACGTAAAACTGAAAAAGTGCAGGACAAGTAATACAGTGCCATGAGTAAACTTTATTATGTCATGCACATAAATTAATATTTTGCACTCTACATTCACAGGACATACTAGTGAGGACAGGACTGACAATGATGTGGAATTGTCACCTCCCCATGTGATGTCAGATTTAGACAATGAAGTCAGTAATGCCCCTGTGACCATACAGAGGAAGCGCAGACGAGTGCTACCTCTACAACCTATGGAAGAAGAAGAAACCTCTGATGTTGAAGCAGTGTCCAATGACACAGTCACTGTGTCCAGCCAAGATGCACAACAGCCTTCACAAAGTCCACGGAGGTCACGTGCATTCCGCATAGAGCCATCTGCAAATAACACAGGACAGAGTGAAGTTGTGACAGTGTTTGCAGGCCTGGAGCAAAACATGCTTGAGGTACAACGCCTTCAACATAAGGCACTCAGATCCATCAACAGGCAGCTTTTTAAATCAAACAAGAATCAGGAACGCATGGCTGATGCCATTGATAAACTTTGCCTCACACTTGTGAACACAGAGGATGCACGGGACAGGGCTGCACAGGCTGCGCAGGACACAATGCACAGCTACACCAAAGCCATCAACCGGCTATGTGCAGTCACAAGCAACTTCACACGTCGCAGTGTGAACATGCAGAGGGAATTGAGTGATTGCACACGTTCAGTTGGACAGAGTGTGAACAATATGACTTTGGTACTGGAAAGTATACAAACAAACCAATCAGGTGCAAGGGCCCTTCTGTGCTCAGGAGAAAGTGAGGACAACTCCAGTAGGAGTAGCAGCAACCCCACACCAACAAACATCATGGTACAACGCAGGAGTGGAAGGCGTTCCACTACTGGAGCAGAGCAAGAGGCCATGCCTCCAATTGAGCAACCTGCTGGCAGTCGCCAACGCAAAAAATAACTTACCTTCTTTAAGTACCCATGAAGTACCCATGCAGCAGTCATGCATGGATAATGTTTAATTTCATTAGTAGTAAGGACATGTTAAATCAAAATGATTACATATAATTTCACATACATATAGAACTGTTTTCTTGTTCTGCATTAAAGAACAATGGCAAAGTGAAAATGGTTTTCTGTATTTTTTCTCACCTAAAAATAGTTCCGTGTAATCTCTGCCCTCCTTTGCCGACCAGCCATGGCTCCTACTCCTCCAACTGCCATTCTTGGGGGAGGGTTATCATCTTCATCATCAGATGTGTCTGAGTCACTCACTTCAATTTCTGTGCCTTTGCGGGTTGCTATGTTATGCAGCATTGCACATGCTGTCACTATTTTGCAACATGTCTCTGGATTGTATTGCAATGCACCTCCACTTTTGTGAATGCGTCTGAAACGGCTTTTCAGAATTCCAAATGTACGTTCTATTACCCCACGTGTGGACCGGTGTGCCCTGTTGTAGCGTCTTTCACTTGCATTTGCAGGATTCAAGTATGGTGTGAGTATGAAATCACGCACTGCGTAAGCACTATCACCTGCAAGTTAGAGAGGGAAAAGTGACTCAGAGTTACATTACATTGGTTGGGTTGAAGGGAGGATGGATGAGTATTACTTACCTAGCAGGAATCCATCTCCAAACTGACCAGCACTGAGACGTCTATGTATTGCACTATGTCTGAAGATGTAAGAGTCATGTGTACTCCCTGGAAACTTTGCCACAATGTCCTGTATTATGTATTTAGCGTTGCATATGACCTGGATGTTCAGTGAATGGTAGTGTTTTCTGTTGCGGAAAACATATTCAATGGCTGCTGGTGGGGTGATGGCAATATGGGTTCCATCTATGCATCCAATCACATGTGGAAATCTTGCTATTTGATAGAAATCCAACTTGGCTTCCTGTATGGCTTGCTGTGTATTGGAAAAATATATATGATGTTGGAGTCTACTGATCATTGCATCCAAGAAGACATGGAAAAAACGCGATAGGGCACTCTGTGACACTCCACCAACCTCTGCTATTACTGTTTGAAAGGAGCCAGAAGCCAAAAGGTGCAGTGAGCACAATACCTGCACATGTGTTGGTATGGCTTGTGTCCTGGCAGTTTGGCGTGTCAAAAATGGTTTCAATTCAGTAATGAGGTCCAAAATGCTGTGAGGATGTAGCCTGTATTTTTCATATATCTCCTCCTGTGTCTGCTGGAACAGCGTAATGCGTATTCGGAATATCCTTTCCTGACGTTGTCTTCTCTGGGCAAGAGCTTGGATGCGCATCCTCCTGGCAATCAGGTACAGTCCCGCCATTTTGGAGAAAGTGAAAATGCATTCTGGGTGTTCTTTTATATATATTTTTTTTTTACCACCTGCTTGTACCTGGTGTTAATTGCGATTCTTTATTATGCGAATATGACAAAATCGCAATTTGCGATTTTTTCATACATATCCATGCGAATTTCGCAATTTTGCACCAATGCAATATCACGAATCGCAATTTTTTCTGCGAGTTTGAATTTCTCGCACTTAAGGAATTCGCAAACATGCGAATTCCTAATGTGCGATGCGATTTCTTTGTTACATCCCATTTTCGTTTTTGCATGTCGCAAACGCTGGAAAATAGAGAATCGCAGCTTTTGCGACATGCAAAACACATGATACATCTGCCCCTTAGGGACTAGCGGCTTTACAAGGTTCTCTAATTGCTTTACCAGCCAACCACTGAAGCATGTGGTAGCAACTCAAAGTGACAAAATCAACACAAAGGTCGAAGTCAGAATACTTGTTTAATGAGATCTGCTAGACACATCTTATGCATCAGGGAGCCAGAGTCCACTGATTAACCGGGAATTTCACCAAAACCAGGATTACACAACTCATCAAAACATTCTACTCCATGTCATGATAGCCAAGTCATCATCACAATTCTCCCCCATAACAATAAAAAAATATGACTACATCACCAGATTTACCCCTTCAACAAAAACAAAGTACAATAAGATAATATCTCCATTTTTACAACAAAACAATTGTTACTACACAAGATAAAAATGATGGAGAAAAATGATTACACAAATACTAAAACAACCCAAATAATATCATAACTTTATCAAGAAATTCAAGGTAGATCAAATACTTAAAACTTGTGCAGGGATTCCTAATGTGAAATAATAAAATCTTGATGTCTGTTGCAGTTCACTTCCAATACATGAACTTCTCCTACCAACATCATGTGGAGCACGTAACCTGTAGTCAACATATCATCCCTCTGCCTTGGATTTAGGCACTCCCTTAATATATATGGTAGGATTTGAAGCCATTTGTGTTGTGTTACACCGGCACCCATCTGACAACCTAGCTGAATTTTTGTGAATCTCACACACTTGTACCGGTTCAAGAAACTTAGACAGACCTTTCTTGAATAGCATAGGGTTTTTAGACTGCTTCCTGTCACCAATCTGCACCTTGGGGATCTTACTGTCCTTCCCATTCTCTAACCTTTTCATACTCATTTTGTCTGAATTGGACTTAGCACCTTTCCAGAACTTATTAGCATTCTCTTCTTTCAAAAATATTTTCACCACTAAAAAACGGAAACAACTCAACAAAACCTTCTTCTCTCGCATTAAATCAAAAGGGATTTCATTAGTGGCAATATGGGGAGTGGTCTGATATGACCAGATTCAGGGCCTGATTATGAGTACGTCGGTCCCAAGATGCTGTACCCGCAGTGGCAGTATAACCGCTGCCTCCTCTGCGGTCTGTTCACCTGACCATGACCATGGCGGTTGGAACATTGCAAGACCGTTGCCACCGCTAGGATCTTGGATCCCGCTGTAGCAGCAGTGGTGAAAGCAGTGATCAATGGCAATGGTGCTGATGCTGGTACCCTACCATGAAAAGGTCGGCAGAAAGACAGGAAAGGTGCCCCAAACAAGTCCCCAAAGCGATTTTGCTCATGGGGTGTGAGCATGGGAACACATGTAGTGCCCCCCTCTGCTTGCGTGTCGACATGGTGCATAGTACACAGTGCACTGACATGCAAGTGGTAGTGCCGCTGTGGCAGCATGTGCTGCAGGCTCCCTATGAGCCAGAGCAGTAGCCGATGTGACACCCCTACTGCAACACCGCCAGCCCAGTAATAAAATTGTAAGGCGCCAATCAGGAAGCTGCAGACTTGGCGGCATTCTTCCGTCAGGTACAACGGTTGTCCGTCAGTTGCACCACAGTAGTCCAAATCGGGCTCTCAACCCATGACCTCTTTACAAGCATCCAAATTGCTTCTGTGAGTGACCTGAATGCATACTACCTTATCAAAATATTTAACTGTCATTAACATTTCAATAAAGTTTTGGTGTAATGCACTCTTAGCTTCACACACATTCACAATTCTAAATAATTAGAGACAACCATAAAGTAGTATCACCCTTGTTCAATGATGCCTTGTGCACATGACTTTTGTAGTATGCACATATTTTTCTTTTTAAAATATCCTTACAAGCTGTACATTTACTTATATATATTGCAACGGTTCTTATTTCATCCAGCAATTTCCTAATTGCAGGAGACTTAAATTTACAATTAGATGACCCTAATGATAACCTGGCAGGAAACTGCATTGCTGATCTAGCCGCTATGAACTTAACTTTACACAATAAGGGTCCCACCCACAAAGGTGGGCATCTTTTGGATCCTATCTTTTCTAACATCACGCAACTAATATGTCGTCCTGCACTGCCAGTTTCTTGGTCGGATCATTACCTCGTTAAATTTACTATAACAAGTAATGAAGCACAGACCCAATTCAATCCTTCTGTGAACATCAAGAAGCGAGTCTGGAAAAACTTGGATATTGCTGTTTTTAACAAAAGCCTGTGTGACCTTATGCCCAAATTTCCACTCAACTTGGATGACATGGATGCAGCTGCTAATTCTGTGAATTCCTGGCTTCTTGAGGCAATACACACCTGCCTCCCTCTTACTAATACGAAGAATATTGTTCATAAATCTCCGGCCCCCTGGTACAATGAAACTCTTCGCTCACACAAATCCCAATGTAAAAGACTAGAGCGTGCCTGGAGGAAGGATTATTCCACCACTGCTGGTCTGACATATAGAACTGAATTGAAACTTTATCATAAGGCTTGTGCTCATACTAGAGCCACCTATGTTAACAACATGATTACTGAAGCTATGAACAAGTCCAAAGTATTATTTACTGTAGTAAAAGATCTTGCTGGCTCACAGACCACTGCTATATCTCCACCTCTTTCTAGCAAGAAATGTGACGAACTTGCCCAGTACTTCACTTCTAAAATTGAAAATATCTACCAAGATATTGCAGCCCATGATAATACTAATATCCTTACTACTCCATCTTCGACCTTGCATACTGATGCAGATTCTTGCCTCCCCCCCACTACTTCTTGTCTACCTTTGGCCTCACTGACGACTTGGCCTGATCTCTCACCTACTACTTTATTGGAGATCCTAAACAACATTAAATCGGGTTCCCCCATGGATCCCCTACCAATTTCGATTTTACGTAAGCTAGAGCTCCCTCAACTCAGTATGATTTGTACCTTACTCAATTTTTCTCTTGACTCAGCCACGGTCCCCAACTGTTGGAAGCACGCAATGGTTACTCCGCTACTGAAGACACCCACCGCGGATCCCAATGTTGCTTCAAATTTTCGCCCTATTTCACTGTTGCCTGCCTTCTCTAAGATTCTTGAAAGGCATATTCATTTGCATTTATCACGTTTTGTCACCATTAATAATCTTGTTCATCCCTCCCAGTCTGGTTTTCGTCAGGGTTTCTCGACTGAAACCACTCTTCTGGGAGTGACTGAGAATCTTCGCCTACTATTAGATCAAGGTGAAACGGCTGCACTGATATTGCTTGAACTCAGTGCAGCCTTTGATACTGTTTCGCACAGTATCGTTCTGAATAATCTTGCTTCCTTTGGCATCAGTGATAAAGCCTTGCACTGGTTCTCGTCTTTTCTCACAGACCGGACTTTTCAAATTTTTTCCAATACGTCTACATCCAACACTTACCTCTCTCCACATGGTGTGCCCCAGGGTTCAATTCTTAGTCCTCTTTTTAATCTTTATGTTGTTCCTCTGGCCCATATTGCACATTATTTTGGTCTTAATCTTTTTACTTATGCTGACGACTCTCAGATTGTGTTTTCCCTATCCCAAGCTGATCCCTCCTCTCCTTCATCTTTGCAAACGGGTCTTAGCGAGATCTCCCGTTGGATGAGCCGCAATTTTCTCAAACTAAATAGCGACAAGACGGAGGTGCTTGTCTTTGGAAATAAGCCTGATCTATGGAGTTCGAGACATTGGCCTTCGACCATGGGCAGCCTACCCATTCCTTCTGAGCGAGCGCGTAATCTTGGGGTCAATATTGATAGGGATCTATCGATGAAAGACCAGGCAAATAAAGTTGCAGCCACCTGTTTCACCATCTTAAGGTGGCTGAGAAAAATTTTCTGGATTCTGCCTTCCGACACCCAGAGATCCGTTGTGACAGCCCTGGTGTCCTCTAGATTGGACTACGGGAACGTGCTCTATCTGGGGGCTACCAGGGCGGTCATGCGCCGTCTTCAACTAGTTCAGAATGCCGCTGCACGGCTTCTCTGTGGCTGTCGGAAACGCGATCCCATTACTGAGCGTCTTAAGGAACTGCATTGGCTCAACCTTGACAATCGGGTAAAATTCAAGGCTTTGTGCTTTATGCACAAGATCAAAATTGGAGTCTCCCCTTCCTATCTCCAGTCCCTTGTTAAACTTTTTGTACCTGCACATTCTCTCCGTTCTTCTTCCCAACACCTGTTCTGTGTTCCTAAGTTCAGGCTTTCCAGAGTGGGTGGTCGCTCTTTTGCCACCTTGGGACCCAAACTCTGGAACTCCCTTCCCCTTGACTTGCGTACGGAGCACTGCCATCTCCGCTTTCGTAAAGCCGTAAAGACCTGGCTATTTGTCCAATAACTTCCCTTCAGACTGTATTCTGCTATTACTGTCATTCAGCGCCGGGAAACCCTTACGGGTAGCTGTCGCGCTTTATAAGATTAATAAATTAATAAATAAATAAATAAATTTACCTAATACTGCAACACTGCTTAATGAAATACAAATGGGATTAAAAAAATAAGGTTAATACTGATATTAAATTCTGCCTTATGTGACCATTCTGGAACATTGATACCCTTCTTTGCTACATACACACTCCCTTTAAGTAATTTACCTAGCATTTCAATCATGGCCCAAAAATAATCTAAAAGTTCTATTCTGCTCCTTTAAAATGTAAAATTTTGTACATCTGGAAGTAAAAGTATCTCTTCAGAACATAAGTGTCTGAATTTATTCATTGCCACAATAATTATGCGAGCCTCGATTTCTGCAAGCAATTTGATTCATTCTTGTCAATTAGCACATCCATAACAAGATCCATTATTCTCAAACCTTTTTTCTGTATTCTCAATTTTTGCAACTAATATTGATTCTATTGTGTGCTCCTTTGGATTTTCATTACTATTTGCATGTTCGCTTAACACACATCTGATATTATTCCTTTTTGCCTCCACTACAAACTTACAAAAATCCTCTTTTTTTATTACAAATCCCACATTGTTGTCCCAAAGCAGGACAGTTCTTCGAAGAAGACACATGTGATAGTGACCCACCCTGTAATACATCACTTTTTATATTTGTATGACTTGTGTATTTGACTGTGACACCTTCCTGTAGTTGTGTCATACACAGACACAGATATATAAGCTACTGCTCCCGAAACACTAATGTTAGATAATGATTAGGTCTGGGAAGAGTTCAAGAAGTTCCACGCGAAACTCCGCAAAGTGACAAAAAACTCTGTCAAGCTACACAGAGTTCCACGAGCAGCAGAGTGCTTTACCTTGCGCTGATTTTTATCACCAGGTGTTTGTCCTGTGCTGTAAATTCAGCACGAGTGCCGTCATTTGCAGCAAAAAAGGGCAAAGCTTCTTTCTGCTGCATGAGTTGAAGTTCTACTCAAGTGGTAGATTCCTCAACACAAACAGAAGCTTTCTCAACGCGAGCGGTAGCGACCATCCGCAACCTCCCGCGTTGAGAACTCTCGCTGGGAAGCAGTCTAGCAATGGCTTTTCCTCGCTCCTGCTCGCCAATTCACCATTGGCGAGCGTGAGTGTGGAAAAAACTCTGCTCTGCTACGCGGAGTGGAGTTTTTCAGAACTTCCCGAGATCTGCGGATCGCAGAGTGCAAAAAACTCTGCGAACTCTGCCATGGACCATGAAGAGCCACCGGGTGAGGATCCTGAAATGCCAAATGAGATGATAGTGGTGAAGAGGAAGGAGTAGGCTTCCCTCAAAATGCCATTGACAACTTCTTCTCATGAGTGTAAGTATATCTTTACATATTCTCACTTTCACCCTTACACCAACTATTGATGTGATGATGAGAAAAGTATGTGGTGGTAATTTCTTAGGAAGGGCAAGTTCAGGGAAATTCAGGCCAAAGGTATTTGTTGCTCAGTTTTGACACACTGACTACTGTGTTCAGTTACATTGTTCATCTCTGATTGCTTTGCGAAACTGTATTCTCCAAAAGTTGACTATTATGTTATGTCTGGTTCAAAATCTTTTTGCATTAATCTATTTAAGGTTCCTTCACCATGTCATCTTCATTTGAACATTTCAGAGTCTCGATATTTGCAGGTATATGGTGCCATTTCGAAGTACAAAGGAAACAACGGTTGGTCCTGGAAAAGACAGACACAGACTTTGGGTGTCCAAATATTCCACCAAGGCAACGTGCACTGTGATTGAATGGAAGATTTGAAGATTACATTGGACTTGTTCTCTGTCGTGTGTTGGCACTAAGGCAATATGTGTCCCATCATTAGCTCAATTACATACACGAGTGACGAAATGCACACCATTTTGTCCAATTTTACTCAAAGAACTCCTACTGATTTAGTCCATTTGCATGCAGTCCAGATAAAAATGGTTTTGCCCTACAACCACTCAAATGACTAATCTTCAAAGCGCTTTTTGGCCTTTGACATCCACCATGTGGGAAACGGCTTGAAGGCCTCCTGTACCGCTGTGAGGGAAATGGCTAATGCACCATCATTAACGTCGCGAGGGGTACGGACCACAACCCCCAGCAGCCCACTCCCGGCATAGGGAAACACCGTCATCACAGCACCTCCAGCCGCCACAAAAGCGATGTTGATCTCCTGCAGCGCTGGACGTGCTTTTTGGCCTTTGACATTCGCCGTGAGGGAAACGGCTTGAAGGACTCCCGTACCGCCATGAGGGGAACAGCTAATGCACCATCATTAACGCCACAAGGGGTATGGACCACAACCCCCAGCAGCCCACTCCCAGCACAGGGAAACACCGTCATCACAGCTCCTCCAGCCGCCACAAAAGCGCTGCTGATCTCCCGCAATATAAGCTAGATGTCCAGGAAGGAATCATTAACAGTATACTTTTACAATTATCTGTGTCACATCCGTGAACACTTAATTAGTTATAGCGACCAAAGGGCTTCAGAAGCAACACTCGAAGTTGTATCAAAAATAGATTTTTTTTTTCAGTGCATAAATAGCTTATTTTTACAATAAAGGTCTGGCAACAGAACTACTACCAAAGCAAATGTAGCAAATAATATGGTAGTACACGAACACCTTCAGCAAATAATGTGGATACATTCAAAGGACCACATATAAGTAAATTATACACAGTAAAATTCACAAATTATATTTTAAGTGAATTATACAGTATGTTGCATAAAAGGCGTTAAGCATCGACGTTTCGGTCCTCGTTGGTCATAACGATCCGTAGGACCATCTTCGGGACAGAAGAGTTGCACAGAAGGATGAAAATGACACGCCAGACAGGTCGTTAGGTCAGAAGGCCACCATATGCCTCAGGCAATAACAGATCACCGGCTCAACGAAGTCCGGGTTCTCCAGCAGCATGGGACGTGCGCGGGCAGCGCCCGGTCCAAGGGCTGGCCCGTCCTTGCCCGTCATCGACAGAAAAAGGCGGGAAGGGCCATCTCTCTAACCTCTAGGTCCCTGCATCAAACCTGGACCGACGAGCAAGGTACTGTGACTAACTTCTTTGAGCGCTCCTCTATCTGTAATTGGCCAAAGACTCTGAACTTTGACATACATCGGCGCAACTAAACAAATTGCAATTTGTACCCTGCTGCTAGTATATTCGAACTTTGTATTTCTTTACACATGTACGGTTAATTCTTTTAAACAGTATTTTAAGACTTTTAATAGCTTTGGTATAGCCCTGTGTAATTACGATATTTTAATAAGGAGTGGATGACAATTGTAATTTACGGGTAATATTTGCACTTTCTTCATTTGGATCTTGATACTCTATCAAAAGGTAAAGCACTTTGCACTTTACATTTAGCGGGCCGAGCAAGCGTATAATTAGCGCATTGGTAGGGTGTCCACTTCTTTGAGGTTCTTGAGTCATAGCCCTATGGAATTGACAAGTCATCGACGAAGCTAAGATGGCGGCTGTGTGAGACGGTCGTAGGTGGCTCCCACAAGGGGTGATATGAAACTGGATAAGATGATTTAACCCCAGCTCCCCGGCACCCAGAAATGCAAGCGCTTTACGTGGAGGGAAAAGCACCCCCTTCGCCTGGAGTCAGAGAGTGGATCGCAGCTCTGACAGCAGCTGCAAAGGTACTGATTGCCGGCTGTGCAGCATTTCAGAGCGGACTCTCTGGTATCCTGGTTCGGGACTCTGAGCACGGTAGTGCACATACTAACTCCCGTTCAACCGACTTGATAATGCCACCAAAAGCTAACCCTAGAGGAAGGGGGAGCACCGTGCAGGGAGCCCCCCTTGGCTCACCGAGGAGACGTGGTGGAGACAGAGTCGACGCCTGTGGTGGCTCAGGAGAGAAGGCGAAGGCTCCGTGCAAAGAATCTCATGGACGGAAAGGGGAAGGGCTCGGCTCCGCAGCCGCAGAGGACCGTCATGGATCTGCTCCGAGGACCACAGTCTGCTCGGAAGGAGGATCAGGCAGGGACAGGAAGCCAGAGAAGGAAAATTACCGGTAAGCCACCATCGGGTACTGAGGAGGTGCTGCATGATGATGCAGAGACAGTGACACGGGGGGAGTAACCGAGACTTTGCTAGCACTTTCCTCAGAGCTAAAGGGGGGCATTGATTCGCCCAGAATGCCAGGAACCCCGGTAGAAACCCAGGGGAGTGGTATAGAAGCTGTAATAGCCGGAGCTGGCAGCAGTGAAAGTATAGGGCTTTCCGTGAGTGCGGACACCACTATAGAAGCTATAGAAGCTATAATTTCTACAGCTATCCCTAATCCAAGCTATGGGGGGAGAGGCTTCCCCCACAGAATGGAGCGGATCCTGACGCTCAGGGGGTGCCCACAGTAGTGGGGAAAGCCCTAGGAAACCCTGGGGAGAGTTTGACTAGCGTCCCTGGAGAAGGCAAAGGCCAGCGAATATCTAAGGGCCCAGGCCCGGGGCCTAGAATTAATGGGTCCGATAAAGGGGCGGAGAAGGAATCCGCCGGGCCAAAAAAAGCACATAGGATGCCAGGGGAAAAGGACGTCGATTCTGGGGAAAATGTCTTTCATTCCTTGTCAGATGCTACCTGGTCCGGTTTAGAATCAGAGTCTGGGTCTAACATCAAATGTAGCGAGGACACTGGCTCAGACAGAGGTAGTAGTGGCAGGCGAACCTCTGAGACTACCCGAAAGCCAAACATTAGGGGTCATAGAGCAGACACCATCAAGACGCACGAGCTAAGGTGGGATTATTCCCTAGGGGACCAATTGGTAGGGGTTGAAAAAGGAGCGGGAAATCACTCAACCAAGGAACCTGCTGTAATCTAGTCTCCCCCTATATTGGAATCAATTCTTCAGTGCGTTGTGGCACACTAAGAGGAGGCTCGAATGGAAAGTAAACATGCTCAAAATGCAGCCCGGAAACTCAAGGGGGGCGTTAGAAAAGTCGGCAAAACATTTAATAGTATTTGCGACCATGTAACTGAAGTAGAGTCCAGAACCGCAACTCTAGAGGAGGTCCTTGCTGGCTCAAAGGGGCAAGTGAAGGCACACGAGGCACAACTCGTAGATATTCAATGGAAGCTCGAAGAGAGCAAGAAGAGTCAAAGACGGAACAATCTATGATTTCTGGGGGTCCCGGAAGGAAAACCTAGATGATGCAGATACGTTGATAGAATTAGAGGTAGAGTTCGCTTCCTGGCCCGCCCCATTGGTAATATGTGGGGATTTTAACATTCATATGGACGCAAGGGGGTTGGGATGGGAGGGGTATCTAGGCAGGAAGCCACAAGTTTTTCATGCAGTCCAAGCGTTAGCCGATAGTCATGGGATGGTAGACATTTGGTCTTTAAAAATTCAGGATACACATATTACTCCTGTCCAAACAGAAAATATGTAAGGTTAGATTATTTTTTTATCCCTATTTCATTAGTGGAAATAAGGAGGTTACCTAGGGCTCTCTCGGACCACAACCCTCTGGTTCTGGACCTGTAGATCCCAGGGCTTGCAAAATCCCCTATAAGATGGACTTTTGATAGAAAACTATTGGTTAACAACGGATTATTGATCATATAAAGCAATGGACAATCCAGTTTTTTGAAGAAAATAGGTTCAGTACATCAAGGGAATTTGTGTGGGATGCTTATAAGTCAGGGCTCAGAGGGGAGATAATTAGTTTTGCAGGGTTTCATAGAAAAAAACAGTAAGAGTGCATTGGTCTGCTGCTACAGGAATTGAGCAAGAACATATGGTGACTATCACCCAAAAACAAACTCAGCGGCAACTGGAGATCGAATTGAAAGTAATCAGCACTAAAGCTAAGATAAATGGGGTGTTTAATCAAGCTTTAGCGGAAAGGTTTCAAACTGGCCAACAGGATCATAATGAGTACGGGGAAAAGACAGGGAAACACCTCGCTCTTAGGATTAGACAAAGAATAGCAGCAAGCAATATTTCAAAGCTAAAAAGGAAGGATGGTACAGTCTCTAACGAACCCCAAGAGATAGTGCGAATTTTTCCAAGATTTTTACCAAGATATTTACATGTCCAGGCCCCAAATCCCAGCTGGTCTCGGTGTTGGGCTTCTGCCTCTGATTCAAGAGCTTGAGGGAGATATTCTGTTGGAAGAGGGGAAGGAGGTATTGTTGTCTATGGCTTCAGGGAAAGCGGCGGGTCCGGATGGGCTCCCCATGCAAATGTATAAATTACTCCATAGGGAACTCACCCCTCTGTTGTGGGATCTCTTTTTAGCAGTTCAGCAGAAAGGAGACCAGCATAGGTATTTGTTTGAAAAAGGGGATGGCGGCGGTTGATCCGGCCTCCTACAGACCAATCATATTGATAAAAGCTGACGAGAAGCTATATTCCAAAATTCTAGCTAGGAGGCTATCTAGAATTATCGACTCCCTGGTAAGTCCGTGGCAACACAGCTTTGTCCCCTGTAGAAGTACCACCGATCACATCCAAAGGGTAATCTCTCTATTTAATATCGCAGAGACCTCAGGGCAACATATGGCACTAATACTACTAGTCGCACAAAAAGCGTTCGATCAAGTGGAATGGGGGTACCTCTGGCAGAATCTGAGATCAAGTGCTTTGGACCTCGCATACTCACTGCACTAAGATCTAAGTATGTTCAACCATATGCAAAAATACAATTGATGGGGCAGCAGTCAGGTCAGGTTAAGATCTAAAGAGGGACAAGGCAAGGCTGTCCCTGCTCCCCATGCCTTTTTGCATTATATATAGACCCATTTATTATAACTATTTTAAATGATCCAGTGATTCTGCCTGTGGTGGTCAGGGGATTTAGCACCAAGGTTTTAGCTTACGCAGACGACATTGTTATAGTCACCTCTGACCCCCAGAAAACAATAGCTAGAATAGAAATTCTGGCTCCGGAGTTTGGGGAGGAATCCGGCTATGGGCCAAATGGCGATAAAACTAGGATCGTTTGCTCGAAGTCAATTCTGTGGCAGGATCCCAGGAGGTCTAGGATGGCAACATATTTAGGGATTTCAATTGCAGCAGATGTCGACACTATTTGGAATATCAATGCAGACCCTCTACTTAGCAAAATAAGTGCTGATTTAAAAAGAATTAATAACCTGCACCTTTCTATTATTGGCAGGGTAAACGTCATAAAAATGACTATGTTTCCTAAAATATTTTATTTGTTACGTTGTATCCCACTGGAGCCTCCGAATCATTTTTTTAAAAAAGGTGAGATGATTTTTTCACAGTTTATCTGGGGGTATAGGAAGGTTAGGAGATCCTTGAAATTAATGTCCCTTCCTCAAAATCGAGGGGGGCTGGCTGCTACGTATATTTTATATTACTATTGGGCTATTATGCTCCAACAAATGACAATATTATTTAGACCAAGGTCTGCAACACAACACGTTGAGACTCCACCATCCATCTTTAAACTGGCTATAGGTAATCACGCTCCAGGGCTACTACTTAAACAACTTGAGAGTAGCTATTACAAGAAGACTTGTTTCAAACCTATCAGAGCAGCATGGAGGGTGTGGCAAAGAACCAGCAAATTATTAAATATTCCTAAAATTCATCGATATTTGTTATTATGGCGTTCATCATTTTTTCCAGACTTCCTATTTGATAAAATCGGTAGCAAGTGGGAACAGGCGGGCATTAATTCTGTAGGAGATATTTTAAACTCCTCTGGTATTATGACATTCGCTGAGATTCAGGATTGATTCGAGATAGATCCACGTAGTCTATTAAAATATTTTCAGGTAAGGGCAACAACTAAAACTGCTATGTTACATCTTATCTCCCATTCAGGTGTCCCACTGCTAGATACCCTTACATGCAAACAACCCCAAGTAAAGGAAGTGTATGCCATGCTGATGGAAGCTAGCGATGACGATATTGTTAAAGTAGAAAGTGCATGGGCAGTTAAACTAGGAAATCAAGATGTGGACTTATGTAGATCTTTAGAATTGTCCAAGAAGGTTCTTTTAGCAGCCAATCTAAAGGCTCAGCACTTTAAAACTATATATAGATTATATTTTACACCGGCCAAACTTTGGGCTTGGGGAAGAGGGAATCTAACGAATGTCCAAGATGTGGGCAAGGTCCTGTTGACATGATTCATATGTTTGCAGAGTGCCCCAAATTGGGAAGGGTAAAGCAGGGGATCGACACCTTCCTGAGTAAGACCATAGGAAGATCTGACTTATTAACTCCAACTTTAATTCTTTTTGGATGGGTGATTCCCTGCAGCTAGACCCAGCTCATGTTAATTTCTGTTTTATAGTTACAGCAGCTTTGCGTATAATGATCGCTTCAAAGTGGAAGGATAAGGATCCCCCAACATTTCAGGCATGGTTTTCTAGATTGTTCCACATATTTAACCTGGAGATGGCACTATACAACTGTAAGGGGAATAGAGCCAGGAAAAAAGGGCTGCAAATTTTGAGCCTTTGGTGGAGCTGCAGGGGAGGGGTGGGGAAGTGATGTGGTAGAGTTTGCAAATGTCACTATTATTGTATATATTATAGTGTTTTTGCTGCCATTTCTCTTTGGCCCACTGCTTCTCTTTTTTTCACCTTTTTTATCTCCTCTTTCTCTGATTGTGTTTCTATTTCTTTCTTTTTATCTTTTTTTTTCTTGCACTCCTCTGTTCTTTCTTTAACACGTCTATCATGTTGTTCGATTATGCAAACTTTGTTACTTTCCTGAAAAATAAATAAATAATTTAAAAAAAAGAATCATAGCCTTATAAGCCCTATAAACACCCTAAGGTAAACAATTGGTAGATCATAATGGGGAAAAGGAAGCAGGGGTGAGTCATATATCGAAAGTACCAAGTAAACACCGGAAGATCAATATGACTCTGTTGAACTATTTAACAGGGGCTGTCGGGATATAGAATACTGAAACGGTAGACCCATTACTATCGCAACAAAAAACAATGGATAGTATAGCGCCAAGCGATGTAGGGGTGGTAGAGAAAGATCTCCCTGACAACGTTACCCATGTGCAGCAAAAAAATCGGTGTATTCAAGAAATTCCTGATGATATTTCTGATGGGACAATAGATAGTGATAAACTACCTCCTTCAAAAGAAAACTGTAAATGACCTAATCTGACGATAGCCAATAACACTGTAGAAGATACAGTTGTATTCCATCCAATTCCCATTTACACCCACAGATTAACCAAGACCCACCCAAAAAAGCCAGATGGGAAATTACAGGGTGCTAAAAATAAAATGCAGAAGGAAGTAGGCATTGTAAGCACCCCGAGGGGGAAAAAGACCTGTAATGAACCTACAAGTGAACCACTAAATTTGCATACAGTCATTAAAGTCTTAAATGAGTTTGTTACACAAACAATTAATACTCTCGTGAGCAGACTGGACAAAATAGAAATACTAGATAAAGTTCTAGCAGCCCAGTTTAAGGCCACACAAGAAAAGGGTTCAGTAAATCAGAAATTACTGGGCGTTCATGTGCATCCTGAAAAGGCAGTTTTAAAAACGACACCCTGGCCAGTCAAGAGAGCACCAGGAGTAAGTGAACAGGGCGGGCATCAGGACTCCTGACAAAATGTAACCGTGATTACAGAAAACCGCACCACAATAGAAAGTAAGGCACATGGACCTAAAGAGTTGGGCATGGAAGGTCACAAATCAAGTTAAAAACGGAAGGGTGGGGAAAGAACAACTATAGCGGTTGACAACGTCCCTGGGGTGAGGCATTGTGCACAAACACTCAACCTCCCACCAGCAGCCACACCATACACCATTATCTTAGCCAATATTCCCCAGCTTCCTTTAGCAGCAATGGAAACCTGGCCTGCCCTAAGAAATAAAACTATAAATTGGTTGGGAAACAGGACAGGTTTAACAAATGCACTTTTTAGGGAATTTAAGATGGTGAGGAGAATTGATTGGGTAGGCAACAGCAGTAAATTCTACGAAGGCGATTGCATAGTCCTCTTGTAGGATCACCGGCTTTGGTTAGGGAAATCCTTTTGAGAATACATCACTCAAACATAACCAACACTAGCATCCAAGTTCTCCCACTGGGCTTCTTTTATCAACCACCAACCACAACTATCCCTGAAAATCATGGATCTCAAAGACGGATATGGGATGGCCCCTGCTATAACCTAGCAGTGTCGAAAAGATTTGGGCCCCTAACTACTTTGGATCAGAACGACTGACAACCAACCAACCAGTAGGAATGTTTTTTTTGCTGAAAACCCCGGTGTATTTACCCTGCAGGACTTGGTTTTGGATGCGCAAGTGGATGAAGAGGAAAGTAACCCAAATAATGATGATTTTTCTGAGGGGGATCATATGGACACAATTGACCATCGGGCAGGAGTATGCAGAATCCTTTTTTTGGAATATTGCAGGCCTAAAGAATAAAGTGAACAACCCAGTTTGGTTGAACTTCATCAGTAATTTTGACGTTTTGTGCCTGCAAGAGACCTGGGTCATTGACAATGTACACATCAATGGGTTTAAAACATAGCATACACCTGCAATTCAATCACCTAGTGGAAGGCCAAATGGGGGGCTATGCGTTTATGTTTCAAATTTGCTAGGGGCATATAACATCGAGATGGTCAGCTCAGAAATCTACTATCAAGTCGTCCTAATACATATGGATTCTAACCTTTATAATAATGTGGAAAAAGTCCAGTTAGGAGTTATACTACAGAAGCTTAGCGGGGATATTAGCAGTTTAAATCTAAAAGGTGACATTGAAACCATTCCTATTTGGGGTGGAGATTTTAACATTAGCTTGTGTCCATTTGCTGAAATAGGGAAATGTGGTTTAACTCTGGAAAAGGATGACCCCAGCGATTCACTTCCAACACACAGACAAAGGAGAGTTGTTTAATGAAATTATGTATAAACACAACTTTGGATTTTCAAACTGTTTATGCACGTCTAAAGCGAAGTTTGGTCACACATTTATAGGTAGAGGTGCTAAATCAACCATTGATTTTCTAATTATGCCAAATCGCCACACAAGTTACGTGGAAGAGTATAACATTCATCAAAATGTTATATGCGATCATTTGGCAATTAGCGTGAACATAGTAATCTCAAAATGTGTATCGAGGAAAATTTGTAATAAAGCAGCATGGGAGAAAAAATGGTTATGCAATCCGCTGGGCGAGCCGGGACTCTGCGGAGTTAAGTAAAAAAATCGTCATAAAGGCATTAGACCCAATTCTAATATGTCTAAGCGGTAGCCCAACACATGAAGATGTTTTCAAAGCTTTTAATTGTATTACTGAGATGGTCAAAACCACACTGTCAGTAAAATGTAAAGATACACGTAACTCCAGGAAGGGATGGTTCGACAAAAATTGCACTAAAAGCTATTCAAACCTAAAGAACACACTACACAGAGTGATAAGAGATAATAGTGAAATCAGGGCCTGTAGAAAGTTGTATAATGCAGCCAGGAAAAACAGGATGAATGAGTTGAAAGACATGGCTTGGAAGAACCTTAGTGATGCCGCTGAGAGTAAATATAGCCTGAAATTCTGGTCGGCAGTGAATGCCCCATTCCTAAATAATAAATTAGATGCACCATCAATTGAGGTGGCTATAGAGGAAAGAACCTGGGTAGACTTCTTTTCAAATGTCTACTCGAATAATGGATGCAACTAGATTAGAAAATGCCTGCAAAATGTTATGGCTTAAATATGTAAAAAAAATTATGCAAGACATTAGACACCCAGAGTTCTTCACCTCACCAGATAACATGAATTATATTAACCAGAAGGATTTTAAAAAGTTTGTATGACCCGCCTAGAAGAAAATAGGTTAACTCTTGGGATGAATCAACCTATGGTGGTTAAAGACCAAATAATTACAATAACATGCAACATCCAACCATATCTGTTATGTGTCATGGGCGGATAGGATAGATATCTATTAACAAGACTATCACCCACCCAGCTATTAATGATTGGTCAAGGAAACTTTGCCGATACCCTTGTGACAATATCTCATTACAAACTACAGTACATGTAATCCTACTTTGTAAATTGTATAGCAACGAAAGGCACAGATGGATAATACCCCTACTAAAACAGGGAGGATGGAGACAATGTCTCCCTGCCTTCGTGCATTTACAGATGTCGAGAAATTGTTACTGCATTGGCTCTATAGTGGGTTTTCTAAAGAATTTGTTGAGGACTAGGTAATGCCTAAATAACTAAATTGCAAGATACGTAACAGGTTGGAATCATTTAGCGTGAGATGGGTTATTTTAGGAATTACTGACTGTTTACGTGTATTTTATGAATTCTTAGGAACTTATATTCATGAGATGTGTTTTGATGAATTCTATATGCAAATTATGATGATATATTCTTTGTATATGTCTGCTTTTATGATTTTAATATTTAAAATCGAATAAAGCTCGTTTTAATTTGATTTTACTAATCTTCAGATGGAACAATCTCACGCTCCTTATCGGACGCACAGCGACGCTCATTCAAAAAAAGGTATCTTCTTTTTTCTGTTTTACTCTTTTAATTGCAATTTTTATCCAGTGCTTTATGCTATTCAAATATGTATTGACAATCACATGTGACAGTACATGTTTCTCAACTTTTCAAATGTTGCAGTTTGCCGAAAGGCCTTTTCATCCTTCAGCACGACGGGTACATTTACAACATCCTTAATCCAAAGCATTTTGGACATGTTTTAGCCCTTCCTCAGGGAGTCACTGCAAATTATTGCCTCAGTTGAAAATGCAAATTACATCCAAATGATTTCACTTGTTCTTATAGCCTCTATTTAACGTTTTCCCTCTAATTCTGTGTCACTACATCAGAAGCCTAAAGCCAACATTTATTTCTACCCAACTGCCCACTCATCCATCTCAAACCACCCCTAGATTATCACCATTGTTCTACAACCTCTCAGTCAAATGCTTTCTCCGTACTTGCCAATCTTATCACTACCTCTCTTCCTTTCCTTCCACCACAACGAAAAACCTCCTACTTTCTACTTCTCACTCTTTTCACTAAGTAATTCTTTTCTCCACCCCCTCTTCCTCCAATCATTTGATGTCCTGGGTCTTTCAAACTACACATCCCAGAATCAGATGCGGCCGGTAGTGGGAGTACCTGCCGTGCGGTGACGTGGGGAGGGGGAGGGGCAGGGTGGGGGGTAGTAATGTATGCATTACGAAGTTTAACAGGTAAGTAAACATATAAATAAATAAAAACGAATTTCGTTGTTTGCACTGCATCATCAAATGCAATGAGGTGCGGGCAACGAAATTCGTTTTATTGATTTATTTATATGTTTAATTACATGTTAAACTCCGTATTCCATACATTACTAACCCCCACCCTGTCCCTCCCCCTCCCCACGTCACCGCCCGGCAGGTACTCCCACTACCAGCCATGGCTGCCCAGAATTTCTCCCCACACCTTCCTAATGTTTTCGATGTTCCTAGACTCAAACGTGTTTCTGAAAAATAAACATTAACATTTCTAATACCCCGCCCTCCCACAGTTGTTACATGCCACGTTAAATATGCCTTTCCACACGTTATATTATAACATGACTCCATCAGTAAAAGTACATTGCAAGATTCTCAAACAACCGTGTCCTTTAAAAATAGCGATCTTAAGAAAAGATGTCCTTGTGTCTCACAGGTACTCTACTGCGAACTTGTGAACATGGTTATTAATGAGTAGGATTTATTTTGCACATATCCAGATATAATGATGTATTTTATCGTAAAATTTGCTATTAACTCATATAGTAATATATTTTAAAGTTTTATTTTTTATGGTTGTAAAAAAAACAAATAAAGAACTCTACTCCTTCATATTGGTGAAATACTCATTGTGTGTAAAGTGTATGTAGCTGTTGATGTGTCTCATCATTATAGGACATTATTCTTGTGGCACACCACAGAAACTTGGTTGTGACTTTCCACCAGATACTGGAACCATGGCTTGGAATGATTCTGTGTCTAAAAAATGTGTTACTGCCATATTTTTGTCTAGTGTCGTTATTGATGTGGGACTCGTTATGTGTGCCAAAAGAACAGGGTCCAGCTGATGACATGAGGCAATGAAAAATTGCCTATTCAGTGTTATGGATATATCTCCTTCATCCATGTTGGTAAGATCTGGATTTAGACATGTGAACACTGGCACTGACTATTAGTGCCATGTATGGATGGTGATGCTAGTGAAAATGTTGATGGACAATTATTGGTCAAATCGAATAAACATAGTAGTAGATGATTTAGGGTATACTTTTTGGGAGTCACAGTTGAGAACTTGAGAAAAACATTACCTACTTGCTATTCCTCTATGTTTACATAATACTTAGATTTTTGTCATTGTAAAGTTATGATGGGAGGAAACAAATGTATTGATAGATTTTAAACATTTACCACCAGTCTACGGGGGTTATTTACAATTTCCTTGCTGTGCATGGGCATACTTTTTTCCATATTAAAAGTGGCTCACAGCGGCGCAATGGGCTTGTAATTGCGCCCCTATGAGTTTTTGAGTTGTGAATTTATCTAATTAAACTTGAAGAAATTAATCATGGTAAACATGATAAAGAAAACCAAAAAGTGAAGAAGTCAGTCATGGTAAATGAAACCATAGTTGAAGAGCCAAAATTGGTTGAATTTGTTCAAAATATGACTGGCATCAAAAAGTTAAATGTGCCCAGAAATAGTCCACAGAGTGAATGCTAGACACACACTGGAAGAAATTAGGTACGGTGTTTCTTGCTGGTAGTGACAGAGATCTTGCCATCCTCACCTCATGATAATTCTGATGAGCATCCCCTCATGTGGGTGAGGGAGGAATCCACAGTTGAGTTGCAGGGCCTTGGGTGGCTGCAGGTGGTTCCTCCAGTGACAGGGCATCCCTTCCTGTGTCTGTAGCAGATGTAGATGGGCCAGCTGTTGTAAGACCGCAGGAAGGGTTAGATGGTGCTGGGAAAGCCCTGCACATATGGGTGTAAAGTTTCTGCAGCACCCCATTTAGGCAGCCAATATTGGAGTTGTGAGACTCAAATCTGATAATTAAGCTCCCTCTGTAACTTCTCCATCTCCTGGAGCTTGGTGAGTACCTGGCCCAACCTGTCTTGGGACCGATTATAGGCTCCCAATACTTGGTCAATGGTGGTTTGGGTGAGTGACCCCAGTGACCTCATGATGGTGGCCCACATTATCCCTCTCACGCCCCTAACCCCATTACCCTGTGCCCCATCAACTGGATCCTGGATAAGGTGGAGCTGGTGGTGCTGTGGTGTCAACATTACCCAGGACTGGGGGGCACATGAATGTTGTTACAGTAGTAGGAACATAGAAAGTAGAGCCTTCATTAGCTGAGGTGTTACAGCTGGGGTGAGAGGTGTCAGTGCGGGCCATTGAGATGCACTGGAGCCTTCTGCCCATGCTGACCAGATGGACCAGGATCCTCATCATCATGCAGATTAGCAGGAGTGTTTCCTTCAGTGAAGGCTTGATCTTGGGCTGGAGTGGGGGTCTTCAGTGGCAGATTCCTGGCCATGTGGTCTGGCAGTTGTACCTATTCAGAAATTGAGAACATTTTTATCACTGAAAGAGTGTATTATACATCCACATCTCTTGAGCCAAGTAACGTAGATACCTAGAAGTAAAAAGAGGTTCAAATTATTATGATGATAGCTTTCAGTGGTATTGAACAAATTACCATAACATTTAGCAATTTCAAGCAATACAACTTCAAATAGGCAGGTAATAAGATGTCCTGAAATGTTTATGAAGTAATTAGAAAGTGTACCTAACATTTCGCAAACATTAAACCCAACACAGTGGAGAGGTGAAATGTGCAATTGACAATTCCAGGGCCTAGTTGACTCCAAAACAGACATTTACACAACTTGGACGGATCTTTGGCATTAGACATGTGAACAGTGCAGAGTCAATGTGTGCAATCACCACTTATATTCGGCATAGTAATATCATATTTTACAATAGTTTGATGCACACAGTTTGGTTTGTGAAACTCATGACATCAATTCAATTGGTTGAGAAGAACAGGACAACATTCAGAAAACAAGGCAAACCATTTTCAGAAGGGAGCATTTACTAGGGATTGATCACTACATGATACCTTACCATATGTTGAACTCTGTTAGACAAGAGAGAATGAGCTATATAGCATAGCAATATTCTTTTCACAAATAAGAAACAGGGCATCATGGTAGTGGTAGTCATTTAAAAGACAACTTCCAAACACTTGCAAAATGGTTAATGGAACATACCTGTGGAAATTATGAAGTTGAAATGGAATAAGCACTTACAATATGACACACATATGGATATTGGTTTATTTGGTGGTGTAATGATACTGATAGTTTGAGGTTTCTCTGTTATGACAATATGTGCAGAACACATTGGCATCAGTTGAGCTGAGACCAAACAGGACATTGATGTTTAGTAAGACATTGTAAAGTTTAACTTACCAGACTCCACTCCACTAGGAATTCCCTTCCAGCCATCAGGATGTAGGATCTGCAAGACCTTCTCCTCCCAGGGCATGAGTTTTAGGAGGGGCCTGGAGAACCACCACCAGTCCTCTGAGCCTCCATATAATGCTTGGTGGTCAAGGAATGCACCCTTCCCCGCAGGTCATTCCAGTTCTTCCAAATTTTCTCCTGCGTATGCAGGTTGTTAGCTACGGCATTCTCTCTGTCGACTATTCTGGCCCACATCTGCCTTTTCTGACATAGAGGTCTATTTTGGGCTTGGGCGCCTAACAATTGTGGCTCTACTCTTATGATTTCATCCACCATAACTGACAAATCTCCATCAGTAAAAGATGCATTTTTTGGGCCTGGCATTGTTCAAAGAAATATGATTAAATAACAAATTAACCACAATGTAATAAATGAAAAGAGGCAAAGAGACAAGAAACAGGGAAAAGGGACAAAATAACCTCACTGAACTTGCAAATCTTTGCTAGAAAATTAACTGGTGCAATGGAATGGCAAAAGATCATGATCTTAAATGGCTTGTGTTTTTTAGTGTGTTATGCAGGTGCTTTCATTTGGCCAATGGCCATCAGATGTATTCTACAAACAACCAGCAACCAGCTAATGGTCACAGTGATGGTGCATTGTTGAGTGCGTACAGCAACGGACTCCCTCCATCAGGAAACCACTGCTAGGAGACCGCCAACACAACTGAAAAAACTAAATCTGTTCAGCGGGAACCCGCTGGACTGATGGGGATAGAATACTATTCACCATCATTGGAGTCCTCCGCATCAGCAATGGTGTGCCGCAACTGCAGCTGAAAACACTCCGTTGACACAGACGGTGAGTCAGCCTGCATACATCTAAATACAGCTGGCAAAAGATCGTTGGCTTTGTGAGGTACATGGTAACGCCGCTGCAGCTGTATGGTGGTAAGACCATCAAGATCTAAATCACACCCTATGTTGGCGACTGTTTTAAAAATGTGTTTGCATGACCTACTGTGATAAAGGGCTTAGGGCCACATGTATCATCATTACATGTAACGATTACCTAATTGCGATTTTGTCCAAATCGCAATTAGGTCATCACTAATCCTAATGTATGAAACTCTGTTCAGTTTCATTAGCAATTCTTAATGGGTCGCAAATAGACCTACCTCATGCATATTAATGAGGTAGGTCACAATATACGAGCCATTAGGAATGTACGCCATCACAGAGATGGTTGCCTGCTGAGGTCAGCAGACCACCATGTCTGTTATTGCTTTAAAATAAAGCAGTCTTTTTTGTTTTCAAATGCAGCCTGTTTTTCTAAACCTCTTCAATGCTCATGACGAGCTGAGCTCGTCATGAGCCACGGCACTCCGGTGCTCATGACGAGCTGAGCTCGTCATGGCCCGTGGAACGCTCACACGCGGGGATAATTCCCCCGCTCTGCTGAACGTCCCACTGAGCCAAATTACCTGTGACGAGCTTAGCTTGTCATGAGCACAGGAGCACTGTAGCTCATGACGAGCTCAGCTCGTCATGAGCATGCAGGCGATGTGCGTGCCCCCCTCCCCCCCCCCCCAGCACAGCGGGGGATTAAACCCGCAGCGAAGGGGTTAAAGGAAAGCGAGCTGCATTTAAAAAGAAAATTGAAACTTTGCAGTTTCATTTATTAAGAGCAGGCAGTGGTCCATGGGACCACTGGCTGCTCTTAAATTTTTTTTCCTTTCTCAAAGGGGAAGGGGCCCACTGGGGACTCCTTCCCATTTGCAAATGGGTTACCGCCTTCTTCAAGGAGTCTGCAAAATATGAATGTTTTGTGACCATAATTTGGTCGCAAAACATTCATACATCCCATTTGGATTCTGTATTTGAAAGGGACGCCCTAAACATGCCCAAATACTGAATCACAAACCTAAATTGCGATTCGGTAAAGTGTTACTGAATCACAATTTGTGTTTCATACATATGTAAAAGCATTTTTGCGCTCAGAAATTGACCGATCTGCCGTTTCCGACCCCAAACATGCTTAATATGTGTGCTGGGCCTTAGACATTAAAGTTTTGGCCCCATAATTGGTATTTCTTCATCAAGAATTGCTTCTCCTATCTGTGAAGCATCACACATGCAGTTATATAGTGAGGTCATTGATATTGTAAATACTGTGGAAAATGAGATCAAATTACAAGTTGAATCCTGGTTGAAAAGTATGAAAAATGCATTACCTTGTCCTTTCACCACCTTGTACATGTTTAATTAAATATAGTGTTGCTTTGAATATTTAATTTTTTTATCCGAGTTTTGGTATTTCTGTGTTGCATTCAACTTTATCTAATTCAATTTAAATTGAGAAGAAGACAAAGAATAAAACCAAGCTTCACATTCCCAGCAAACCTGGCTAAACCCAGACAACCCTGACAAATCTAGACAAACCCATCAAATGCAGACACCGCAGCTCCCAATGTATTTGTAGCTATTCATTGTTTTGATGAAGAGAAACTCAGATCTTTACCTCTATGTTCTGCTTTTTTAACAAAGCTTAATACATTAAGGGCTAGATGTAGGAGGGCAAATACCGGTCGGTAACAGTGAAATTCGTTACATTTCCCCGTTACCGACCGGTATTTAGCCATGTGGGATGTAGGGAAGGAATCGGTAATAAGGAATCGGTAAATACCAATTCCTTAATACCGATTCCTTATTGGCCTTGCATTTAAGGAATCGGTAATGCTGATTCCTTAAATGCAATGTAGGTAGCACTTAAAACAGTGCACCTCAGCCTTAAGGAATCGCTATTTACCACCAACTTCAAGTTGGTGGTAAGTAGCGATTTCCTTTCAAAAAGCACTTTTTTGCTTTTTTGAAATGTGCCATGTGGCACACATCCATGCAATTAGGGCATGCATGTGTGCCACATGTGCATACATGCACATTTCAGGGGTTCAACGAGGTGTCCTTTGGACACCCTGGCACCCTTGAAATACCTCCTGGTATTACTGATTTGGTAATACCGAATCGGTAATACCGAATGTCTTCACATTCATTCCCATGGGCCTCCAAGCCCGTAGGAATGAATGGGTAGGTATTTGTTATTACCGAATCTCAATTACAGATTCAGTAATAATGAATATTAAGAACTCAGTATTTTTTTACCGAATTCTTTCCTACATCTGAAATACTTATTTCTAAATACCGAATCGGTAAAATTCGGTATTTAGGAATCGGTATTTCCCTATTACCTACATCGGGCCCTTAGCCTTTGGGACAAGCAGGGGTATTTATTTATTTCAGTAAGTAATTCCTTTTTTTGCCACCATGTGCCACACTATACCGGCTACTTTCACATGGTCACCCCGTGAGGAGCCAATATTACATGGTCGGCATGCAGTTAGCTGGAAAGCCCTGCAGAGACCAGGTTTCCAGCTAATTGTTTGGAGGTTCAGCTCAGCCGATGTCCATTGCGAGATATGAAACCTCAACAGGACTCCAGAGGCAGCCTTAAAAGGTTTGATTGTGGTTTTTGGCAGGGGGCATTGTGGGAGGGGTAGAGGCTAGCCATGGGAGGGGGCTGTGCATTTGGAAGTGTCTCAGCTGTGCTCGGCACCAAGCCCCACTCCCTTCATGATCATGCCCCCTGCTCACAACGTAAAAAAAATAACAAGTTGGCAGGTTTACTGTTTGCACCAGAGAAAGTAATTACATAAAGTCAACGTTGGAAATAATGTTTTATGGCATGGTGTTGAACCTAACCCTGTCTGCAGGGTCATCCCCAAAAATTTTGCCTTCACGCCTCCTATTTTTTCAGAATTAATTTTTGTTACCTTTAGAACTCTGTGCATCACTGCTAACTAGTGGTAAAGTGATTGTGCTCTCTCCTTAAAAATGGTACAATTGTCTTATACTCAATTGGCACATTTAATTTACTTATAAGTCCCTAGTAAAGAGGTACTAGATGTACCCTGTAAATTAAATGCTACTAGTGGGCATTCAGTATTGATTATGCCACCCACTTAAGAAGCCCCTTAAACATGCCTCAGGCCTGCTATTCCAGAGCCTGTGTATGCATTTTTAAATTGCCATTTTGGCCTGGTAAAATAAATTTTCTGCCAGGCCCAAACCTTCCTTTTTCATACATATGTCTCCTATAGGGAAGGCCCTGAGCAGCCCAGGGGGTACAGTGCAGTGTAGGTAAATGTAGGACATGTACTTGTAATGTTTACATGTCCTGGTAGTGAAAAACTTTTAAAATTCATTTTTCACTGCAAGGCCTATCTATTCCATAGGATAACATTGGAGTTGCCTTATTACGTTTAATAAATGTCATTTGCAGTTGGGAAAAGATGACTGCTTCATGTTTGGTGTTTCTGGAATCCTAAGTTAAAATCCTCCTAAACAGCCAGACAAAATGGGAGCTTAGGTTGGACTTGGTGGGCCTTCACTGACAGGGTGGAAGGGAGGAGCTGGACCAAGCCTCACTTACAATTGATAAGGCTGTGTCTTGTCTTCACGCAAAGTGCTGTATACCCCTTGTAGTTAGTCTGGATCCAGGTTCAGCAGGGAAGGGAAGGCAGGGCATCTCTGCACTACAAAGGCATGCCTCTAGAAGTTTTCCCCCACTTTCCCAAGAGGCACAGCTGTGTCTAAAAGAAGTACTACAGACAGCACCATTTCAGTGCGCTTCTTGACCTGTGAATTCTTTGCCAGGAAGGACTGTTGTGCTTTTGAAGGAACTGCCACTTTTCTGGACTGTTGCTCTAAAGGAACTGCTGCTAGACAGCTACACAATATGGGACCTTAGGTGTGACTGGATGGGTCATCACACCCAGGATGGGCGGGAGGTGCTGGACCCAGCCTCACTTACACCTCCATAGGCTGAATCCTATCTCTTATCAAAGAGCTGTATACCGCCTGTACGTAGTCTAAAGCCAGGGCAGGAAAGGCAGGGCATATGTGCTCTTCAAAGACATGCTTTTAGAAGCTTCTCCCCACTTCAAAAGCACAACTGTGTGTAAAAGAAGGACCTCAGAAACCACTGATTCAGTATACTTGTGGAAACTGCCAGGAAGAAGGACTGCTGTGCAGCTCAAAGGACTACCACTCTGCTGTACTGTTGCTTTAAAGGAACTGTTGCACTGCCGTGCTGACTTGTTGCCTGCTGCCCTCTTGCTTAGGGAAGAAGAACTGGACCTGCAACTTCATCTTGAACTCAGGCCCCAAGAGGAACTCCAAGGGCTAGTCTGCTAGCCTTTTGATCTGAGCTTCAGGGGCATAAAAGGCCCCCAAACAGCTCCTGGACCCGTCAGCAGGGAATTCCTGACCCCCAAGTTGTGCCTCTCGGGTCCTGCACCCTTGGTTTGGCTCAGAGGGCTCTTAATTCAAGCGTTTGAGCTCTTTGTAACACCGGATCTGTGCCGCTTGCGCCAAAAATCAGTGTGAGCTACCACTATCCCGTCTCTTTGCACAGCAGCATTGTCACCCCGCAGGGGACCGACAACACGAAGTTTCATCTGCCCAACCATGATGCCTGGCCTGCTCTTTACGCTACACCTACTGCCCACCGTGATGCTCTAATTGCTACTTGTGCCCCTATCCAGCACAAATGGTACTCTTGGAACAAAACTTGAGAAGGTACACATTCAGCTGGACCAATCTGGCACAGGATCCAACCTGCACTCCATCGCAGTTGGCCTGAACGTTTGACTTAGACCCAGTCAAGTGTGACCAGAAAGCCGCAGTTGGCGCTCCCTGTTTCTAGGCCTATATTTCAGTTTATTCTTTAAAAATTCATAAGTTTGATTCTACTGACTGGATTTTTTGTTATTTTGGTCTTGTTTCATTTATAAAATTAAGCTTGGTTTTTCTGTCTGGTGTGGCACTGTTTTACTGCTGACGAATTGCACAAATATTTTACACATTTCAAGTAAGTTAAGCCTTACTGCTCTGTGCCAAACTACCAGAATGAGTACAGGTTAATGTGGGGTTTACTTGTGCCTTAGCCTGACTAGGATAGTGGTTGCTGTTTTACCAGAGCTCACATGCCAGTAACCTGTAACCCACTTTGTAGCATATGGTCTATGCCATTGTTTTTGGCTATGTTGTTGTTCTGTCGTTGTGTTATTGTATTTTCATGTGTTGTGATTGTTGGTGTTTGGTGTGTTTTTATGTTGATGTGATCTGTTGGCATATTATTATGTTGCATTGCTGTCTTGTTGTGTGTTATCAAGTTGAGTTGGCATGCTATATTTTGATGGGTTGCTTTGTTTTTTTATATTATGTATTCCTTGTCTTGTTGTCATTTGTTTTCTACTTAGTTGTGCTGTAATGTTGGTCTACAGTATTGCTGGTGAGTCTTCATTTTGTTGTTGCAAAATGGTGTCCTGTTATTGTGGCGTTTTGAAAGCATTGTAAAGCCCCAACTGCAGTCTGCTTGCTGAAATATTCACCAACATTCTTGTCACATATAAACACTATATCAATGGTACTCCATTCCACCACATGTCCCACCAAGGATATGTAATAAAGCCAAACAAAAGTGTTTTGTGATTTTGAACTGGATCATATATGAAGAGGAACCTACACATCAAGTGGAAGTGTATTTCCTACACTACCTCTGTAACTCCACATATCTTTGGGGGTAGCATGTCCTTGAAAAACATGGCCCTGAGCACAACACTGGGACGTGGGCTTGGACGATTTGCTTACGTCTGCTTATGGCATACTCCTGGATGTCACATCCCTCCTCATCTGCATCTTTTGATAGTCAATCAGACAAAGTAATGTCTTTTTTGAACCATGGAGGGATGAAGCATTCAACAATTGATAGTCCCAATTTTAGCCAGCTATGCTGGCAAAAGAATGTGTACCAATACATCAAGTCTCCCTTTGCAAAATATTCAACAAGATTGAGAAGCTGAAGTCTGAATACTTGCATTTTTGAAAGCGCCAGAGTGGTTTAGGGTCACACTGTATTTGTGCATGTTGTGGGTGTTTGATTATGCACTATATCCCAAATAATCTGCTTTTATTCAGAAAATGTATGATGAAAGAGATGCTTGACAGCCAATAGATGTAGTGGCACAAATGTGGTGTCCCTACTCTTAATCTTAAACAAGATGCTGCCTCGTTTGCTATATGTTACTATGTATGGCTAACATGTGGCAAAGTGAGTGGTAAAGGTGAAGGTTTTCAAAATATCAAAACTTTTAATAGCAAAAATGGAATGCCCTAGAAAGACAAGTTTTCAGGTTTCTCCCCAAGGTAAACCAATTTGAGTTTGCCCAAACAAGTATCATAGAAACAACATGCAACGAGAACCTGATTTGGGTGCAGAGTCATAATGCCTTTTGAAGCTTCTCCCCACTTTAAAGGCATAACTGTGTATACATGAAAGACCTCAGACACCACCACTTCAGGACACTTGTGGACCGGTGGATACTCCACCAGGAAGAAGGACTGCTGTGCTGCTGAAAGGACTGCTGCTCTAAAGGAACTGCTGCCCTGCTGTGTTGACCTGCTGCCCTCTTGCCTGGAGAAGAAGAACTGGACCTGCAATTTCATCTTGAACCCAGGACCCCAGAATTACTCAAAGAGTTAGTCTGCTGGCCTCCTGATCTTCGCCTCAAGGACATAAATACCTCCTTAACAGTGACTGGACCTGTCCTGAGGAGTTCCTGACCCCCAAGTGGTGCCTCTCAAGTTCTGGGCCCATGGTTATTTCAAAGTTTTGGGCTGTTTGCGACCCGGATCGACGCTGCTCACACCAAAAATCAGCACAAGCCACTGCCATCCTGGCTCTTCACACAGCAGCATTGTCAGCCTGCAAGAGACCACCAACATGAAGTTTCACCTGACCGTCCGCGATGCCCACCCTGCTCTCCTCGCTACACCGACTACCACCCACAAAGCTCTCCTTGCTCCTCACGAGCATGGCGACTCAAGAAATGCAGAGTCAAAATGCCAGCAGTACCCAAAACAGGGAAATGAGCGGCAAGGATTAAAAAACAGATTTCCTTTCACATGGCATCCTATCATTTATCAAAACGTTGACTATTTTAATGTCCTAATTGCATACATCATATCTCCAGCACACTAACGCTTTTTAAATCACTATTCATAATTTTTTTATTCTTTATTATTGTTTATGATTTCAGTGGATTTGCGTCTATGTTTAGTCTTTCTTTCAGTGTTCATATATACTAAACCTTTCAAAAAAAATAAAAAGTACACAATAGTACTCTTCATCCTGCTCACATGAGTTTTTGTGTGCGAGATACATAAGAGAACTGTTTATAGCCAAGTATAATTACTTATGTGCTCAGATAATTTAGACTGTTCCTCAGTGATTAATCCAAAACTTCATTATTTGCAATCAGTCCTGCTGGCTATGTCTACCCAGGCCTTCTGAGATAATCTGGCTCTACTTCATAATTCAAACCTTGTTAATGATACTAACACTTTAAACTTGTTTCATCTTCTGCTCTTGTGCTCATTTCTTTGTTTACGGATGCCCACTCTTGGTCCTACTTCACCTCTACCACTAGTGAAGAAGTCCATGGGCTCCTACTTCCTAATAAAGCATGCTCCCCAGACAGTCTGTGGCCTGTCTCTGTTCGCCAATCCCATCAACTGCTGACTCATGGGCATAATCAATCTGTCCCTTGGTTCTAGTTATGCTCCCGTGGAGTAGAAAGATTTATTTCAAAATTAAGGCAATAGATCTGTAGCATTGTGTATATTGTTCTGCATTTAATATAAATATTTGCTGCAAATTAGCATTAACATTTGATATAATTGTTTTAAACTTTATATATTTTCAAGTTAATATTTCAAAATCTTTCCCTAAACTTTGGCCTTGTGACGATCTCTTCCCCAGTAGGCCTCACCCCTAGGGCACTGTCAAAAACATAGGGGCATATTATCAAGCATGGCGTTAAAATTATCGCCACTTTAGCGGCAGAAAACTGCAGCTAAAGCGGCGATAATGGGCTTGATAATATGCCCCTGAGAATTCAAATAGAAGCCCATGTTGACACCAGCACATGGGCTTCTATTGGAACTCTCAAGCGCTTATTATCAAGCCCATTATCGCCGCTTTAGCAGCAGATTTTTGCCGCTAAAGCAGCGATAATCTTAAGGCCGTGTCTTGATAATATGCCCTGGAATTTCTATCTCTGATTGAAATAGGCACAAAACAGCCAGTCACTCCATAGCCGGATTCAAGAGAACATTCGATGGAGGTAAAAAAGAGCACTTTTAGGGGCTTATTATCAAGGACAGCAATAAAATTGTCGCCGGTTTAGCGGCAGAAAAGCAGCGATAATGGGCTTGATAATATGCCCTGGAGAATTCCAATAGAAGCCCATGTTGACACCAGAACATGGGCTTCTATTGGAACTCTCAAGGGCATATTATCAAGCCCATTATCGAAGCTTTAGCGGCAGTTTTCTGCCGCTAAACCAGCGATAATTTCTAACGCTGTCCTTGATAATATGCCCCACAGTGGCTTGCCTGGTAGTAGCTCGAGAGCAGATATTTTGGTGGGTTCTGCAAGAAGTCCAGTTTCCACAAGCATAGACCAACATGTGAAAATAAGCAGGGGAAACTTTCAGGGGGCAACTAAAAATATGTACGGTGAAGCATGCAGCGGCATTAGCTAGACCTACTGCCCCCGAGTTTTCCGCCCCGGGTGATGGGGGTCTTGACCGAGAGATGACTTAGTCCTGTGGGAGGAGGCGCTTGACAGAGGGCTTGTTCTGGGGAGTGGGTAGCAGTTGACAGACACGACCTGCTCACATCAGCTACTCCCAAAAAGAGTGTCGCCCCCAAAGGGAGTGTCGCCCCTGATCCAGCGCCCTTATAGAAATTCTGTCTCAACTACACTATTCACTACCAATTACTCATCATACTACAATATTCACCAAAGGCCCATGAGACTGAGACAGAAAAATTGAGCAACTGAATCATGTGGCCTAATTGATCAAGCTATCTAGACTTCATATGTACATTATATACAACTGCAGTATAATATTCTGTCCATTAGTAAATAATGAAACAATTAATTAAGCCACTTTTGTCCAATGAATCTACTGATGGTAACCACTAAAATAATCAAGACCAGCTTGACGTTTTAAGTCTTTTATTTTTTTTTAAAGATAAAGCTTTTAATTTTCATTCTCTTTATTAGCTCATTTTAATATTTGCAAACACTTTTATTAAATCAATATCTTTTTATTTCAGGTTAATGGCACAAAAGTCTGACATTTCAAAATTGCTCAAAATCATGAATAAAGCATACAAAACCCTAATTCCCTAGATTAAGCTTTCTGACCTGTAAAGGAAAAGACATTTAAATGTATTAGCAATCTTACGAGTCCCAAGAAATCGGACAGCACTTCGCCCTCAGGAACAGTCAGCCCCGCTCCACTCAAAGGGCTTAGTCTTTATACCTTTCTAACTCACTAATCTAACTAAAATGTTATTATTTAATGTTTTTCAGCAACCTGATTGGTTGCTAGTCGTTAGACCATCGTGAGGCCACTTTCTCAAACTCCAAAACTTCATTGCCATTGTCCTTTCACGTGAAGCGACACCAGCTTCCGTGGTTTGCAACATTTTACTAAGAACGGTTCACAGTTTCCTCCATAGCTCGGCTGATCCGCCGCTTGTCTCTTCCTTAGCCTTGGAAAATAACTTTTCAGAGCACATTTTGCACAAAAGTTCTTGTTTTGACTTCGGTTTATTCAAAGAAATGTCTTTATGGAAAAACTTTCCATCATGGCTGTGCTTGGCTCATCTTTGTCAGGCTAACCAACATTCTTCATAAATCACAGGCCTTAAGCCTTTCACTCGGGCTAGTATTCAAACAAACACAAAAGAATAATTAATTTCAGGTTATGAAAGTCATTCTGTTACCCACCCTTCATTGCTAATGTTAACCCATTAGTCTATGTCACCTAGCAAAAGCACAAAGAAAAGCGGCATTTTACAAAATATCTACCATTCTTCATAATGTCCAGCAGGATTCTTCATATATCTGAAAAAGATAAACAGACACAACATAGACAAAAGCACGCATAAAATAAGCACATGCCATTAATTAATCAGCCGCATTAATGTTTGACAAAGACAAAAAGACAAACAAAACAACGTTAGTTATGTATTATAAAACATACTTGCAAATGCAACATAAAGCACATAACGTTAATCCCGTGTAATCGTGTATGGAATTTTATTCTAAATTGATTTAATAACACAAATCATGCAAAAACTCATTAATATAATTAATCAAGTTATGGGAGATTAACATCACGATCCAGAATAAAATCATTTCTGAAACTCGCTCCATCAACCCCAAAAAGAGTGTCGCCCCCAAAAAGAGTGCCGCTTGGGGCAGACCGCACCCCTCCTAGCTACACCTCTGGAAGCATTGCATTAAATACCTTACGGCTTTAGACCATACACACGAACGCAGATGGTCAAACCACAAATTCACATCAGCATGCATTCACACACACACGCTTACACATTAAAACACACACAACAAGTTGGATAAGTATATAAGCACAGAGTGTGCCTAAACTGTGTGCTATAAACCCCAAACACCTGTTTTCTAAATTCAAATTGGGCATGTGACCAAAATGTGTTTTGGGGCAATTCTCTGTATGTCTTTGTTCCTCAAATTCTAAAATATGTGTAAAAAACATATGTGCAATGCCAAAAAAGAGTAACGATTAAAAATCAAATTTACTTTTTGCTGAATAGTGCTCTCCGCCGGGCACGTCAGTGATGCCCCTCATTCAACCCACATGTTCTTTATAAAGATCTGTGCTTGTTCTTCAAGGTAAGTCCATGTGAGAGCAAGCAAGCGCTTTAAATAAAATCAAATACATTGCAAAATCACAAACGCTGCACGCATGGAACTGACTGAACCCCGGATATGCTGTTCAAGGACCCCGTTGAATCTCCTAGGACAAAGGAAAAGATATAAATGGACCGGGAGCAGATATGGAGATATGGGCCAGTCATTTGTCCCTGCTCATTATAAGTCCAGAAAGATGCTCGTGCAGGGTGAATGACCAGCATGCTGCTGAGAAACTAAGTGGGCTGATCCTTTTTTAACGAAGCTAACATATGGATGAGGAAAGTAAGTCGATTACACCTGTAAAAGGACTTCTCAAGTATATTTAATCATGCAGCCAATGTGATTGTGCAAGTCACTGCAGTTTACTACTAAAACAATGATAGATATATTTTTTACTTGTAGGTTTGATAGTATTTTAAATAGGGTAGGGCGAAGTCTAGTTTACCCTGGCATAATTTGCATAATTTCGTGAATAACTCGTTATGCTTGTTACATGACATTTCTGAAATTACACTATTACACCAGTTTGTGCAATTATATGACATTTAGTGCAAATATATGTACTTCGCTGTAAAAATTTACTGCGAATGTAGAGGAACAAAAGAGTCCAAGCAGCTGCCTTTGTTTTGCCCCACTATTTTTCAGTAAGAAATACCTCATTGTATCGATTTCTCATTTCATGCTGAAAGAGCACTAAATAATGGACTTGCATTTTGTATAATTTTGCATAATTTTTCTGAAATCTTGTGTGATTACGCAAAAGCAAATTATGCGAAATTTGCACACCTCAAATTTGAACCTGCTCAAATGCATATGTCAGATGAAATGCTTTCATGGACCTGTCGGCCGCTTTGGATTGTGTAGTTCATACGAAGTTGTGGGGAATTGTGGAAGAAATGGGAGCTGATATCACAATTATTCATTTAATTTGTGAGATGTATACCAATGCCACTCCATGTGTCTGATACTGTAGGGAGAGCCAGTGCACAAAAAACTTTAGTATTACCCGTTGAGTACGGCAGGGATGCGTCCTCGCTCCTTTTCTATTCGCGTTGAACACTAATGCTAGCGAGATGACCTAGGAGGGATCTACCAGAGATGTCCAATTTGTCAATTCATTAGCTGTTCCCATACTCCTCTATGCAGACGATGCGGGGGCATATTACCAAGCAATAGCGATAATTATCGCTATTGCTTGGTTAGAGACAAAAATTTACCGCAGTGCTGCGGCGATTTTTACCGCAAATAAACCTTGGTATCACCAAGGTTTAACGCAAATGCAGTAAAAATCGCCGCAAAGCATGAATATCGCTGAAAAGTCAGCGATATTCATGCATTAGCTAGCTAATGCTCTTAGCCATGTTATCCACCTCCCATTGGATAACATGGCTAAGAACTGCTCAGGGCAGGTGTTAGCTTTTGGAGATATTCCCGCTTAGCGCGAATATCTCCAAAAGCTGGTAATAGGAGATAGCGATGTTAGCGACTGTTTTCAGTCGCTAACATCTTGGCACGCCCACTTTGCATCTCATTAGTGATAAATATCACTGACATGCAAAGTGGGGCCCAAGATGGTCGCTATCTCCTACTAGCTGTCGCTAACTGGTGTTAGCGGCAGCTAGGTAATAGGGAGATAATTTTATCTCTGCTTTCTTGGCTTTTAAAGCAAAAAAAGCGGAGATAAACCCCCTTGATAATATGCCCCGCGGTGCTGCTGGAACGCACTGGCAATGCACTGCAAAGACCCATAGTTGGGTACACAAACTTCATGGGGAATCTAGACCATAGAGTCAATAAATCCAATTCCTTTGTTCTTGTGGCAGGCTCAAAGCTTAAGAAATATCCAAGATTCCACATAGAAGGGTGAAAACGAGTTTGTGGACACCTTCAATTATTTATGGGTTAGTTTTGATAGGGAGAGTAACTTGCAAAGTATAGTGATTAATAGGGTGTCGCAAAGGGAAAAAAGTATTGAAGGGCTTTCAACTTTATAAAAAAACTTGGACCAAAACCAATTAACACCATAAAAAAGATCTATCATGCAAAGGTAGTCTCAGTCGCAACTTATGGGGCAGCTTTATGGGGGTCTAACGGAGGCATTTGCACTCAAAAGTATAGAGGACAGTTTTCTGAAGAGACTAGGCTGCCTCCCGCAGTCTTGCTCATCATATAGCTGTCACTCTGAACTTAGCCTCCCTTACATTACTGATTAAATCTCCATAGCCCCTTTTTAATGTGGCACTCAATCTGGAGGAAAGAAACATTGAACTTAACTAGAGATATTGTAAAAGACTGCTTGAACCTATATGGTAAGTCAAAAATACGTTGGTTAAAATACATTTAATTCAAATTTTAACTCAATGGCTCTGGGTACATTGTTTAAAGATCCTACTCTATGCCTGACAATATCAAGAAAATATCTGAAAGGCCAGTTATTGGATAGACTGACCAAAGACAGATGGCAGAAGAACTGCAATAGGAGCATGGTTAAACAATACTTTCTAACACCTAGTATTGATAATTCTACGTATTCATACTTGACATCTGTCTCACGCTCAACATGTATATGTCCCATTACAATTCCGACTGAAATACATTTCATTAATGTTAGGTTACCCTGCTAAAATATACTCCGTCGATGCACTGCCACTTTGTTCATGTGACGGCTGATCCTTTCAGAATGGCCTCTGTTTACTTTCTTCAGCACATTTTATGCTTAAGACAGGAAAACATTTATGTTGCCACCAGGGCCAGACTGACTACCGGGCGTTTTGGAATGCTGCCGAGCTGGGGTCTGATTTCACTGCAATGGGGGTTGATTTTGTTGATGGAGACCTGGGTGCGCTTTGAAATAAACAAAGCAAAACGAATTTTGTTCCACACACGCAGGTCCCCATCTAAGAAATCAGCCCCCATCTCAGCAGCATTCCAAAACTCCCGGTAGCCAGTCCAGCCCTGGTTGCCACTTGTGTAAAATGCCTTTCAGTCATTGTTGCCCAGCTTTATATTTTCTGAAATGACTGCCCAACCCTTATGTCTGTTACTGTGTAGCCTCATTTTTGCTGTCTGCTATAAGGAGGCAAACATTAATTTCATATGACTGAATGTACATTTAATAGGAATAGTAATATACATGAATTATTGATTTTATGATAATACTTATTTTAGCTCTTGTGTGTTTTTAATGAGTTTTATGCATGCTATTTGATATTTAATATGTTTTTGATATTATTGATTGACTATTGTAGAACACTTTTTATGTCACTTGTAGTGGCAAAATAAAGTTATTTTGACTGACTAACTGCTTTCTTGAGACTGTTAGACTGGGTAGACCCTCTAGGTCATTGACACCCAATCATGAATATCATGCTCTAAAACACTTTGGTGCAAATTACATACTCAAAGTGTTAGATTTACAAAACATGACTCTAATAGGTCTATGTTGTGCAATTTTCAACTTCATGGGCAGTGCCATATTTACGGTTTATAGTCATGCTCGAAAAAGGATAGCGATATAGCGCTAATCTGTGTCACACAACGCATCACAACTTTGGGCAATGCGTTATTGCATCACACAAAGCACCATTGCTTTGTACAACTGGGGAAAAAAGTGGCTCTAAAGTTGTTGATTTAGCTAAAATGGCAAGCCAGGATGAGGGGAGAAGCCAGGAGGATATAATTCAAGAAAAATAGGGTTCTCTGGAGAGTACTAGGAAGAGGAAGCTGACGTTTATCCAAGAGGAGGGGGACATTTTGATTAGTGAGCTGATAAGACAAGAAAAATATCTATTTGTCATGCTAAAGCTTCCACTGGGAAAGGAGGCTGCTGGCTGGAGAGGAGTCGTTGACAAAGTCAATGCTGTAGCACCGATAAGCAGAGCTGTTGCAGAGTGTAAGAAGAAGTGGCATGACTACAAGTGTAGGACTAGGAGGAGTTGGTATGGACTTGAGGTCAGCAATACCAACAGGTAGCGAACCAAACATTCAACAGGAGTTTTTGCCCATAGAGAAGCAGATTTCAGCAGTGATTGTCCTTGAGATGGTTGGTAGAACTGATAGCAATGATATTATCAACCTTGAGGACACCACCAAATCTCAGGGTAGGTTAATTGCCTAACTAAAACATGTTTGCAATTTACTCAGCTCTCAGATGATAGTTTGTTAAAAATGTGGGCGCACAAAAAATGTTTTGTTAGTGTAATGCTAGAAAAATAATGTGCTGTGACAAAATACCCCTTTTTGCGTGGTAACCCTATTGTTTTGCTGAATGTTATTCTTATTGCCAGGTAGGTCGCTCCCCCCGCTGCAGCTCCACCAGAGCCTGTGCCCATGCACCCTGGGTCTCGGCTGCCCATTCCTGGGCGCTGTCTTCCTCGCCCCCGTGCCCCTGCTCGCCATTCCCACCTCTGCTGCCCCTGCGGCCCCACCCCCCGTGCCCATTCGCGAAACCCTACCTGCCGACTCCCGCCTCCCAGCTGCTCCTCCCTCCCAGCTCCCCTTCAAATAGAGGCAGCTGCTGGTGCACCGAAGGCGCGCCAAGGCAAGCCCGTCTGCACCTGTCCGCGCCGGGACCGTGCCCAGCGCCAGAACCCCTGGACCCCGCAAACGCCACAACACCAAACTCCAGTACGACACCAGCAGCCTCCACGCCTCTCAACGTCGGCCGAAACCACACCTGTTTCCAGGCCCCCCCCGAAACAGACCCACAGACCCTTCTCCTGCCGCACCTGCAGCTTCACCTGCGACAGAACCACCAACCTCCAAGGACTGGACCCAACCACCTCCGCTGCATACTCCTCAACACCCACTCTACACATAAACACGCAGTTGAGCTCTGGGACCTGCCCGACACCGCCGCCTCAGACGTGGCCTTCCTGACCGAGACCTGGTGGAATGACTCCTCAGCGACCGACATAGCCATAGCCATCCCGGACGGCTACAAGATCACCCGAAGGGATCGCGCAAACGGAACCGGAGGAGGAATAGCCATCATCCACAAGTCCACCCTCAAGGTCGCCACCCATGCAGACGACACCCTCAACACCGCCGAACACCTGCACTTCCGGATCCACACCGACCCCAACACCACCCTCAAAGGAACACTCATCTACAGACCTCCCAGACCCCGGGCTCAGTTCAGCGACTCCATCGCCGACTTCACCAGCACCCATGCACTCGCCTCCATGGACTACATCCTCCTCGGGGACCTCAACTTCCACCTTGAGAACAACAACGCCAACTCCGCCACCCTGATCGACAACCTCACCAACCTCGGCCTCAGACAACTCGTCACCGCACGCACCCACACCGCTGGCCACACGCTGGACCCTGTCTTCTCCATAAGCACCCACGTCGCCTTCGACTACACCACCGAACTCCACTGGACCGACCACCGTTGCATCCATTTCACCTTCAAGAAACCAGCCATGCACCACTGCACCCAACAGCTGCCTCGCCGCTGCTGGAGGAAAGTCACTGAAGACCAGCTGATCACCACCCTCGCCCAGAACCCACCCACCGACCCCACCAACCGAGACAACGCAGCCTGCAACCTCAGACAGTGGATCGATGACTGCGCCAACACCCTCGCCCCGCTCAAGAAACCCTCCAACAGCCACGCCAGCAAGAGAGCCACCTGATTCCCCTACGAACTCCAGACCTCCAAACGC
Organism: Lissotriton vulgaris; assembly: GCF_964263255.1. Lineage (NCBI taxonomy): Eukaryota > Metazoa > Chordata > Amphibia > Caudata > Salamandridae > Lissotriton > Lissotriton vulgaris. The sequence goes on from NC_141696.1 coordinate 1,108,878,911, forward strand.
GCATGCCGGCAACTGGAGAAAATATGGCTCCACGAACTCACACCGGACAACCACGCAGCCCACAAGGACGCCACCCTTAGACATCACCACCTCATCAGATTAGCCAAGAGATCCTCCTTCAAAGACCGCTTGGATAACAACGCACAAGACAGCAAGGAGCTCTTCAGCATTGTACAGGAACTCTGCAACCCCAGCGCCAACGCCAATGGCATCCCGCCCTCACAAGAAATGTGCGATTCACTAGCCATCTTCTTCCACCGCAAGATTGCTGACATCCACGACAGCTTCAACACCACGACCGCCCGAACTACGCCAGACACCACCTCCCCTGTGAACACCACCAGCGCCATCCGCCTGACCTCCTGGTCCAACGTCAACGACGTTGAGACATGCAAGGTAATGAACTCCATCCACTTAGGGTATCCGCCAGACCCGTGCCCACACCATGTATTCAACAAAGCAGATGCAGCCATCGCACCCCAACTACGGAAAGTCATCAACAAAACGCCTCCGCCCGACTGATTATCAACGTCCCCCACCGCAGCCACATCACCCCCCACCTGAGAGACCTACACTGGCTCCCCATCGACAAGAGGATCACCTTCATGCTCCTCACCCACGCACACAAAGCACTCCACAACGATGGACCAGCCTACCTGAACAGCAGACTCAGCTTCTACACCCCCACCCGCCAGCTTCGCTCCGCCAGCCTCACACTCGCCGCTGTCCCCTGCAAGCAAACGAACGACCTCCGGCGGCAGATCCTTCTCCTACCTCACCGCCAAGACCTAGAACACCCTCCCTACCCACATACAGCAGACTCAAGACCTACTCGCCTTCAGAAGACTCCTAAAGACCTGGCTCTACGAGCAGTAGCAGCCTCCCCCCTCCCCTCAGCGCCTTGAGACCCTCATGGGTAAGCAGTGCGCTCTACAAGTACTCTGATTGATTGATTGATTGATTGATTGATTGATTGATTGATTGATTGATTGATTGATTACTACAGCTTTTTAGACCCTCACACTGGGGCACTTGGGAACTGCTGTCCAGTAGCGAGTGTGTGTGCGCTGATGCCTAAAACATGTAGAAATTAGGAAATCCTTGATTGGTGTATTTAACTTTCCAAAAAGACCATAGTATATGGTGCAGATATACACCGATGGTGTAAAACGCTTACTGTCAACTGTGGACTGCAGCAATTATTTTGCCTCCCGCTAATATGACATTAGGAAAACATGGCTGTAGCCTAACTGTTGCAGTGTAAATCTTGCAGTGCGACCTGTTAAAATATCACTTTTTGACAGAGAAAAAAAACTCCCTTTTAAATATTAGTCTGACACCCTTCTATAGACCCTGTAGCCCACAAGGTAGGGTGCATGGTATTTAAAGGTGGCACATGTAGAAAATTAATTTTACCATATCCCTACAGTGGCAAGGCCCTGAAATCTATTTTCAATGTTGCAGGTCTACCGTCCCATTTAGAACATCAGAGTATAGATTAAAATAATACTACTATGTTGCTGGAATGAATCAGCTAGAGAAAAATTAAACCACTATTTTAATATTTATAAAAAACAAATTCAATTATGAAGTCTGATTTTTAATAAATATTAAGGAACAGTAACTTTTTGTAAGCTACTTTTCTTTTTCTGTGCCTGAATTCCTGGAGGTTAATTTGCATTAAAAATCCAACTTCTCTCAGCCTTTCGTGTGAAAGAGGTATGAACTTCCTTCCAGGAGCACACAATAGGCTGACCAGAATAGGCAGAGAAGACTCCTGTGAGCTTAATAGGATATGTAGGGTAAGGGCCTTGGGCATTCTGTTGTCACTATAGTGTCAAATCCTGCATGGCAGGTCCGTGTGAAGCGCATCTAAATTAAGCATGGGCGGAAAATCCGTTTCGCTCGCGGATTTTGCGGATTTTTTGTAAATTCGCAATCCGCGAGATTCGCGAATCTCCCGCAAAATCCGCAAATCCGCGAGCAGCGGATTTTATGGCTTGCTCGCACTGTTCGCGTGAGTTCGCGGCTTCCCAGTACAACTTCGCGCCCCGCGAATAAGCGCAAAATTGCAGAAATACGATCTGAGCAAAACTGAAACTACTTACCAGGTTCAAAAGTTCAGGCTCATCATTAGTAGCCATTTCCTGTAGTGCTTCCTGAGGGGCCCCTCCAGAGTTCAGTTGTCAGTTGCAACTATTATGTGACCCTGCTCTGAACCTCAGAATAGTTACACATATGCCACAAAGGTCCTGAATTACAGCTAAGGGAGACAAGCAGGAGCCAGGCTGGCTGTTCAAATCCATTAATCAGCCCCTAATTCATTATTGTCAGTTGGGGCAGGGCAGGTGTTGTAACTAATTTTGCAACAATGAAAGCACTTAGCAAGTGCAAAAGATCACTAATCAGGAAGCACTAAGGAAGCAGGTGCCTGCTAAAAAAATATTCTGTGACACATTAATCAGCCCCAAATTAATTCAGGTCACTTGAGGCAGGGAAGGTGTGCTTGCTTTGCCACAATAATGTACACTGACTGGACAACCAGAGGGTGCTGTGATGAAACAGAGGGTGGCATGGGTGGGCCAGAGGGTGGCATGAGTAGTCAGAGAGTGGCAGTGGTGACAGAGAGTGGCAGTGATGAAGAAGAGTGTCCCAAACAGGCTGGACACGTAGAAACAACAAGTTCGCGAAACTTGCGACCCGACAGGTAAGTTCGCGTTTGCGAAATTGTACAAAACCCTCGCGAACTGGCAGAAACCCGCGCGAACACAAAAAAAAAAATCCGCAAATTTGCGAGAATTCGCGGATTTTGCAAATTGCGAGTTCGCAAATCCGCAAAATTCGCGAACGCGAGATTCGCAAAATTCGCCCATGCTTAATCTAAATATTTTGCACCCTTCAAAGGGAGGAACATAATGCCAAGACAATTCTTGTGTATACTCTTTCTGATTTCTTAAGGACCCAGTCTATTTCTACCAGACTTCTGTTTTTGAGTTTGTTGTGGGTATAGTGGAAGGGCATTAGGATTACCATAGTACACTCCGCACTCACTCCCCCAGCCTGCAGAGCCAAGTTTAATGTTTCCAAACACCTTCGCCATCTTGGAATTGCCTTGGCACATTGTATTTTGGGCCTGCTTGCAGTAAAGTAGAAGGAACTACTGAAAAGTAGGCAGAGAAGGGGAACAATTACTTCATGTGTCAGAGAGGGAGTATTATGGTGTTCCCCACCCACAGGCTGTTGAACCCTGCAAAGCAAGACCATCACCCATCTAGTCTCAGAGCACTGCTGAAATTAGGAAAGGATACCAGACAGACTGAACCTGCTGCACTTAGCATCTGTTACCTGTGTGAAGGACCTGAGGAGGTTGGACTCCCTTCCACTTGAAATCCAAGGACAGAAAGATCTCTAAGAATCATAATTCAGATACCAAATGTGGCTTCAAACATTCACAAATTCTTTCAAACGAGGCCTTAGTGTACTGATTATAACTGAATTTGATTCGCTCATTGAACAATCTATACAGGTTTGAATTGCAATTGGTTATTGTAGAATTATATACAATGGTTACCCCTTCAAAGGAGTTCCATGGGACCATTGTTCTGTACCATAGCAAGCAGGGCTTGACACCAGGTTTAACATTTTGAAACCTTGAACTTGGCCTAACCGGATAGTGGCTTCATTACTTGTGGTGGACTCCAACCCATGCCAACTACTAAACTATTTTCTCACAAGTTCACACTATTAATAATTATCTTTTATCTTTAAAAATGTATACGTTTACACCTCTAGAGGGATGTCTAGAAAATCATCATTGCAACCGTAATAAATACAAACACAACCTTAATAAATGCTGCAGTTTTTTCTCTAATTTTGAGAAAAGTCAGATCAAATTGCACAATTTTCACAAAATTTGGTGAGGTGTTTTCTTTCCTAAAATTAAAATTGTAAACAATAAATAAACCATATGCACCTACTGGTTTTTACTCATCAGTATGCGCAACATTTGTACATATTAGTTCTACAAGGGTGGCTACTTACTTCCAGTTCTGAGTTATTCTCATAATATTAGTTGCACACAGGGTGGTATTTTGCTCTATTTATCATACCCAAGACTAAAACTCAGAATGAATTGGGTTTTTAAGCAAAAGACTAGGGCTGGAAACAGTGCCAATAATGACAGGGAGCGTGGCAAACATCCAAAGTATTAGTCACATATTACCCATTATGAATCCACACTGTCCTCTTTCTTTCTTCTCCCTCCAACTCAAACCATGCCCTGTGGCATTTAGCTTAGCCCTAAGCCAGATGGCAACATAGTTGTATGGATGTCAACTGTGTACCCATTATTTAAATCTATTTTCTCCTGCATCAGTGTACTAAAGAATACGTTTCATGTCATTGAACCGTATAAGATACCTTTTCCGAAATTCTCTTTGTCAAAAGCAACTTAAACTATTAAGCCACTTGTAGGTTTTATCAGTAACAATTATAACAAATGTATGCATAGAGAAAAAAATAAAATGTTTAATTATATGTGTATATAACCACACCCACTAGCTACATGAATGCAGGGAATACCTTTCCATTGTCTGGTTTAAGTTTTTCTGATCCTACATGCTGTGGCATGCTAAACCGCGGCATCCGACATGGATCAGACTGAACACACTCTTAATATCATTATATATCACACCTTAAAATGCAGTCAGCATCTATAATGAATGTCATAGCACGATATTGAGTTTTATATAAAAAAGAACTTTACACAAGAGGAGTCAATACATCACACTCACACTGAACAAAAGTTTAGTCATACTATATATCGCGATCGTTATGCTACCACCAATGCTTTATGTGAAACTCAGAGGACTGAGACTTTACTTCATCTTTTACCATGAAGATGTAATTGTTGAGCCTCCTCCAGGTCATATAAAAGTTCCAGGACTCTACATTGTTAGGAATAGGCCTAAAACTGTGGTCCCACAATCGATTACTGTGACAGCTGAAATAATTTAACGTATAAATATCAAATTCTTAGGCAGTTAGGCATGCAACACAGGGGTACACATCCATGCACCATGAATATGGCATTTCAATGACAAGAGTACCTGCCAGTAAGGCGAATTTGTGTAGGAAATGGTAATATAAATGAAAAGCAAACACAAGGAGATGATGGACAGGGGGCTGAAACTTTTCAGACACTCACCCTCTGTCACATATCTGGGTTGAACCCATCATCGTTCTTTAGCTCACTTCGCCACCCCAGTTCAGACACAGCTATATGCAAATCAGTCTTGATCCTGTGCCTCATGGGAACAGTCCAGCCCGAACTACCAAGCCATGTCTTCCCTGTACAGGAAACAAGCATCCTGGGACCAGTTTCGGGCTAACAGCCCTCATCAGCCAGGCTAGCTTGAATCCAGCGGCAACGTTATCAAGGGAACCACGTCTGGGCATAGCCTGTCAAATTAGGGCAAACAAAGCAAGCACAAGGAGATAATGGACGGAGCGCTGAAACTTTTAAGACACTCACCCCTAGTCACAGATCTGGGTTGACTCCATAATCTTTCTTTAGTTCACTCCGCCACCCCAGTTCAGACACAGATATATGCAAATCAGTCTTGACCCAGTGCCTCATGGGAACAGTCCAGCCCGAACTGCCAAGCCATGTCTGGGGGTGAGTGTCTGAAAAGTTTCAGCCCTCCGTCCATCATCTCCTTATGTTTGCTTTGTTCGCCCTAATTTGGCAGAGTATGCCCAGATGTGGGTTTCTTGCTCACTTTGCCACTGGATTCAAGCTAGCCTGGCTGATCAAGGGTGTTACCCAGAAACCGGTCCCAGAATGCATTTTTATGGTTCAGGGAAGACCTGGCTTGGCAGTTAGGGCTGGTCTGTTCTCAGTTATAGCATAGCGTATAGAAGTAGGCACTAGGATGTCGTTTCTAGATAACAATTTAAGTGATATTTTAGCAATGCTGGAAATGTTACTTTTATTTTTGTTATTTATAACATGTCTTGTTGCTGTTTTTATAAAATTCGATGTAATTGTTTTGGCTATACTGAGAAAGACTTTGTTGCTGTAGTAACAAGTACTTTTTATGTAAAAGTGCTCATTCTTCTGAGTAGATTGAGTGTGATACTGGGAATAATGAAATAAGGCTGGTTGCTGTTTCTACTGTTCTTCTGATCCCTTCATGGGATTGTTAGTAACACAAAAGCAATACTTCTATGTCACTTACACACTGAATAATGGCGAGCGGGCTGCAATAACGTGTCTTTCACATTCATCACCGGTGCATTGAACCAAGTTCCCCCGTGTCACCCGTGGGTGGGAAAGCACACCTTTAGGAGTTACACCAAAGTCGTACTTAAACTGTCACCAGCAACAAAATAAATTATTTAAAAATGCCCTGGGACATTATGGGGCATTCCTTGCTGGAGTAGGAATTATCAAGGAGTGATTTCTGCTGCTAATTTATTATTCCTATATTTTTAATTACAGTTTAGGTATCCTGGATTCCTACCAGGACACCACATCTTTATTTCTCCTTCAGGGCTGCGGGGAAACGCCAAAGTCCTTGTGGCCCCAGCTGGCTCCCCAGTGGGCAACATTCATGGGTGCTACTGGAAAACAGCTTTTTTTATTTTGAGGGGGCCCTGGTACCCACCTGGTGCACCCACAGCTCCATCTTTGTTGGTGACACAGGGGAACCTGAGGGTCCTTGCAACCCCAGCTGGCTCCCCCTGTGGGAGCAGGCCATTTCACCTTTGGTGGGTTCCCAGGTGCTCACTAGGAGCACTCACAATCCTTGCTTTGTTGGGGGCTGAGGAGGAGCCCATAGACCCCAGTTAGCTTCCTAGCCAGCACCGTACTGGGTGCTGATGGAAGCTGGCACCATTACTCCACCCGGAACAGAGCAGCTTTTTTTACTGCTCCTGTGAGGCAGGACCAAAGTTCTACTTTCTGCCCATGGGGAGTGTGGGCAGAAAACAACAGTGTCCCAGGGGTAGAGTATCAGGGACACAGCTAAAATGTGGCTCTGGAGAATGGGAATCCAGGGCTGATCATCAGCTTGGGGGGGACCCACACACCCCCTCCCCTGCTTGGATTTTTTTGGTCCGGGGGGATGTGGTCCCCAGTCCTTATATAAGTCTTGGGGAGGGGAGCTGTGTGCCCCTCTCTTTAAATGAATGTTATTGGCCCCAGGGATGGGGTCCCCATGGCCTGCAGAAGGCTCGAGGAGGCAGGAAGTATACCCCCTCTCTCTTTTTATATTGTATAGGTCCAGGAGGATGGAGTCCCTGGGGACTCTAAAACTTAAGGGAAGGGGGGTTGTGCATCATTTGCGGCCCCCGGGGAATGGATTCCTGGAGCATCAAAAGGACTTGGGGAGGGTGGCTGCAGGCTCCTGATCTTAAAATGATGATGTGCTGCTTCCCCCGGGCCATGAACAACCCAGGGTCTTTTTTTAAATCAAAGGCTGGGAACCAACATTTTGGTGATCTGTGGATACTCAGCAAATCCACAGATCTTCAGCAGATCTGCAGCGCTGATAAAAAGTAATAGCCATTTATGGCCATGGGTGGAGTCCCTCAGGGCTTAGTTCTGGGGGGCAGGGTATCCCTAAGTCCCAACATGTCTGCCGCCACATATTTCTTGATAAATTGACAGCCAATCAGACCTCACCTTGCAATCTATCTGCTTTGCGGATCCTCCACAGTGTGAAATGCACCAAGCTTGTGAACCTTAATTTCTCCAAAACTACGAAACAGATTTACAACACATCACAAAAAGCATGCTTTCTGAGCCCAAATTTTGCTTTCTACCAAATTTGGTATAGTTCCATTCAGCCGTTTTGGCTACCGCTGTTTCTAATTTTCCTATGGAAAAAGTAAAGGTGAAGCCTTGTTTTGGGAACCTCCCTTTGACGCTTGACAGAGGGCCCCAAAACATTCCAGGTAAGAGCTGAGGTGGTGAGCGCCTTGTTTGGAAAGCTTAGGGAAGATTTGTCAAACGGCTCAAACGTTAATAGCAAACCAAAGAATACTTTTCCTATGGTTACAGGCACATTATAGTTAGGAAATTGAATTTGAAAAACCTTAGAAATTCACTGAAAAAAACACAGGTTACAGGGACGTTATACTTAGGCTTAGATCATATTTGTACAAAACCAGTGACATTCAGCTACCTGAGCTAACTATAACTTACTACCCCGCAACAAACTGCTTATGACCTCACATATTACGTCACTCATGACATGGTCTGTGGCATCACTGATGACATCACTAATGACCTCTCAAATGAGATCCCTGATGACATCATCTACAGAACCACTCACAGCCCCACTCACAGCCCCATACAACCTCTCATACACCCACTCACACGCCCACATATCCACTCACATACCCATTCATAGACCCATATGAGTATTCATATACCCACTCACTCCTCCATAGAGGCACTCACACACTCATACAGCCACTCACATAACCATTCGCTCACCCACACAGCCACTCATACAACCAGTAACTCACCCATACAGTCAGACATATAGCCACACACTCACCCATACAACTACTCACTAACCCACTCATTTATCTACACAGTCACTCACAAACCCACTCACCCATACTACCTCTCAACATGGCCACTCACTCACCAATACCAACACTCACACACCCACACAACCACTGACATAACCATTCACATATACATACAAGCACTCACACATCTGCTTAGTCACACATACAGCCATTTACATAGACACTCTCGAATACAGCCACTCACACACCAACTCACTTAACCAAACTCACTCATACAACCATTCAGACACCCACTCACTCACCCTTAAAGTCACCACACTCCCACCTACCCACCCATAGAGCCACTCACACCATCCCTCACTCACCCATACAGCCAAAGACACGCCCACTCACTAACCAATACAGCCATGCAGATCTCATCTCACTCACCCACACAGCTACTCAAACAAGCACTTATAGACCCATGCAGCCACTTATATACCCATTCACACAAGGATGCAAACACACAGCCACTCTTATCATGGGCTGTATTACAGATGGTTCCCTGGGGACACAATGGGCATTTGCACCCGCTTTGCACACCCCGGGGCACTTTGGTATTATAGGAGGGGACGCTTCTGCTTCTGCATTCCCTTCTATAATACTGATAGCACTGGTGAACTTGACCCCTTCCCTGCGCCACATATTCTGCTGCGACGCAGGGGGCCAGGGGGTGAGCGTAGCGCTTCGGTGCTCATGACACAACCACGCAGTCATGAGTCATGGGCGGCGTGTGCTCATGACGGCTTGGTTCTGTCATGACCATAGCCACTTATCAATTCACCCGCACAGGCGGGGAATCAGTGCCACGTGGGGAGAGTGACCGCAGCATGACGGAACCATGCTGTCATGAGCACATGCTGCCCGTGGCTCATGACAGTGTGGTTCTGTCATGACAACGCAAGGGGTTAAAGCACCAGAGCTATCAACAGAAGGTGTACCCTCATTTGCCTAGGGGCATGCCCTATACAAAAGAGGGAATTCCTTTGACTCTGCGCCCTCGCCATATTACCATCGCGGGTGCAGAGTCAAAGAAGCCCTTACAGAAGGCGCACCGACAGTGCGCCATTTAAAAAATGGTGCACTGTCAGTGTGCCTCTTGACAGCAGCCCTCTTTATGGAGTATTGAGAAAGCCGTCAACAGTCAGCTCGCCGCCTTCCTCGAATCCAACAATTCCCTCGACCCCTCACAGTCCGGTTTCCGAGCCAAACACAGCACCGAAACCGCCCTCATCGCAGCAACAGATGACATTTGTACTCTACTGGACAACGGAGAAACAGCTGCCCTCATCCTACTTGACCTCTCCGCAGCCTTCGACACAGTCTGTCATAGCACCCTCATACAACGCCTCAGCAACACCGGAATACAAGGAAAAGCATTGGACTGGATCATCTCGTTCCTCGCCGGAAGAACCCAGAGAGTCCGCCTCCCCCCTTTTAGATCAGAGGCCACCGAAGTCATCTGCGGCATACCACAAGGATCATCACTCAGTCCCACCCTCTTCAACATATACATGAGCCCCCTCGCATCCATCGCACGCCAACACAACCTCAACGTCATCTCCTACGCAGACGACACCCAGCTGATCCTCTCCCTCACCAAAGACCCAAACACCGCCAAAACCAACTTGCACGAAGGAATCAAAGAAGTAGCCGAGTGGATGAAGAACAGCCGTTTAAAACTGAACTCGGACAAAACGGAAGTCCTCATCTTAGGATCATCCCCCTCCACCTGGGACGACTCATGGTGGCCACCGGCCCTGGGAACCGCACCCATACCTACGGACCACGCTCGTAACCTTGGCTTCATCCTAGACTCCTCCCTCTCGATGACCAGACAAGTCAACGCCGTCTCATCTTCATGCTTCAACATCCTACGCATGCTCAAAAAAATCTTCCACTTGATCCCCACCGAAACGAGAAAGATGGTCACCCAGGCACTGGTCACAAGCCGACTGGATTACGGAAACACCCTTTACGCCGGAACCACAGTCAAACTACAGAAAAAACTCCAACACATCCAAAACGCCTCAGCTAGACTCATACTGGACATCCCCCGTCAAGCTCACATTTCCGATCACCTGAAAGACCTCCACTGGCTCCCCGTCAACAAAATAATAACGTTCCGTCTCCTCACCCACGCACACAAAGCCCTCTACGACCTAGGACCCGAATGCCTCAACACGCGACTGTCCTTCTACACTCCCACCCGCCAACTACGATCGTCCAATCAAGCCCTCGCTGCAATTCCACGCATCCATAGATCCACCATGGGGGGAAGATCCTTCTCCTACTTAGCGGCCAAAACCTGGAATTCTCTCCCCACCCACCTCCGCCTTGTACAGAACCACCTCTCCTTCAGAAAGCAGCTAAAAATTGGATATTCGATAAGTAAAGTACAACCTCCTCCCCCAAGCGCCTTGAGACCCTCTGGGTGAGTAGTGCACTATACAAATCTCTGAACTTGAACTTGAACTTGAACTTGAACTTGATGATGTCATCTGTGATGTCATCAGTGATGTCATTTAGGATGTCATGAGTGATGTCTCTGACCATGTCATGAGTGATGTAATAAGAGAGGTCATAAGCAGTGCATTGCGGGGGCATAAGTTAGCTCAGGTAACTATAACTGCTGAATTTTACTGGTTCTGTATGAGGGAAATCTGAACCTAAATATGACATCTCTGTAACCTTTGGTCTTTTTCGGTAAGTGTCTAAGGTTTATTTAATTCTTTTTTCTAACTATAATGTCCCTGTAACAGTGTCTACATGGGGGTTGTGAATGGGTGTTACAGTGTATGTATGGGGATGTGAAAGGGTGCCATAGTGTCTGTATGGGATTGTGAATGGGTGTCACAGTGTCTGCATGGGGTTGTGACTACATGTTGTACTGTCTCCATGGGTTATCCCCACAGAGTTCAGAAAGACAGTCACTCACGCACTCATCAGCAGCAGAATCGATCACGGCAACGCACTCTATGCCAGCATCTCACAGAAACTCCTGAAGAAACTGCAGTACATTCAGAATGCCTCCTCCAGACTCATCATCAACATCCCCCCGCACAGCTACATCATCGGCTACCTGAGAGACCTCCACTGGCTCCCAGTCAACAAAAGAATCACCTTCAAGATCCTCACACACGCCTGCAAAGCCCTACACGATGCAGGACCTGCTTACCTCAACCACCACCTCGCATTCCACGCACCCACCAGAAACCTCTGCTCTACCTAATTGTCTCTGGCCACCATTACACGAACCGCAAGACCGCGGCTGGAGAAAGATCCTCCTTCTCCAACCTCGCATCAAAGACCTGGACCTGGAGAACGATGCCTCTCCACCTCAGGCAAACACCATCACCGCCTCAATTCAGGAAGAACATCGAGAACCAGCTCTTCAAATGAACCACAGTGCCTTCGATAGATCAGCAGTACCCGACTATGCCTCGAGACCCTTATGAGTAAATAGTCATGCTTTACAAGAAAATTGATTGATTGATTGATTGAGATGGGTTTCTGAATGGCTGTAACAGGGTCTGCAAGGGTTTCTGAATGGGTATGACAATGCCTGTATAAGTTTGTGAATGGGTGTGGCAGTGTCTGGGGTGTGAATGGGTGTGATAGAGTCTGTATGGGTATGTGAATGGGTGTGACAGGGTCTGTATGGGTATGTGAATGGGTGTCACAGTCTTTGTATGCATTTCTGAATGGGTGTCAAAGTGTCTGTATGGGTTTGTGAATGGATGTGAGAGTGACTGTATGGGTTCTGAATGGGTGTCACAGTGTTTGCATGGGGTTGTGAATAGGCATACAGTGCATGGGGTTCTGAATGGATGTTACAGTGTTTGTATGAATTTCTGAATGGATGTGACAGTCTCTTTATGGGGTTGTGAATGAGTGTAACAGTGTCTGTATCGGGTTGTGAATGGGTGTGACAGTGACTGTATGGGGTTGCGAAAGGGTGTGTCAGTGTTTGTTTGAGTTTGTGAATGGGTGTGACAGTGTCTGTATGGGTATATGAGTGGGCTTTACAGTGTCTGAATTGGTATGTGAGTGGGTGTGAGAGTGTCTAAATGATTATGTGAGTAGGTGTGTGAATGTTTGTATGGGTATAACAGAATCTGTATTGGGGCTGTGAACGGGTGTGACAGTGTCTGTATGGGTTTGTCTATGAGTGTGACAGTGACTGTATGGGTTTCTAAATGGGTGTCCCAGAGGCTCTGTGGATATATGAATGGGTGTGACAGTGTCTCTATGGGTATGTGAATGGGTGTGACAGTGTCTGTATGGGTGTAACAGTGGATGTGAGAGTGTCGGTATGGGGATGTGAGTGGGTGTAGCAGTATCTGTATGGGTATGTGAGTAGCTGTGAGAGAAGAGCAGGTATATAAATATATATGTATTTTTTTTCAACCAAACTAAATCTGTGGATCCAGGGGGCCATGCTGAGCCTCGTGAGCAATCCACTGAGTTCACGAGCGATACAAAAAATAATTAGAGACATTTTCATGGTTTAATACACCCTCATTTTAAAAATACACAAGATGTCAGGAAACCTCTCGCCTGACCCCTTCACTTAATATTCTCTGTTGTTTTCAATGTCGGTGACCAATCCCAAGCAAACAAAATGGCAGCTGTAACTTTTCTCTGAAGGTGTGGCCATCCAATCAGGAGTTTGCTAGTGCGCGTCAATCCGCGGAATACCCGCGGACAGATCCGCGGGTGATCCTCGTCCCTATATATACAAATTTGTTTTCCAGATAATATCTCCCAAACTACTGAACGCAGTTACACCAAATTACCAGAAGCACAATTTGTGTACCAAGATCTAGTTTCCTGCCAAATTTGGTGAACTTCCATCCAGCGGTCAGGCTGTAGTCATGTCTAAAGGTCCAATGGGACTTAACATGGTTAAAATGCGTTTTGGGACCCCCACCTTCCTTTTTCTTGACCCCCACTACACAAAACACCCTGAAACGTTCCAAACACTATCTTAAGTACCGGACCAAAAGTTTTGGAAAATGTAATGAAGATTCATAAACTGGAGCCAAAGATTTAGGCAACTGAAAATCACTTTTTTGATAGAAACTCCGTCCTAACTATAACTACTTACTGGCGACCACCAGTAGGTAATCTATAAATATGATATAAATATATATATCTAAGCAAGGTCTGGTGGCTTAGTATACTAATGCGTCCACTATAGGGGCCTGTGTTCGACCTCATGGTCACAGGTTCAAATACTGGCGGGTCCACTCAGCTTTTCATCTTTCTGAGGTTGATAAAATGAGTACCGTTGGGTAGCAATAAACATCTGTTATTCAGTGCCAAGATACCCTTGGGCGAACATGCGCTTTACAAATACACATCATATGTTATGTATATAGATATAAATAAACACATATATTTGTTTGTGTGTTTCTATAGGAATATATTTAAATATAGTATTAAATACTTGCGGAATATATTTAATTTACAATATATTAAAATTATATGTTATAATATTTAACATTTTACTACTTTAAACTCTATTGATATTCCCCCAAAAATTATATTTGTGTCCATTTTTGGACAATATAAGTGTCAACTATAGTTTTTTTCTATATTTTTGTACTTACCATTAAAGTACAGGATCTCAATATTGTGGTAATCGATATTTTTGACACAATATTATTATCAATGATATTGTTTAACATGATATTTTGTCAGTGATCCCTATTTGTAGTGCCAATGTAACAGGGTGATGTCCCTACACCAGTCTGGAGTAAACTGGCTACGCTTGGAACTTCGCTCCATCATTTTCGGTGACACAGTGACACAGATATTCCATCAATGAGATTATAACACATTTTCTTTGTTGGAAAATGGCCCTCTCTGCAGGGTCACCCCAAACATTTTGCTTTTCTTTTTCTGAACTTGTACTTGTTGGTTTTTGTACTCTAGACACTTTCCCACTCCTAACCAGAGCTAAAGGGACTGTGCTCTCTTCTCTAAACATGGTAAAATTGGCTCATAGCCAATTGGCACATTTAATTTACTTTAATTTACTTATAAGTCCCTCATAAAGTGCACTACATATGCCGTGTAAATTAAATGCTACTGGTGGACCTACAGCACTTATTGTGTCACACACTGAAGCAGCCCATTCACCTTGTCCCAGGTCTGCCGCTGCAGCACCTGTGTGTGCAGTTTTAAACTGTCATGTCGACCTGGCATGCCTCTTGCCAGGCCTAAACCTTCCTTTTTAATGTGTATAAGTCACCCCTAAGGTAGTCCCTGGACAGCTCAAGGGACAGGGTGCAGCGTATTTAGAAAGTAGGACATGTACTTTTAAGGTTTATATGTCCTACTTGAAAAACTTGTTTGTTTTTCGCTTCTGCAAGGCCTATCTCTTGCATAGGATAACTTTGGGATTACTATATTCCATTTTATAAGTTTAATTCTCAATTGTGAAGAGATAGACTTTTCAAGTTTGGTGTCTCTGGATGCACAATTTGAAATCACAATTAATGGTAAAGTCGAATTTTAAAATTGATAATCTGAAAATGCCACTTTTAGAAAGTTTCAAAGAAAAAATATACCTAGCTGACCATTTAATTATGCTGTCAACTATTAAACAGACTGAGACCAAAATCACTGATAGGATGGTCTACATCATTTAATTATTCATTTTTTCAAATTCTTATTCATTTAAGAACTACACAGGGTAGAGATGAACCACACTTCATAATTTACATAATGTGAAAACTAGGTTCAAAGAGAATTCAGAACAATCAATACAAATATGATACAAACAATAAGTGATTTCACCAGGGAACAATTCGCAAAAGACAAATAAAGTGCAAGCATCAAAATTGAAACACATACAAATCAATTAAAACTGCTACTAGTCAAGAACAATAATGAGGTACCCTGTATAACAATCAATACTGTTTACATGGAACACACTCGGGGTACCTTCCAATAGGTGCAATTACATCTCATGCAAAAGAGAATATTTAAATTAGAAAAAATGTATCCCTCAATTGCTATACTACTTAGAACACTACTTAGTCCCCTGTTGGTCAAAATTATGCCAACACGTTTTGAAACCCTCTCAATTTGAAGGGATTCTGATCAGGGCAGTGACAACTTGAAAGGAGTTTTGGAGGGGAGAACTGTCCCCAAATTCAAACATAATGTCCAAAAAGTTTAAATCAAAATAAGGAAAGAAAGAACAGCAACTGACACATGTTTTGCCTGTGGGGCTAAATTGGCCAAGGGCTTTTCCAAGGCTGAGAGCTTGTTTAAAGTCAAGTAACTTGTAGGCTGGTCATCACTCCTACATTCCTGCGGTCCTTACGGTTATGCTTCAAATAAATGAACATGCAATTCAGAGAATACTCTTTGGATTACGTTATTATGATTGAATTTTTGGGCACAATTCTCTCCTCCAACAGTCTGTTCCCCCCTGTAGTGAGTCTAGAGCCAGGGCAGGAAGGGAGGACCTCTGTGCACTCCAAAGACCATTCTTTGCAGTCTCCCCACTTCAAAGACACAAAGTCAAAGTCAAAAAGGTTTATTGCATAATTAATTAAAATTATTACAAATTTCACATGATAAAAATAACAGTATAGAAACCATTAACATTTCCTAGTCATATTAAAGCTCAGCGTCTAGTAAATGATATAAATACGATATTTAAAAAAAATTTGGTTCGGGGCGACTCCTGCCGTCTGAGGGTCTCAATCAATTTTTAAAGTTCAGATTATGATTTTCATGAGAGACCCTGGATTAGGGTGGCCTTGGTGGCCTTCCTCCTCAGTATTCCCCCTGCTCAACTTGACCTAAGCATTTTCTTACCTCTGCCAGGAATTTAACTCCCCTGCACTTCAAAGACACAACTGGGTTTAAGTACTGGACCTCTGACACCATGACTTCATTACACTCATGGACATGTGGCCACTCTGCCAGAAAGAACTGTGGTGCCTCTGAAAGGACTGCCACTCTGCTGGACTGCTCGTTTGCTGGACTCCTGCCTTGCTGTGCTTCCCTGCTGCCTTTTGTTCCCTTGTGTGGGAGAGAAGGAATGGACCTGCGTAACTTCAACCTATGGTGACTCCAAGGGCTTGCCTCCTGATCTGAAGTCTCAGAGACATAAAATACTTCCTTCAATACTGCTCCTACACCTGAACTCTGCAACCTGTGAGTCTGCCTTGCCAAGTGGTGCCATACCAGTCCTGGACCCTTGGAAGTGGGTATAAGGTGTTTGCAACAGCTGAACCATTTATCCTCAGCTGCTAGAGCAGAATCCACACATCGCAGCTGTTGCAGGAACAGTATCGGCATATCGCACTTGGAATCAGCACATTGTCTTCAGAATTGCTGTTTCTAAACCAATGCGTTGCCACCACTGCCTGGAGAAGATCGACGTATCACCTCTACTGCATGGAGAAACCTGCTGGGTCGCCTTCAGAGCAGGCTCATCTCTAAAGCAGTGTGTTACCTTCTGAACTGTTGCATCACCCCTGTTGGGAAAACAGACGCATCATCCCAACTGCTTGTGGAACACAGACGCATCGCTTGGCTGCATCCTGCATCTTCGTCGACACAAACCAGGATCGAGGTACTTTAGTTCAGCAGGACTAACTGGGCCCCAGTATCCGGCACGCACTCCATCGTGGTCAACTTTTGACTTTGTCCCAGTCCGGCGCAAACAGATATCCCAAATAAGTGCTTATTGCTTCTAATCTCTATTTTAGAGTTTATTCTATAAAATTCATATATCAATTTCTACTTATTGGATTTTTGTTGCTTTGGTTTTGTTTTATTAAGGAAATTAAAGTCTATATTTCTAATCTGGTGGGGGGGTCTTTTTGTTTAGTTACCATTGTGTTATTGTTTGAAGCGTTGCACAAAGACTTTACACACTGCGGTGGCGCTGTGCTGATGACGGAGCGGTTCCGTCATGGCCCTGCCGCCGCGCCTGTGCCGTGCTGATTTCGCGCCTGCGCGGCGCGTTCTATTGAGCGGGCGGGGCCATGACGGAACCGCTCTGTCATGAGCACAGCCAACCGCGGCTGATGACGGAGAGGTTCCGTTACCTGCATGCGGCTGCCGCGCGGCCGCCCCGCCCCCTTAGCACTGCGGCGGAATAGCCACCGCAGTGAAGGGGTTAAGCTAAGCTACCAGAGGGTGAGCACAGGTTAATTTAGGGTGTGCTTGTGATTTACACTGACTAAGAATATGGTTCGTGCTTGGACAGGGTGCATACCTCTGCCAACCAGAAACCCATTTTCTAACATCCCTATTTTATGTAATCAAAACAAAGTTCAAAACAAAATACAAATTAAAGAATGAATGAAGTAAAAGATTTGACGTACTTTCTAACATGAAATGCAAGCAGACCTGAAAAAGGACCCAAAGATAGCAATTGATATGTAACCTTCTAGGTGAGTCATGTAAAAAGAATGAGCCAAGTGTAAAAAATGGCATGCAAAAGCCCCGGGATGAAGCTCACTACATGAGGTTTTGCAGTCCAACATGTGCCCTCTCCCATTCTCCTGTCAAGTGTAGACCTACCTTGTGTCACTAGGGTTCACATTCCCTTGGCCCACACTCCTATCTCCATGTGCACCTTTATTCACCAAACTGGGAACTACTCTCACCCCCAAACCAAACCTCTGTCATCAATATCGATACAATCTTTCTATCTTTACCCTGAATCTCCAACCAAACCATTACGCTCATCCTTCTTTTGGTAAAGAGCAACTCTTCTCCTATCCTACTTCTTTCCATTCTCAATTTCTACCTAGTAGGTACATCTAGCTGCAACAACTCTTTATAGACCCTTGCATTTTGAACATTCTTTGCACAACCCTTCCAGGTTTGACTTTCAACCAGTCTCCCTTCTCCTTCCTTCTTTACCACACTCATAATCCATCTCTACTACAGCTCCCCAGAAAAGCCCGCTACACAACCAAGTTGGTGAAAACGTAGACCATGGGATGCTACCTCTCATCAATGAGAAATGAAATTATCTGGTCACTGAACAAGGCCACAAAAAGTCCAAAATGGCAACATTCACATTCAGTCTGCTCTTGACTGCCATAACCAATGTATCTTGTACCAAATGATTCACCCTCTCCATCATGCCATTAAAATGGGGATATACATGAGGTCCAATGAAGCTTTTATTATGCACCTTCAAATATTTCACCATGTCTTCTGAACACAACTGTGTACCATTATTCATGATAAGATTAGCGGTGTAGCTTCCCTTGCAAAGATATTCTTCAAAAAACATTTATAGTATTGAATGTTAAGAGAAATCAGGATGTTGGGTAGAGGGGTATGAGCCTGTCTTAACAACAGCCACAAACCTTGTCAGGTTAAACCGCAAAAGTCAATAAATTAATCTGTGCTTAACCCTTTGCTAGCTTTGCATCAAAAGCATTCAGGGTTAATTCACAGGCTGTGTATAAAGTATTTATGCAGCACATAAACAGTAATCAAGTGAAAATGTAACACAAGAAAAATTCCACGCCAATTAAAAACTATAGAGTAAAATTCAAAAAAAGATTTTACACCAAAATTACAAGTAATCCAACAGTAGAACTAGAGATATGCAATTATAAAGGTTACAGGTAAGAATCGAGCCTAAAAACCACAAAATGTCCCTCGTGCCTTTCTGGTCGTGCAATACTGAGTAAATGTCACAAGTTCAGGCCTCCCACGCACTTGGGTCACTGAAACTAGTAGACCATTCGCAAATAGTGGCGTATTTGGTAGAAGCCATTCCTGCATTCATTTTAATAGGTTTGGAAGCAAAGTTATAATAAAGGAGTTTGTTTGCCTCCATATACTTTTTAAATCCTCACACTCTTTGCACTGCACTCTTTTTTAGTAATTTCATTGACTGCCTTGTAAATAGGATTATAGGCATATACTGTCTACACTAGTGACCTAATTGTTTCCTGTTGTCTGTAGGGTATGCCACTCAACCCACGGAGGCTCTTCTATGGTGTATGAGGTGTTGTGACAGGCAAACCTGGAATTCCAGATGATGACACTGGCCACTAAGGGCAGTTGATGGAAATCCTGGAGCCATTTTCCTACTGTATGTAAGGGTATATATGTATAAGTACATTTTTTTTGGTAGAACATATATGTTTGTGACTGTCTGTTCAGCGCTTGCATTTCCTCTTTCCTTGAAATTTCTTGGACCACCAGATTCTTTATATTGTGCACTAGTATTGGATTGGGTATTGAATCTGTAGCTGGTCGGTAAACACTTCCCTAGGACCCTTATTTCTTTTGTTGAACCGTGTTTAGTACAAGTTCAGGCCGACCATGATGGAGCACGGGCAGATACAGCTACCAGGTTACTTCCGTTGGAAAAAGGCCAACGCAAAGAGTTCTGTTCATTGTGGAGGAGGCCACGAGGAGCAGGGAGAGTGTCATTAATGGTCAGAGATGTAGCTCAAAGATCAGGCTGGGAATCGTGGGTGGCTATTGCTGTATCACGATGATCCTATTTAGCATTGTGGATGGTCATTGCTGGAGATGTGTGCTGGCTGTCACTGCGGACTGTGGTGCTGTAGCGCGAAGTTCAAATCTCACGTTGCTGATCATCAATGGGGACCCTTTCGCGCAAAGAGTCAGGTTCACCAGAGCTTTGGGTTGGCGGTCAGAGCAGGTGGTAGGATCCTGGCATGAACATGCCAGTTTGATGTCATGAAGAGCCCATAACTTCAGGATTTCATCTTTCCTTCAAGGAGGGGCTCAACTAATGTCACACCAAGGGTCCAGGACCATGTAGACACCTTTTGGGGAACTGGAATTCACTCCAGAAGAGGCTAGCAGGTCCAGTACAACGGGTCAGGTGGGAAACTGTAGGGAGACCTCTGGAATTTGTTGTTGTGTCCCTGTAGCTCAACACAGGAAGTCAGTCAGCTGACCCTTGGAGTTACTTCAGCCTGGAACGTGGGGCAGGTCCAGTGTTCCCTCTTAGACAGCAGGGTAAACCTCAAACAGCAGGGTGATCAGGGCAGTACTTTCTCTGCATTATCAAAAAGTCCAGGAGTGTACTGAAAAGTTGGTCCGAGGGTGCTATGTTTACCCCTGGTGCCCCCTTTAGAAGTGGTAAGAAGTTTCTAGAATTTTCCCCCACAGAAGTGTTCAGAATTGTCAGCTTCCCTGCCCTGGTCCCAGTCTGTTTAGGCTATAAAAGGCTAGTGTATAGTCCTTTGCATGTGAGCTGGGTCAGTGCCTCTGCAATGCAAGTGTGGTAGGTTGTTAATTTTGAAAAAGTTGATGTCAATGTTAATAATGATACATTCATATGTAAGAGCAAAATCGCATTTCTATTAACAAATTCATCCGTCATGAACACTCTGTCAACCACAACTCAGAAATTCGTGGTAGGGCAGGCTATGAGACCTAGGCCTGAGGTTACTTTTTGACAGGTCACAGGTGGGATGCCACATAGCTGGCAGACAAATGCATAAACAGGAAGCTCAGATCAATCCCACAGATAGGCGCAGAAACACCACAATGGTCCAGAGATATTGGCCCCAATAAAGCAAATATGGCAGGAGGGGTGCGTGCATTCCCAAATCACCATAAAGTCAGAAGCCACATGAAGTTTGGAACAAACAGCCAATCAGGACACAGCACAAGCAGTACACGCAGTGATCACGCACCCCTCATGCGGGACAGCTAGACACGCTACCCACTGGCCCCCATTATGTCCATGCAAGATTGAGGCCCACCTGCATTTGTTATCAGGGGCCCTATTTATGACTCCAAAGACAAGACCTGCATTTTTTATTTAAAAAAAAGGATAGACTGAAACATTTTATGATACCCAAAGAAATGTACAAAGCCTTGCTCAGATCGATTTTACTTTGAGACAGTCATCAGACCCACTTCTGCAACTCTACTCCCGTCAAGGTGTTTCATTAAACCAACTGTTCTTGTATACCAAATGCCTCTTGTCTTTTGTTTTTTCAAGTTAAATTCATATTTGAGTAATAAGGATGAAAAACGAAAATGTGGGTTTTCCGCTACAGGGATATGTAAAACTTAAAAGTACATGTCCAACTTTTTAAATACAATGCACCCTGCCCTCTGGACTGTTTAGGGCCTACCCTGGTGATGACTGCAATCTATTAAAAAGGAAGGTTTAGGCCCTGCCCTATGGGCTGTTTATGGCCTACCCTAGTAGTGACATAAGTATTAAGATTTCTGCCTTGCTAAAGGTTTATTTTTGCAGAAGGAAATTGCAGATTTAAACTTCACATATGAGCTAAAATGGGAGGCCTGAGACATGTTTAAAAAGGTACTTAAGTGGATGGCACTATAAGTGCTACACACCCACTAGCAGCATTAAATGTACAGGCTCTGGGTACATATAGAACCACTTTACTGGGAACCTATAGGTAAATTAAATGTGCCAATTGAGTGTAAAACAATGTTACTATGTTTAAAATAGAGAGCACAAGCACTTTATCACTGGTTAGCAGTGGTATAATACACAGAGTCCTAAGGCCAACAAAAATGAATTCAGCAAAACAGGACGGGTTAATACAAAATCTTTGGGGTAGCATGCAGAGAGGTCCAAGACCAGATCATTTTTCATCTCTTACAAAATCAACCTTAAGCTATCTCCTATAAACAGCTTTTCTATCAGAGCTACAACCAACTGCTCACTCTCTGGTAGACCCCACATGGGTCCTATGAAATCGTAAACCATGATAACCAGGGAGTTCCAGGACAATGCTTATGGTAAAAACCTTGTCACCCACCTTCAACCTTTTCTCACTCTCTTTCCATACACTTCAAGCCTTAACCTCCTGCATGATATTATTGTACATATTAGGACCCCAACGGAATGGGAGTGAGAGTGGCTTAGCCAAATACCTGTCACAGGCTAAATCATTAATTCTGTCTAATGCCCACAGGAGGAACAAATCTCTCACACCTTATGAGTCCATCTTCCTTCCTGTTCACAAGTTTGTTCTTGACACTGATTAATGGCCTAATGTGCAGGTCCAGTTGACCATTCTTAATAACTGTACAAAACGGGAGATGTGAGACAACACAAACTGTTTGTTATAAAAATACAGTGGGAAAAGCAAACAAAAGTTGTGATCGTTGTAGTCTTTCCACTCTTTATTTCAAGCGTGTTTAGTCTGCACGAAATAGACAGCCAACGTGTTTCTCTCAAACATGGGCTTCTTTAGGGCAGAGGCAACGTAGCCGGAGTTAATTGAAGAGGAACATTGATCCTAAAATCAGTGTGGAGAAATCCGTACTGAACGTAGAGTTCAAAGTTAACAGCCTCCAAGTCAACGGACCGCCTGTACGTCCGTAAGTATTGGTCCCAGGTCAGTAAGAGGGCGATATGTCCAGATAGAAACCTAAAAATTACCACATTACACCGGATCTAAGTGTTGCATATCCTTTATCCGTTATCGGTAAGCGTCACATAGCTCGCGTGATAGAGTCATTGACACAGAATCTCAACCTTGCATCAGTCTTTTTCGTCATGACAAGTGAAGCCATTCCGCTGCTCTATGAAGGTCATGTTGATGTATCCTCCCAAGAACAGTTGGTCCCGAGTCTGGTATGTAAACCTTCCATTTGATTTGATTATCCTTGCAGCGAATGTCTGCCCATATTAAACCCACATCCTTGATGGAACTACATGGTAAATCTTGGGATTAATATCATTGGACTACGGAAAACCCTTTCACCAAGTATCGAGTAACATTTGATTGAGATTCATGGTTTACATTGCCCATTGGTATACCATCATTTCAACTTGCTTACTATTGATCAAAAAAATAGATTTTGAACAGCACTACATACTACTGTGCAATGCCCTCACCGACCACACTTCCTACACTCTTTACATATTCCAAAGCCATTCTTTAAGTCAAAGGAATGGTAATTACTTGCACACCTGCAATAACCGCAGTTCTCACTATTAATAGACTGTGCTGTCCGAAATCTGCCTTATCCTTCAAAGGTGATTTACAAAAGGGGGTGGTGATGAACAGAGTGTCTGAGTTAAACAGACCACTCTTACCCAGTCCAAAGATCAGGGCTTGATCCATCACCGTTATTTATCTCACTGCCCCATCCCAGCTCAGAATCTGGCTATATGCAAATCAGTCTGTCCCTGGCCCAGTGCATCATGGGAACAGGGCAGACTAAACTACCAAGCCAATTCTTCACCAGAAAGGAGACAATCTACCGGGGACCGGTTTCTGGCATTTCAGCCTTCTTCGGCCCGGCTTGCTTGAATCCTGATGGAGCAGTGAGAAAGGGACTCATGTCTGAGTATACCCTGCCACACCTATAGTGGCCAAAAACGATTTACAAAAGGGGGTGGTGATGAACAGAGTGTCTGAGTTAAACAGACCACTCTTACCCAGTCCAAAGATCAGGGCTTGATCCATCACCGTTATTTATCTCACTGCCCCATCCCAGCTCAGAATCTGGCTATATGCAAATCAGTCTGTCCCTGGCCCAGTGCATCATGGGAACAGGGCAGACTAAACTACCAAGCCAATTCTTCACCAGAAAGGAGACAAGCTACCGGGGACCGGTTTCTGGCATTTCAGCCTTCTTCGGCCCGGCTTGCTTGAATCCTGATGGAGCAGTGAGAAAGGGACTCATGTCTGAGTATACCCTGCCACACCTATAGTGGCCAAAAACGATTTACAAAAGGGGGTGGTGATGAACAGAGTGTCTGAGTTAAACAGACCACTCTTACCCAGTCCAAAGATCAGGGCTTGATCCATCACCGTTATTTATCTCACTGCCCCATCCCAGCTCAGAATCTGGCTATATGCAAATCAGTCTGTCCCTGGCCCAGTGCATCATGGGAACAGGGCAGACTAAACTACCAAGCCAATTCTTCACCAGAAAGGAGACAAGCTACCGGGGACCGGTTTCTGGCATTTCAGCCTTCTTCGGCCCGGCTTGCTTGAATCCTGATGGAGCAGTGAGAAAGGGACTCATGTCTGAGTATACCCTGCCACACCTATAGTGGCCAAAAACGATTTACAAAAGGGGGTGGTGATGAACAGAGTGTCTGAGTTAAACAGACCACTCTTACCCAGTCCAAAGATCAGGGCTTGATCCATCACCGTTATTTATCTCACTGCCCCATCCCAGCTCAGAATCTGGCTATATGCAAATCAGTCTGTCCCTGGCCCAGTGCATCATGGGAACAGGGCAGACTAAACTACCAAGCCAATTCTTCACCAGAAAGGAGACAAGCTACCGGGGACCGGTTTCTGGCATTTCAGCCTTCTTCGGCCCGGCTTGCTTGAATCCTGATGGAGCAGTGAGAAAGGGACTCATGTCTGAGTATACCCTGCCACACCTATAGTGGCCAAAAACGATTTACAAAATCCTTCAAAGGACATTTCTTTTTAACAGCATTTACATTGAGATTCCCCTCATTCACAGGAACTCCTGCTGTCAATATCGCAGCCCCTTCCTGTGTTCTAAAACTTCCACTTCTTTCATGCAAGTGATCAACTGCTCATTTATATTGGCTGTTTCAATGCCTTGATGGTCCCACCATTAATGTGTCAGGCTGCTAAAGTGGCACTGAATTTGTATTACTTCTGCACTGCACCATCAGTTGATCTTTCTTAGGTTTATCGGCCATACTATCAAACTGACATTTAAAGGACAATTCTCTCAACTTAGCCACGAATACATTGATGCTTTCATTCGACCTCTGATGGTGAGTGTAACATTTGTGACAAGTCATGGCGAAGTTGATTGATTCTGCACACCTGTCCTGCAAGCTCATCTTTGAAACAACATACACATCCCCTATTTTGTGCCCATGTTTGTCTTTGGAAAACGACAGCTTCTTAAAGATGTGTGGGCCCTCTTTCACAAGCATGCTGATCACCAAAGCTCATTTCCTTTTGGATTTAAAGTTTTGCCAATTTAGGGCTACCAGGTAGTTCTCAATAGTTTATACATTCTTCCCATCCTGCTGGTGGAGGGCCAGAAAAAATAGTGACTGGATAATTCCTTGAGGATCTAGATAATGTTTTCTAAAATACGATGTGGAGGATAAGCAAACAAAATCACTTACACTCTTACATTTAAAATACGATAACACACCAAACTAAGGATGGGAGAGGTAAATTTGGTATTTAATATTTAGCAGTAAGAACCAGGTTGCTCCTCGAGCAACAGGTAGCTGTACACTTTAATTTGTAGTTTTCTTTTTTTTTTTCCAGGACTTTTGCTTTTTTTTTTAAATTTGCGTGTCCTAACTCTGTCCTCCGAGCACTGGGTGACAGTATAAAGAAGATACACATTAATATGCATGCCAGCACCAAAACTCTTTCCCCCTGCCAGTGGCGTAGCAAGTAGGGGTGGGCGGACATCTCTGTTCCGCCCACGGAATGTGCGGAGATTTGCCCCTTCAGCCTTTCGCAAACTAGGCAGAGAAACTAGGCAAATCTCCGCACATTCGGGGCGAAACGGAAGTTGCCCGCCCGTGAAGGACTGGGTTTTTCTAAGACCCAGCGGTGCCAGGGGACAACACCTGAAACCTTTGTGGGTAACCTGCTCCGGCGTACAATTGACAGAGACACGGGACACTTCCTTCGGCGTCAAAGATTCGAGGTTTATTACTGCAGGGAACACAGAAGTCACGAGAAGTACATAACGTAGGTTCACGGAGCCTGATTCGAATTGCTACTGTGGGTCGCTCCTTTTATACACATTTCTCTCATAGGTTAACATGATACACAAAGGTTTACAACTTGGTTCCCATCATAAACACCAAAAGAGGTTGCTTTCATGTATTCAGGGCCCGGAACATAAGTACGGAAGCATTTGGTGGTTCCCAACTGTAAAAACCCATCTTCCCACCATTAGTACATTCCAATCAGCAGTAAACAGATCGAAAGAAGGAACAGAAACAGGTGCAGAGGAAGGCAGAAACAGTGGGGAGATCGGAAAGGGTGTAAAAAGGGTGGTATCGGGAAACACGAGTTGCAAGCATCAAAGGGACGTGTCTAATGAGATGCACGGCTGAGACAATAGACCGGCACGGCAAGATGAGCCTCGAGCGGGGCCATCTACCTTACAGTATCATCCCCCTCATCATAAAGACACTTTCAAAGGAAACGTGTCTTCCGCAAGAGTCTTGGGAATCCCAGGGTCGTGAAGCGGACAGCGTCCGTTCGCTGGCTACTTGAGGGCAAGAGACAAAATGGATGCCGCATCTAAGATGGAACCCGTGGGCTCGGATGTAGAAACCCATGAAACAAACGAACGGTTTAGGTTAGCATAGCGAAACTGCGTACACCCACTAAACTCGTCATTTGCGGTTCATAGATACCAGACTCGACCATATTCGTGCGAGTCGAAAACACCACTTACGATCGTCACGGAACCTCAGACGCTCCTTTTGCCCTCATGTAGGCAAGCACTAGTCAGAATCATATTCGATATTCATCAGACCATCTAGATGTTGTTGCAACATAATTCTATCCATCTGAGCTCCCTTGGTAACAGGCGGCTGTCTTATACACGTCGTAGCACAGAGGCCACATAAGGCAGGACCACACTGCACACAAAGGCAACACGTGAACAGAAATACTACAACGACTCCGATGATCATCAGAATCTTCCAACCCCAAGTCGACATTAGGCCCCAAAACCACCCAAGTAGCGTCCAATCCCCTACGTCCACGTGTATGGACTCAGAGATCTTATGCAACTTTGAGATGGCTTGATAGACAGTCGGAGCGTTATCTGGAATGAAAATACAGCAGATCGAATGGATCACCTTACATACTCCACCTCGATCTGCTAAAACAACGTCTAAAACCATACGGTTTTGTAACGTCATGAGCCTATCCGCCTGAAGTTCTGCGGTGATATTACCAAGGGCACTGGCAGTGATATTAGCTGTCGATTCCACCACTCGAGTCAACTGTCTCAGGTTCCTACTATTGACCATAGGCCCCCAAAACGGAAAGAAACCCTTGAAAAAGTCTCCTGCCTCTTGACCGGCAGTGTCCTCTTCGCTAATCATGCCCCTCACAACTCTAGTCTTGTGGTAGTCTGCATCTACGGTGAACGTCAGAGGCAACAAATTTGCAATATAACATGTGCCCGCAAAGTCGGAGGGCAACCACGTATACGCACGATCATGGCAGACAAAGTACGTACCCTTGGCAGTCAGAAACACAGGGGACGAGAGCATCGGCAAGACATACGTCTCGGAGCAAGCACTCTCTCCAAGATGAGCTCTCGGTCTTCGGCCACGACCTTTTAGACAGAAATTACCAAGGTGGGGTACGATCCATATCGGAGACGAGCTTCTAAGCTGTCTTTCACCCACGAGCGCACTATACTCAGCCTCACTCAGGTCCCTATAGGCTCGCACCTCCTCCTCTGGGATGAGCGACGGCTCATAGATATCCCTATCTAAATCAGCGATCGCTATAGCCAAAGGCTTGTGATACGGACCAGGACCAAAGTGGGGAGGACGTGGCTCTCGATTGGGGTAGGAATCTAGTGCACTTCGAAACATTGTTTGAAATGCTCGAGCTGAACCCTGGGAACTATAAGGAAGGACCAGATATGGAATTCCTTTACCCGTGGTATGCGGCATTAACCCACACACCCAACAATTAGTAGTATTAACCACTAACTGATGCTGATGTAGGAGCTGAATGAAGGAATTATTTCTGAATTCTGCACGTCTAGCCTGCTCGTGTTGGGGTAGAATATGGAAGGAATGAGGGGACACAGTGGTGGTAGATTTAGGTTCCGAAGTAGGAGTAGGTATGGCAGAAGGTAGGAAGTACTGTATCATATAATACACCCCACCCGCCAATAACGAGGAAACAGTTAGAAACAGAAGGAACACCTGAAACATAAAGCATTTTGTTCGAGTAATTTGTTGGAGTTTGAATCTTTGCGCCTGAGCTTTTTCCAAATCCACAAGCTTTGAAAATGCCATCCTCTAAAACCGTCCGCAACGTTTCTTGACGCACTTCGTTCTGTGTAGCAGTAGTCAATCCCTAGGAGTTCCCAGGAACCGACGGTCTTCGACCTAGTGTCAAGACCTACTAACCAGAAGGAAGTACACGCGCGGCCCTACGGTACACCTGGATGCAAGGTATCTTAATTCACAAATATGTACAAAGTCTTTCAGCTGTGGAAGTAAAAACACAGATGTGGAAAAAAAACCTCAATATTTACAAAATCACAGTTATATGAGTGTTTAGACTGATCGTGGCAATGGGGTAACGTAGATGTCGAGGAACAAAAGCAAATTTTATTTGTCCTTGGTATTAGATCGCAAAAAGTATCGGCTCTTTCCAGGACGTGTCTGTTCGTCAAACAATGGATCCGATGAGGGAACATAGTTCTGTTGATCAGTCAATTGTTCAGATCTTGAGCTTTGTGGTGACAAATGTTCAACAATGTCGTTCTGCTGCACTGAGGATTCTCCGACAGGTTGAGCATCGCTAAAAGGTACGAAGGTCTGCAATCTTTCCGTTTCAGACGAAGCAATGCCTTTCCTCACCCACGAGTCCGCTGCTAAAGGTATAGGTACCTTTTTGGTGTGGGTGGCATGCACCCAGTTCTTCCGGCCCTCCAGGCGGACAGCAGTTCTCGTGGCAAGGAGGACTTGGTAGGGTCCAGTAAAACGAGGCTCGAGATTTCGTTTTCTTCCAAAGTTCCTCGTCACCACCCAGTCTCCGGGCTGGAGCTGGTGGCCTGGACCCTCCGTCTGCGCCGGCAGTGCTTCAAAGACCTGTTGGTGAATTAACCTCAGTTTAGCAGTCAGATCATGAAGATAATCGATCAACATCGGATATTCGAGATCAGAAAACACACTCGGTCTAGGGACCCCCCAAACATTCGCAGGACGGCCGAACACTATTTCATAGGGACTAAGCCCTACTCGGGAGTGTACTGTCGCCCTTGTTGACAACAGAGCTAGAGGCAAAGCGTCAGGCCACGAAAGACCAGTCGTAGCCTGAATCTTCGCTAGTTTGAGTTTAAGGGTGCCATTATACCCTTTAACTAAACCTGCTGACTGGGGATGGTTGGCGCTATGGAATTTTTGACTAATTCCAAGGCCCTTACACACACTCTTCATCACACTCCCCACAAAATCACTTCCGTTATCAGACCATACAATCCGTGGCATTCCATACCGAGGAAAGTATTCCTTCAGTAGGATTTTCGCAGTGGACAGAGCTGTATTGTCTTTGAGAGGGTAGGCTTCAATCCATCGGGAGAATGCGCAAACCACAACTAAAACGTATTTCAGGTTATTGCATCGCTCCATATGGATGTAGTCTAGCTGAATCACTTCAAAGGGACATGAAGGGGGAGCAAAATGGCCAGGAGGTGTAGGGGTTCCCTTACCAGGATTGTACATCATACATATCATACAATTCTTCACCAATCCCTCAGCACATTTAGTGATACCATCATTCTTCCACACAGGGGACAACAACTTGCAAATACCTTTCGCACTAATATGTGCTAACCCGTGTGCCATCGTCACAACAGCTAGCACATACGCATCTGGCAACATCCATCTTTTATGTTCCGACAAATCAATCCAACAACCATTCGCATCCAACTTTGCCGTACTCTCTTTCCACTTCGTCTTTTCAGTCTCAGTGGCCTCATTCTGTATCGTTTTCACACTCTCGATGGTATCCTCACACATGCTCGTCTCTGCAGGCCACCTAACCGAACTCGTCACATACATTCTAGTGCTAAGGTTCCTGGCAGTCTCCTTAGCAACTTCATCAGCGAACGCATTACCACGACCAACATCATCCGTCACCTTAGGATGCGCACTACATTTAACAATCGCCACCTGCTTAGGTAACGTAAGTGCATCCAAAAGATCATTCACAAGTTGTCCATGCTGAATCTTAGTACCATGGGATGTCATAAAACCTCTCTCTCTCCACAATCGTGCAAAGCTATGGGCGACACCAAAAGCGTATTGGCTGTCGGTAAACACATTCACCCGTTTCCCTTTCGACAACACACATGCTCTAGTCAAAGCGATCAGCTCTGCAGCTTGGGCAGAGTTCTGATTCAATCTCGCAGCTTCCACAACAGTATTCAAAGTTACCACAGCATACGCAGTCATCACATCACCATTCGGCAATTTAAAACATGAACCATCCACATACAAGGTCCCATCGGGATCTTCCAAAGGAGTGTTTTTAAGGTCCACGCGACCTTTTGTTTCCTCCTCAGTCCGTAAGTAACAGTCGTGAGGCGTTACTTCATCTGACTCCATGCTAATGGGCAACAAAGTCGCCGGGTTCAGGACATTACAACGTCTTATCTGAATATGACTTGCCAAAAGCGTCAACTCGTACCCAGACAACCTTGCACTCGTCAAGTGCTGAGTTTTCGTACGATTTAAGAGAGTGTCAACTGCGTGCGGAACCATCACCGTAAGCATATTATCCATGACCAATCCTGCAGATTGTCGGATGGACACCGCAGCCGCCGCTGTTGCTCTCAAACAACTCGGCAATGCTCTAGCTACCGGGTCCAAGGTCGAGGAAAAATATGCACATGGACGCTGCTTACCACCAAAAGGTTGCGTCAAAACACTCAACGCACAACCTTCTCTCTCGTGAACGTATAGTGTAAACGGCTTGCTGTAGTCAGGGGTACCTAACACAGGAGCCGAACACAACGCGTCACGTAGTTCAGAAAAACTTTTCTGACATTCTTCCGTCCATGGTAAAGGAGTTGGAACATCCTTGCACGTAAGAGCCACCAATGGTTTCGCTAGCAATGAAAAATTTGGAATCCATTGCCTGCAGTATGACGTGATACCTAAAAAGGCACGCACATCTCTCTGAGTTGTTGGCACAGTCATTCGGGCAATCGCTGCAATTCTCTCTGGGGTCAACCTTCTTCCCTCCTTTGACAATAAGTGACCTAGATAGGTTACTTATTGACAACAATATTGAAGTTTAGAAGGAGACACCTTGTGATGTAAGTCACAGAGATGCTGCAACAACGATACCGTAGCAATTTTTCAGATGTCCTGAGTATCTGCAGCCACCAATAAGTCATCAACATATTGGATCAAGGCTGCACCAGCCGGCAACACAAACGCATCCAGTTGGCCCTTCAAGGCTTGACTGTATATCGATGGACTCTCACAGTAGCCCTGAGGAGCACGTTTAAACCGGAAGCTGCGGCCACCAAGAGAGAAACCGAAAAGGTCTCTACTCTCTTCAGCAATCGGAATGCTGAAGAACGCATTCTTCAGATCGATCACTGAAAACCAAGATGCAGAGGCTGGAATCAGAGTCAGTAGCGCCGTGATGTCAGGCACAACAGGGAACTTGAGGTAATAGAAATTTTCAGGTAGCTAATGTGTCCCCCACTCGCACCCTATCCATGCACCCATGTTCCATGTATGTCGTGTAACTTCTGTTCTGTACATACTAGAAAGACGCAAATACATTTGCGTCCATCCTTAACATGTTAGCTATCCAGTCATGCAAAGAAATCCCGTTAATTAGGCTTCTAGGCATACGGTGCCAACGTCTTTACATGGTGCACTTCTGAAATTCGCACACGTTTTCTCCATGTTTCCTGGCCCAGTCGAGCTAGGCCCTTAACGAGGCCTCTCTGCCTCATCTCTCCTGTCTCCGAAAGCTGTACGCATCCCTAACCCCTGCCTTACTTCCTGCCAGCGCAGCGGTGCCCGGCTCGGCCTGGACTACCTGCCAAATTCATGTTTTGCCTACAGTTATCTGCTCAGCCTCCTCGAAAACACATTCCAGTCTAGTGAAATAGGTAAACATATTCCCGGCTGCAGAGCAAAGGGCCCGGCCTTTTCTGTCCTCCTTGCAAGTGATTTACTGAATCCGTTACCATGGTAGGCCCATGGCTCCGCACGTTTCACCCAGACACGTATGCACGCACCAGCTTTCAGTATTGGATGGCCCCTGCCCGAGAGACCTTTTACTTCAGACACTACATCCTCCAAACATAAGATACTAGATATGCTTTAGGTACAGGTTGCCCTGACACTCCAGACACCAGTCTCCTCCACTAGTGCTAAAGTCAAAGCCCCCAGTTACACGTCATGCTAGTTGCGCGCGCATCCAGGTTAAGGGTTTCTGCTGATTCTGTAACTTTTCCCTATGCATCCACCCACATGTGACGATTCTTGTGACGTTTCTCTGACATGTACAGTGCACGCCCATGTGTACGCCTTTTTCACGCCTCCTATTACGCACATGTGTTCTTATCACTCTCTTTTCACCTGTTACGCCTACTGTATTGGATTCAATTGTGTCGTTTTACTATATATAATGTGTAATGCTAATAAAACGTTGAATGTCCCTTCCTGAACCTTAGAGGTGATGGAACATGATGCTCCATCCTTGAGGATTTGTCCATTAAAGCCCGTATGACTCAGATACCACGGACTCTGCCTCTCATTTGAATGAGCTGTCTTGTAATGATAATTATACGGAAAAATGCATAGGTAAATTTATTTACCACATAATTTGGCGCCCGAACAGGGACCCCCCCTTCCCCACTCGCCGGTGAAGTCACGCGGCTTTCGACCCCTTCTACAACCCCGACGGAAACCGCGCACGTTTGCGGGTCTTCCTGCTATCTTCCCTCGGGTCCACGAGGGAGACGGAGACTGCGGTCCGGCGTCCAGACGAGGCGGTGAGGAATGCCGAGGATCCCGACCAGAGCCCTAGTCGAGAGAGCAAGGTCCGAGGTGTCCGGAGGCCCACCTGTTCCGAAGCGCATGCGTGGTAGCATGATGCGTGCCAGTCCGATGTCGTAGCAGTCCAGTCCAGTTTCCGAGGCCTTCAGTTTCTTGCTTCCCGGTGAGTACCGTTGTTGGGAACGCATCTAGACGGGTTCATTAATTTGTGCCCGGTAAAGACAGATTTGGGTACACAATTTTGGTCCTGACGTGTTCACTTAGGTGGATACGGTCCGACGTGTCTCTTTATGAGACCGGTCTGTACTGTTTTAGCAGTGCATCTAGTTATTCAGTTTTATCCCGAGAGTTTTTCAGAATATGTGTTTTCTGTGTTCCAGGTAATTTCAGTCCGACATGTTTTAATGTGTTTCAATGTTGTGGTATGAATGATTGTTTACTGTTTATTACTGTGTTTATTGTGTACACGTCCGAATCACTCCAGCCATGCCGCTGTTTTCAAAATTACGTCAGATAGGTACTAGGAAAGGGATACTTGAAGAAGCAGTTCCTGTCCCACCTAGGGACACTCCAGGATATTTTATGTACCACAAACATGGCTTAGATGCTGTGTTGTACTTAGACTTATGGGTGGACTACACCAAAAATCTGGAAGAGAAGTTTAGATGGCCTGTCTCAGGGACATGGGATGCCGAATGCATCATGAGAGTAGAAGAAGCGTTATGGAAAAAGAAAGCCAGACAATCCCAGAAAGATGCCATAGAATTGTGGCGCAAAGAATCGCATAGAAGAACAGAAAAAGCAATCAGAAAAACAGAGAAAAGTAGAGAAGAATCCGAAAAAGCCAGAGAAAAAGAGTTACTAGAAGAAGGAGAACAGGTTAGATTAGAACAATTAGACCGCCAAAGAAATGCACTCATTACAGGCATGTATCCAGTTCTTGCCGAGGGCCTGCCCAAGGCGACCCCGGAAATACCCCGTAACTTGCCACCACCATTGGTTCCGACTAAACTCCGTCACAAACAGACCGCAGCAGACATTTTCCTTTCTTCCTATTTAGATGACGTAGCTCCAGCATATACCAATGTACCCGTACAACCCGCTAATAATGTACCGCAGCATGTTCCGGCTGATCAAGCCACGACCCCTCCACGCCAAGACTCGCTTCCCGCACCTGCTGTCACTTCCCCTTCTACTGCTGCTGCTACTGGTCCCCCTACTATTGGTCCTCTCAATCCTTTTGCGACAGATGCAACCCAGAGTCAGTCCCCGTTACACGTACCTTTCCCTCCTGCCATGACGTCAGGTCATGCCCACGGTTCTGCCTCAGGAGGTGCCACAGGAGGTCACTTTCACACCCCGCCACAATTACAACGAGTGACAATGAGAGAATTAGCAACACAGCGTACTCCGAAAGCGATGACACATGAAAAACTTAGACAATATCTTACGGATTGTAGATATGATCCAGTACCTGGCAAGAAAGGAGACATGATGTTAGCCTCGTTACGTCTACGACGAGTTACAGATTATTTGATGATATTACCAGAAATGCCAGAACATCTAGACAAAATATATCATTTTATTAGAACGGGAGAGAGGCCAGAATGTATTCGTGAAGCCATGGCATATCAGAAAGTGGAGACACAAGGTTTACTATTACGATTCTTGATTAATTGTTTGATAAGGGAACAAGATCAGCCAGATGTTGTTCAAGAAGAGATGGATGACCTGATAAAATGGGGTCAAAATATTGCTGATTGTTATGGTTTTGAAAAAAAAATATTGCTGATTGTAAACATGACAAACAGAATTGTATAGATGCCATGTCTAGAAAGATCCGTAAAGAAATAGTAGCAATACATAACAGACAGAAGGCTGAAAAAGAAGCCGAGTCAGACAAGAATGACTCCTCGGAGGAGGAGGAAGAAGCAGAGACTCCAGCAGAGATTGAGGATAAAATAGCGTACGTAGGTAGAGTGAAACTCCCTAAACAGTATTCTTTTGATAGACCTTTCGACAGACCCATTCGTCTAGAAAACAAGAAACGTTTCCTCTCCCCGATACCAGAGCAATGTTCTCTTGAACATATATTCCAAGTTACTGATAAAATACTGAAAGAAAGAATAGGTTATCATGAACTTACCTTACGTGATCAGGAACTAGCCCGTTCAGCAGTCCAATGGGCCGGGGATGACAGTATATATAAAGATGATTTAGTAGTACAAACATTTTTGAGCCTGACTCCAGAAGAACAGCGACTAGCTGGTATATACATGACTCAACATCTCATTACACTGTATGAAAATCAGCAATCTGATCCAGGTCCATTATATAATCTATTGCAAGACTTACTCCTGAGAAGATGGAGAGGTCTCGGTACCGATTTAATTGATATCATTCTAGAACAACGTCATAAATACAGAACTTTCCTAACTCCACATCTTGTTTCCGTTCCACCCCCAGTAAGACAGCCATATCACCTAGATAGACAGAACCCCTTACGGGAAGTACATCCAATCCGGAAGCCAGATGATACGCTTGAACGCGTATTCGTATACACTCCTTTGACTAAAATGGAATTATTGGAAATGAAGAAAATTGTACCTTGTCACGATAAAGATCCTGCAGGTTTCCACCGTGAATTAAAAGACATGTTACTTATGGGAGATTACACGTATACTGACATTCTTAAAATGCTAAAAGTATTATTGCCAGCAGGGATTTACGAAAAACTGAAAGAAAAAGAATGGGAGGTGGGAGATAAAAAGATTATTTGGGCTGAATTAGAAGACGAGGAAAATAGACGTACCCCAGGTTTGGGTCTTGGGGAGAAAACTAAAGCATTACCAGGATTATTAGTACAGGTTTTGCCTAGATTATTGACAGTTAAAAAGGAAGACTGGGGTGCAATCTCAGCCTGCAAACAGAAACAAGACGAAGACACTAGTGATTTTTATTCAAGATTCGAGAAATGTTTCATTATTAATAGTGGCCTGAAAACAAGTAGCGAGTCATTCCCACATCTTTTCGTGACCAAATTAGTCGAGAATTCCTTACCCCAGGTTAAGAACAGAGTATTGAAAGTCGAAAGTACATGGCAAGCTAATACGCCTTCCCAAATGTTACAGATGTTACAGTACCACCAGAACAGAATTAGAGAGGAACACGATCATGAGCAGAGGCGTATGAAAGACACGAAAATGAAAGTACTAGTTGCCCAGTCTGTTCCAGCAGATGGTCAGAAGAGGGGTAACACGCAGAACTCACAGACTAGTCATTCTGCAGCTCCTGTTAAAGGGAATTGCAATTACTGTAAACAGCCAGGTCACTTTATAAATGAATGTGCCGTTCTCAGACACAATATTGCTACAGGCAAAACGAAAGAAAGACCACGTCCGCCTAGAACAGAACATGTTCAACAGAATATTCCACAGAACCCGCAACCTCCACAGAATGCACAGCAACAGACAGTAGCTGTACCCCAACCCCAACCCATTGCCGCAACACAACACGTCACACAGCAAATGTACCAGTATGCACAATCCGATTACCCAGATTATCAGCAGTACACATGAAACAGCCTGGAGAGGGAGGTTGGCTTGCCCCTTATCGAGGTTCCTGTAGATCAAGATGGTCCCTATGTACATAGTCAGGTATTAGGGAAAGATAGAAAATTTTTGATTGACACGGGGGCGAGCAGAACTACCATCAGTCATGACGAGGTCCCAGGGGCACCCCTCTCAGGCTCACAGAATGTTTCCCTTGGATTTTCAGGAAAGCCTATTGTTAACGAAGTATCACAGCCAGTTCCCCTTGCAGTTGGTCCATTGTCCCGTACTACAGATTTATTGCTTACGAAATCATGTCCTGAAAACCTGCTTGGTATTAAAACACTGAAAGCTCTAGGAGCAGTTATATGTTGTTCCCCGGAAGGAGTGAGATTATTCCTTCGTGATTTCAAGGGCCATTATGTGTTGAGAGATTTTGATGTCAGATTGAAAGATGTTCCACAGCATTTATGGGCGCAAGGTCCAACTGATGTAGGTTGTATGCACATTACTCCTTATCGTGTCACACTCAAGCAAGGTGTTGTACTGCCCCGAATCCGACAATACAAATTGCCCCCCGAGGCTGTAGCAGCCTTACTGAAAATTATTGACAAACTCATTGCCCAAGGAGTAGTTGTAGAAACTGACTCCAATGTATGTAATTCTCCTATCATTCCGATTCTTAAACGAACTGACCCAAATGCACCTCCGGTCTATCGACTGGTGATCGATCTTCGAGAACTCAATAAATGTATAGTACCACAGTATCCAGTGGTCCCAGATATTTCATCACCATTGACTGCCATTGATTCCGAAGCTGCGTTCTTTACTGTAATTGATCTGAAGAACGCCTTCTTCAGCGTCCCCATTCATCCTGATAGCCAATACCTTTTCGGATTCTGTTTAAATGGCCGAAGCTTCAAATTTGCACGTGCACCTCAAGGGTTCACGGAAAGTCCGAGTATTTACAGCCAAGCATTGAAAAGACAACTAGACAGTATTCACATGCTTACTGACACTGCTCTACTACAATATGTTGACGATCTACTGATCACAGCACGGACCGAACGTGACTGCGAGCACGCGTCACTGACAGTCTTGTATTTCCTGGCCGAAAAGGGGCACAAAGTATCCCCTTCGAAGCTCCAATTCTGTGCCCAGCAAGTGGTATACCTTGGGCACTTGCTGTCCAAGAGGGGTAGACAGTTGACACCAGATCGTATTCAGTTAATTGCACATCTGCCACAACCCATGACACAAAAGGAAGTACGGGCCTTTATTGGCCTCACTTCGTACTGCAGACAA
The DNA here is from genome assembly GCF_964263255.1 of Lissotriton vulgaris. Taxonomy (NCBI): domain Eukaryota; kingdom Metazoa; phylum Chordata; class Amphibia; order Caudata; family Salamandridae; genus Lissotriton; species Lissotriton vulgaris. The sequence continues at coordinate 1,108,917,086 of NC_141696.1, forward strand.
TGGATTCCCCAGTATGCATTTCTAGCCAAGCCACTCATACAGTTGACAACACAGGAGGCAGCGACTTCGACTGTCCTCCCTTGGACTCAGGAACATACACAAGCTTTTAATGACTTGAAGAAAGCCTTATGTAAAGCACCAGTTTTAGCGACACCATGTTAAAGCAAACCTTTTACACTTTTCGTCACAGAACGTGATGGCACAGCATTGTCCGTTCTCACACAAGATCAAGCAGGACACCATAAGCCTTGTGCTTATTTTTCTAGTACATTGGATCCAGTTGCCCAGGCTCTGCCTGCGTGTTTGAAATCAGTTGCAGCTACAGCTCTAGCTATCAGACAAAGCGATTCAATAGTGTTAGGACATCCCTTGACAGTACAGGTTCCACATTCCGTGGAAGTTCTTCTGAACCGTACCCAAACTCAGCACTTGACCATAGCACGACTGACAGGTTATGAATTGACACTGTTCCGGCCACACATAGATATCAGACGCTGCAACATACTTAATCCTGCCACACTGTTACCCTCAAGTACAATAGATCCAGCACCACATGACTGTGTAGAAGTCATTAATACAGTGACGAAGCCCCGACAAGACTTGACAGATATTGCATTGGCCGATCCAGACCTGACACTTTACGTGGATGGTTCATGTATGAGAACAAGTACAGGAGAATTAGTGGCCGCATATGCAGTGACCACTGAAACTGAAGTCATAGAAACACACCGTATTGACACCCTATCTGCTCAAGCTGCAGAGCTCATTGCTCTGACTCAAGCCTGTATAGTAGCCAAGAACAAGAAAGTTAACATATACACAGACTCACAGTATGCATTCGGAGTCGTTCACGACTTCGGAGTCCTTTGGGAAGAGAGAGGTTTCTTAACTTCTCACGGTACCAAGATCCAGCATGGTCCCCTCATTCAAGCCCTGTTAGAAGCAATACACTTGCCGACAGCCATAGCCATTATGAAATGCAAAGCACATACCAAAGTCACCGACACTATTTCCCAGGGTAACGACCTGGCAGATCGTACAGCCAAACTAACAGCTCAGACAGACATTCCGACTGACATGACAAAGACTGATCCGACTACACTGACACATTGCCTGACAGTTAAGGATCCCACTCTAGATGTACTCGACATACAGACACATGCCACACCAGACGAAATCAAGAAATGGACTGAACAAGGAGGGATCCAAACAGATCAGGGATGGATGACGAAACAAAGGGCCACATGGTTCCTCCCCGACTCTATGGTTCAAGTTATAATTAACACAGCACATAGTCATAGTCCAGCACACTTAGGAGAGAAAGCCATGTTAGACAGTTTACAGAATCTCTGGTACAACAAACATTTACGAGCAGCAGCAAAACAGAACGTGCATACTTGCATGATCTGTTGTCAGTTTAATCCAGGAAAAGGTGTCCCCGTGGAACAGGGTGGATTTCATCCTCCTGACCATCCTTTTGAAGTCCTCCAGATGGATTATATCCAGATGGACCGATGTCGAGGATTCAAGTACGTCCTCGTAGTTGTATGTGCTCTTTCCCGATGGACAGAAGCATATCCAGTCCCCGATTACACTGCTGTAACCACTGCCAAACAGCTGGTACGTGAGTTTTTCCCGCGGTACGGCTTGCCCCGTGCCGTGTACTCTGATAATGGACAGCCAGTCTCGTCCGAGCTTATGAAGCAGGTGTCACTCCTGTTAGGTTACCAGTGGAAGTTCCATTGTGTCCGACATCCTGAAGCCGCAGGTCTCGTAGAGAGACATAATCAGACCCTGAAAACACGCCTAGCCAAAATATGTGCCGAGAAAGGTGTAGATTGGATAGTTGCCTTGCCAGTTGCACTCTTTTACATGCGAATGGTAGCTCATTCTAGGACAGGGCTATCCCCGTATGAGGTGGTCTTCGGTAGGCCTCCGAATATGTGGGGGACACCTATGCCCCGTAGAATTACTGATGTTGACAGTTGTATGCTGACAGATTACCTGGCCTCCTTGATGTCTGCACTACAATCTTGTCGTTCACAGGTCGCGGCTGCCTTTCCGGACAACACCCAAGTAAAGCCACATGAAGTCCACCCTGGTGATTTGGTCCTCGTGAGGAACTTCGACCGGAAGAGTCCGCTGGAACCCAGATGGAAGCAGCCAAAATTGGTTTTATTATCTACAAGGACTACAGTTAAAGTAGAGGGGAGGAAGGGATGGCTGCATTCGAGCCATGTAAAAAAAATTCACGGACTGTGTCCAGACTCTCCCATTAAGGACTGCCCACTTTCAGAGACTGATTCTAAACTCCCCCTGCTAGAGAAAACTCCCCAAGAGGAGTACCGTACAAAGCTAAGGTCTAGTAAGTCAGACAGCGTTTAATTGTTTAAGTCCCCCTCGGGTGAAGCGGTTAGACAGGTTTCTGACATGTATAGAATAGACCCAAGTAGTCAGAGAGATAGGCGTATCGAGAAGAGAAAATTGTACTGTAAAGTTTTGCACAGCAGGTGCATAATTGCCTTGATCTCGATGTTTCTTCTGAGTCTTACGATTATATGCATTAGTCTAATGTTACACGTTTTCTTTCCTCTTGATTCACATGTACATGCTTCCTCTAATGACACTGTGGAGCACACTTTTAGTGATCTGCCCCCGCATGAATTGTCCTATCGTTTAGCCATGCGCAACAATACATTCATCCGTATGTTACATCATTCACACCAGACTAGCAATGCCACTAATTGCTGGGTATGTGGCCAACTCCCTCCCTATCAGAAATACAAGGGAGCTCTGCCCCTCTTTCCTTATCCGTTCACACATAATGGTTTGTGTGGTGCATGGTTTACTTTAATGTCTTCCCTAGATAGTAAGTCCAAGGTTTCCCAAGGCAATTGGATATGGGGGAACCTGAATACAGTCATGAATAAAATATGTTTCCCAGACCAAGAAGGTCTTCCCCAGAGGACAGGAACCGATCTAGAAAATGAAGTGTATGGATTAGGTAATTTTACACTTAACCTCATGATTCTGAATGTGCAGTCTGAGACTAATTCGGACTTGCCGTTTATTACAGTTTTACCAGTGAAAGGTGAATTATGCGTCAGAAAGAATGGTTCAGTACATCTAGGACACAGTGATTGTAATACTGTTGTCGAATTCAGTGATAAGGGAAAGTCTACTTTCAGAGCCTCTCGCCATTCTTATTTCATATGTGGTCAGACAGCCTATGTACGTCTGCCATTGGATTGGGATGGGACGTGCTATATTGCGTTCCTATTGCCACCTGTTTTTCTAGCTCCGCCTGATTATCACAGAAATCCACATCTCGTTCATGTCAGACATAGAAGGGAGATCAAGACCCCGATTGTCGACCAGACTGAAACCACATGGGAACAATATACAGAGTTCAATAAAGGATTCTTTTTCTTTGTAGGTCCTGTCCAGAATAGTAAATTGATACGCAAATTGACTAGGACCTTGGAAGCAGTAGTGAACGAAACTACTTCTGCTTTAGGCAACCTGACCGAGGAGCAGTCTGCTATGAGACTTGTTGTTCTTCAAAATCGCCTTGTCCTTGACGTCATCCTGGCAGATAGGGGCGGGGCTTGTAGAGTCATCGGACCCAGTTGTTGCGTATTTATTCCAAATAACGCGCCATCCGTGTATAAGGCCATTACTCGGCTTCATGAAATAGCTCACCTGATACACCAGAATCCAGGCTCCTGGACTTGGTCTGGTTGGTTCTGGAGTGTAATATCCGCCTGGGGATGGAAGTTGTTGTCATTCCTAGGAATAATATTGGTCATAGTATTCAGTTGCTGTCTCTGTCTGCAATGTGGGCCAGCGATTTGCGGCTTGTGCGCCACAGCTTGTATTCCCCGTCCAAGTACACGTTCCCGAATAAAAAAAGAAGAACAAATGATGCTTTATGAACAGATAGATGGTCTCATGAATATAGATATATCCTGAAGGGTGTAGTAGGGTCCAAGGAGGGAATGAGGTAATAGAAATTTTCAGGTAGCTAATGTGTCCCCCACTCGCACCCTATCCATGCACCCATGTTCCATGTATGTCGTGTAACTTCTGTCCTGTACATACTAGAAAGACGCAAATACATTTGCGTCCATCCTTAACATGTTAGCTATCCAGTCATGCAAAGAAATCCCGTTAATTAGGCTTCTAGGCATACGGTGCCAACGTCTTTACATGGTGCACTTCTGAAATTCGCACACGTTTTCTCCATGTTTCCTGGCCCAGTTGAGCTAGGCCCTTAACGAGGCCTCTCTGCCTCATCTCTCCTGTCTCCGAAAGCTGTACGCATCCCTGACCCCTGCCTTACTTCCTGCCAGCGCAGCGGTGCCCGGCTCGGCCTGGACTACCTGCCAAATTCATGTTTTGCCTACAGTTATCTGCTCAGCCTCCTCGAAAACACATTCTAGTCTAGTGAAATAGGTAAACATATTCCCGGCTGCAGAGCAAAGGGCCCGGCCTTTTCTGTCCTCCTTGCAAGTGATTTACTGAATCCGTTACCATGGTAGGCCCATGGCTCCGCACGTTGCACCCAGACACGTATGCACGCACCAGCTTTCAGTATTGGATGGCCCCTGCCCGAGAGACCTTTTACTTCAGACACTACATCCTCCAAACATAAGATACTAGATATGCTATAGGTACAGGTTGCCCTGACACTCCAGACACCAGTCTCCTCCACTAGTGCTAAAGTCAAAGCCCCCAGTTACACGTCATGCTAGTTGCGCGCGCATCCAGGTTAAGGGTTTCTGCTGATTCTGCAACTTTTCCCTATGCATCCACCCACATGTGACGATTCTTGTGACGTTTCTCTGACATGTACAGTGCACGCCCATGTGTACGCCTTTTTCACGCCTCCTATTACGCACATGTGTTCTTATCACTCTCTTTTCACCTGTTACGCCTACTGTATTGGATTCAATTGTGTCGTTTTACTATATATAATGTGTAATGCTAATAAAACGTTGAATGTCCCTTCCTGAACCTTAGAGGTTATGGAACATGATGCTCCATCCTTGAGGATTTGTCCATTAAAGCCCGTATGACTCAGATACCACGGACTCTGCCTCTCATTTGAATGAGCTGTCTTTTAATGATAATTATACGGAAAAATGCATAGGTAAATTTATTTACCACAAACTGAGGAATCACAATTTTATTTACCTCCCGTAAATCGATAACAAAACGATAAACAGGTGGTTTCGAAGGGTCAGTACGTTTCAGAATGGGCAGTACAGGGCTGTTGCACACGTTTCCCCGAGTCGCCTCAATAACATCTTTCCCGATTAGGTCATAGATAATAGCTAACAATGCTCGTTCACCATCAAGGGAGATACGATACTGGGGAATACGTGGCAGTCGCACATTAGATTTCAAGTGAACAACATAAGGGGAGATGTCAAGCAGGCCCACGTCATTGGGACCTGTTGCCCACAAAGATGCAGGAAGAGAACTCAATTCCGGTGGAAGCTTATCGAGAGACAAATACATTGGAGAGATAACTCTCTCACCCAAAGTAAGCTTCCCTCCCGCAGGAGAGCAATACAAAGTCGCATACAGATGTTTTAGCAAATCCAGGCCCAAGAGATTTTCACCACAACCAGTGGTCAAAATCAACGGAGCTTTCAGCTCACGAGGCCCAATTGTAAGAGGCAAAGGGCACGAAACCGGATTGCTAACAGGGGCGCCAGAGAATCCAACGGAAACATTTGTTAAGCCAGACAAAGGTGCGCCAGGGAGTTTCGAATGCATTATGGAACTTTTCGCTGCACCAGTGTCCAACAGAAAAGGCTCAACGACGCCCGAGGTGGCAACTGCGACGTAAGGCCCTCTCTGATCAACCGGAACTGATACTACTCCCTCTCCTTGTCTATGGCTGTCCTAGTAATTACCGTCGTCAGCATCCTGATCGACGTAATAATCATCTACATTGTACTGAGCAGATCGCCCTTAAGACGATCCGCGCTGATCAAAACAATTATTGGAATCAGAAGTATTAGTGGAACGATCGTTCTGAGCACCGCGACCTCTACCACGTGATGTCTGTTGAGAACCACCACGACCTCCTCTAGACAAATTACCACTATTACGCTCATTTAGAACTGGGCAATCGAATTTTAAATGCCCCTCGTTCCTACAATAGGCACACTGATTGTACCCTAACGAAGATCTCTGCGAAGAGGAATCATTTCGTGATTGTGACCTATTAGACTGAGACTGCGATCGATTACGCTGTTGTGAGTCATTCTGATTCGAACGCGGAGGGTATGCCTGTTGCAACAACACTTTAGTTTTTAGCTCTTTCGTTTTCTTGTCAGCACGATTGTTCTCTTCTTTCTCCCTATTCTCATAATATTGGGCCGTAGCCAATATTTGAGCAGAAGTAGAAACAGCCCACGCACTTTCAGAATTTCGCAATTTGTTGCTTAAGTCAGGCAGCAAATTTGAAACAAATTTGTCCACAAACAACCTCTGACCACCTTCGGTACCCATGTCTTGACCACTATGGTCAATGAAAGCCTCCTCAAATCTCGTAAAGAAATCAGAGACGCTCTCATCCTTCTTCTGTTTGCAAGCGGACAACTTGTCCCAATTTACCTTCATGGCTGGCATAAGCGTTTTCATCAGGGTAATTATTCTCTGAGGGAGATCCGTAATGAGCTGTTCAGGTTTAGCCCCACCAATTTGTCGTGTGTCTGCCGCTACAAGAGCAGCCCAATCACCACCTAATTCTGCCGCATGGTTTTCTTGACGAATCTTTGCCCATACCGGTTGCGGTACGACATTGCCAAACAGCATATCGATATCGGCAAGATTCATTATCGTAGCGTCTACAAGCTGCGATAATTCTTTATAATACCCTGCAGGATTTTTGCGAGGGTCAGGCAAAGATTGCTTCACCTGCAGAACTTCCGATTGTTTCCACGGGAGATGAATCCATACTCTCTGGAAATGCGGCAAGATCGGCGGTGCTCGAGTAGCATCACCTGGCATCCATACTGGTGGGACTTCGCGCATGGGATACTGACCATGCGCGTCTAATGGTCCCTCAATGTCTTCCACGAACAACGCTCGAGGCATTATAGAGGGACGGAAAGATAACAACTGCTCAACAGCGCGTCGAACATTTGAATCGACTATCATTCCGCTTGAAAACTGGAGCTGGAGATTAGTTAAAGCAGTCAATACATCGTTCGATGCATCGGCCGATATTTGGTCACGTAAAACCTTACACATTTCTTCAAAAACGTATCTTTGTGTCGGTATATTGAATTGACAGAACGTATCAAGCACCGCACGTGGAGGATTTCTAAGGGGGTATTTCATCCAAGTCATCGCCATATTATACAGCGCAGCACATTCCCGATTACCGGGAAGCTGACTACGTCTTTGAGGACCGTCCGAACCAGCGGATTCAAGAATAGGTCCAAGAGAATTGAAAAAGTTAGCAGCAACAGAGGGGGTTCGACGTCGGGTAGATGGAGAGGTATAACGTAGGGGATTAACAAGAGAAGAGTCGGAAACAGACGAAACAGCAGGAGTAAGTAGAACAGCAGCAGAAGCGGGAGCAGGAGTATGAGGAAGTACAAGCGGTGGAGCAGTAGGAACAGCAGTAGGCAAGGGAACAGGAACAGTCGGAAGAACGGGTGCAGGTTGAGGGACAGGTTGAGGAACAGGTACAGGGGGAACCACAGGAGCTGCGGTACCCTGTGCGTATGGAGGTGGTGACTTCAAAAGATAAGACAGTAAAGGGTCCTCAACTGATTCCTCTTTCTTATCCGACTCCGTTGGCAAAACGGGGTAGCATTTATCTATAGACATACGCTGAAGCCTATCGAAAACTTCCTTTTCCTTTTCCTCCTTATCTCGCTGAAACTGTTCTGCTTTCTTCACTATGGCAGCAACTCCATCTCTCTGATTACGTTTTGTTTGTCTGATTTCTTTCTGTTTGGCTTCTTTGCGCCATAACCGAAAGGCATCAAACATGGCCGGCCTTGATTTTTTTCTTAAACAATTTAGCCTCGAGGTTATCTAAAATCGGGGTCTCGAAACTACCATGGGGTGGCCAACTAAGGACACCGTCCTTTTTGGTATAACGAATACAATATTCATTAAAGGTAATCGGACCTAACCCATGCTTGCTATATAATTCATAAGTTGGAGTTCCAACCGGAGGTATCGGACACGAGTCCTCCAGTCGGGAATCCGCACCACAACGACCAAAACAACTGAACAAAGTACTACGGCCAGGCATCATGCACACTAGCCGAGTTTCACAAACTTCAAGGGTTACGGGATTTACCAAGTCCCCGCAAAGAGCAAAAACCCTCGGTTTTTGGCGACTGCAGACGTCAAATATCACAACAAAGAACCAAGTACTAAGAACCACAAATGCAATGGAACCATGCAACAACTAAGCACCCACAACTAAGGACTCTGGGAGCGACCCACAAATACTTAACTCAAAGATCGATGGCGTCACCAGGAAGGCCCGTCAATCGTCTCGCTGTACCAAGGTCTACGCCAGGCGCCAAAACAGGTCTACAGTCAGGGCAGCAGTCCGTCGCAGCCGTCAGGAGGCGGGAATCTTCGTGGGAAAAGTCGTCGGGCCACTTGTTTCGACAACAGGATCGATCAAGCGGGGTGCACCTTCCCTCAGAGATTTCACACGAAGTTCCTCACGATCGTCGGGCTTGGACCGGTACCACTGATGCAGCCCCACATTGGGCGCCAACTGAAGGACTGGGTTTTTCTAAGACCCAGCGGTGCCAGGGGACAACACCTGAAACCTTCGTGGGTAACCTGCTCCGGCGTACAAATGACAGAGACACGGGACACTTCCTTCGGCATCAAAGATTTGAGGTTTATTACTGCAGGGAACACAGAAGTCACGAGAAGTACATAACGTAGGTTCACGGAGCCTGATTCGAATTGCTACTGTGGGTCGCTCCTTTTATACACATTTCTCTCATAGGTTAACATGATACACAAAGGTTTACAACTTGGTTCCCATCATAAACACCAAAAGAGGTTGCTTTCATGTATTCAGGGCCCGGAACATAAGTACGGAAACATTTGGTGGTTCCCAACTGTAAAAACCCATCTTCCCACCATTAGTACATTCCAATCAGCAGTAAACAGATCGAAAGAAGGAACAGAAACAGGTGCAGAGGAAGGCAGAAACAGTGGGGAGATCGGAAAGGGTGTAAAAGGGGTGGTATCGGGAAACACGAGTTGCAAGCATCAAAGGGACGTGTCTAATGAGATGCACGGCTGAGACAATAGACCGGCACGGCAAGATGAGCCTCGAGCGGGGCCATCTGCCTTACAGTATCATCCCCCTCATCATAAAGACACTTTCAAAGGAAACGTGTCTTCCGCAAGAGTCTTGGGAATCCCAGGGTCGCGAAGCGGACAGCGTCCATTCGCTGGCTACTTGAGGGCAAGAGACAAAATGGATGCCGCATCTAAGATGGAACCCGTGGGCTCGGATGTAGAAACCCACGAAACAAACGAACGGTTTAGGTTAGCATAGCGAAACTGCGTACACCCACTAAACTCGTCATTTGCGGTTCATAGATACCAGACTCGACCATATTCGTGCGAGTCGAAAACACCACTTACGATCGTCACGGAACCTCACCCGCCCACCGCCCACTAGCCACCTGCCTCCCGCCCGCAGTAATAAATGATATTTTAAAGCCTAAAATAAAATTTCAATAATAAAACTAACCTTATTGCGGGTGCATCCTTGCCCATCGTGGCTACTACTTTGGAACTGCGCATGCGCTGAAGCCTGCGCATGCGCATTGAACGCGGACACTCTGTTATGTGACACAACATTGAAAGGGTTGTCTATGTGGATAGCTGCTCATTACCAAATTGAAGTGAGAATGCAGACAGCTCTTGAATCAGCTAGCCACTTTATTTGTGACAACAGTGCAGTGCCCACACGTCAGCCAAGAGTCAACTGACTAAGCTTGGAACACCACCCCAACATCCCTAGTGATATAGTGAATGGAATGCTCAAAACATTCCACCACTGTGATTCAACATGATCCTCTTTAGAGCCACAAATAATAGCATTGACAAGAAAGGAAGATATGCCCTAGTGTGGGGGCTCTTAGATGTGGGAGACATGCTATCAGGTAGCATTTATCCCCCAAACACAGAACAGGGAGGGTTCTTTTTTGTGTTGATATTATTTTTATTGGTGTAGGAAAGTGCCTTTTTTGGCAGGGCACCTCCACTTTTTGTCTTGTATTTGATGTAATTTTGACTGGAAGTGCACTGGGTTCCTGTTAACCAGGTCCCCAGTACCAGATCCCTTTCCAAAAACTGTGTAATTGTACCCCAATTGGCAATACCTTTAGCACTCTCTGTAAGTCCCTAGTAAGTGGTACCTCTGGTACCTAGGGCAAGGTCCTTAAGGGCTGCAGCACGAATTGTGCCGCCCTAAAGGACCCCTCACCAAATACAAACAGAATGCCACTGCAGGCTGCATGTCTAGGTGCAGACAAAAGTGAAAACATGACATGGCACACATCCCTGTGTGTCATGCCCACAGACATTGCATTAAGTAAAAGTAAGTCACCCATACTGCATGCCTTACAGCCCTAAGGCAGGGTGCACTGTACTACATGTGAGGGCATATCTGCATGAGCAGATATGCCCCTGTACTGGTCAGCTCTATTGTTGCCAGCACAATTGAACGGGGAAGCCATTTTAAGAACGAGTGCTGGACACTGGTGGAAACAAGTTCCCCAGCTACATGATGGCTTCACTGAAAATAGGGACATTTGGTATCAACCATCTTGTATTAATAAACCCACACAGATGCTAGTTTTGGGTTAGAGATTTTCAGGGGGCCACTTAGAGATGTCCCCTGAAAACCTACCTGCTACTGTTGTGCTGACTGACTTGTTTTCCCCTGCTTGCCGCCAGAGACATGTTTTTCACCCCCAATGGTGAGTGCTTTTGCTGTCAGGAGGTCAAAAACAAAGCCTGCTCGGGCAGAGGATGTTTACACCCCCTCCCACAGGATGACCTGCTGATAAGCATTCCAAGGCTGAGGAGCTTCAAAGAGCCCACCACCTTTGGTACGTGGTTCTGACTCCCCTCACAGGAGAGGAAGCCAACCCCCTTTATCCAGAGCCTTTTGGCACCTGGACAGGTTTGAAAAGTACCTAGTCAGATAGGCCTGTCCACCCTCAGGCTAGTACCACCCCTAAGGTGAATTTTCAAAGTTAGCCATCTGGGTGATGGTGAACTTAGGAACTCTGGGACAGGGTTATGCCCACTTTCCACAGGAAGTGGTCATATAGGGGGCGTAGTGACCTCAGGGGTAGATAGCCCATTGGCTACCACCTTTCATTACCCTAGTTCCCCTAAATTCAGTAATTATAGGAGCCCATAGCACCAGAAAAACAAGATCCTGCTGACCTACAAAGAAGGACACTGAAGAGCCACAAAAGCAAAGACTGAAAAGAGCAACTGTCTTAGCACCAGCCCTGCCAGACTGTCGGCTATTTCCCATCAAATTGCACCAAAGTAATTTTGTCCTGCAAGCTGTTAGGCCTCCAAAGTGTGAGAGGACTGCCATCCTTCATGAAGGAGCCAAGGACTCCTGTGTAGCAGCAGAGCTGCTCTCCTGCATCCTGCAGGCACCCCAAGAAGAACCGCAAGGACTTCAGACCCGCCAAAACCAGATGCCGCCAAGCACACTGCACCTAAGCCTGCAGCCCAAGTATAAATGGTCCAAGGATGTCAGCGTGGTTCCCAAGCCCTCAAGAGACACAGTCAACTTTGGTTTCACCCCTCTTGCAAGCCCCAATGCTGCCTGCAGCCTGTGTACACAAGGCCCCTCAATCCCAAGTGCTCCCGGGCGAAGAAACCCAACACCTCAACGACCCTATGCACCGGGCCGCCCGAGGAGAAGAGGACTACCGGTGCCCCACATTCATTACAACAGCAAGATTTGAACTCTCTGATTGGTTTAACCCGACTGGCCTCGTAGTCCAAACCTGCAGTCTATTTCTGTGAAGATCAATCCCCATTGACTAACATTGGGCACCTGGTGCTGTATTACACCACTGCAACCGGCTGTCCTACTGCCGCTGAAGGTGACTTGCTGGTGCTGCCTTGAAACTTGCCCCATACTCACCTTAAGTCCCGGAGATTGGTCTCATAAATCAGTGTACTCTACCTGAATGCCATTCCTGCTTTTCCTTCCAAATGATAGCATTGCAGCTTCTGAAAAAATGCACTTTCGCCTTTTCAATGTAAAAGTACCACTCTTGCACAATATACTTACCTGATTGCATTGATTCTGGTGCCTAAAGATATAAAAGGGTTCATGTTATTTTTGTAAATTGGTATGGATCTCCTTATTGAGTTGTGTGCATCATTTATTGACTATTGTGTGTATTTGCAGCTGTATAAAACACCTCTCCGAGAAGGCTAAGGCTGCTCGACCAAACTACACCCTAGAAGAGCATCTTGAGATTGCTAGAGAAAGCCTCTGGCCACTAGTAAGGAGGTAACTGGACTCTTTACACATTATTCCTCTTTTTGGTATATCATATAAAGAGCCAGCTTCCTACAATTGGTATGAATAAAGTTCTGGGGAACAACAGTGAACACAGGGACATATAAGTGAAATACAGACTCCAGGTTGAGATACAAACTTGGAATTCGGTGCATGCACACAAACGTGGAATGCGATACATGCACTTAAAACAGGCAATTCTAACATACAAGAGGGGATAAGCGACATAAGAAGTGAAAGGGGGAGAGAAAGGACAGAAGAAGGAGGGGATAAAAAAGGGGGAAAGTAAAGAAAGTGAATAAAAGACAAAACGACGAAACAAGGGGGGGTTCAGGAAGAGTTCTTAATGACCCTATTCATACTCCTGACTAAATGGCCACATACAACGATGGTCTTGGGTGGGGATTTTAACTGCATACTAAGGGGCAGATGTATCAAGATTCAGATTTGCGAATTCTAAACAGCGATTTTTTGCGAATCGCTATTTAGAATTCGCAAAATGGAATGTATGTACAAAATCGCTATTTTTTAGCGATTCCTTAATATTCTTTATTTACAAATTCGCATTTTGCGAATTCGCAAATAAGGAATAATTTCCAATGCATTCCTATGGGCCGGAAGGCCCATAGGAATGATAGTGCAATAATTCTCAAATTGCGAATTCGCAATTTGCTAATCGCAATTTTACAATTATTTCAAGGGTGCAGGGGTGTCTCAAAGACACCCTGCTGCACCCCTGAAATGTACATGTGTGTGCATGTGGCACACATTCATGCCCTATGGGCATGTATGTGCGTCACATGACACCTTTACAAATGCCAAATAGGGCATTTTTAAAAGAAATCGCAAATTACCACCAACTTCAAGTTGGTGGTAATTTGCGATTTCTTAACCCAAATTCGCAAATTGAAATTGCTACATACATTGCATTTAAGTAATTGCAAAAATTGCGATTCCTTAAATGCTATGGCAAAATACGGAATCGCTACTTTTTGCGATTCCTTAAATTGCGATTTTTTCATACATTCCAAATCATGCTAAAATGCCGTTTGTGAGTCGCAAAAGCCTCGATACATCTGGCCCTCATCTCGAACTAGACCGAGCTCACCCTCAGGGTTCAATCATGCAGGCAGGGAAATCTTCATGAACTTTGAGAGATTGCATGGCACAACTAAAATTAATAGATGCATGCAGGAACCACCAGTTTCGATTTAGTGCATACTAACGCTATTCTGCCGGCACACAACATACAAAGTATACATGTTAAAATTGCAAGTTTCTCTGTTCAGGTAACATGCAGCAGGTGATTACATAAACAACAGACATGTCCTGCTGGACAGGCTTCTCGGTTCGAATTACATGTACCACAAAAGAATGCACCCTAAATACATAGGGAGAATAATACCTGACAATACCTCACTGAGAATGATGGGGGACTGTGCTCAAAATAATATCTAATAAACTCAAAGCTGCCATGCTAGAGGGCTGAGCCTTTAGGGAATCACAGTGGGTAGCTGGCGGAAAATATTTCCATGAAAATACAGGGACAGCATAGACAACATGATTGCAAGGGAAGCTTTCTATACAGTCATCCGGGGGCATTGTTATAAAGAAATAGTGGGTGTGAGAAAACGCCTGGTCTGTGAACTAATTAAACAGGTTACAACTATTAGAGGACAGAGGCGACAAGGGAAGAGTGAACACGAACAGCAGTGACTGTTTCTAGTAGAAAGAATAACAATGCAATGGTTGTGGAAGAACCAATGGCCAGATGCATCAAGCATTTTTGGAGTCGCAAACGGTGCGATTCCTTAAAATCGGCCGTTTGCGACTCCAAAAATGCTTTTTGGTATGCATCATTAGTTTTTGTAGAAATTCACTAATTTTGCGAATTTCTTAAATGCGATTGCATTTAAGGAATCGCAATTTTGCGATTCCTTAAATGCAATGCATCATTGTTAAAAAATTTGCGAATTTGAAAATTGCAAGTGCAAATTACCACGAGTTTGAACCTCGTGGTAATTTGCAAAATTGTTTAAAAATGCACAAAAATTCATTTTTTAAACTGTTAAGTTACAGACACACATGTCCTTAGGAAGCATTTCATGGGTGCGGGGGGGGGGTCCTTTGGACCCCCCTCTCCACCCTTGAAATGCTTTGTTGAATTCCGATTTTCAAATTGCGAATTCCCAATTCAGCCCATAGGAATGAATGGGAATTGCGAATTCGCAATTTGAAAATCGCATTTTTTATGCGATTCGGTAAAAATTGCGATTTTTACCGAATCACAAAAAAAATGCGAAAAAAATGATGCATACCATTTTGAGATTCCTAATTTGCGATTCGGTAATTTTCGCAAATTACAAATCGCAAAACAGTACTTTGATGCATCTGGGCATAAAATCCTTGCATTACAGTGAATTCCACTCTGAAAGGAATAAGGGCTGCTTTGCCAGACTGAAACAAGAGGGCTCCCCAATTGTCAAAGTGAAAAATGAACAAGGGAACTCAGTCTATAATCTGACAGAAATGAATGACATAATCCGGACATACCATTCCTAATTATACAGGAATTTAGACAGCCTCCAAGAGAAAAGTGACTCTTACCTGGACACAATTACCCTCAAAAGAATATCAAATGAGCAGACAGGTGCATTGGACCTCCCAACTACTGAGGTGGAAATAAAAGAGACTATACGTTACATGACAATAGAAAAGACACTGGGATCTTATAATGTCCAAAACAAACCTAATGGCTCCCCGTCTGCCACAGGCATATACAATTGCATTGGAGAAGTGTCACTTACTCCACACCATGACGGCAGCACTGATTGCCAGTCAGTCAGTAACTTTATTTCGGCCACTAGGACCATAAAAGTACATCAATACAAAAGTCACAACCAGCAATAAGAAAAATAAAAAGCGAATGCACTCACAATCATACATCTACAATCATTACAAATATAAACTAATGTCATTCCATTATCTTACAATTAATTAAAACACTTGTTGAGTTGATTTCAAGCTAAAATTATAGAAATAAAAAGTGGTAGATGAAACAGAAAACTGGGACGGAGTTCCCTATTAGCTAGACCCACATGTGGCCATTAAAATAACATTACATGGTACAACTCACAGTGTCACTTTAGGAAACCCCTCCGCCTGTGCCACATGCTATTTAAATAGCGTGATACAGCAAATACGATTGGGGGGTGGGTATCATATTTTAGTAGTCAATAGGTATCTAGGCAGCGCCTAAACCCTAGGTTTCCACATATTTGAATTAACCAGCATTTGACCGGGAGCAGAGTAGAAAAACAGTATGTGGATTTCAGACTCTACCCTGTAGTTGCATGCAGGACAATCTTCCTTGTTCTCTGTGGCCAATTTGCTGGTAAAACTCATTTTTGGGAGTTTCCCCAATCTAAATTGCATATACAATTTCCTGGCCAGAGGGGGTAGATCACATCCAAGCAGGATTCTTTTCTATATACAGCCTTTACTTGGAGGAACTCTGCTGTCATCTGCCCGCCTGTAGTACTTTCCTGGAGGGATGATAGGTTAGATTGCCTATAGTGCTGCGCCAGGTCTCGCCTCGATATTAATGGGCACAATGACTCCTAGCTTAGCAGAGAGATCCCTTATGTGGGAAAGCCACAGCATTTTCTTGTTAGTTGGGACAGAAAGGATCTCCCTGAGCTCGGCTCCGTAGCAGGACAATTCCGGTGTCACTTATACCCTGTGCCAGAATGTAATGGGCCTAAGGGCAATCTCTTCATCAATGGGCCTCAAGCCTAGGTCCTTACAGAGGGGAACTAGGGAGGTACTACGAGGAAGACCCAGTAACTGCCTCATGAAATTGTTCTCTATTTTCATGAGATTGAAAGAAGAGCTGTGCCCCCACAGTTCAGCTTCATATAAAGTGGCCCCCCTTGCTTGGGCTTTATATATTTCAACAACGGGGATGGCAGGCTTGTATGTGGAGGTTCTGTCCAATTTCATAATTCCCCCACTGTCTGTGTTAACTTGAGTCTTACCTTGGATAATTGGGATTCCCACTAAAAGTGTTCTGATTAGAAATATGAACCGTATGCTTTCTATTTTATTCATTGGCTTTTTAATTGTTTTTATGTTTATGTATTGCTTTTTAAGATATGCATCATATCGAAATAAAGCCTAATTGACTGACTGACTAAAAGTGTTCTGATAGTGTAATACCCAGGTATGTGAATATCCTCACCCTTTCCAGGGGTGTGCCTTTTAGGGAGGCATTTGAGACGGTTGTTTTGGGGGGGATTGAAGACCGTGTATTTGGTCTTGGTTAAATTGATCTCCAAACCCCTCATGTTGCAGAACTCCGCAAAGCCATCTAGGGTGCGTTGTACACCCATTGGTGATTTGGACAGTAACAAAGTACCGTCCGCAAACATCAATGCAGGAACCTTCCCCGAGACTAGCTTTGGGGCATTATTATCCTTAATGTGATTGAGATGGTCAATGAGCCCCTTAATATAGAGATACAATAGGGTGGGTGTGAGCACACATCCCTGGCGTACCCCCTTTTTGACAGGGAAGCATGTAGAAAGTTCCCTTCATGTAGCCTCACTAGCACATTAAGGAGGTATGGTGGAATCCTGAGGTCGTGTAGTACTTTCCAGAGCCTAGGGACCAAGTCAAAGGCCGACTTCAGATCAACGAATATAAGATAGAGGCTGCCACCCTCTATGGTCACCGTTTTCAGAAAATGTAGTTGTAATCTGAATATCTGGTCAACAGTTGATGTATTTGTTCTGAAGCCAGGCTGATACGGACGTAGGATCTCCTCTTCCTCTATCCAACCCTGTACTTGGTCCAAAAGGACCCATGCCATCAGTTTTTGGGTGATGTCCATTAAACTGATGGGTCTATAGTTTGAGGGCAGAAGAGGGCAACCTTTTTTGTGTATGGGAACTATCTCTGCCCCGCGCCAGGTGTCCGGGAGATCCATGCCCTTCAGGATGGCATTAAATAGGGCACACAGACAGGGGACCCAAATTTTGGGTTCAATCCGGAAGAGATCGCAGTTAGTTTGTCTAGACCTGGCGCTTTATTAAGCTGCTATTTGTTAACAGCATTCTCCACTTTAACCATGATAATCTCCCACAGTACCTCTTGTTGGGACTCCTGGGATGGACTCGAAGAGCCAGTGGTAACACCTACTACATCTTTCTCATCGTACAGAGCCCCAAAGTGTGTCTCCCAGACTTAGGGCGATATATTGGGCTCTACGGGGGGTCGCCCTTCCCTGTCCCAAGAACTTTCTATTGCCCAGAATGATTTCAAGTCTTTATCATTCAGGGCAGTCCTAAGGGCTTCCCACTTATCCGCTTCCCAGTTTTTCTTTTCCATTTGAATAGTTCCTTTGTACCTGGCCCTCAGTCATTTAATTAGTGGCCTATCCTTTGCCTTAACTGCATCTAATAGCTCCTGTTTGGCTTTGCAACAACTTGTGTTGAACTAAGAGCATATGGGGCATTCATTTTCCCTTAGTTTTATCACTGGGAAAAATACATCAAACAATTTTGCCATTAACTGCTCATGAATTTTGCATGCCCTGTCTTGAGTTCCTGTATGAACCTCGGCCCGTCATACCTCCCACATTTCAGGTAACCATGGTAGTGCTAGCTGGTAAATATTAGCCAACTTAGATAGAGTTTGCTGAATATGGCTCCATCTGACTCTCTGTCTGTTATTTGCTAGAGTTAGTGCACTGGACTCCATGGTAGGATGGGGTGGTGGGTTAGACATGCCTGTGTTCCCTATTTTCTGAGTCACTGTCAGCATGTTGTGATAACTGTCCTGTCTCTGGTGGACATAGAAGTCGAGGCCCTTGTCCCAGGATCTAGTTTCCACCAGGATGTAATCAAGCAAGGAGGCCAGCCCGTGTCTGTTGAACGTAAACTGGCCCGACTGATCAGATTTGGTCCTCCCATTGCATGCCCTCAATGAGAGGGCCAAAGTGAGCAAGTGGAGTTGCATAGCCAGTGGTGACCAGACTTTAATAGGTGTGATCAGTGGGTCAGGTATCAACCAGTGCTGATCTTCTTCAGTGGGCACACCTAGATTTGGATCAGTAAGTGGCTCGAATTGGCAATTAAAGTCACCTCCTACTATCAGCAAAATCACTGGATCCAGGGTTGGTATGAAGCGCCCCAGCTGATCTATGACACCCGATTCCTGTATTTTGTTCACAGGTCTAGAATATACGTTAATTGAGGCTATTTTTAACTTTGTGGAGAGTGTCAGCAGAATACATTGGATATCATTTGTGGTAGATGTTGTCTGCTTGGCTTTGACGCTGAGATGTGTACCCACCCAGATGGTTCAACCAGCAGAGGGGCTCCTCCTCCCCCTCGTAGTGGCCATAGTGTTGAAAGACGCAAAGGCCACCCTCTGATTCTTCCCTGGCCCAGGTCTCTTGAAATATGCAGATGTCGTGGTTATCCACTTAACGTCCCCTGTCTAGGCAGGATAATTTGTTTTTAAGTCCTGCCAGGTTCCAGGACAAGATTCGCAAGCTGCTGCAGTGTTCTCTTGTCCTGCACTGTACCTCAATGTTAATGGCGCATAGGGCCAAAGGATCACCAGTATGAGCTCAAAATAAGATATCAGGTGCCCCGCCCAATTTTTCTCTACTTAAACCCCTCCAAGCTACTAAAGGTGGGGCAACCGAAACCCTTCTTCGCTGTGTGCTGACTATTGGCAGGCTAGTACACAAGACAATGACCAAACTACTCCCCCCTACCGGTCGAGACCCACTGGACTCTGTTACTGTCCTTTGTGCCTGCTGCGGGGTTATAGGATTATCCCCTTCCTGAGACCCTCCCCTAGTCAGTCCACCTCCTCTAGATCTTCATATCTGTTGTTAACCAAGATGTTAAATTGGGGGTGCCTGTTATACATGCCCAATCTGCTCTCCTGTGCGGACCCAGGGCCCATCTTATGAACTGCAGGTATTGAACTGTCTATTGGCGGTGTTTGTTGTTGAGAAAAGAAAAAGTCTAAGGGGCAGAGACTGATTCCTGTTGAAATGTTATGGCGGTTAGTGGTAGTGTAGAGTAGGTTTCTGACAGTGTTGGGATTTTTAAAATTAATGACAACACACTCCCCTTGGTCTGTTTTCCTGCAGGTTCCCAACCACCCTACTCTTTGGACCATTATGATCTCCCCTGCTCTAGCACGCTCAAAGTTTTTGTATCTTGCAAGCCAGAACAGGCATTTGTTTCTGAGTTCAAGTTGGGTCTCCTTTGCGTTGGATGCAATTGGCGGGGTTCCTGTCAATATGACTACATATGGAGCTCATGCTGGGGGGAGATTTATGTGGGGCAAGTGGGTATTGTCAGTCACATTCCTCGCTACTTTATGACCTTGCCTACTATTTTTACTGCTAACATTCAAGACTGGGGGGGTGAGGATTGTCACTACTTCTGTCACCGAGGGGAGTACTCTCACCTCTGGGGTCGTGACTAGAGCTGATATTTCTCTTTTCCTTTTTACCGCTCGCTACCCCTACCTCTTGCAAAGTAAACGGTCCCTCCATGGTACACTCTCCCCCTGTTGTATTTGTTGTGGTTGGGATGTCCCTATGGCAACCTATTTCAATCCCTCCCCTCACTTTATTAGTAGTATGATTGGGTTGTGCTGCAGGCCCTGCATCCCCTACTGCCAGTGCTTTCTCGAGTTTATCTAGTCTGTTGATTAGAGGGGCTAATTCTACTCTGAGTGTGGCTCTCACTTTATCATGGAGTGCCTCCATCAAGTTTCGTGCCCACGGTGGGTATGGAATATCTTCTCTGACAGATTGGTGGCTAATCTGTTCGGGTTCTTGCTCTGTGCCCCCCCCCGTGGACAACTACGATCTCCCCACAGAGTTTTTTTTCCTTGGACCGACCTCAGAAGTTAGTTTGCGTTTGCAGTTCTTGGGGATGTTTGTGCAAGGTCTACCCTTGCGCAGAACCTTCTTTGGTGGAATGTCCCATGTAGGTGTCGGGCTTGGTTCAGCGAGCTGTGGTTGGATCATAGTTACCGATGTGGACGGATCCGACGTTTGTATAAAAATATCGGGTGTGAGTGGCAACCTCCGCTCCATTAGCTCAATTTCAGTGTTCACCCCCAATGGCACTCTGAAGCATTTTGTCTATTGATGTTTGAGGCAGTGGAGGGGCACTAACTGTTTTATTTCTACTGTCAGACCAGCTAGTTAATGTCTCAAACTCTATGCCGCCGGATCCATAGAGGTGGGAGTAGTGTTGAAAGTCTTACCCACTATCTTCTATGCCACTCTAGAGCCTGTGGAATCCACCAGGGGGGGTGGCCCAGCCTCCTCCGCCCACTGACGGGCACGGACAGGCCCGCCCTTGGTCCGTGCGCGTCCCGCGGTGCGGGAGTGCTGCTTGGTTTTTTTAATGTCCTCCTGCGCTGCGGTGACGCAATCAGCAAGCGTCACCCGGCACCTGCTGGGAATTGTGGTCTGTGTGGGCCGTTTCCCTCACGGCGTGGCCCGATGGCAAGTGGACTGCTGAGCCGTTCCCCTCACGGCTAGGATGGCAGCAAGTGTGTTTGGGGGGAAAGCCGTTCCCCTCACGGCTGTTGGAGCAGGGTTAACTGGTGAGTGCGTCCCGCGGTGTGGGAGGGCTGCTCGGTTTTTGAATGTCCTCCTGCGCTGGGGTGACGCGATCAGCAAGCGTCACCCGGTGCCTTCTGGGAATTGTGGTCTTTGCGGGCCGTTTCACTCATGGCATGGCCCGATGGCTAGTGGACCTCTGAGCCCTTCCCCTCATGGCTAGGATGGCAGCAAGAGTGTTTGGGGGGGGGGGAAAGCCGCTCCCTTCACGGCTGTTGGAGCAGGGCTGACTAGTGAGTGCATCCCTTCCTAAACTAGGAACTCCTACAAACAAGTCTTCCCATAAACCCTTGTACATGTTCATTCACAAGACCCACAGTAAGGTAATGAGAATTAGAATGTTTTTTTCCTCAGGCCGCAACACCGCCATTAAGTTCAGGCGACTGGAGGAAAACATAAGAGACTTAGGGAAACTAAATTAGTAAAGTAGTAAAGTGAGGACTCCTAACTTTACTACTACTAAATGCCTTCAACGAATACCAAAATTAGTCAGTTTAGGATTTTATCTCAGTTTAGTAGTAGTAGTAAAGTCAGGAGTCCTAACTTTATTACTACTAAATGCCTTCTGTGAATACCAAAAGTAGTAAGTTTAGGATTTTATCTCAGGTTAGTTCTGAGAATCGGCCCCCATGTATATATTTTCATCTTGCTTCTAATTTAGTCTGGGGTATGAATATGCATTGAATATCCTTGCTCAAACTAATATTGCCAAAAGAGGAAGGGAGACGTTATTATTGTGTAGCGCAACTGCAGTGGATTGCCATATGGCTGGCAACAGACTCAGAATAACAGCTAAATGATGGGAAGCTTATCTATCTCTTTATTAGCAAACAAGCACTCCTTGAAAGCTTCCTTGGAATGGTTAGCATTGGCATAAATAATTGGAAGAGAACATTATAAAACATGCAAATGAAAGAGAAATACACCCAGACAATGACATTGTTCAATTTCCCTACAATTCTGGCTTCTTTATGACTGTACAATTGAGAACATGTACACACATTGGATTATCAAGAGTAGGCGGTCGCTTTGACTCGGGTACCCTTAGAATGCTAAAAGATGACATTTGAAAGATCCATTTTACTGCACAATGATCTTAAAACCTCCTTCTGGGAAAAGGCAGAAACAGAAGCCTGAGCGTACAAGGTATTACAATCACTAGACACGATGGACTGCAGGAGAAAGTTGGAGACTTGGGGCCTGATTTATATCTTGGCAGTCCAGCCATCCATCCTCCACGACAGAGGTTTAATTCTGCCCGCCGGCCTTGCAGAGTACATCCCATCCGATTTATATACAGAGTGGTGAAACCGTTGTCCGTCGTGTAGAAAGGAGATCTGTCATCTTAGCAGACTACCACGCATGCTGCATGTAATCCTCTGCTGTTGTATAACACTTTGTCAGCGTTGGTGTGCCAGGATGCTGTCCGCCAAATGTATATATATCACCCTCAGTGTAAATGGCTCGCCGGGGTATAGCATCAGAGGAAATGTGTCACAGGATGGGATTTCCATGGAATAGAATTGCATCTGAATAACGGACACTGAACGTACACACCCGATGCTAATGTTCTAAGTAAACACACTTGTTGACCATACTATAAAGCACACCCCATGCAATACCATCATCCTTTTCCTTTGCCCAGAAGCAATCAGCAGCAAATAGTCATTTTTGGGACAGGCCATTAGATTCACCTTCAGCTATATTTTAAAAAATTTCCCTTTGATATCTATTATTTTCTTCCCTTTTTAAAAAAAAATTACCGTATTTTCATTTCTTTTCGAACATGACTAGTAGAAGAAACCCCAGATTTACGGAAAACATAAATACAGTCATGGTGAATGAAATCATTAGGGTACAGCCCCACTTGTTTGGGTCACTTGTCTAACCTACAACTTTTAATCAGAAAAGACAAATGTGAGACAGAATTGTCTCAAGAGTTAATGCTATGTCTAACACTAGGTGGTCACAGGAGGAATTAGAAAGCGTTTGAATGATCTGTGGGAGAAGGTAAGATCTAAACATTATAACCTCCATGAAGAACAATATTAAATTTATCTTTAAAAGTAAAAAGGTAATTCATGACATAACTGTTGTAGTCAAATCTTCATTTACAGTCTCTTACACAGGTTCACCTTCTTCATCCAGTTCACAGTACTTGGTATGGATAGACTCTTATGACCAAGTAAGCCATTGCTACTCACATCTCGAGTGCTTGTGTATTTTTCTATTAAGATAGTGGCAGTATCTATGACACGCAATTTGAAAAAAACAAGTATCAAATATGTCCTCTGAAGAAATGTACTGGATATTCCAATGGCCTGGACATAGAAGGCTACGAGTGGGCCACCAGCACTATATTTCACAAAACACCTTAGTGTCCCTCTAAACATGCTGTGGTCCTGCCATAGCAGTATGTAGGTGTACTCTTAATTTACCATTTGGTACAATGTAATACAATATGCAACACATAGAAACATTTTGGTGAAAACCTTTTCTCTGTGGTCTTACTCATAAATGTTGAGCTCTGACCAGTGTATGGCTGTTAGTGGGCCTTAGTGCATATAACTTTACAATGATGTACAAGTATTACATTTGCTGTGCAATGTTGGTCTCATACATTGTAAAAGTAAAATGACTTACCCGTACAAGGTACATCATAGTACATAAAAATGCAAATTCTGGTTCAGAAAAGATTCTCAAAATGTAAAGCTATACATATCACTGATTGGGCATGACGGATATTTGTGCTGTTGTAATTAAATTTAAAAATCCACTACTTCTAACTTGTTAATTTGTGAATCTATGAAAGATTTTAGAAGCGTAGAGTGTTTTTTTTTTAACAAACGGGAAGTGAAATCACATAACCATACATATTGAACATATTAACATGTAAATCAAAGTCTTGTTCAAAATAGGAGTTTGTATGCAAGTCTAATGATTTTACAAACTGTCCTATTTAGCATCGGTATCATACCATGATACACAGATATACTAATAATGATCATGCACTTTCCTATTGTAGGATCAGTTCCAACATCAGAAGGTCAGGAAGCCACTTCACCAACTACTAACACAGTAACAACTCCTGCACAAGCCTTCAGTGAGGATGCAACTCCTGCTGGTCCTAATCTGGATGAGAAGCAGCCTGGTCCATGTCTCTGGGGAGCCAGCTATGGTGAGTCTCACTCTTCCCACACCATCTACAACCATTGTTGTGTCTCCCCCTGAGCAAAATTCATTATTAATCACTGCTGCCTGTGATCAATCTGCAACCTCAACATTGTCAGTGTGCATCCCAGTCCCGACTCCTGTTTTGCCATTGGCTATGGTAGAACTATATCTGCAGGTGAGCCAAGATCCAGTGAGATGTTGCCAACTCACTTAACGCCACAGGGCAGTGTGGGTAGGGGGAGGGTCATACATTAACACAATAGAGTGAGCCCACTCATTCCTATAGTTTCAGGGAAACTATGTGTCAGAATAGTATTGGAACTGCCTACTGAAGTGAAGAACAGATGGGTCAGGTTATGGAGCTCCTCAAAAATAGAAAAGATGTACTGAGTGACATTACACAGTTGCAGAGGGAGAACAATGACCCTCTTGAGAGACATATTTGTATAATGTGTTCCTTTTCTGGGATGGTACAGGAATGATTCAAGGACCTATCTAGGGCTATGTGTGAACACCACTCCCCCGTCTGGGGAGCCAGACCATCAGTGGACCACACACCATCTTCTTCCACAGAGTGGGAGTCCCTGCAAACCCAGGGGACACCTGCCATTACTGTAAACCCTGTAACTGATGACTCACTGGTCACTCTGAGAAGATCAGTGGCAGATGATCACAACCAAGAGGCGCATACATCTTCCTCGTGTACAGCCACAACATTAGCTCTTGACAATTGCGAACGCAATTGACAAAATTGGGATGCATTATGTTTTTCGCAATTTTAGAAATCGCAATCATGTTGCGATTTCTAAAATTGTGATTGCCTTTAAGAAATCGCAATTTGAGATTTTTTAAATGCAATGCATGAACATTTCAAATTTGCGAATTCGCAAATAGCGAGAGGTAAATAACCATAAAGTTGACCTTCATGGTAATTTGCAAAAACTTTCAAAAATGCACCAAAGTGCATTTTTGAAAGTTTCATTTTACACACACACATGCCCTTGGGGCATGTGTGTGTGAAAAATGCACTTAAAGTTATATTTCAGGGGTGGGGTGCGGGGGGGGGTCCTTTGGACACCCCTGCACCCTTGAAATTGCATTCTCAATTTGCGATTCGCAAATTGCTAATCGCAAATTGAGAATGACTTCCCATTGATTCCTATGGACCTCTTGGCCCATAGGAATCAATGGGAAGGGATTCCTTAATTGTGATTCGCAAATTGTGAATCGCATTTAAGGAATTTTTAGAAATCGCTAAAAAAAATCAGATTTCTTGATGAATAGCGTTTTGCGATTTCTTAATTGCGATTCCTTAATTTTCGCAATTAAGAAATCGCAAAAGGCCACAATGATGCATGTGGCCGTATATGTAAATTGGACACATGGCACCAAACATTTGCAGCTGATGTGGAAAGGATCTCACACACCATGACTTTTAATTCTGTGTCTGATGAAATGTTGATTATAATTTGCGTTGCCAAGAAAAGGTCTGTTTTGTTCTCCACTTAACCACTTCAAATAAGCATATTTTTTTAGATAAATCATAACTATTGTTGCAGTCCATGTCATTTCAAGTGCCTTATTAACTCCGTTGTGTGTTATGAAATTGTGTTGTGAAAGTAAACATCTTACCGTCTCTCCTATTTCTGCATAACCGTTATGCAATGCAATGTGTTATGCCTATAATAAATCTCAACTTCTACAATGTAACACAGACCATTTTACAAACAGTAGTACATTCAAAAGTAATTGTTAGTGACAAATCATTTCTCAGGTTTAAATACTTGGGAAACAACCATTGCAATGCAGTTATTACAACGCACTACCTTTACAACGCAGCTGTTACAACGCAAATGCCTTTACATCGCATGCCATTACAAAGCAAGCGATTACAATGCATGTCATTACAAAGCATGCCAGTACAACGCATACCATTACAACGCATGCCATTACATCGCATTATAAGCTAATGATGGGGATTTTTTAGTTTTGGGTGGGTATGGGTTTTGAGGTACATGGGAATAGTATTTTTACCCCTACACTATCTAACACTTACCCTACTCTTGCACTCGCTGGAGTGGGAATAATAATTTTTACCCCTACAGTATTCAACACTTACCCCCACTGTTGCACTCACTGGAGTGGGAATAGTAATTTTTACCCCTACACTATCCAACACTTAGTCCACTGTTGCCCCAAAAGTATTATTCGTTGTAATGGTATACGTTGTAATGGTATGAATTGTAATGGTATGCTTTGTAATGGTATTTTATAAAAATGCATTGTAATGGCATGCGTTGTGAAATCATGCGATGTAATGGTAGTTGCGATGTAAAAAACGTGTTGTAAAGGTATGCATTGTAATGTTTTGCGTTGTAACTGCATTTATTCAAATACTTAGAAGTAATGTTAGTCACTTTATACTGGAGATGTAGAAAATCCAAGTATGCAGAGAACTTTAGTTTCACATGACATATTTTGGCCCACATAGGAGTAATAGTCATTCCAACTAACAACCAATGGTAAAATGCCACCTATTGCAACAGAGACAGTGCTTTTACACACAAAGCTGAGTACTGCACCAGGAAAATAAACCACATACATAAAACATCTGTATGTACAAAGTATGCTACCTTACCCATTTCCTTGGTACCCAAATGAATATTTTGTACTGCAGAAAATTACAGTGTATGTTCATCTATGGGAAAAACAAGATTGTAAATAATAATATGTATTATTCAGAACAGTAGGTATATACACAATTGCATTGTGCCCGTTACACTATCTGCTCTTGTGCTGAACCAAGCATTGTCAAGATCAGTTTCTAGGAAAACAATTTATCCATGTACTCATCACAATCATAAATATTACCATTATAACCCTGATCCTATGGGCCACACCCTAACCTGTATACATCATAACAAATCTAGGAGTCTACCACCCGTAGATCTAGATAGTAATATGTACACACATTTTGGTTTAGTGTTACTTACCATTATGAGAAGAAATGATCAATGACCTATTGACGTGAATCATGTCCTCCTTCCACAGCACTATAATTTTCATTTCGCAATATTTCAACCTCACTCTGGGGCTCCTCATTGTAGTCATCATACTGGATGAAAGGAATGTTTTGCTGCAGAGCAATGTTGTGCAGCACACAACAGAGCATTTTTATCTTGTACGCTTTTTCAGGGGATTAGAGGAGGGCTCTTATGGACTTGTACAGAAAACTAAATCTTGCCTTCAGGAGCCCAAAAGTCCACGCCACAGTATGGCGAGTTCTAATATGTGCCGCTTTGAAGCGGACTTCCAATGGTGTTATTGGACTTCTCAGTAGGGGTAACAACCATTCTCTATCAGGATATGCAGTGTCCGCTAGAATACATACAATCTATAGTATAGAGAAGCAGCCCAGTTGAATGAACTACCAAAAGAGATTTCTATAATATTGAGATATACACTTACCAACAAGCCAGGCCCTCACATTTTCAAGTTGTGTCATTTCCCACTGTATGCTGCTATTGCATAGTTTATAAAAATCATAGGTGGGTCCAGGGTATCATGTACAGGTGCTAGAAATGTATAAATCAGGTAGTCACACCACTTTATCATTGATGCAAAGAAAGTTAGCCCTGTTGTGGTGCACCTCTTTTCTGTTGTGTGATAGGACCAGGGCAGTATGGGTCACATCAATGGCAGCTGTGACATGTGGAATGCCACCCAATCATGAAAGTCTCCCTTCACATTGGTTAATTCCTCATCAGTCGATGGACATTGAATGAAACTGTTATGGTGCCTCAGCATTGCTTCCAGGGATTCTCTGAGCACACCACTAAAAGCTGCATGGGATATCCCATTGCAATCACCTACGAACCAGTGGCAGCAAAATGGAGGACTGACATGGTTGTTACAATAGGTTGTATGGTAGTTGAATTTTGGTGAAGTGACTGAAAATGTAGGTCAAGTTGATGGGTTAGATCCACTATTGTCAGTCAGTTTACATAGTATTTTTTATGCATTCTCTTTCTTGCATGTTTTCGAGGTCTGGGAAAGGATGGAGAACACTAGGTTGCCTGCTATGCACCCTTGGAGGGTTGCTTTGCAGGAGGAGGATGTGTCTGAAGGAGAAATTCTATATTTAGATTTATAAAAGGACCTTCATTACAAGTTCCAAGACATTCCAAATCACATTCATTATTTTTACATTCAAATGAATAATGCTAAGCTATATGATTGAAGTTAAAAGCCAACACATTAATTAACCAATTAGCCATCCACATGTGTGTTAAACTGACAACAAACAGTTCAATCTATCGACTATTAACATACATTATGTATTCAAAGAGTGTATCAGCTAACACTCAGATATGTGCATCTGTATATTGAAACCTAATTTTTACAACTGACTAAGGAGTTTGTGACATTAGATCTATAGGTTGGATGTTCAATTAATGTTTGTATTTTTTCAAAATGAATATAGCCTTATTTTAGCCTCAGCCATAAAAGTATACTATAAATAAGTTCAAAAAGAATTTA
The DNA here is from genome assembly GCF_964263255.1 of Lissotriton vulgaris. Taxonomy (NCBI): domain Eukaryota; kingdom Metazoa; phylum Chordata; class Amphibia; order Caudata; family Salamandridae; genus Lissotriton; species Lissotriton vulgaris. Next base: position 1,108,946,041 of record NC_141696.1, read on the forward strand.
TATTGATATATGCAATCTTAAGGCTAAATAAATATCACATTTAGTATCAAAGCCAATATTTAGCAGCAAGGATTGGTTGTACAATAATATACATAATTTTAAAAAATCGAAATTAAATGCAGATCCCCTTAGCAACACAGCATATATTGGACTCCCAGATAATTCATACATTTTAATACATAGGACCGTCAATTACTGTAAATAAAATTATGTTTTAAACCCATACCCAATAAACCAGAGCTATGGTAATACCGTTTTGGCAGACTAATTTTTCCCACATCAAGACCAGAAATGTTGACACCCCACAGGCGTAGAGGAGGCATGGATCAGCTCTTAAGATTCTCAATTCAACCCAATAGTTTGAAGCGCCTAGTTGCCTACATATCGGTTCTAGCCATGTGAAAAAAGACTTAGCATATGCAGGTAAGCAAATAGCACATGTGGTACAGACTCAGGGGCCCATTATGATCGCGGACGGACTGGAGTTCGTCCGCGATCACTGAGTAGGAGGGAACCTCCGCATGGCCTGCGGAGTTCCCTCCTGTGCAATTAGGATGTGACCACCACCATGGTGGTCACATCCTCTATTTTTAACATTGTGGCGGGTGCGGCTTCAAGCTGCACCCACCGCAATGTTAAAAATGCATGCAATGCATTTGTATGCAGAAAGCGACAGGCACCGTGCGGTGCCTGCTGATTTCTGCACACAAATGCAGGGGGGTACCATAGGTACCCCCCATGTGCACCCCCCACCCCCCCTTTACCCAGGGGGCCCGCAACAGGCCCCCGCAGTGAAGGTCTGTATGCTTTTCCACGGCGGAGAAACCCGCCGCGGAAAAGCATTTTTTTTGGGCATCCTAATATGGCTGGCGGTGTCTGAGAGACACCGCCACCATATTAGGGTTTTTCCACCGCGGTTGTAAGCCAACCAGCGACGGAAAAGCTGCGGACTGAAACCAGGACCCACCAGCCATCCTAATGCGGCGGTGTGTCTTTGGTGGGTCCGCTGCTGTTTTTTCGCATCTCCGGGCCGGCGGTGGCTTCCGCCGGCCCGGAGGATGCGGAAAATCCGCAATCCTAATGTGCCCCTCAGTTTGGCCTTCACAAAAAGGACAGTCCACACAAACTGATCCTGCCCACCTTGCAGTAAATGACTTCAAAGGGAGTGACCCCACTCTGAATTGGTGATACAGTTTCCTATCTAATGCAACTGAAATAAGGTCCCAATAATGCTCCAGGCCATAAGTGAGCTTAAAGTCTAAGAATTTCCCATTTAGAGTAGTGCCCCGAAATTTCTGGTCCACTCTATGTAGGATAAGTGACTAATAGTGTTTTTAATTACATCTTTGGGTGAGATTATGGCTACCATTGGATGAGGCAAAGATCGCCAAATCCTAAGAAGATCAACAACTTTTTGATTGAGGACAGCCATGGAATTTTACTATATCTATCAGCTTTGATAATGCATTTCGGAGCAGCTGCATAATGTGCCAGCTCCGGGGAGACCTATATTCTCCTCCAGAATAGCAGAGGGTGTATAGGAGCTTTCAGAGCTACCTTTTTAGGCCCATATACATAAATAAAGGATGCTGTGCAGTACTAGCTGGAAGTGAGGCTATTGATCTCAAGAATGTATTCTCTGATCTCACTAAGTCAAAGATGACACTAAATCCCCATAGCTCTGCTCTGTATAGCGTTACTCCCAAGACTTGTAGAGGCAGAGCAATAGGTTGTGTATGGGGAGCACAATGTACTTTCAAAATAGCACCCACAATCTGTCTTTGTTTCATCAGAGCCAAGACAAATTGAATTAGAGTTTAATTCCCAGGATGCTACCCTCTCCAATAACTTGTCGCCCATTACTAAGCTTCCTCTATACTTTGTATGGTGATTAAATGACATAAATTGTGTTTTATCAACATTGACCTCTAGGCCATACTCTGCACAAAATGCACAAAGCTATTCAATCGTTTTTGCAGACCACTCTGTGTTTTTGTGATCAATAACATATTGTATGCAAATAGCAATATTAATGTCTTAATATTGGCTATCGAAGGAGCATCAGCTGAGCTCTCAGAAAGAGAATCTACTAAGCCATTTAGGTACAGAGAAAATACGGTAGGCGCCAATATGCACCCTTCTAGTACATTTTCAGAACCGCAATCTTATCTGTCAATTGTCCCTTCATGCTCCACCACACCTGGGCATAATTAATATCATACAACCTAATCAATAAGGATAACATTTCAGGGGCATACCCATCTCCGTAAGGACCTGCCATAATCTCGAGCGCTGTACCATATCAACGGCAGATTTTAGATCAACAAAGGTAAAGTATAAGTTGCCCTTGCCAAGCAAAACTGCCTTCCAATGTATTGTAACAAATCAAAAAACCCAGCTTGTAGTGGACTAATTATGTCATTCTCTGTAGCACAGGACTGATTTTTTGCTAACACCATGCAACAGAATACTTGTGGCGGGGTGTTAAAACCCAGATGACTACTACACAATAAAATGTCTTCTACTGAAGTATCAGCCTCACTTTGAAATAAGTCTGAAAAATGTGCGGGAGCAACATGGTTCTGGGGCTCTGGTCTTACTCCATCCTCACCATAGCAACCAACTTCCAGAAGTGTGAGTAATCCTTACGCATTGTTAGTTCAGATCATGTATTATTATCCCACTCTCTGTTAGCTTTGGCCATACTGGGCTTATAAGCTTTCCTTGTAACCCTGATCATGATGACATTTTTTAGTTTAATGGCCTCTGCCAATTTAGCCTTAGATCCCTAAAATTCCTTCTATACAACATATTACCTCTCCAGGATGATTTCTTGATGGTTGTGGTAGGTTTTAAAAGATAGATTACTATTTTCTCAAAAAGAATTTTATAAGACTCAATAATATCTGTGGGATAACTGTTCATTCTGCTATTATTGATAATTTTTGGGGTATCTCTTGCACGTTGTTTGTAATATTTTGAGGGAGTTCGAGTTTCACCATCACCTTTTGCTATTTTAGGCATTGCCTGTCTAATGTGTGCACAATATTATCAGTGCTAAGGAGGGTCATGGTGTCCAATGCAAATTTTATAACAACATATCCATCATGAGGCAAAGGGGATTGTGGTCACTCTCCACCCTTTCCCGAATAATCATATCATCAACTAACTTCAATAACGTTAGGTCAACCACAAAATAATCTATTCAACTATTATGTACATGATTATCAAATGTATATGCCCCCATGATGTCTTATTTAGTTGTACCGTTTGTTGTCCTAACACCCAATTTGATAGCAAGAGCTTTTAATTGAATGCTGTCTGTGTCCATTTATTCACAAGGGGGGTCCCTAGCTGGAATATGGTCTATAATTCATCCTCCTCAGCTGTGAGTTCAATATCATCATTATCAAGTGACTCAAATGTCATGTTGAAATCCCCAGCTAAGATCAAATTTGAACTTAATTGTTCTTATCCAAGAAAGCTTTGAGTAATTGGATGGTTGGAGACCCAAGGCTGCCCTAGATCTCTCTTGTGTAAATATTAAAGAGTTTTACTCTTGGATTCCTACCCCAACTTAGTTCGATGCTATAATGTCTGGACTTTCAGCCAATATTAGCCAGATTTTATTGTTAATGAAAGGTTTTTGCCATATTAGTAGCGCGCCCGCAGGACTCCCAGACTTGCTTGTTAGCGAAGAATAGTATGATAGATACCCTGGTTTAAACATAGGTTTGGTACCTGAAATCTCTTGAAAGAGGCATATATCGTACTGCTCAATGAATTCACACCAGTGTGGTAGCATCAACTTGGCTTTTAGACCTGCAGCGTACCAGGACATGACTAAAAATCATGGGTTATAGAAAATAAATATAGGGGCTAGTGGATGATTGTGAGAGGTCCTCTGCCACATTAATTGCATTGCAAAAAGAGAACGGGGAATGAGGTCAAGCACAATTGCACCTATCCTTAGTGCTGTTTAGTAAAGATTTTTAGGTGCCACGGACAGTAGATTCACAAGCCCCAAAATCTCCTAGGACAAAAGTCTTTCTCAAAACTTTATAGCACACAATGATCCAGCACACTAATTTTATATACACATTACAATATTTAAGAATTATTTTTTGTTTTTTTTGTTTAGGTGGATGAAGACAGCAATTCAGTGGAGTTGTTTGCAGTTCACTCTTTATTTTTCTTCAAATAAAAAACTGTAGCCTTAGCCAACGCGTTTCGTCCTTCCCAGACTTCTTCAGGGCTACAAATAACATATATACATATATAACAATTACTTTACTATACAAGAATTTACACTATATACAAATAAAAGCAATTTTACAAATAATTCATTCTTTACCATCATTTTCATCAATCATATAGAATATAGTTTATACAGTATTCACAAAACATTCTGTGATGCAGAATAATATTTTTAAGGGAAGAACATATCTATATCCCTCCACTATTGCTATTATATCATGTCCATTATGATTCGCACTACACAGCATGTTTAGTCAAAAATGAGAGGAGAATTCAGAATCTTTCACATCCTATTTTTAGGTATAGTGGGCTAGCAATGAGTAAACCATTATAGCAAAACCCCGGTTGGTACAACTTAGATCAGAAAGTTAGCATTCCTTACCAGAAAAAATATTAATGATGAGATTTGGTCTTTAGCAAGTGTTTTAAGTCTCTCCCCAATGGTATCCAACTTGAATTCAGATTGCCTAATGTATAAAGATAGGGGTCCATTTTTTAACCAGTCAAACCTTCGTCATTTGATTTACACAGTAACGATATATGCAGACACAATGCATACCTTACGAATTCTCTGTCTTTTCTTCTTTTTTATATAAATTCTCAAGGAAGCTTTATCAAGGGTGCTCCTGTATCCAATATTCAATCCTATCATGAAGTCCCTAATGCGGTTTGTAAGAAAAGGGGAATAATAAAGTGACTTAGCGTAATGTTACACTATCCCAAAAGAATATATATCAGTATCTGCATACATTTGTAATATCCAAGTTTTAATCTCTTTTGCACCAAGTAATTTTTACTAATATAGTCTGCCCCTTTGATCTTTTTAAGGAAGGTAAGTATCAAAGGGTTTCAACTGTTGATTTCCATTCCCTTATTACTATATTCATCTATAAGGAAAGCATTTTTGAGACTCTATTTGAGTCCCCCACTCTTTAAACTGCAGTTGGTATCTCCTCCAGTAGTCTTCATCAACATGTTATTACATTCTGGCAGCGCCATGTTGATCTAACCATAATCACATTGGCCAAATGTATTAGCTGCCATTATACCCGTGTATGATTTAAAAACGTGCTTTTTACATATCAAGCTAAGCAAAATGCAGTATACCTTCAATAGTAACTATCTGCAATAGCGCAAGAGAAATTACGACCTAAATTAAGGAAAGAATAACAAAATCCTTGCCTTGCTCTCACTTACTTCATAAGAGATTTCGGGCCGGCTCCGTAGCGTGGCGTCCTCAGTGGTCGAGAGAAAGTTGTACTAAAGACCACCGTTTAAATAGCCCCATAATCGTTTACAAATACGATACCCCTGGATTTTGTACACAGGTCATGGGCGCATAATCACTATGTATCTCTGCCATTTTGAAATGTCTAAATTCTGGTTACTCCCACTGCTACTTTATATAATACGTGGATATGCCACATTTAATTCACCGAAATCGTATTTTAGGTCAATTTAAAGCAATCTATGTTCATATTCGCTTGAGAAAATCGCTACTTTTTACATTGGGGTTATTTCTTTATTCCTGGTTTTATATTCTCGGACTTTGTTTTTGGGTGCACAATATTAATGATAACCATATGTCCCAATCTAAAGGATAGTACTGCAGTTTTTGAGAGAACCGAAGCCAGATATCAGTCGCATTGTACTCACTGTCCGTCTTCATAAAAAACGCTCCTGTGGTCGCGCCATCTTGGAGCGGTGAGAACGATCGCATTATGCTAATTATTATATCATTGAAATAAATAAATCACAAGCTGGTTTTATGTATGAGACCAAGATTTTTGGCTGGTAATCATGACATGTTAAAGCCCAAATACAGTATCAGTGCATTCTTGCGCTAACTGGTCATTACTTGCGCTATTAGTCTTCATAAAAATGCTCCTGTGTTCGCGCCATCTTGGAACGGGAAAGGTGGACTCATTCAGCTAATTATTGTAAACTTAGGCGCAATAAATGACAAACTAGTTCCAAATATAATTGAAAAACAGAGCTGGTGATCACAGCATATTATGGCACACAGCGGTTTCTATCTATTATTCCGCTGCCTGGTAATGTATTGTTTCTTTTTTTTTTTATGTAAAAACTGGCGATCATGTATATTATAAATGATACACATCATATTGTCTGGCTTTTAAAACAAATCATATGTGTTGTCGCCCTTTGAAAGCGGAAAATGTAGCCGGAATAAAATGTGATCACAACGTCATAAACTAATATTATCATTCTAGCCATTTAGTATTATTAAACTCTAGATGGCAACATGCACTACTTTAGGGGCAATTAGTAATTGACTCTTTGATGATTTAATAACACTAATTATATATCAAGACAAAAGTCACTTCCAGCAGCACTGCAAACCCAAGTGGAGGTCGGTTCTCAGAAAAGTAAGGGGCAAGATGGCCGCTGAGCTGTTGTGCTGAGAGGTCGCACTCTCCTTCTCTCGCAAAATGAACGGAAGAGAACTTTGTGCCACCCATGAAGGAAGGATCTAATGGAGACCGGGCATTGCTGGCTTGAAAGGATATCCCTCAAGAAGAAACTGCTACGGATTGGGCAGGTTTGGAGTCAGCTGAAAGAAGGACTTTTGCACTTTGTTAAAACGCGCCGGCATATGGCTCCCAAACCACCCACACGAATGGTCAATCAAGAAAAAGAGAAGGAAAAAGTAAACGATAGAACAAGGAAACCCCCCGACACTCCGATTGCAATGAAGACAGGGGGAGCTGGCAGTGGGAAAGGGGATCCCCTGTCAGCAAGGAATACAGGCGCGATCAAGAAATTAATCCCTCCACCAGCGGAAAAAAGCAAGAAGAGTGACATGCGGAAACAGAACATGATCGGTAAAGTAACCAATACGGCGAGTAAAAGCATGTTACAGCCGGCGAAGGGAGACGAGCAAAAGGCTCGGGACACAATTATGCGTCAACCCACCGTGGCAGAGATGCTAGCAGGGAAACCCTCGGAACCAGCGACGGAATCTGTAGCCGCAGGAAACGCGAGTATTCTCCACAATCCAGACGCTGACACCCCCGCTGCTGCTGGAAACGTCCTCGAGGACGTAACTGACATGGACACGGAAGACGCGAAGGTGGTTGCTAGGCAACGGGCTGAGTCAGCGCGGAGAGAGGCACAGAAGGCTGAAACACCGCAGACAGACGGTGAACATGCAGGAGCTCGCGCTGAGGACGAAATACCAGCGGAAGATAGAGGTAAAGGGGTTAATGTCAGTGAAAAAGTGGAAAAAGTGGAAAAAGCGAATATAAGCGCCAGGGGAGGCACTACAGCAGACATGCTTGGCGCAATAATGCAGGTTGAGAAAGAAATCAATGAGTCCCGGAAAGTGACTGGCTCCTGGGGGAGCAGAGAAAGTATAGCAAGCTCTACAAAAACAAGCCTTGAAGAGGGGATCAATGTAACTAAACAGCCCCATGGGGGAGACTGTACATCCCTAGAAGGGGAGGGAGAGTTTTTCTCTGTAAATGAAGATTCTGAGTCATTGTCATCAGCAGAATCAAGTACAGAGGAAGATGAAGGTACAGAGTCAGGCATAAGCACCTCTGGTAAAGAGTCTACCATGAAAAAGAGGAAGCACACTAAAGTAGAGAAACGTCTCCTATGGGATTACTCAGCAACTTCTCAAGTGTATCAGGAGGAAGACACGCATGCTAATATGACTGAGAGAGCCACAAGTGGCAATATCCCTCCCCCACAAGACCCTTTCCAGACTTTATTCTCAACGCTGAGGCAGATGCAACACGAAGCAAGAACAGAAAGCCGCAGAGCAAGGCAGGCGTCAAAGAAAATACAGAATAGCCTAAGGAAGGTCAATAAACCGTATGATGAGCTGGTTGATAGAGTTACAGAGGTGGAGGAGCGGACAGGGAAGCTCGAGGACGACGTGGGGAGTTGGCAATCATTTAAGACTGAACATGAGAAAATGGCAGAGGATATGCGCTGGAAGATGGAGGATTTTGAGAATCGGCAGAGGAGGAACAATGTCCGCCTTTTGGGTGTGGAGGAAGGGGCAGAGGGGCAGGACGTCAGGAAGTTTGTGATAAATCTTTTGAGTGGCGCATTCCCAGAGTCTCAGTGGCAGTGGGAAACAGAAATATAGAGGGCGCACAGGTTCCCTTTTGCATTAAAGAGGGGGGGAGAAGTAGGGGGAGCAGGCAGAGGTGGGCAAAAAAATCAGCCAAGGGCTATACTAGTCTATGTTGGGAATTTTTTGCTCAGGGAAGAGATCCTAGCCAAAGCAAGGCCAGAGAGTAGGAGAACTTTTGAGAATAATACTTTTTTTGCCAGGCCTGACTTCTGCCATTTCACTGTAGAGAGGAGGTGGAAGATGAGGCAGCTGATTGCACCATTTCAGGCTCTTGGTTTTGAGGCATATTTACTTTACCCTGCTAGACTGAAGGTAATTGTCAGAGGGAAAACTTGGATGTTCAACTCAGAAATCAAAGCAGGGATCTTTCTAGAGGAAATGAGGAAACAAAAAGGAGCATGAGTGCCCGGGGAGTACATAGGATATAATGGGATCAGTGGGTGGCACGAAAAAGTAAATAGTTGGCTGAGAGAAGGAAGCGATTTGCGCAACACAAGGCGGGCACACATAGGTCGGCTGACCTATTTGCCTGTGAAGGGGGGGCGATGGGGAGGGGTGAGCAGAGCAGGGGCGGCAAGGGAGGGGGGTGTGGGGGGGGGAGAATAACAATTGTTTGATTATGATTTTGCACATTGTCATGTTGTTGGGGTACAGAGGAGATATACAGACTGGTTTGTGGCTGACAAAGATTGCCTTTTTTGGCTGGTATCTACACTTGTTAATACAATGGCATGTAGGATAGCGTCAATTAATGTGTGTGGCTTAAATGATTTGAATAAGAGAATGAAGGTAGCTGCATATTTAAAAACTCTGCGGTTGGATTTGGTATGTTTGCAGGAAACCCATATTGAGGCGAGCAAGATGTATCTAATGGAACAACTTGGGTTCAGGGTATTGGCTAGCTCTAAACAAGAAACTAGGACTAGAGGAGTGGCAATCTTGGGTAGGCACAGGGATATGGTAGTGGGGAAAAAGAAGGAGGATAAATGGGGAAGATGGGCTATAGCGGAAATTTCCTTTCGGGGTCAGAAAATATCATTAGCCACCATCTATGGATCCACTGAAGATGATCCTGAGGTATTTCAGTTTCTTGATGCAGAGTTGGCTCAGTGGCCTGAACCCATAATCTGCTGTGGTGATTTTAACATACATGATTAAGAGAGCTCATTTACACAGATAGATGCAATTTATAGAGGGAGAAAAAGGAAGGTGTTCAGGGCACTGGCGGATATGGTTATGAATAACTCTTTGATTGATCCTTGGATAAAACTACATCCACATCTTGATGGAAGTACATTTTTTTCGGCCCCACATAAAATATTGGTTAGGCTGGACTATTTTCTTATAACTAGTAGCTTGTTAGCTGGGACACAGATTGAGAAACTTCCAAGGGTGATTTCAGACCACAGCCCAGTAATACTTACCATTAAAAATAATTACTTACAAAGATCACCTGCACAATGGACGTTTGAGAGGGGACTTTTAGGAGATCTTGCATATAAGGAGCACATGTCAAAATGGATTAAAGGGTTTTGGGATATCAATAGGGGGACAGCAGCTATAGGAGTAGTTTGGGATGCATTTAAGGCAGGAATAAGGGGTGAAACATTGAGTTTTGTGCTGGGAAGACAAAAAAGAGAAAGGGAAAGGAGAGAGCTGGTAGAGCATAAATTACTAAGGGAGGAGGAGAATCTAAGTAGGTTAATAAGAAATAATAGTCCTCTAGAGGATTGTCTGCTTAGAATAATAGCATTAAAAGCAGAGGCAGTGGAAGGCCTGGCTAGACAGGCGGTAGACAAATTTTTGTCCAACAAGGAAAAGACATATGAGCTTAGTGAGAAGGTAGGGCGGGTGCTGGCAGCTAGAACTAGGCAGAGAGCAGCTGAAGCAGGAGTAAAAGAAATACGGGATATACAGGGAAATCTGGTTATGGAGACTGATGCAGTAAGAGAGGTATTTAGGAAGTTCTACGCAGATTTATATACTCCAGAAGAGGTACCAAACTTGGGGGAGATTGAGGAGTATTTGGATAACATACCCCCTCCGGCGATTTCAGAAGAGGATAAAGAAATATTGGACAGTCCAATACTGCTAGGAGAGGTGGAGGAAGCTCTTGATAGCCTGCCGAAAGGTAAAGCAACAGGGCCAGATCAAATTCCGCTAGAATTTTATCAGATTTTTAAAAATGAACTCTTAGCGGATATGTGCATAATTATGCAACAAGCACAGGTAGGAGACCTTAGCCCAGAGTCCTGGGGGGGGGCTAATATAATAGTAATTTTAAAAAAAGGAAAGTCACCAGAAATGCCAGGATCATACAGGCCAATTACACTAATGAACTCGGATATCAAAATATATTCTAAGATTTTAGCAAAGAGACTTGCAGGAGTGATTGAGCAGTTAGTGACCCCTATCCAGCACGGCTTTATACCTGGGAAAGGGACTACGCAACACGTAAGAACTGTGATTACAGTATTTGATCATGCAGAAATATTAGGAGATCCTGTAGCAGCACTTTTCCTCGATGCCGAGAAGGCATTCGATAGGGTGGACTGGAAATATCTTTGGTGTGTAATGAGATGGTGTGGGTTGGGTGAATCCTTTATAAAAGCGATCCAGGTATTGTATAAGAATCCAGCAGCAAGGATAAGGGTGAATGGGGGGCTTTCAGATGAAGTAAAAATAGCCAGGGGGACCAGACAGGGATGCCCTTCCTCTCCCCTATTGTTCGCACTATACCTGGAACCCTTACTACGTAGGTTGGAGGAGAATGTAAGGATACCTCCAATGAAAAGAAATGAAAATGTGGTGAAGTCCTTAGCTTACGCAGATGATGTGGCAATTTTAACTCCGAACCCTACTCTAGCTATAAAGGAGATAGAGTGAGAGGCTCAGAAATTTGGGAAACTATCAGGGTACAGTTTAAATAGAACAAAGACCCAGATTATTAAGAATAGATATACTCCGTGTGTGGATAGTAGGGTGGTTGACTCAGCAGTATATCTAGGAGTAGCACTAACTCCAAGTTTGGAGAAAGTAGTAGAGATGAATTTGGATCCTCTAATAGGCAAAGTTAAAAAAGAACTTGAAAGAATGAATAACCTACACCTTTCCCTTATGGGATGCACAAATGTTGTCAAAATGCTAATCCTACCTAAATTTTTATATATTTTTCGTACTATTCCTTTAGTTTTCGAAGCCAGATGGTTTAATTTAATAGAAAGGATACTGAACAGATTTATCTGGGCACATGGAAAGACTCGTAGAGCGTATAGGTACATGACTTTACCCAGAGAGAGAGGGGGCTGGGGAGCCCCTGACTTTCGGATGTACCAGATGGCTGCTGCATTACAATACATGCAAGGAATAATTGGGGGTGGAGGAAGTGATACAAGGGTTGGGACCATGTCCACGGAAGTTTATGCTATTATACTGGGGGCGGAGGCAGAAAATAATTTGCTAAATAGAGTAGAATTTGGATACTACAAAAGAACAAGGTTTAAGACCATGATGGCAGCAACCAGAATATGGAATACATTTCTTAAAAGAATGGGAATGGGCAGATATAATAGGTATGTAAGGCTTTACAAAAACTGTTCCTTTCCGATAGAAATTTTTGGTGATTCAACAATGTTGGGATGGACACAGAAAGGGATAGAGCAGATTGGGGATATAATAGATGGGGATGGGGTAATCCAGTTCTTAGATCTTTGTGCTAAATATGGGGTCGAGAGAAAGGATTTCTTCAAATACTTGCAGGTAAGGAGTTTTTTATCACACAAGCAAGGTGGCAGGGAGGGGTTTAATAAAAATGAACTCTTGGAAAAGATAAAAGCAGGAGGGGATTGCACAATTAGATCCTTTTATGCAATACTAACCAAAGGGAAGGTGGATGATTTGGAGAAAGTTAGCACTAAGTGGGACGGAAAGTTGGGAGTGGATGCAGGAAGTTTTCAAGAATCATTAAATTTGGGATGTACCATCTTGCGCTCTGGACCCTTGCAATCGCAACACTATAAGACGCTATTCTCACTGTATTACACCCCAGCTAGGATAGCTAAGTGGGGAGGGTCCACTGGAATTACTTGCCCACGGTGTAATGCAGCAGCTGCCGACATTATCCATATGTTTGCTACTTGCCCCCAGTTATATACCTTGATCCGAAGTATAGAAGATTTTATTAACAATACTCTTGATATAAGAGTTAAACTAACATCTAGGATGATCTTGTTTGGAGTAGATAATCAAGTTGGATTGGATCATAAAGAATTTATGTTTGTAGCAATGGCAGTACTGAGACTAATAATTGCAAGAGTATGGTTGGACAAGGTACCCCCTGATTTACAAGTATGGCTGTCAAATTTGCTAGCTAGTTATAATCTTGAGAGAGCTATATATGCTCGGAAGGGGAAGAGGGGAAGGAGACTGGGGTTGAAAATTTGGGAACCAATAAACAAATGGAAAGAGAGGATGGCATAGTAATTTGATGAATATTAAAGGTTAGGTTTTTTTGCTATATGATTTGGTGATATAAATGTACTTTGGTTATTGATTGTATTGTTTTGAAAAGCTCCAAACCAGTGATAATCTGTAAAATGTATAAAAAAAAATTGTTTTGTAACTCAATGTGCAAGTTAACAAGAAAAAGGAGAAAAATAAAAATATAATTTAAAAAAAAAAAAAAAACAAGACAAAAGTCACTTCACACCTTTCATTGTTATTATAAGATTATAGCATTGTTATTATGTCTGTTACTGCAGGACTTACATCAAACAGAAGCGTGGATCGTAAGATTTGTGAACATAATTTTACCTAGATGCACCACCACAAACTGTGAGAGCCACAGTATAATTCAGAGACCAACAGTAATACACTGCCTGACCACTTTACAGAAATATGGGTAAATAGTCCTTCCATATTTCGATAAAAAATTATGTAATTCAGTATTGGTGCTCACTCCCAGAGTCATGGTCCTAAGGTGACAGATCCAACCTGCTTCAGCCTTTCTCAATGCTAATTCCCTATCACCACCTCTTGAAAGTGCCTGTATGTGTTCCACAGCATGTTCATGGACTGCAACGGCATATCTCCCTCCATTGTTTTTAATAGCTCTAATGTGTTCATGTATTCTTATTTTCAAACATCTAATGCTACTACCTATATACATTTTATTACAGGCACATCATAATATACACACGGTGTATGTGGTGTTGCAATTTATGAATGTTCGGATTGTGTATTCCCTGTTTGTAAGATATTTGAATTTAGTTTTTCTATTCAGGCCAAATTTACATGTTACACAGGTGCCACAAACAAAAAATCCAGCAGTTTTTTCGGGCAACCAAGATGCAACAGTTGTATCATTTTTTACTTCTTTGATATAACTGGGACACTGTATTTTTTCAGATTGGCTCCCTTCCTATATACCACTTTGGGTTTGGATGAGATCCTGCCTGATGGCATCTCGCCAGATGCTATCATATGCCAATTGTTGCTTAGAATATTGTAAAGATGTTCACTAAGTACATTGTATTCTTTTATGAACAGAACTTCACCCCTTTGTTGGCCTTACCCTGTTTTTTCACATTAGTCCTCAGACTGGTTTCTCGATCTACTGATAGAGCACGCAATTCTGCCTTATCTAGGCAGTTTTTAGAGTGTCCTCGCTCTCTGAAATCGCGTTTAAGAGTTTTAACATGTTTATGGAAATTCTTTTCCTCACTACAGTTACGGCGGGCTCTTATCTCCCCATAGGGTTTTGCATTGATGGTGCTCTTGGGGTAGGCACTTTCAGCATGTAAAATGCTGTTGCAAGCTGTTGCTTTTTTAAAGGTATCACTCTGTATTCTGTCCTCCATTACATACAGTCTGAGATCCAAAAAGTCAATCGAGTTGTCCGAGTAATTCAGAGTCATTTTGACATTGAACCTGTTTTAATTTAAAAGCTCATAGTACTCCAGTAGTTCTTTGACCCCTCCATTCCAAATCATTAGGACATCGTCTATGTATCTTCCATAGAATATGATGTTGTCACTCCATCTCCTGGAGCCAGGTCCCCCGGCATGCTCCGCCTCATACAAACCCATGAAAAGATTTGCATAAGACAGAGCAAACCTGGATCCCATGGCTGTACCCTGTTTCTGCAGGAGCCAGTCCACATTGTGCAGAAATGCATTCATGCCAAGAATCATCAGTGTCATTTCCATTAACATTAATGTATGCTCCAGATTACTGGCATTGGTTTGTACAAAAAATGTTTGAGAGCACCCATGCCACAGTCACTCTTTATGCACGTATATAAGCTTTCTACATCAAGCGTTACAAAAAGGAAGTCAGGACTGTCCCATGTGAAGTCTTCTAATTTACAAAGGACATCCCTACTGTCATTCAAATAGGAGGGTAGGTTTTTGACAAACAGCTGAAGGTACCCATCCACATATTGGGAAAGATGTTATGGGCCTTCAAGGTGGAAACCCTTCCCCCCCTTATGAATTTTGGGGAGGATATAAATACAAGGGTGACTGGAATCATGTGCTTGTAGGTATTTATACACAGTATCTGACAGTAAACCCGATTCATGCCAATCTTGTAGACTAGAGTTCATGTTCAATTCAATTTGTCTAATTGGAATTTCATTCAATTTACTATAACAGTCAGTATTAGATAGCTGTCTGTCAATTTCTTTTAAGTAATCTGACCGATTCATCAAAACAATGATCCCCCTTTGTCTGCTTCACGTATGACAATTTCAGGATCATCTCTCAATGAGCTTAAGACATCTGTATCCTTTTTTTGAAACGTTGTAATCATGTTTACAATGGGTTTTAGACATATGTTTGTCCTCTAACTGGTGATGGTAAGGTATGCATTGTATCTGCATATATATCGTTACTGTCTAAATCAAATGATGAAGGTTTGACTGGTTAAAAAATGGACCTCTATCTTTATACATTAGGCAATCTGAATTCAAGTTGGATACCATTGGGGAGAGACTTAAAAAACTTGCTAAAGACCAAATCCCATCATTATTATGTTTTCTGGTAAGGAATACTAACTTTGTGATCTAGGTTGTACCAACCAGGGTTTTGCTATAATAGTTTACTCATTGTTAGCCCACTATACCTAAAAATAGGATGTGAAAGATTCTGAATTCTCCTCTCATTTTAGATTAAACATGCTGTGTAGTGCAAACCGTAATGGACATGATAGAATAGCAATAGTGGAGGGATATAGATATGTTCGTCTCTTAAAAATATTATTCTGCATCACAGAATGTTTTGTGAATACTGTATAAACTATATTCTATATATGTAATGAAAATTATGGTAAAGAATGAATTATTTGTAAAATTGCTTTTATTTGTGTATAGTGCAAATTCTTGTATAGTAATTGTTAGATATGTATATATGTTATTTGTAGCCCTGAAGAAGTCCAGGAAGGACAAAACGCGTTGGCTACGGCTACAGTTTTTTATTTGAAGAAAAATAAAGAAATAAAGAGTGGACTGCAAACAACTCCACTGAATTGCTGTCTTCATCCACCTAAAGAAAAAATGTTCTTCATTATTGTTGAAATATTGTAATGTGCATATATAAAGTTAGTGTGTTGGATAATTGTGTGCTATAACATTAATTGCATTATTTGTAGTGAGGG
Organism: Lissotriton vulgaris; assembly: GCF_964263255.1. Lineage (NCBI taxonomy): Eukaryota > Metazoa > Chordata > Amphibia > Caudata > Salamandridae > Lissotriton > Lissotriton vulgaris. The sequence goes on from NC_141696.1 coordinate 1,108,962,059, forward strand.
ACTCTATTGAATTGTTACAGGAAGTTAATGGGTCAACAATGCCCATTTTAGATTTACCCTGAACAGGATCACAGCTTTTGAATGGTTGAGAGATATCCTCGAGGGATATAATAGTATTCTGGGCTTCATCAGTCGAAATTATTACTCTACTCTCTGTAGATAAATCAACTAGACTCGACTTAGCATTTATGTTGGAACCACGTGTTTTAGTGTATTTGTGCCCAGAAGATCGAGTTTTAGGGAATCTAACATTAGATAAGGAATGAAGGCAAGGCAAATTGCCACCTAGAGTGATGAAACTACCACTGGCAAATATAGAGGCTAGGACATACAAAGGTGGATTTTCTGGAGCCTCCTTTATTTGGGGTGCCCCATGTACTTAAAGTAAATGCTGGAATTGTTAGGGAGACAAGTTCTAACATCTAGGGCAACTAAGCCCTTGGCAATATTTCCATCCTTAAAGTATTGCTCAATTGTTTCATAGGGTATAGTAACGTCAGACCGTCTCCTTGCCCTAATGATATCATTTCTAATAACCGAGCTACAATCCCTAATGTGTCTTAGCCAATGAATGATTTTATTTTTAATACAATCCTCCTCTTTTGGTCTATCTGGACCCGGAAACTTTGGAAAATTCATAATAACTGAACAGCGCTTTATCCATAGCCACCGCCAAATAGGCCCAATTAACTCTATCGAAGGCTTTGGTTGCATCCAACGTGAAACCATCTTGGCTGAGGCGAAATCATCTCTTCACGTTACATCGGGCTTATTTGTCTCCCCTAAAGTTATCCAAGTACCAGATGGCAAAAAAATGCAACAAATGCGGCCTGCCAGAGGCATCTGACATTCATATGTTTAAAGACTGTCCAGCTGTAGCTTGCTTCTGGGAGGAATTGAAGGTCTCCTTGTATTCTATCCTTAAAATCTCCCTGAATATTACTCTCCCATTAATTATCTTTGGCATTGACGACAAAATCCTTGGTCATGCAAGATCTCTCTTCTTTTACGCTATACTTTTGGCAAGAAGACAAATATGTATGTTTTGGGTCGATTCAGCGGCCCCAACACACGCTGGCTGGTTGACGTCCCTTTACCAAGTCTCCAGGCTGGATATGGCCAGAACATGTAGCAAACAAAAAGTAGCCTTCTGGGAACTGTTGGTACAGTGCAGTTAGGATTTCCGTTTTTTTTTTTCCCGGGTCCTATGATCATGCCTTATTGCTCCACGGACCTTCGGGTTTGGGTTCCCTTTGGGGAATACTGCGGTCTAATAGGTGGTAAAATACCTGTACGGAGTTATCTAGCTAGCCCTCAAAATGTTGGTAACTTCTTCCACCACTAAGATACATTTGTCTTGCAGCGATCGGGATGAGCCTAGGGGTCCAGGGGCCTATGCCCACGCAGGCAAGAAATGGTGGCTGGGGTTTTCCATACTTGAGGGTTAAGGCAAATGAGGACAACATTTAAAAAAAAATATATATATATATATATATATATATATATATATATATATATATATATATATATATGTACTTCAACGCCAGCTCAATACAGACAGACTGCTTGGACACCTTTATATATATATATATAATAAAAAAACTGAACAGGGCACAGGAAAACAGCGGCTGATAGCTTGGTCAATCCTGCTTTGATTTTCCTTATTTGTAGAGGAAATGTTGCTGATATTATGGCTATAGGGTGCCCTGGGGATCATTTGTTTCATAGGCGGCCTATTACCACCTGGGCGACTAGGTGCAGCCTGGGTAACATAGGATGGTTGTAGTAGACATTGTATGCCTGGAAATTGAATCCTTGCTACAAAGTCATCCTGTACTCTGCGCACCCATTTTTTTGCTGACTGGTACTGGTGGTAACTGACTCTGACTGTCCCTGTGCTCTGCTTCACCAGGCCCAGAGCCAGTGCTATGGTGATAACACACACACACACACATTAGGGTACACTGTGTGTTAGGGTACCCCTAGGATTGGCATGACCTACCCTATAAGTCCCTAGCACATAATAGGGCGGGGGTTAAAACTACTTTTAAGTCCCTAGTGTATAATAGGGCATGGTTGTTTAAAGGCCAGAAGCCCTTTCTGCACTTGCATGTGTGCACTGCTAAGAGCCTGTGGTCAGTTTAAAATCAGCCCTGTATTCCAGGACTGCTGTTAAAAAGTAAATTGTGCCAAAAATTGATTTTGATGGCAAGGACACTTAAAAATTGATAAACTATAATATGTTTGACATAGTAGGTACCCCCAGGGTCTCCCCTAGGGGTGAGCTACTTATAAGAAAGACCCTAATAAAATATATTTTATATGCCCTGAGAATTGTAGAAAGATGCTTCCCAAAATAGACTTTTGTGCTAGGAGCACTGTGGAGTGAGGATCTACATTATTTTTGCATATTCGAACCCCTAAGGTCTCCTTTAGGTGTTCGAGGGTTGGGGGGGGGTCAAGTAGCTATAAGCAGGGTCCTTATAAAACATGTTTTATAGGCCCTGGTGTTGGAGAAATTGGACATTTAATTTCCCCCATTGTGGATCCTCAGCCACATAGGTTAATATTGCAAAAATTTATGAACTCATAACTGATGCTAGGATTCAAAGGAAATATAATTCAAGGATTTAGGGGAATCGTATTGGTAAATCCAACAGTATGCTATTGTTGAATTTATCCTAAAATATACAGAAAAGAAGTTGTTAGTCTTACTTGTCTGTAAGCCAAAATTCAGCCATCCTGTGGTCTCTCCTTACTTGTCAGAGTTAAGAGGATTAGCCAGGCTGCTTTGATGAAGTGGTAAGTGCCACCCAGGGAGTAAGTCCATCTCTTGTAAAAGGGCTCTGCTGCACAGAAACGCCAGAGCAGAGGGAAGGGGTCGGAAAGGATCATCCTCAAAGGCAGAAGGGAACAGAGAGAGATAGCAAGGTCCATCTACCCCATCCCCTAAGAACCCATCCAAATGTCAGGCTTAAGGAAGGAATTAGAAGATGCCAGGGGGACGAGAACAATGGAAATAGGCCATAGTATAGGTCGGTTTAGCTAATTCTTGCTCCTCTGATGAGATTTCAGCCATGTTGAATTTCAGAAAAACAGGGCTCTCTGGGAGACCATTGTCCCACACTTAGGAGGAAGTGGTCATGCTCTGTGATGTTGCCCTGCACCTCATTGGACAGGAATACCCTCCTGCTTGACACCAGAGAACACTGAATAAGTATCCGAGAGGGGCAGAGCCTCTCAGATCTGCTGCTTGTAACTAAGAGAAGAAGAAGGGTCCATGCTGGAAGTTTGATTTGCACCAACAAGGCCCTGCATTCTGACAGACTATGCCTGCTACACAATCTGCAACTACAGCCCTGTGGACCTAACTGGCTTCAAGAAGAATAAAGAGTGGACTCCATGTGGGCTGCATGTTCACAGAACTCACATGGACCATTGCCACCAAGAATCCCCAGCCTGGAGTGCTTCCAGTGAATTTGTAAGGGTTTTGTCCAAGTGAATTGTGGGAAGTGAATTCCCAAACTTTCAAGGGCCATCTTGGAGCTTCCAGACCCTTGGGGTGGGTTTTGGACTCCTTGGGACCCCCTGAAGAACTTCAGGGGGAAGCTTCAGGGGGAAGTTCCAGACCTTTGGAGAAGTTTGGAGCAACTTTGGAAAAAAGTTCCTGGGTGGACCGACTGCACCTGGAGAGCCAAGCTGACAACCCTCAACAGCGAGCTGGAATGCCCTGCTGGCTCTTTCTGCTGTAAAGCTCCAGAGGTCCGACTTCCCCAGTTTGACTGGGAGCTTGTCGAAAGTCAAGCCAGCGAGCCCTGACAGAACTCAGCTTGGTGAAGAACATCGAGGGACCCGGGCAGAAATAGCTCCAGTAAAGTTTCTAAGTCTGAAGGTAAAAGACTTGACCTTCTCCACTTAGAGTGTCAAGCTTCCCACCTTCAAAATGGAGACAGACTGGATCCCTGGTTTGTCCTGCTGAAAAGCTCTGGAGGTCAAACTTCCAGAGCTTGACAGAGTTGGTCGAAAGTCAAACCGGCGTACCCTCACCGAACCCAGACTGGTGGGAAGCCTCAAGGGACCCCGTCGGAAAAATCCCCAGAAAAGTTTCTAAGTCAAAAGGTAAAAAACTTGACCAGCTCCATTTCGAGCGTCAATTTGCCCACCTTCAACATGGAGAAGGCCTGGATCCCTGATTTGTCCCGCTGAAAAGCTCTGGACGTCCAACTTCCAGAGTTTGACAGGGAGCTTGTTGAAAGTGAAGCTGGTGAACCCTCATTGAACAAGACTGGTGGAGAGCCTCAAGGGACTCCAGGCGGAAAAAGCTCCAGAAAAGTTTCTAAGTCAGGAGGCAAAATCTTTGAACGAGGCCTACTGCGAGGGGTAGCTGTTCAGGGCTCCATTGTGGTCAGCCTGAAACTTTGGCTTTATCCCGGTCTAGCGCGACCAGATGTCCCAATAGACTGTATAAGCTTCTTTGTGCTATATAGTGCTACATCTTTAAAATTCATATCCCTGATTCCCTATATTGGATCTTTGTTGTTTTGGTGTCATTTTAAAGATACAAATATTTTCTATTTTTTTTATTGGTATTGGATTTTTGTTGTGTATTGTGTATTGTGTGTTGTGTCTTAATTATTGTATTGAATTTGTGTTTTTAAATGCTTTACATACCTGTCTCTGAAGTTAAGGCTGTCTGCTCGCAGCCAAGCTACCAAGGATTGAGCATGGGAATACTTTTTGAAGACCTATTCTCAGCCCTAGACTGTGTTAGTGGCCTTATTGCCAGTGGTAGATGTCCATTTACCACCACTAATAACCCACTTTCCAACAGAACCCCTAAAGCAAGTGACTGAGTTCTAGACTTTGTATTTCAGAAGCCAGGGTTCTAATTTCAGCTTTCCCACTTAATCAAACCTCCAGAGCTCGCTTTATCTCGTTTTCCTCAAGCTGTAAATATTTGTGACTTTGTCAATATGTTCAAGTCAAGTCAAGTAAAACTTTATTCAATTGCTTTTTCAGACAATCATAAAAGTACATAAAAACACACAACTTGCTACATAGCAAATTTAAAAAAAGGTAACATTATTTTGCAATTAATTATAAAAAACATTCAATCAAATGACTATCTCTAACTCATTGAATGCTAGATGGTTATATTACAATGCGTTTTCTGTACAAAAGGGCTTTTTTTAAGAACATTGCTACCCTCCAGATTATGTGTTCATTTTCCAGGAATTGTAGTACTGTAAACGCAGGCCGACCTTGTCTAATCCCCAAAGATTTTAGAATTAAAACAATCCATGTTTTTCTAAAATCTATTTAAAATCTACAAAATAGAACAACATGAATGGTTGATTGTGCTGAATGGTTATCACAGGGACACAGTTGCAACTCTCGTGACCAATCATTCATTTTTGGAAAACTTAGAAGTTTGTGAAAGATCCCAAGTCTGAATATGGTCAATAAAAACCTGTCATAGCCACCCTGTACTATCATTAAATAAGGTTGAATACAAAAAGTGGTTAAAATCGTTCGATTCTACTGTACAGTGGGTTTAGTGATCTCTGCCGAAACTCTAATTGTATCTTATAGCATTAGGCCCACTTTTTTTAATTATTTCCTCTCAATGGTCAGCATAGTGCTGGGTTCGGTCAAATATTCTAAGTGGCCTAAGGCACGCAAAAAATCTTCAACATACTTCAACCAGGGGTTGGTTAAAGCCCCTTTCCAGTTTCAAACTATCCAATAAAATGTCCTGGTTAAGCGTAGTTTTACCGATGTCCAGATCCTATGCCATAAGAGGATAGGCTCCATTATTATGAGGTAAGGAATGTGTGGTACGCCCATCTCGGAATGGCAGACATACCATGATGTACTGCTCGGTACTGCCAAGATATAACATAAAAACATTGTCCACTTTTTGTAGGGGATGTACATCAACAAAACCCCAAAACCCTGCCCCATATATGGCCGTGGAAATAAATGTAACCTTATAAATCTGATAAGCTTAACCGACGACCTCCTACCCAGCTTTCTTGAGAAATTAGCAAGGGCTGCTGTAGTTTCTGACCAAAGAGTATACCGAGATATGAGAATCTCTTAGTAAACCATATCTTCTGCTCATCTATATACATTTCCCTACACCTCTGACTGCCTTGACCACACCTCATTATAAAGGTTTTCGAGGTGTTCACCCTAAGGCCAAGGTTGCTCATAAAGGCTGCAAAGCTATTTAGAACGTTTTGCAGTCCCACTTGAGTGTGTGACATCAGAACTGCGTCATCCGCATATAGAAAAGTAGCTATTGGACGTCCTGCTATTTGGGGAAGGTCTTTGCAATCTTTGATCAGGGCTTCACCCAGACCATTAATATAAAGATGAAAAGAAAGGGGGCTAGCACGCAGCCTTGCCTAGCCCCCCTTCTTATTGGGAATGGTGCAGAGCACTCACCATTAATACCATATCACACTCTCGCCTTAGCGTCACTGTATATCCGTCTAAGGAAAAGGATAATTTGCAATTACACTCCCATATCCTTGAAGATCTTCCATAGCTTGCTGTGCATAACACAGTTGAAAGCTTCTGTGAGATCCATGAAAGCTAAAAACAACCTACCCTTCTTCACCCTTGTATACGTCACTATAATTATATTTAAATTTAAACTTTGTTCTACGGTCCCTAGACCCTCATGGAAACCGTATTGGATCTCTGATAGAACCTTATTATCCTTGGCCCATCCTTGTAGTCATTCTAAGATAATTCGTCCTACCACTTTTATCAGGGAATCCAAAAATGAAATTAGCCTATAGCAGCCAGGGTCCTTCAATACCCTTTTTTGAAAATTGGGACTATGATTGATTCCGCCAAGGATGTCAAGAAAGAGGAGAAAAAGCTTGCAGTGGTTCCCCGGGGGAAACATCCTTTACGACGCAACTTTTGCAAACACAGTACCTTTACAACGCAGGTTTTTCAACGCAAGTCATTACAACGAATTGCGCTGGGGGGCGCTCTAAGATAGGTAATATTTTAAGGTCGATGCGTCACTTTGTAAACCCCTGCTCCACATTATACCTGCGCCAGGTATAATGTATGCAAGGGGGGCGTTTTGATGCAGGAAAGGGTCATGGAAGAGACGCAGTGAAATCTATAAGATTTCACTGCGCCACTTCTAGGACACAAATGCGTCCATTTCTTAGGCCTGCCTCACAGCAGGCGTAAGACTGACGCAGGCCCTTTCACATGGGGCTTGCCGCATGTGAAAGGACACATTGCTGGAGTTGCGTCACTTTTGTGACACACTCCAGAAATGTGTCACTTTTGCGCCATACAGATATGTCAGAAATACTGATGTATCTGTAACTCCTTGCGCCATGATGCGTCATAGTGTAAATATGACGCATCATTGGTGTTGCAAGGAGGGCGCAGTGAAAAGTGACGCATCGCTGTTTTCACGCAGCGATGGGCCACTTTTCATAAATGAGGCCCTATATCTTTACTGCAGGTTACCTGAATGGCTCTCCTCCAGAGGTTTATTTTAAAAAAAACCTTGGTGGTTAGTAAAAATACCCTAATAGCAAGATAATCATTTCCTGGGCCATAATAGACTGGTTGCTCGCCCTATCAAGGATGGATTGTACCAAGTTCAGGGACCTAAAGGTCAAAACCACACAGTCACCTTCTAGAAGCTTGTTTGTTTTACCGACCCATCCTATTTTTCTAGCCATTTTTAACTCCGAGAGGAGCATATTAGTTAAACCTGATCTGGTGCTTAATAAGTGTAATGACTTATTCCTCAGGGTTGTCCAGTGTTCAGGGACATGGAGGGCTAAGGGGGGACATTTGCCAGCACAAATGTGTAAGGTGTTGCTTCTGGCGGAAGATGTAGGGTCTGGTTTGGGTTTATAGTGTGCCTTGGGTTAGTCCTTTGAGAGTTCTGAGTGTTTTTATCTCTCTCTGTTTCTCATGCCTTAGGTATCCTTGTATGTGTTGTGGCCCTATTATAAGTGTTAGCAGCCTGTGTGCCTGCAGTGCCCGGGCCCGCTATGCTACGTAAGTGCCCTGTGTATTCTGAAGATAAAGATGCTGCAGGTTGTTGGGGTGGTCAAGCTAGGTTTGACGCTTTGGCAGTGATGCTGTAACTAGTTACAACGGCTACTTGTCCACTCTCAGAGTTAGTTATAGGTCGACTTACCTTGATTCCCGGCCCCACATTTACCAGAAGATTAGGTTCTCTACCAAGATGTGGGCAAATATTTGTAACCAGCCCTTCCAATGTGGTGAGTCTCTCATCAATTTCCAATAATTTCTGTGACAGTGGACCAATTAGAACCAATACCATAGTCTCAAATCTCTTCCAGAAATCCTCCTCGTTTGACCGTGGGGGTAGTCTTGCGGTTTCATTTGTCTTCTAAGTTAAACAGACTCCTTGTTCACAGATTCTATCACCAGTTGTAGTTTCGCATCTCGTTGCCTTTGGTGATGTTTGTTTTTGTTTCTGGGGCCCTTTCATTTTTAGGACCGCGGCTCACTATTACTGTCCTGCCTTGTTTTGGCCTTTTGGCCCCTAGTGGTTATATTTATCCTGTTTGATAACTCGGGGTGTGGAGATTTCAAGATCTGACCCCGATTGTTGTAATTGTGGGGTAAGTCTTGTGAACTATTTACGTGTGTGGACGATTTCTAAGCTATCTGAGGTTACAGCGAAAGCCGACACTCTGTTAACTCCATCTTGTGTATGAGGGCTAACTCCGCCCTCAGAAGAAATGTGTCATATGTCCCCACAACTCCAGGCGCCCGCTGATCGTTGGCAGACTTGCGCTTGCCCATTTTAACACCCCTAGTAGTAATAAAAAATTAAAGCAAGTTGTAAAGTACCTTGTTCAAAGGCTGCACATATAGTCCAGAGACCAGATGTTAAGGGCGTGGCTCAGCCCGGCCTCCTCCAGTCTCAGACGGGCGCAGATGGGCGCGCCCTTGGCCTGAGGGAGCCAGTGCCCTGTTTAAACACCTCCAGGTGCTTGGAAATGATGCAAGCAGCTCTGGCCACGAAGGCTTCTGGTGCTTTTAGTGCCCCCAAACTGACAGGCTGCAAATGGGCTGAGAGCGCGTCCCGCACTGTGGGAACCCGCGTGTAGTGTCCTGCCAGACACGTTCTAGTGTCTCGACAGGCACTGGTCTAGCAGCCACTCCCCCTAGGGGAGTGGGCACACTGCATCCCACACCCATGAATTACAGGCTTCACGGGTGACGTGAGCCTGCTAATAAAAGGGCCCGAGTGCACATGCTCGGGCCAGTTATCGTACTCAACTATGCAGTGTCTGTCTCAGTTATTTAACAGCATGTGGGCCTGAGGCCCAACATCACACCGCGCCCGGTTTAAAGCGCCTCCAGGCGAGCGGCTCCAGCCGTGAAGGCTCCTGGTGCTTGTAGTGCCCCCAAACTGACAGGCTGCAAATGGGCTGAAAGCGTGTATGTTAGATGTCATCAGTGTACAGCGTGCTGTACTTCAAACTCCATGCAACCACTGCAATAAAAAGTTGTTTCTAATGTGCTTCAGCACTCGTTAGTGCTAGAAACTAGTTAAGACATGGACAAAGTAGGGAGCTGCCTACGCCCCCCGCCTTCTATAGGCCCCCTATATAAATTGAGCGTGACGTTAAGAGGACTTTCTTTACTCTTTCTTTATCTAAACTTCTCTTCTCTCTGACTACCTATGCCTCTGACCTTGTCTCTCTCTACCTATCGCTACCTCACCACTCTCCTTTTTTATCTAGTATTTTTCTTGGCCACCTATTTGCTCCTTGTTCCCCTCTCTCCCCAACCTTCCTTACCCTTTATGCCACTCTTTCTACTTCTACCTCCCTCTAATTTACTCTTACACACCTCTGTCTCGATTGCCTCTCTTTCTACCTCTCCTGGCTCAACCTACCTCCTTGCATTGTAAAACTTAATGGAGACCAGGGGACTGACCCAGCTGGGCGCAGGCACCTCGCCGCCGACCAACCTGGGCATTTAATGTCCCTCCTATTTGCTGGTAGGTGATGTCAAAAGGGATATGCATGGCACAGAGATGTATTTAACGTTGGTCTGAATTGGAAACCCAAAATATGCTGTGTCCGGGGCCCCAAAAAATGTGTCCGAGCTTAGTGCTAGGTTCGGGCCTCGACGTAAGTAGTTAGGAGTTCTTTGGTATTGGGTGTGGGTACATTTAGAGAATGCTGCAGTCTAGTAAATTAAACCATTTCCCAAAGCAATAAACTGTAACAAGAACACATGCAAATTTGCAATTTGATTGGAAGCGGGAAAGAAAGGCAATCAGAATGCAAGTAAGGTAAAATATTTAAATTCTAATCAGAGTACTTATAGCGTGTTATCAAGGCAGCGGCAGGTATGGGACGGTATTCAAGGCTTGTTCCTAGCTGAGCTCTTCAGAGACTGGCCCAAACCTCCTGGGATGCACGGAAGCCGGTGTTATAAATAGAAAGGGAAGAGGTATGTGCTTCTCATCTGTGCCTGCTCATTACAAGCCCAATGAGATCTCTCGCGCGTGTTGCTGGACGGTCTGCATTCTGCTGAGAAACTAAATGGCCGAGGTCCTTTCTTAACGAGGCTAACAGGAGGGGAAAAGGATGTCTGTTAGATCTGTAACAGGACAACTCGTGCATTATGCAGTGTGTGTCGTTGTGCAAGAGAAAGCGAAGAGCGGATTTGGGCATGTTGTGCCTGCTATAATGAGCTCAACATGGAATAACATTAAAGCGATATCCTGTAAATTAAATACATGGCCGAAAGTGGAAGGAATGCATGGTCTAAAGTGGAACATTTATTTGAACTTGCACAGCCCAGTGAACACTCAAGGAATCCGATTAATGTAATGCAAAGCCTACCTGTCTTGCAAGGGTATTGCCTTACCCAAGTCTTGTGCCCAAGGTACCTAGCGGGCAGGACCTTCAGCCAGCTGGTGGTGTACTCTCCCCTCCAAAAGTTCCCATGTAATTAATGGGAAATGCAACTTCCGGAGTTTGTCCATGATGAGTGTCGAAATGTAAATGGGCAAATTTGTACCCAGCGATTTTACAGTCGCAAAGGTCAAATTTGAGCTTTTCCAAACGCATTTTTTTTAAATGTACAAAGCCCATATTGTGGCTTGGTAACATTGCCGAATTTCATATTGGGTTTTAGAACAAATACAGTATCCATATTTTGATGGGGCATATAAAGGATGTCCCTTCCAAACATAGATTTTTTTGGCTTATGTATTTGTTTTGCGACCAAAAACTGGCCACAAAGCATAGTAAGCATCCGTAAACGGGAAGAAGTCCTCAAGGGGAACCTTCCGCTTTATGAATGTCAATAAAAATCCTGTTTTTTTTTAAATGAAAATATTCATTTTCTTTTTTAAAAGCAGCCAGTTTCCTCTTACAAAACGGTTCGTATTTAAGGGGAAAAAAAAGATTGCTAATTTATATGTAATCACAGACATGGTGGTCTGCCGACTGCAGCTTTAACAAATCGCCATCGTAGAAGGTCTTAATTGGCGACTTGCTTCATGTATATTAATGAGGTAAGTCAGATTGCAATCCACAATGAATCAGTATTTTATGAACCGACCTTCTAATACATAGGTTGGTTCAGGAAACATTCAAACGCATTCTGTAGAAGTCAGTTTGCAAATTGCACCCACTTCTATCAAATCTATTATAATAGATTTCTAAGAAAAAATTAAGTACAAATCATTAGTTGATGTAATTTACAAGTTGTTAATAGAAATCTTAGTACACCAGGAGGTCTTCTGAAAGGGTCATGCAGATTGATCAAATTGGCCAACGGTGTAAGAAGTCCAAAAAATGTTGTTCTGGTGAATGCACACATTAACAGTATGTACCACTGATAGAGCAAGGACTCGTAGAAAAGAGACTTGCTCGGAAGCAATCCTCTCATTTAACTCCCTAACATGTTATTAATTAAGTATTGTGTAAAACAAATGTGCATCACATAAAACGAGGGTTAGAGAAACTTGTGCTTTGTTTCCTAACACTAACAAACTCGAAAGAACTGATAAAAGTGCTTTAACAGGGAAATTCTTTACTGCACATTCGTCAACTGCATCTATGTAACATGACGTATTAAAGCTTGGAGGGAAATTCTTGCGCATGAGCAAAAGGCACTAATATAGAGTCTTGAAGACTCACGTGTATGGCACCTGCTTAGCTGAAATGAAATCGAGCTATTTATCTAATGCTAATGGGGGAAAGTAATAATGAGTAAAGGGGGTTAGAGTAGAGATGTGTGGTATACAGTGAAACCATTTATTCTTGAAAGTAACATCTGTTTTTCTGACTTTATCACTAGTGTGCACTAGGGCCTCTCGTGAATGTCCGAAGTAAGCTGAGTCACATGGATTTCACGCATGACAACCAATAATCAGCCCGTAAAGATGACATGTAGGTCAAAAAGAGTACTAGGCCACAGTCTGCCTGAAGCCTGTGAACCAGCAGCGCAAGACCTGAATGAATCAGACCACATATTAAAGTTAAACATTTGTTACAGATGTAATGTGAATGTGAGTGGGAAAATAAAATATGATTAAAAATTAAGGGGATGGTTTTGTTAACAAAGGACTATCTGAAAAGAGTGATATGTAAGCATGGTGTGATGATCTTCTCCCCTTGCCTGACCAATCAGAGTTAGTATTTTACGATATTGAAACATTAATGGGCAGTAAATGAGGAACGAAAGGGTATAATTGAGGTCATTTTTAGTTAGTTGATTAGATGACGATGCTGAGATGCTTTGAGCTGTGGGTGCTGTCGGAGTAGCAAGAGATGCTGATGAAGAATCGAATGCAGAGCCTAATATCCTAAATTCTTAGGCTTAGAAAGAATATCGCGGAAGAATCTCGAGGCTGAAGAGAGTATCAGAGAGGGGTGCGACATAGCCGTCGGTGTTAGAGAGGTCATCTATCCTGTCCTGAATCCTGTCCTGAAGTCTTTGTCTCCTGAACTATCCCGGGAGACCATTACCAGCCCTTTGGCCAGGGGGTTGATCTTCACACCATCCTAGGTAATTACACATTTTGTGAATTTGCAGATATTTTTTTCTCTCTGTCCTCTCCCTTCTGAGCATGTCATTGCAAGTCTGAAGTATGTGTTGATGATTTGATTAATTGAATCTTCTCTCCTATGAGTGATGGTGACTATACTGTACTTTGAAGTGGTTCGCATGCAATTACTTTAGATAAAGACTTAAAACATATTCGAGTGTGGCATTATTTACTTAAGGTATACAAATTTGAATTAAGTTAATTTTCACCATCAACTAGTTCAAATAATGGTCCATCGACCAGAGGAAAGAACATTTGGATCAGTGAAAGGTTGGTTAATAGTAAGAAATAATCAATCTTGAAGTATGGAAAATAATAAACTTTGACTCCAGTGGTTTACTCAATTGTGTGTGTTTAGGGCCCAGGTGATTATATGGTATTGGAGTATCTGTTGTTGGCATGCCGATGGATCACCCCCATTACTTGTGTACTTAGGCCTCCACACAATACACACTGCTACTCTTGCATATTGGTTCTTTATGTAAGGATTAGGGACATGGGATGATAGAACTTTACCCTAAGTGTGTCAGCGCATGAAAAATGTGCATGCTGGTTCACAGAGCAAACGTTTTACCCAGGACCCTTCATCAAATCTAGCATTTTTTCTTGGAAAAAGGAGCATTTGTTAACATTCTGTGGCACACTAGTCTTCTCAGAGACCTGTGTTTGCTCTCCATGCACAAATGTATCCACAAACAGTTTTTGCACTATGCAATATGCGAATTGGCCCCCTATTCTCAAATATCAAATGAGAGGTGGGGAAAAAGTTCCAATTCAAAGCACGGTCAATGCAACAGTTTTTGTCTGATTGGTGTCCTAAACAGTCCAAGAGCTGGTGAAGTAGTAGGTTACAAATTGGTTCAGGCACTGTGCTTTGCACCTATGTAACAGATAGGTAGGAACACCCATATATAATGCATTGCTGTAATCCAGACTATATCCTATGTGCCATCAAAATGATGATTCTCATGGATGATGTAAGGCACGGAAGGATCCACATAAGGAAGATTAGATTAGTCATACATAACTTCTGAGTTTTTCTCCATTTTCGCTTGGGGAGCTCATTCTCGCAGCTCAAGATACTGGAAAGTAAGGCCCCAGAGGTTGCTAATGCCAGTAAACACCATGAACTCAGTTGTATCTGTGTTTGGGCTGATCCAGTTTTTGTTCATCTACACCTAGGCCTCCATAATATAGAGTTCTAGTCAAGAAGCTATTGGTCTCCATACATCAAGAAGAGACCCAAAATGCCATTGACATGCAGGTAAAAATGTAACCCACTTGCACAAGTGAGGTAGACAAGTAGCTGTAAATAAACAGTGAATAGGCCAGGGTAGAGTGTTGAACTTTGGGGTGTCCCAGCCGAGATGTCCCAGAGATGGATGTAAAGTGTGGAAAAGAGAGATCCTGGAACTTATTTGCAAAAAATGAACTGCATCATTTAAGTACTTGATCGTCAATACCCATGAATTTCAGAACATTGCCCAGGAAACTGTCAATTATCTGACATCTCTGGCATACAACTCCATGTTGTGGTTGTAAAGGGAACATACAAGCACAGAGTTTGTGCCTCTGTTTAGCTTAACTCCCATCTAGAAAGCACGAGGAGGCAGATCAACTCCACAAAGTAACTAAACAAGACAGAGATGTACATGTAAATGGTTTTGGTGTCAGTGAGGTAGGGAGAAATAGGGAGAAAGCTAAAGAATCATGAATTCTAAAGTAAGTTTTTAGAAGTGACAACTCCAAATTTGAAATCTGGGGTTATCACTCCTTAAACCAAGGAGAGATTAAAAATAGAGACTAGATTAAGGACAAGCAGAGGAGCCAAAGATTGAACAACCAACAGCACCAAGGGCCCGATTCACAGAACTAACTTAAGACAAAATCCTAAACGTACTACCATTTTGGTATTCACAGAAGGCACTTACTAATTTTGGTATTCACAGAAGGCACTTACTCATTTTGGTATTCACAGAAGTTAGGATTCCTAACTTTAGGACTCCTAAATAACCCTGGGCGGTTAACTACGCTCCGCTCACGGAGTTTGCGAAGTTTTGGCAACTTCACGATTCGCAGTGAACGCGAAGTTGTCGAATACTTCGCAATCTACAGCGTAGCATAGTTGCTTTGTTCCTCGCGCGCTCAGCAGCGTTCTCGCGTGCGCGGTAACGACTTACCATGGTTCTGCGTTCGCCTACTCGATTTTTTCTCCCGGTCGCGTGCGCCACGAAGTTTGGAATCCGACCGCACAATCCCGCAAGACTGTGCGAACGCGTTCACGACATTTGGACGCACGATCACGTCATTCCGACGTGCGATCTTCCTTCCGGCGCAGTGTTGGTAACATCGCATTTGCGAACACGCAGAAACTACAATCTGGCACTGAATATCTCTCGAGCATGATAAAACCTTCTCAAAAATGATCATTTTGCTCAGAAAAACCCCTCAGATTGTGATTTGGCTGTAATCTTTTGTGCAAGGAGTCCTCCTTTATTTCTACTCTTTTTTCAAGAGGAAGGTTGTGCCCCTGAGTCTCCAACTTCCTGTTCCTGTCCAGCAGGCTCCTCCCAGAGCTTTGTCCATGTGCTGTTCACTTTCATTTGGATTTGGAGCTGGAAGGTTCACTTTTTGTGTATGTCTGCTGCATCATATCATTGGATTGGATTTATTGAGGACTTTTAGATTTGAAATTTTATTTTACAATTAAGTTTTAGAATTGGTGTACATGTTTGTTTGATTTGGGCTTTTTTACCTACAGTTTTCTGGGCTTTTCAATCCTTGTTAAAAATTATTGTTGAGGGAGGCCTGTACTTCCATGAGGGGCCAAGTTGTATTTCTTTGAAATTTCATCCAGTAGGCCCAGAGGTACCCATGGGTCCAACCATGTTTCTGTGGTGTCTGTTAAATTTCAAGTTTTTAAACATCATGGATGGCATTGGATTCAATTGCAAACTGTGTTTTTTGGAGTGGAATTTCAGTTTTGGGTGTGTCTTAATTAAATATTGGCTTTTCATCCAATAGGTAACCCTAAGAGTTCATATAATTAGTGTAGGCCTGCTTGAGTTCATTGTGTGTACTTTCTGTGGGTGGCCTGGCCATGTGGTGACGGCCATTTTGTGGGACCAGCCACTGTGCTTTTGCCATAGGCCTCCAAGCTTGTGGCCTACTCTGCCAGTACGCCCGAGGTACTACTCAAGTCATCATGGGTGCATGAAAGTTAAACAACTGTTTTTGTGGTGTTTGTTTCATTTGTAATATCATGTATGGCATTGATGGCTTTGGATTGATTTACAAAATGTGGTTTTTGGGGTGGAATTTCAGGTTTTGGGTGTGTGTTAAATAATAGGGCTTTTTCTGCCAGTAGGTAACCCTAGGAATTCAGCTCCCGTAGTTTTTGTAACTTTGCACAGTGGGACAGCGCGACCTTACAGTTTTTGTCTTCTTCGCGCGCTCAATCTGCATGCTCGCGCACGCGATAACGACCTTTTTGTGCAGTTCGTGCTGCTGAACACGCCAAATTTGCAATCTCACGAGCAATATGTCTCGAGTTGCATAAAACCTTCTTGAAAATTATGATTTTGTTCATTTTGCAAAAAAAACTTCTCAGGTTGTCATTTGGGTGTAGTTTTTGGAGCATGGGGTCATTTTTTTGTTTTCATTTTTTTTTAAAAGAGGAAGGAAGTTCCCCTGAGACCTCAACTTCCTGTTCCTGTCCTTTATATGTACTTTGTTGTTTGAGGGTGGGGTGACCATGTGGGTGGCGGCCATTTTGTGAAGCCAAGCATTGTGCTTTTGCCATAGGCATGCATTTTCTGTCTTCTCTTTCTTTTCATGCCATGTGGTGGCAGCCATTTTGTGTGACCTTCCACTGTGCTTTTCCCATAGGCCTCCAAACTGGTGGCCTATTCTGCCAGTAGGCCTAGAGTCCCAGAGGTAGTCATCGGGGGTGCTTGATGTAGCTGTTTCTATGTTGTCTGTTGAATTTAAACATCATTTAGGGCATTAATGGCATTGGATTGAATTCCCAAAGGTGGTGTTTGGGTGTAGTTGAGTTTTTGAATGTGTGTTAATAAATGCCTTTGTTGTATGTGTTGTTGTTGTGTAACTTTCCAACCTTTTTAGCCATGCAGATTTTCTTTTCTGCTTTAAGCTGTGATGTGTAACAGACATCCTCCTTTGTCTGGCCATATAAGGATATAGGCCTGCTTGAGTTCATTGTTTCTGGGCTTTACCCATGTGCCTGTGAAGAGTGACCATGTGGCTGGGGGCCGTGGTGGTGGTAGTAGTAGTGTGCTCTTTTGTTTTTGCCACATAGGTCTGTGTGTCTTTCCATTGTTCCTGTTGGCTGACTGTTTCCATCCCCATTGCTATGTGCTGCAGGTCACTGATGCAGCATCCATCTGACATGATGCACAAACTAAGGATAAACAAGTTCCACTTCCACTACATTTGTATTTTAGTTCTTTGCTATTCTTACTCTTACTGAGGGTACTAACACCACTAGTAATTAAAATTAAAGCACAACAAATTCCACATTTGACTGATGTTCTTCTGCCTTCTTTGCTTGTAGGTGTACAAAAGACTGAGGAGGAGGTGTCTGTCATCATTCATCGCCCGTTGTACTGCCAGACAGACATCCTTCTGTTATTCGTGATGTGTGGTGTGACCTGACCAGACATCTCTGCAACTTGTGCAACTGAGTGCTGCTGACATCTGAAGAAGATGGGCCCAAAGAAAGCAGGTACCAGGTCCTCCAAGACCAAGAAAGTTGCTGAGAAGAAGAAGGAAGAACTGAAGAAGGAAGTGACACTTAAATCTGGTGTTGACCCCAAAACCTTTTTTGAGAAACCAAAAAGTACTCCTGCAGCAGCAGTGTCCGGGGGGCAAGCTGTGGGCAGCACCTCCGCATCAGTGGGCCCAACCCACCAACCCAGGCCCAAGCAGATGAGTGTGGAATGGGTAGCCAACCTAATGGTAGAAAGCAGTGATGCTGAGTCTGACCTATCTCAAACTAGTACACAATCAACGCATGAGGGAACATTGCAGATAAGTGGTGAACAACAACAACCGCAACCACCACCCGCAATAGTAGTTGTTGTTCCTCCCGAAGTAGGGGCTGTTCAGGAAATTGAGCCTCATGCAGAGCAAGAAGAAGAGGAAGCCACTCATGCAGGAGATCTATTGTCTTCCAAATCCCCACAAGGAAGAGGATGGTTAGTCCACCAAGTTCTTCGCCAAGCATCCCTTCTGATGATCTAGATCTCACTTAGGAGCCACAGCAACCTGAGCATGAGAGGGTGACACATCCCAAGACCAGGCTAGGGAAAAGGAAGGTTCCTTACACTTATGGAGGTCGATGTAGAAGAGCAGGATAATGATGATGATGAGTCTGACCCAGTCATCACAAGCATCACTCCCGGCCCGAGGACATGGAGACCAACATTTTTACCCTATCCAGAATGGCTGCGACTAGTAGGGATGTAGCATGCATACCTCCAACGCAGGCAACACCAACACAACCTCCAGCTTCCATATTTACATTAGCAAAGGGCTGGAAGCGTCCTACATTCAGCACAAGCACCACCTCAGCAGAAGTAGGGAGTGATACTACTGCGCAGCCACATAGTCAAATTCAACACACATCCTCCAGTTCATCCGCCATTGGAAGTGGCACCTCTAGCAGGAGACAAAAGTTAGTCTCCCCAGTGTGGGACTTCTTTACGGTTAGCGTAAAGGAGGAGAACATTGCTATATGCTCCATTTGTCATTCCTCTGTTAGTCGTGATAAGCTTGGTACAAACTATGGTACCGGAGGCCAAATGACTCATTTGAAAAAACACTATGCAATCAAGTGGGAGGACCATCTTCGTAGCATAAAAACTGGAACCATTGATGTTGGTGGGGATAAACTAGTACAAGGTCCACTCACGGTCAAACAGGAAGAAGAAATAGAGGGAGACATTCTATCTGGTAGTGGTACACAAAGTAGCTCTGTCCCCAGCACTGCAGTGGTACAGCCTACATCCTCCACATCAGCAACATCTCAGTGGCACAAGAGTAAGAGTCAGCCGGAGACACCAAGGAGTACTGCGATGCAAAGTGCTGCGTCGAGCCGAACAGAAAGAAATACCACGCAGCGTACCATTCTTAGCATGTTTACTAGCCATGAGGGAAAGTACGAATGCAACCACCCAATAGCACGTTGTACAATGCTAAGCTGGCTAAAATGTTAGCACTGGACCTTCTCCCTTTTTCTTCTGTTGAAGGGGTGGGTTTTCTGCAATTTGTGACAACCATCTGCCCAAAATGGAAGGTTCCCAGACGCTACTATTTTGCCAGAGTTGCTGTTCCAGCACTACATCACGACGCGCTGGAATTGCTTGGAAAAGCCTTACATCAGAGTGCTGTTCATAGTATCCATCTGACAACAGACATGTGGACCAGTTGCCAAGCCACTGATTACATGTGCATCACTGCACACTGGATCTCTTTTTCATGTGTTAGAGAAAAGCTATCTGCAGGGGTTGACACTGTTGGAGTTTTAATGACACTTGCAGACATGCAACTGTAGCCATGTTTGCTATGGAGAAATCTCATACTGTTGCAAACATTTTGGCCTAGTTTAACAGCAAGGTCCAAGAGGGCTAAACATTGGTTTTGTTGCCACGGACAATGGCAGTAATGTAGTTAAGGCCATGAAAGATGGTGGCTATTCCAGGATCCCGTGTTTGGCACACTGCATTAACATTGTTGTTCAAGACTTTCTGAAAAATGAAAGCAAAGTCAGCAACTTACTGACCACCTGCAGAAGAATATGCATACATTTCAACCATTCTTTTAAAGCCCAGGAGCAGCTAAGGGTGATTCAACGTGAGCATAAAATGCCAGTCAAAGCACTCATACAGGAGGTGCCAACACGTTGGAACTCAACTTATTACATACTTGATCGTCTGTTTGAGCAGTACATACCACTTAATGCTTATGTCATGACAAGAAGATTAGGGGATCCTACTGTGAAAGCCATGACCGTTGAGATGTGGCAATGGACCTCATTAAATGCCTGACAGAGATGCTACTTTCTTTTGAGGTCTTCACATGTGCAGTCAGCAGGGAGGACTGTACTATGGGCCAAGCTATCCCTTTGTTGTACATGCTAGAGCAACAGCTGAAGGAGGTGTCTGAAACATAGGAAGGTGTGGAAGACAAAGTAGACACATGTTATTTGGCGAAAGCCCTAGCCGTCAGCTTATCTGACAATAGTAGGATTCAAAAAAAGATTGTGTCACATCGACATTACATTACTGACGCAATTTTGGATCCACGGTACAAATTATTTCTGAACAGTAATGCAGTAATTCCTTTTTCAGAAAGGGATGTTGCCAAGTACAAAACTTTAATAGCTGAGGAAGCCACTGATTTAGAAAACAAATGTCTCTCAATGAGAGGCCTGCAAGTTCCATCCCAGGATAGTGCAAGCACTACAGGGCATCCAGAGTCAAGTTCTTCTTCAGAGCATGAGAGCAGTGCGTTTGCTTCCCAGCAGTCACCAACACTGCCAATAACATCAACAACAGCACCAATAGGATCTGATTAATCATACACAGCAAAACAAATAGCTGCTTGGTTTCTACAGAAAAGGATGGGTAAGTCCATTGCTGGTGCAAAGTCAAAAGAGACCAAGCAAATCGGAGCACCCTTGAACATTGAGCGGATGGTCCAGGTCTATCTGGATGACACAACAGAGGTCTTCATGGAGCAAAGCCCATTTGCGTATTGGTATTGGAAAAGAAGCAAATAGCCAGTGCTCAGCAGGGTGGCGATAAAGTTTCTGGCTTGCCCTGTCGCAAGTGTCTCTTCTGAGCATGTTTTCAGTCTTGCTGATGCCATTGTAACTGTGAAAAGGACCAGGCTCTCACGCAAAAGCGTGGAGAGGTTAACTATAATGAACATGAATCAGCACTTCATACCACCGGACTACAAAATAAGTGAATCACAGTAGGAAGAGGAGAGCGACTTCGAAGACATAAGTAGTGGGTTACATTATCTACTTCTGTCGGAACCACCAGAGTTTGAGGACGAGCTCCTCTTCCCTGGCAACTAAGGTTTCAAATTGTTACTTTCTCCCTTCCTTTATTTGTGTGTATATCTGTCTTTCTGGTTCAAATCAAACCACAACAAATCCATCACCACTGTCTCTTATTTTTATTTACCTATTGGAGTTGCACGTCTGTGCATTTAACTGTCCACTCCACTCCTCAGAGTCCTGCTCTATCTTCCTGACTCGCCCTAAATACATTTCCATCTTGCCAGATATTTGATGGGGATGGAGAATAGTACAATAATGTAGCCTCTCACAGTCCGTCCATAACAAGTTAAACGTACGTGACTATAGCCATCTTCTGTTTTGTTTCCAATCCGAAACTCATCACTGTCTTAAGGCAACCACCTCTGTCTGCAGGCATACACAACTCTTCACTGTCAGAACTTGAGCAGGCATCCAAAACTAAAGTAAACTCGTCATCACTTTCAGAAGGGTCACTATCTCTGATCTGGCAGCCAAAGAGAAGAGCAAGACAGGTATATGATTAATGAATGATGCCATGCATTGCATTGGATGCTTGCTGACTCTGAGCAAATGTGCATGAAGTTGAACTATACTAGTAGTTAAAATAATAACAAAGTAAAAGTGACTCAAGTGATAGTCAATGTTTCCGTGTTGTTTAATAATAACCAATTGTACTCCTACTACTGCAGGTGCAGCCTGGACTTTCTTAATCGGAGTCACTCACTACAGACTGAGTTGGTGTTGGTCTGTTGGCTAACACGTACATGTACCAAACCATGATGATGATGACCATACTATCTTTGCACGCAGTCAGTCAGTTGGATCTGAGATGATTGATGGAATAACAGCGTTTCAGGAAGTGGCATAAAAGGTAAACACTACCAATGAACAAGAACCACAGCAGACCTAGGCTACATGTCTGTGCAGTGGTGGAGTCGAATAGTGGTATGATGACTGACAGTGGCGCATTGATTTATGCACTTGATTTGGAAAATGCTAGGTTGCTGTAGATGCCTTTTGTCTGGCTCTGTCAAAAATTAGGGTAAATGGAGTGTGGGTCACAGCCCGGTGCTGTGGGCCTGTTCTGTGCTGGCTCCTGTCCTGTTGTTCTTATAGATTAATGCTGTGTAAATAGTAGAGTAGACACAATGTATCCAAGCCGCCTCAGTCTGAAAGTCTTCTCGCTCAAGAGTCTTGTCTTTTTGCACTACACCGTAATTGATGCTTTTTTTCATTCATTTATTTTTCAACACCCCCTTTTGTCTTTCCATCAACACTTACAGACCTGCCTTTTACCCAGTGCTACTATACTTGGAGCAACAACTCACACTTACCTTACCAATCCTCATCATCCAGCCAGTGGCACCCAAGAATGATGTGCAGAATGTCCATGGAAGGGAAGACCAAGATGAATGACGAGATAAAACTACACATTTGGACCTGGATAATACAGTAACTTTAGTATCATGTTCGTCTTTTAAATAATTTGATTGCTTTTTTCTCTTCATTCATTTTACGACTGGTTGACTTTGTTTGCTAATTGCTCCCGACAACTATTTTTTAATTTTCTTTGCTAGCTTTCATCCCGGTACAGCAGGTAATTAGGGTTTCTCTGAGGGCATACAGGCAAGGCAAATTTTATATAATACTACTTCCCTGTACTGTCTAATTGTGTAGTAGTAGTTAAGTAATACTCATTAGCCATCAAGTTATCTTCATCATGCATGCATTTCCTTTTTCTCCCTTTATAGATTTATTGGATAGTGGATCATCGTTGTCTTCAAATATTGTTTTGCTTTTGTTGTCTCTATGCGCACTGTTTTTCTTTGTCAAACCTTTCCCCAAACCCCCCTCCCATCCATTCATCAAACCCTAACCCTCTTCCCCTGGGCTGTGTGATTTTATATTGAGGTGTGATGTGACTACATGAAATGTACACCAACAATTGATCATACGCTTACTGGGGCAGATGTGGTGAAAGCAACACTAATTAAATGTCAACAAGGCAGGGCGAGGATCTTCTTCTGCTTGCCCAACCCATGCTCAGTCTATGTACAAACCAGTTAATTTTCCAAAGGGACCCACCGAATACATAATAATTAATTGCTGGCATTGATTGGATTTACAGCATCAAAGTTTATGAATTATGATTGTGTTAAGTCACTCCTTCGACACAACTACAGTTTAAGTTCTTAGCTTCTTGTACTGGGCTGTCCCAGCCACCATTGTTTTCTTTTAGTTTAGCAGTTACAATATTGTTTGTTTGGCAGTCTTCTTATGTACTGTACTTTTCTACTACTCCCACAGTCTCTCTCAGGCAAGTGACTGTCTCTTTTGTTTTGTTCGCAAATGCTAGTGCCAATGTCTACTACTACCACCACAACCATGGCATCTTCTCCATTCTCTTGGGAAACCATGCAGCCATTGCTGTGGCGAACTTAATCCTCATCAACCACAGGTAAGATAACTTTGCTGGGAGGTATAATGGACTAGGAGGAGCGACTGCTAGTACTAGTAGGACAAATATAACTCAGTGAGGGGTACTGCATCTATCTGTTTGCCTGTCACAAAATTGGCAGATTATTTAAATCTAACACTGGCTGCTGCCCTGCATCTGCAAGGAAACTTTGTGACGTACGTAAATTAGTAAAACAGTAACTACCCGCACAAAACATCAACATCGTATGTGTAATATAAATAAATAACATTTATTTTCCTAACAAAAATAGTTTATCCCACACCTCACCTCACCCACCCCTCTACCTAACCTCAACCAATGTACAAGTCCAACCAATGTCCAAAAAATAAGAAACCCTAACACCCAATTCCCACCCACCAACAAAAGTACTAAAAAAGGGGCAAATTACAGGGTCCATCTACAATCGGCGGGCTTTCAGGTGTTTGTCCACGATGATTTTTACACACTCCTCTAATTGGTCCTCCAGCTGTGCCATCTGGAGAATATGCTGGCGAAATGCACAGCACTTACATTTGCATCCATGTGGGGGGGGGCAGCAGATGTTGAAAAATATTGGCGATGCTACCAGACCGCAGCGCCGTATCGTGCAGGCGGGGCCTCCTCCTCTGCCCGAGCCACCAGCCGGCGGTATTCCTCACAGATGGCCTGCAGTTTCCATTGCCTGGCCCTGGCTGACAACTCCTTCCGTGTTGGTTTTTGGGAAGGAGGATCTATAAAGAAAGAAACAGAATTGTAACCAATACTCTTAGCAAAACAGTAACACAAAATTAATTCAACACATAGTGGCACAGTAGCACTAGCAAGCGCAGTACTTAACATCTGTGGAAGTATCTATCCTTCTGCTTCCCCGGCCTCTAACATTTGTTGGAGTTTTTTTCCGGCATTATACTTGCCCTAGTACTATGGATGGACTCCAGTACACAGAAGAACACCAGTCTTTTTCTTATCTCTACTTTAGATAAATTACATAACCTTGTTGTAGGCTCTAGCCGGCAAGTCAGCTAAGCTTGCGTCCAAGACCAACATACAAGTCGCCTGTTACTTTTATTTACTATGCTGCAGGCGGCGAAGCACATACATTTTTCTATTACGGCTGGCACTGGCCACACTTTCTCTGTTACATGAAGGGCAATTGCTAAATTTCACTTTCACTGTGCCCTGGCGACTACAAAAAGGCAGATTATTAATAGTATAATATACTTCTGATCCAATGATCATTACTTATATGGAATGGCATATCAGTCCAGTAGCGGTCAGAGGTGGGAGTGCTGGCGGGCGGTGACGTGGGGAGGGGCAGAGTAGGGGGGAGCAAACTATGGATTGCGGGCAAATACTGTAGTGGTAAGTAAACATATAAATAAATAAAGCACATTTTGTTGTGTGCACTGCATTCAGAATCCATAGTTTATGGCCCCCCACCCTGCCCCTCCCACTCCCCACATCGTCACCCGCCAGCATTCCCACCACCGACCCTAATGCATAAGGTACTTTGTTCATTGATTGTGTAACCAACAGATAGGCCACCCTTTGCAGGCTGGCTGAGCTGACACAATCGAAAAAAAATTAACATAGGTAGGAATTTGTCCTTGGAGTGAGAGGAAGGCGCTTGATAAAATATAATATATGATGTCCTTGCAAACTACTTAGTCATCAACTGTATTCTGAAATTAAATCCTACTTTTCTATAATATATGATGACCCTCTGCTTTGCTACTCTGTTTCTTTTACATTCTCTTCAAAGTAAGACTCTAGTCTGCATCCAGTGACAGTCTCCACTTATGATGAATACATCCAGGGGGCATCCATCCATTAAAAGTAAATGTCTATCATTCTTTTGTTATATGTATCGCTTAACAAACCAGCTGGTTTCCCTTTCACCAACAACCACCCATGCGTCTACTCCTTCCTTCCTTGCCTTGGCTTTGGGTTTGACACAAACACCGCTGATGATTCTTGCTATCCACTATCCACCCATATTGTGTCGCCCACACAGGCAGGCATCTTCTTTCACCTTCCAGCCATCCTTCAACAACCCATGCATCTGATTCCTATCAGCCACCTACATGCTGCTTCCAAAGTATCCTTCTCTGCTAGTCATATTACATCTTGCTTGTCTTTCCTCCTTCCACCCTAGTTCTTTCCCTTTTTGTTCAACACATCCATCAAGGTCATCTGATCTGACTTTTAGTCTTCTCCATAACTTTCACAGCTGAGTTGGAGCCTGATAGAAGAGGCCTTTGTTTACTCAACTCACACTGGTAATACTATTGCTAATGCTAATGCATTGGTAATGCTAAGTAAAGGGTGTCTTCTTCAATCGTTGTATATTGTTCAGTACAACTTCAAGTTCATACTTGAGTCTCACAGTACAGTGAGTGAAGTGTTTCCCTTCCAGCTAGTAATGCCAATAAGTAATGAATATACCTTACCACCGCCCACCGCTGCTGTTTCCTCCCCCACTGGTGCTCCTGCAGGTGCCGCATCTCCTGTTCCCTCCTGAATGGCAGCATTGCCATCGCCGCTGACCCCGCCGGCACTGGTGGTTGATATTGGTAGTGCACCTATATAAAAAAGTACACCTTTTTAGATGCCTGTACACCTCCCCCTATTTTACTCATTTTCACCAGGAAGGAAGATTGAAAAAACAGTTAAAGTACAACATAAATCATCACTAGTCCAAATTGCGTACTACAGTAAAGTCAGTAGACAGACATTAGTAGTATTACTATTTGGTCCCTAGGGTCATCACATCTCTACTCCTACTCTACTCTTTGGAAAGTTAGCCTGAGCCATGTAACCATTTTAGATTCTTGTCTACTCTTTTGTGCATGTTACCTCGCAGCTTGTTACGCAGTAAGATGCCTTTGAGGCCACATGAGTGTTGCATACAAGTGAAGAGGTTGAAAAACAAGCCACTATTTTTATGGAGTTTGGGTAGTCCCTATTGCTTAGCCATAATGTTACACTTTTTGGCATGACTGCAAAAAGCTTGCATAATTGTATTATACTGTCTAACGTGCCCCATTTTTCTCATATTAGGCAGAAGATTCCCTTCTACGAACCAGAGATTTGCAGTGCTTTCGAAAGATGCATGTAACCAGTATATGTTCAATGGTGAGGGGTCTCCCAGAATTCACACAGATCTCTATCATGCACTAGTTGTACAAATGTTTAGTGTTTTAATCTTCTTTATTTTGCATATTTGAACTGGATGTAATTTCATGGAACAACTTACAAAGCTTGTTATTATTTGAAATAAATAAACCTTTTGAACTTACACAAAGACTCTGTGGTATATTTGGTGTGGTGGTGTGGACTTACATGAGTGAGTGAGCGAAAGGGTGTTATGGGTTGTGTAATAAAACCATTGGGTATCTTCGTGTGGGGGTTCGGGACCTAATGACTAATGAGACACTATAGCTAGTCGGTCAGGGAATTGTGGATTCTGAGTTTTGACTGAGGTGTGAGTAAGTTCCAACCTCCCATCACCAACATCCTATTGTCTTGTGCATAGTTCTGTATGTGGCTGTGCAGAATACCCACAACAGTAGTAGTATGTACTACTATGCTAACAAAAAATACTAGACAAACATCTGGTTGCGCATTTTGTTGGTGGGAATTGTCAAAGCCTAGAGATTAAAGAGGACAACGCAAAGGACAGGAGTGGACCCAGTGGCTACAACTATTGCTCTATCACAGCTTTATTCAAAAGAAAACCTTAACTAAAGAGTGGCTAACAGGGCAAGCTTAGCTACATACAGTCTAATAGTAGTAGTACAGAGAGTTATATCAGAGACAGTTTGAAGAAACTGAAAGGCAGGGATAACCAAAATTTGGAAAACAGATAATGAACATCAAAGAAGCTTTTGTTAAACATTGAATTAGGAAGCGTAATTAATAGTTTGGAAAAAATTAGGTGCGTTGAAAGTTAGGGAAATATAAATGTTAATAATATAAGCACTGAAGGACTTACTGGGGCCAGCAGCAGGATCATCGGTAGAGGAGCGCTCCTCTGGTGGTTGTCCCGCCGACTCGGACGCCGTCTTCTTGCCCCTGGGTACTGATCATGTAAGAAATAATAAAGAAAGAGAGAAACATTGAGTGCTGTGAAACAAATAAATCATTAAAAAAAACGCTCAAACATTTTAGGAAACAACAATTGCAATAAAATTGACCTATCTAAACGAATACTGGCTTGCAGGATTCACAGACCGTCTACTTATATGAACACTGATCAAATGTTCCGTAATCATTCTGATTGCAGAATACTAACGAAGCCTAAGTACCACCTGACCTACACCACCTATTCCAGATGGGCCAATTAGTCAGTAAGTCTGCATTTCCATTTTATTTTTGCCATCAAAAATGCATAGATGAAATGGAGGACACATGCATACATTTGTGCATACACCAAATTGTTGGTTGGTTGCGTCGTATGTTGTTATGCTACTGACTGACAATGCTATTGCTAAACCTACCACTCACTAAACAAACTACAAAAAGGTTCTTTGGAGGACTGGGGTAAGAAGCATTTAGTGACAGAGGAGGCGTCACACAGACCATAAAAAATATATGAACTAATGTAAACCTATTATCCATCCACCACTATTTCACTAAAGAACAATGGATGGACTAGACTCTAGCAATAGCATTAACTAACTTCAGTTCTCTAAAGTAACCTCTAACATCATTAATCAGCCCAAGCTAGCGCAAAGTTACAAACAAGTAAGAGAAGTGCAGAGCAGCACCTGTGTCATACAATCACAGAAGATTTTGAAACGGAATTGACCTGCAATGTAGCTAAGCGCACAAGTAATCGTGTTATTCGTCCAAGAATTATACACAATACTTATACTGCTATATATTACTAGCTACTCACCAAGCCCCATGACCTCAACACCTAGCAGGTCCAACAGGTCCTGCTCCCGGTTCAGGATGTATGACCACCGGTGGGCCAGCTGGATGTGGGTGTGCCGGATCCCTGAGCAGCAAAACACTGCCCGGCACACCTTCGCCCACCCGCGGCGACGCTCTTGGGTAAGGTACCCGGAGCCTGGTCTGCCGCCTGCTGCCAAGGTCAAGAGGAGGTGCCACCTCCGCCTCTCCAAAAAGTTGTCGGACCTGCACCCCTGCAGGGTGCATTCTGCCGCAAGGCAGCCAGCTCTTGGGCGCAGGTGCCTTGCCCCTGGAGCCGGTACTGCTGCCCCTGGCCATGGTTCTGGGGTGGAGGCAGAAGAGAAAAGAAGGAAAAAATAAAGTTAGGGGGAAGATGTAGGAGTTTGAAGAAAGAAGTAAAATAAAACAGTAGAAAAGGAACAAAAACATAGTGAAAGTAGAAATAAATCACAAAATATAAACTTAGGGACAGAGAGACAGAGAGAATAAATAAAAAAAAGTGAGAAAAACAGTGAAAATAAGTAAGGATTGCAAAGATTAAAGGTGGATAGAAAACTAGGCCCTGAACCATAGCAGAGAGTGAAAAACAAGATGGCCGCGCCCGTCGAGACCATGTGGGTAGGTTCGCACGATATTTCTCGCAAACTCGCACTTGTCATCGTGAACAAGTAGATAGCGTTCCTGAACATGACATGCACAACGCGAACACGTTATACCCGACCTGGAAAAGGAAATAAGAGACAATTGAAAAAACAAGATGGCCGCGCCCATAGCCGACTGCATGGTTAAGTTCGCGAGCTACGATCCCGTAAGCACGCAGACAGCCCCCCGAACAGGCACAACGCGCTCCCGAACAAGAAAAGCGCATTGCGAACGGGTCCGACAAGCAACTACGCATGCTTGCGAAGCAACGTTAAGCTTGCGTATTGCGGGAACGTCTTCGCTTAGCTTCGCGTAGTGCGACTACGCGTACTACGCCCAGGCCTACTCCTAAATGCCTTCTGTGAATACCAAAAGTCTTAAACTTAGGATTTTTCTCAGCTTAGGAGTAGTAAAGTTAGGACTCCTGACTTTAGAATTCCTAAACTGAGAAAAATCCTAACTTTACGACTTTCAGTATTCAGAGAAGGCATTTAGTAGTCCTAAAGTTAGGACTCCTAACTTTTATGACTACTGAAATGAGTAAGTGCCTTCTGTGAATACCAAAATGAGTAAGTGCCTTCTCTGAATACCAAAATGGTAGTAAGTTTGGGATTTTGTCTTAAGGTAGTTCTGTGAATCAGGCCCAAAGATCCCCTAGAGATATAGACTTCATGTAGTTCACGGTCAGGGTCATGAAAGATTCCACAAATGAGATACACGTCTCCATGAGGTGTCCAGTATCCTTAATGTTTTCGAAGGTGGCAGGGTGAGAACCAGAGATCATGTTTGAACTAACTGTTTTTCTCTTTTTATTAAGAAAAGGCTACTACATTACTCAGAGATGATAGTTTCAAAATAAAAGATTAGTAGGCAAAACTAACTGAGTCTTGGAGACAGATGGGTTAAAGAAAACCCGTTAGTGGGATTATAGGTTAGTTATTCTTATCCCAATTGCTAGAGATGACCTTTGGGTGAAGGCTGTCCAAAATCAATGGGAATTATAAATGACAAGCTGTTGTGACAGTGGTCTGTGTAAACCAAAGAAAGGCAAGGGTGGATGATATTTTTATATTCTATGGCTAAACTCCATCAACCGTTTGGTCAGTAGAAACCTTCAAAGGCGTGCCAAAAATAATCTTTTGAGAAGACTTACTCTGAGGATTTGTCGGTGGGGTAGGAAGCTGCACAATAATAAGGCACATCAAACAGCAATACATTTAATCAATCCAAAAATGAAAGGTCCATACTAAGTTCCTTAAATATATCAACCATGTACTAACTGTAAACAGTGGCAGCCAGCACAGGTAAGAGCAGTGGGGAAGGTGAGGGTCAGGGAAGTCGACATACAAGGGTATAGGTTAAATTAAATTATTTTAAAAAAACACTTACCTTGCGCTCGCTGCATCTCCGAGTCGGCAATGTGACGAGCACAAGGTAAGTGGTTTTATTTTTTTAACATTTAATGTAACTTATCCCGTTGTATGTCAACTTCCCCGACCCCCACCCTGCCCCGCCTCTGCCCCACCCTACCGCTCTCACCTTTGCCGGCTGCCACTGACTGCAAACAAATTAGAAAACCAATGAAGGGATACTGTCTTTGTAGGGATAATAATTCATTGACCTGCTCTGATTTCTGGTGGGTGGGCAACGTGGACATCTGAATGGTTACCACTGACGTCAGGTGGGTGGATATGACATCAGGTAGGCATTACTGTTATCTGATGGGCATTCCAATATCTATTGACTACTCCTAGCATCCATAAGGCACAGTGACATTTAATTTAGCACAATGCCTATTTAGCACAATGCCCTGACATGTCCTGGGCTTCTCTAGTGTATGGTGAATGTCCATATAATGCGGGGTCAATCAAACGCAGATGGTGGGCATCACCATTCTCTGGTGGATTTCTGTGGCACTTGGGGACCATATTTACACCTGATTGCTATCCTGGCACCTGGTGGCATCCTTGAAATCTGGAATCGGGTGGCATCCCTTACATCTCTAAAAGCCTAGAAAAAGTTAAACATCTTTGATGCCTGGTAGCCATACCAAGCATCTGGTGAACCTCCGTGGTATAACAGGTAATACTTGCTCGATGGTGGGCATCACTGGCCTTCAGTTGAATCCCAGGCATCTGATGGGTTTCCAGGCACATGTTGGCCAATCCATGCATGTGATGGTACTACATGGAAGTGAAAGGCAGTACATTGGTATGTGAGAATGAACCTGGATATCAATCAGATAGTTATAACTGGGCACCGGAAATTTCACATACAAATGTACCTGGCTGTCTCTACAAGGACAAAAGCTGTCCATGTGGGGTGGTATGAAATATGACTGCCTGATGGAAATGTCAAGCTAATATTTGGTAAAACAGCGTGCCTTTTTGGAAATCATGTATTAGGAAACAAACTGAAAATTGGGTTGTGAGGATATATAACAGAAGTGTTTTAAAAAAATGTCAAGCTGGTTTTTGAGGGTATTTAGGGATTTATTACTAGTCTGGAGGTCACAGGACCCCCAGACTCGAGGGAGGCACAGCAGCCACTGCACCGGCGACCCGACCATCCCATTACAAGTTGGGCGGACGGACCACCATTACACTACCGCAACCAGCAGTTAAACGCCAATCCCTGGCGGTGGCGCAGTGGTCAGAGTATCAGTAATATGCTGGTGGTGCCACTGCAACACTGCCATGCATATTACGAGTTTCAGGACTGCCAGCAGAGACATGGAGGTCTTTCCTCCACGAAAAGGTCTGTGATCCTGAAACAAATGCATCCCCTGTTGCCCATGTGCAAGGAGATGCATGCAGAGGGAAACACAACATTTGCCTCTCTGTGTGCAATCACCCTAGTACCTGCATGGACTTTACAGTCCATGGTGTGCGGGAACTGTTTTTGGTGTTCCCATTGCGGTGGCCTTTTTCAAAGTCACCGCCATGGTAATGCCAAAAAGAGCCTGCCGGGCATGAGGAAACTCATAATCTGGCAGGCGGAGCCCACACAGGTTTGTCAGTGTGGTAGCGTGACGCCAGCATGGAAGTCCACTCCTGCACAGCCAAACTCGTAATCAGCCCCTTAGTGTGGTTATGAAGAATGTAAAGTTCATACTTGTGGACAAAATTTATACTTACAAAACAACATGCTGATTCTTGAGGAAACTAGTTGCTTTAACAAAAATTAAAAGCAGATGTTATAGATGCAACGTAACATATTTTCAGAAAATTGTAGACAATGTATGAGAAAATTTGTTTTTTCACCAAAGATGAAAACTGTTATTTTACGTTAACATTGTGGATATTTTAAGAAAACAATAATTTAATGTTTGAAGGCAATACACATTTTTATATAAGCGCGAAAAGTTAACATCTAAGGGCAAACTTTTACCAACAAATGCAATCAGATTTTTGTTTATTTGGTAAAAAATGAAAATCTGGTATCTCGGGACAAAATTGGTGAATTTTCATAATATGAAAAGCTGATGGTTCTAGAAAAATGTATTCCCAAACTGATTTAAAAACAGGTTTTCGAATGATAAGTGGCCCATGTTCAGTCATGGATATTTATTGCTCAAGTTGTTGACTTATTTTCTTGCTGCCACCGTGTACTTTCTGCTATGGATTCTTATTTTATGATTTATATAGGGATTTCAAGATCTGTACTGATAGCTTTTATGACATTATTAACA
Organism: Lissotriton vulgaris; assembly: GCF_964263255.1. Taxonomy (NCBI): domain Eukaryota; kingdom Metazoa; phylum Chordata; class Amphibia; order Caudata; family Salamandridae; genus Lissotriton; species Lissotriton vulgaris. The sequence goes on from NC_141696.1 coordinate 1,108,994,937, forward strand.
CCATATATACCTCTGTCTGATGGTAACTGCAAGATTGGAATTATCTGAGGTGTTTAGTTGAAGACTAAATATTAAGAGGTACAGCTTCACTGTCTGAAACTGTAAGATCTTTCTAAACTTTATAATGACATATCTATGTAAGGTTGTAGATTACGAAATATGTGCCATTATGTATTTACATGCTACCGCTTGCAATAAAATGCTCATTTTATATCATACGACTGCCAAACGATTTGAAAGAGAAGGATGAAAAATGAAGTTAAGTGAAGTGAAGTGAAGTTAGAGAAGATGACATTTGCAATTTGATAAAGGACAGAGGGCCACTTCAGTATGCTTAAACAGATTATTTAAACAGGTTGATTTTTTATTTTAGGGATGGTAATTTCTGCTAGGAAATGCACCATTTTCCAATGCTTTATTGAAGGAAAATAACAAGACACCTTTGAAAAGTGACAGATTTGCTTAGCAGATGAATTATTTGTTTGTGAGTGAGCCTTCAAACAAGTCTTTGAAAGCTATTCAAATCTAGCAATGTATTTAAAAAGTGCGCTGGAAATAAATACATCATTTGGCCCCATGATTTTCAAAATTATCACAGGCCTCCAAACTCACCTGAGGACCTGGGAGTTGGGTCAAACGGCTCGCTGTGTGCAATTTGGAGCTTGGATATATGGAACTCCAGTTTGAAAGTTCATAGGTTGCCACTGATTCTGTCAGCGTTACCTACTTACGGCCCTAAATTGAGGCGTTATTTAGGGCGCCTGATAAATAACGATACCACGGGCTACATTATTAATCAGGAGATATAAATAACACCTATTATAAGTTTATAGGGAATAACATGCGTATTTTGGTGTTTAAATCACTAAAATCCACATGATATGGTTAATATTGTGGGGCTTATTTGCAAGGCCACTGCTTGCGCAGTGCGTTACTTTTTTGGACGCACAGGCAGCGTGTGCCTGCCCACGTTTACAAGGCCATGTAAAGTCACCCTGCATGACTTTTCATGGCCTTGTAAATATGGCCCCTTTCACGCATTACTCAGCGTGAAAGAGTTGTTACATGGAACCTGACACATTCACAGATTTACAAAGTGTCATAAACCTGGGAATGCGTAGGAGTGGTGCAACATTTGCAGCACAAATAGAAGGAGCAAAACTACATTAATGATGTTTTTGTGCAGGAAGATGGCCGTTCCTGTACAACAACAATCATCCTTACAACGTAGGCACCCTTGCACCATGGTGCAAGTGTGTCTAATTTGGCGCACGGCTGCTGTTTGTGTGCAGGCGCAGGGGAGAAGGACAGGAATGCGCTGTAGATACAGCACATTCCTACCGTTTTATCCTGACACATGGCAGGGTAGCAGGAAGGCTTGTTGCGCTGCTGTGCGTCAAAAAAAAGTAAATGAGGCCTGTATGGTTTCCCAAGTTAATTATCCTTAGGTTTGACCAGCTGAAATTTAACTAATGTTGAGTTATTTAACCCATCTAATAATTATTAGGTTTGTTAAATAAAGCCAAGCTCATAATTCCTTCCTGTGCACATACAGGGATTTCAATCAATCAATCAGGGAATTGTAAGCATGCTACTCACCCTTGAGAGTCTCAAGGCACTGAGGGGGGGTCTGCAGTTCTGTTTAACCAAAGACCCAGGTCTTGAGGGTCTTCCTGAAGGTGTTCCGGGAGGGTGCGCGTCTGATGTCTGCCGGTAGCTCGTTCCAGCTCTTGGATGCAATGTTAGAGAAGGATCTTCCACCTGCTCTGGCTCTGTGGATGCGTGGGGTTTTGTCCAGTGTGAGGTTGGAAGGACGGAGGTTTCTTTTGGGTACGTGAAAGTTGAGTCTGTCGTTGAGGTATTTGGGTCCGTTGTTGTGTAGGCATTTGTAGGCGTGAGTGAGAATGTTGAAAGTGACTCTTTTCTCCACGGGGAGCCAGTGGAGACTTCGTAGGTGTTGACTGATGTGTTCATGTTGGGGGATGCCGAGGACGAGTCTGGCGGCGGTGTTCTGTATTGTCTGGAGTTTGCCGAGTAGGGACTTGTTGATGCGGCATAGAGTGTGTTTCCATAGCCCAGTCTGCTGGTGATGAGTGCGGGTGTGACTGTATTCCTTGACTCAGGGGGGAACCACTTGAAGGTCTTGCAGAGGATGCGGACGGCGTTGAAGCAGCTGGAGGTGACAGCGTTGACCTGTCGGTTCATGGTGAGTGATGAGTCAAGTACGATGCCGAGGTTCTTGGCGTGGTCTGAGGGGGTTCTGAGGGCGGTTGGCCACCAGGTGCTGTCCCATGCAGAAGGAGTGGTACAGAGGACGAGGACTTCTGTCTTCTCGCCGTTGAGCTTCAGGCATCTGTTGGTCATCCAGACTGCGATGTCTTGCATTCCTTTCTGGAAGTTGAGTTTGGCATTGGTGGGGTCTTTGGTGAGGGAGAGGATGAGCTGGGTGTCGTCGGCATACAATATGATGTTGAGGCTGTGTTCTTGGACGATGGCTGTGAGGGGGGCCATGTAGATGTTGAAGAGGGCGGGACTCAGGGATGAAACCTGTGGGACTCCGCAGGTGATTTTCGTAGGGTCGGAGAGGAAGGGTGGGAGTCTAATCCTTTGGTTTCTTCCAGTGAGGAATGATCAGATCCAGTCCAGGGCTGTTCCTTGTATGCTGGCGACTAGTGTGCGGTGGGAGACGGCGTCGAAGACCGCTGATAGGTCGAGTAGGATGAGGCTGTGGAGTGGCCTTGGTCCAGGAGGGTGCGGATGTCATCTGTGGCGCCTAGTAGGGCGGTCTCTGTGCTGTGGTTACTTCGGAATCCTGATTGGGACTGGTCGAGGTCTTCAATGAATCGTGTCAGTTTCCTGTTGTCTGTTTTCTCTGCAATTTTGGCTGCAAAGGGGAGGAGGGAGATGGACTGATAATTCTTGAGGTCGGTGGAGTCAGCTGTGGACTGCATCAGCAGAGGTCTAACCTCTGCGCACTTCCAGTCATTTTTGGAAGGTGCCTGTTTTGAAGGTGGTGTTGATGGTGCATTGTAGTTCGCGTCTGATGGTGGCTGGAGCTCTGTGGTAGATGTGAGGGGGGCAGGGGTCGGTGGGGGCCTCTGAGTGAATGCTTTTCATGGCGAAGGTGGTGTTTTTGGTCGTGATCGGTGCCAGTTGGAGATGGTGTGCTGGCTGGTGTTTCTGGGGGGCGGGGGCTGTCTGTGGCACCTGGTAGATGGTCGATGGATTTGTTGTAGAGGTTTTTGTTCTTGAGATGGAAATAGGTTCCAAGCTTGTCGCAGAGGTCTTGGGATGGGGTGATGTCTGTGGCTTTGCTGCATGGGTTGGTGAATTCTTGAATGACACTGAAAAGTTCCTAGGAGTTGGCCAGGATTTTTTTGTGGATGAAGTTCCTCTTGGAGGCTCTGATCTGGTTTTGGTAGTTGGTCTTGGCGTCCTTGTAGGTGGTGTGGTTTTCGGTTGTCTTGGAGTTTCTCCAGTACTTCTCCAGACGTATGCAGGTGCGTCTGGCTTCTTGGAGATTGGTGGTGAACCAGGCGGCTTTCCGGGGTGTTGTCTGTCAGGGTTGCGTTGCGGGGTGAGCTTGTCTGCACAGTTGGAGATCCAGGTGTGGAGTTCTCTGGCTGCGTCGTTTGCGTTGGGTGCCCAGGTGTGGTTGTCTTGGGTGAAGGTGCAGTTAAGTTGCTCGTCGGTAACCTTGCTCCAGTTCCTTTGTGGTGAGCGTTTGGCTGGTTTGGGTGCCTTGGGTTTGATGATGGTGAAGTGTACGCAGTGGTGGTGGGTCCATGGTGGCTGTGTTGTGTGGCAGAATTGGACGCTGTTTCCTGCCGCACAATGGGGTTGAGGGAGTGTCCTGCTCTGTGGGTCAGAGTGTTGACGATGCTGGTGAGGTTGTCACGAAGGATAGTGGAGTTGTGGTCACTGGGGTTGTTGAGGTGGAAGTTCAGGTCTCCAATGAGTATGTAGTTTGTTGAGGCGATGGCTTGGGGTGCGATGAAGTCGGTGATGGTGGTGGCGAAGGCTGTTCGGGTCCGGGGGGTCTGTAGACAAGGGTTCCTCGGAGTGTGGCTTTGGGAGTGGTCTGGAGGAGGGAAGGTTTCTCTGGAGGTGGTGAGGCAGAGGGTGCTCTTGTGGGCGATGCCCCCTCCTGGGTGGTTGGGGCGATCTTTCCTCTGGATCTTGTATCCGTCTGGGATGGCGGTGCTGATGTATGGGGCGGGGTCCAGTTCTCTGTGAAGTAGGCGATGTCAGGCAAGAGAGAGTCGAGTAGGTTCCAGATTTCTATGGCGTGTTTGTGTACGGAGCGTACCTTCAGGAGGATGCATTTTAGGGTGTTGCTGGTGCTGGCATCGACGGTGTTGGAGGCCGGGCTGGTAGTGAATGTCTGGCAGCAGTAGAGGCAGGAGAACTGTACGTGGGTCATGTTCGACGAAACCTGTTGGCATTCTCTAAGTCTTCCAGGGTTGAGTGCGCGGAGGGTGCTGGTGTCGTAGCGATGGGTAGTGGGAGGTCCAGGGTTCCTGGCGCTGGCCGCAGTTGGGTGGATAGCTGTAGCAAAGAGCTGTCAGGAAAACAAGCTTAAAGCATTCATCAGTATCAGAACAGTTGTATTTGTTGTATTATTGTTGTGTGCAAGTTTGGGTGAGATGTAGGCGCCGGGCTGGTACCAGTTAAGATTTTACCTTCGCACTTAGAAACTGTTCTGGTTCTTCTTCTCATCAACAGTGAGGTCAGCGCGGTTCTCTGCAGCTTGAGACTGGTGTTGGGCTTCACATCAATGGAAGGTGAAGTCCGTGGTCGAGGAAATATTAGTTGGTGTTCTAGTATACCCACAAATTGGCAAGTAGCAGTAAACTAAATTCCTTGGACTCCGTGTCCAAAAAGCATTATCATTTGCCTTGGGCTTGCAAGTCAAAGTTCCTGGGGGGAAAAAAGAGTACACTCTAGCACCAGCCAAGGATCCAGGACCTGGTAGGCACCTCTTGGGAGCTATGACTTGATCTCATGGCTACACCAATAAAGTCCAGTACGAACTGGTCACCTGGGCACTGTGCAATTGCTGGGCTTCTTTTAGATTGTGTGTACCTGAGGCTAAACAAGAGGGTGACCAACTAGCCCTAGAGTCTACTCACTGGTCCCTGGCACACGTAGGAGATGTTCCAGCCCTTGGAATCTCTTGCCACATGTTTAACCGCAGGAGCAGCCCTTCTCTTTCTGAAGTCGTGTCTTGACTAAGTAAGGGCTGCAGGTGTAGTCTTACTTGGTACCGCCTGAGGTCTACAGGTTCAGCAGGTGCAGTCCTTGTGTTTTTTCAGAGCCCAGAAATTTTCTGAGGCTGGTTGCCAGGGGTGCCACATTTAAGCCAATTTAGAGTTTGTGGATGGTAAGTAATCACTAGCCAATAGGGATACATATCCCTCAGAACAGCCTTACACCTTCTTACATAATTTCCTGTTGGGTAGGCACTAACAACTCACCAGTGCTTTTCTCTGCCAAATTTCAAGATGCCAGAACCCTTCTTCTGTGAGTCACAGCTATGAGCACAACCATGGTATGTGTCCAGTATAATTAGCCACCCCTCCTTCAAAACCAGTTCTGCACCAGGCTTTCCCCCCAGGAGGAGATGCCAACCTGTACAGCTACACATAAGTGCAGGCATGCTAAGGTGTGACTAACTGTGGTACGATGGAGGCATGCATCGCTAAACCATGCATGCCTCTACCACTAATGCGTCTTAGCCATGCATTCATTTACCATGTATTCCTTTACCATGCGATTTTGTGGTAAAGGCATGAATGGTAAAGGGGTATGTGTGGCTAAGGTCACCACTACTCCGACCCCCCTCCCTGCCACTATCATCCAGAAGCCCAAAACCTACCCCGACCCCCTCCCACCCCTCGCACTGTCCCTAAAACTACCCCAACCCCTTCTACTGCCCTAAGGCCTAAAATCTTACCCCCTAATTGAAAACATACCCGACCCCTTAGTCCTAAAAACGACCTTGCCTCCCCTAAGCCCTAAAATCTACCCTAACTACCCAGAAGCGGCTCCTAGAAATTTGGGGCAAGAAACTAGTGACTTCCTAAAGTCACCTTTATTTTAAAAGTTACTTTAAATCCGCCCTCAGCGTTAAGTTGGGTTTCATGTAACCATTAATTTGATGCATTAGAGTGCTAGCTTTGTTGGTCACAAATGAAAGTTAGCACTTAGCGCGTGGGCAAGTAAAACTATACGTTAGCCAGTGGGTTTACTGACCCCAATACAGTGAAAATGACGATTTCTAGTTTTCTCTGTCACGACATGTACAGCAAAACAAAAGCATGTCCCTCTTTTTAATGTTTAACAACCTGCCTTGTGGGCTACTAAAGCCTACTCTAGGGGTGAAATATAAATATTAAAAAGGAAGGTTTTGACTTTTCCGAAAGGTTTTACTTTGCTTTGTCGGGATGGCAATTAAAATGCTTCCCCACTAGGCTGCAATGGCAGAACTAGAGCAATGTTTTTACTTTGTCACTTCAGTGGTGGCACAATAACTGCTGCAGGCTGCTAGTGACTTTTTATATAAAAGCTCTAGATACACCTGGTACTATATTCTAGGGATTTATAGGCAAGTTAAAGTGCTAATCAGGAATTAGCCAGTTGTACATGCACTTTTAAGGGTCAGAGCACATGCACTAAAGTCTGGACGGCAGGGTTGAGTGCACTTTAAATTAAAAAACAGCAGCGTCAGTCCAAAAACTTGGAGGGGAGGGGACAATCATCCAAAAAGAGGCACTTTCATACAGGACCTATTGATCCATGGGGGAGAAAAAATACTATCACTCAAATGCCATGACATTTTCCCATGTACAGTTGTGAACTACAAACAATTGTGCATTACGAAATCATTCAGTATAGTCACAATTGCAAATTCACAAACGTTTTCCAGGAGTATGTTTGCAACTTTAACACTTCCCATAAATAAACTTAGTAACCATTGCGAAATTCCTAACTAAATAAAGTTACTCTCATGTGAGGTTTTGAACTTCTGGGGGTATATTTACTCATTTCTTAAGAGTCCTGTCTGTACGGTTAGGGCAGCTCACTACAAGTGAGTGGCAGCATGGTTATGGATAGACTGGCATTGCTAACTTAAGTTACCTAAGCATTGTTAATGAGGACCTTGATTACATACCCTGATACTAGTACAAGGTCACTAGCACCAGAAAAGTTGACAGTTTCATTGGGTCCATGTGTGCTTGATGTATAGAGTGATTTGGGTCTAGATAGCACAAAGGAGACTTTTCTCACAGAAGAGTTTCCTACTATTCTATGGCAGGCATTGATTGTGAGAAATTGGGTTGTTGGTTGGGAGGGTATGAGCCCTTTTCAATAAACAGCCAAAATTCCTGTCACAGCAAACCACAAAAGTCATTAAACTAACCTGTCCTTAACCCTCTGGTAGCTTGGCATAACTGCAGTCAGGATTAACTTAGAGGCAATGTGCAAAGTATTTCTGCAGCACACAAACAGTAAGAAAGTGAAAACTCAACACAACAAAACCCCACACCAATGTAGAAACATAGAGTACAATTTAATGGATTATTTGACACCAAATCGACAAAAATCCAATCAGTAGAGCAAAAGCTATGAATTTTTAAAGCTTATAGTGAAAATTAGTGCCTAAAAGATCAATGCACCAACTGAAGACATCTCTTTGTGAAAGACTGGGGCAAAGTCCCCCTGGAGAATGTGGTTGTCCCGTTTGGGATTAAAATTGTAAGCTACGCAGACGACACCCAACTGGTCGTCTCACTCTCCCAACTTGATTAATGCCCGGATAGTTTTCATTCTTGTCTGACGAAAATACAGATATTGCAACAAATGGTATACCTCAAATAAAGATAAATTTATAAGTGCCTATAAAGCCTAGGCCTTTTTTCGTACTAGTTGACGAAAATACATGCCTGGATGTGTGATTCTTCTCTCAAATTGAAAGGGTCAAAAACCGAAATTATGTTACTAGGTCATAAGGGCACCTCTATACCTACTACCATCTTGCCTGCTTGTCTGGGGGATCTTCCCAGCCCAAAAAAAGAGATTAAAACCTTAGGGGTCTGGTTGGAACAGGACCTCTCGTTTAAAACACAAGCAAAAAAAACGGCAGAAATCTGCTTTGGCCTTCTACGGTCAGCCCGGAAAGTCCTTCCTCTCCTTCCGCAGTATTCTAGGAAACTGATAGTTCAAGGACTAGTTTTGTCCAGATTGGATTACAGTAATGCCATCTTTCTGGGGGCCCCTGAAGCCACCATCAATAAACTTCAACAGACTCAAAACGCCGCAGCTAGGCTATTAATGGGTACCTCAGCTAGGACGTCAGCAAAACCAGCACTCAAAGCGCTCCATTGGCTCCCCATCCGCGAAAGGATTACGTTTAAATCTTTATGTATTGCTCATAACCTTCGTCAAGGTAAGGGACCCCCTATCATGAGGAGTCTAGTCACGCCCTACAAGGCTAGTAGGCCCCTGCGCTCTGACAATGAGCGCCTGGCGACAGTGCCAAGATTCAAGAAGGCACGCACAGGAGGCCGCTGCTTCTCTGTTAACGCACCCTCACTGTGGAATTCCCTTCCTTCCAAATTGCGCATGGAACCCCGTCATTTGCATTTCCGGAAGCTTTTGAAAATTTTTCTTTTCCCCAAGTGACCTTCTGTCTTCCATTTTCCCTCTGGAGCCTGATTCTAGTGCAGCGCTGGGATGCCTCCGGGTAACCACGCGCTTTATAAAATTGGTTACATTACATTACATTACATTACAAAGTCGAAATTTATGGCCACAGTGCTGGAGCATGGTTCGGATACAAAGAATGGATTGACTTACATTTAGATTGTTTTTGTAAGGAAATATCTCAGATGGTAAAGTTCTGGGGAGGAACGTAGCGAGCAGTGTCCTAGAGGGAGGCGTTGTCGCCGGGGAGCCGCTGGACAAAGTTGCAATGAAGATTTCTACTTTCGGACATAGTCATTTTTTGGGAAGTCGGAAATCTCCAGCGTGACAAAGCTGCAGTTTATAGCCGATGAGGGCTCCACAAGGCTAATTACTTCTTCTGCAAAGGGCAACGGTACAGGATTTGCTGCTGTGGAGAATAATGCAGCTGGTGCAACTGGTGATGCACCTTGTCTGGATTGACGAGTAGGTTCATCCCTGTCTCCTCTCAATTCTCAGAGCAAGTTTTCACCAAAAAGCTTCTAATTCCCAAGTTCTGTATTTTGAATAGATAAGTACATTTAACACCACTTCCAAAGGTCCAGGAACTTTGAGATTCTGCAATTGGAGGGTCAGGATTCACTCAGACATGGATCCCGATGCGGTTCAAGATGGTTGGAATCTTTTCAATCCTTGAGGCTCTTATCAGGAGGCCAGCCAACTAGTCCATTTAGTCACTTCTTGAAGTTCGAGGTTCAAGAAGAAGAACAGGGATCAAGCAGTAGGGCAGACCTCTGGTAGGTTTCAGGCAGCATAGCAGTCCTTCTTTGTGCAGCAAAGCAGTCCCTCTGAAGTACACAGCAGCAGGCAATGCTCTGAGAATGAATTGAAGAGTGGGTCTGAGAGTCCCATTTTTATCCCTGGCGCTTTCCTTGAAGAGAGAGAAGTTTCTAGAAGCTCCCCGTTCAAGTTGCTTGGGATTTCCTGCCTCCCTGCCCTGGCTCCAGCCTGGTTATAGTGAAAAAAACACACTCCCCTAGGGGTTTTGTTTTTGCACAAATGTTCTGGCCCTCACATCCATCCAATGAGCACCTTACGTTCACTCTCATACCCAAACATTGGAGTAGTAATACCACTAAAGGATGGCCCACTAAATTTAAAAAGTAGTCAGAAAGAAATCACTTGGATTCGGATATAGCGCGTGAAGAACTATAATTTTATTACAAATTTCAAATTTCAGTTTTAAAAACCAAGAGGAACATTCCTCACACTCCTCAAGTCAAAGTTCATTCAGTTCCTAATTAAACAATAATTAAAAATGTAAGCATAGATGTTCAATGCGAAAGTGAATAACATAAAAATATATAAACAAAACATAAACACATAAAATTCACTATACATGAGGAAACCCTATTGACACAGAGAGAAATTCTGTTGTTTATAAAGGTCCAACAATGTTACTCAGGGTCAAAAACCAGGTAAGAGCCCTGCTCTTATCCTTATGTTTACTCCTTGTTGGATTCCTTATTTAATAAAGCGTCAACGTGTTTCGGTGGTTCACAAAGAACATATAAGACCACCTTCTTCAGGATTCTACAAATAACGGGGTTTTACTCCTCCATCTAAAAAATAAATGTTTATACATATAAGTCACATGAGATGCATTTCTGAAAGCATACATAACAAAACATACATACAAAATGACTTACTTAGCATAAACAGACAGCATTTCAATAAAACTTCATCTCTTAATTTTCTAATAAGTTCTTCTTAGGACACAACCCAGGTTATATGGCCCAGGTGATATGTTGTAGTTCATTCTTACATTGTCCCACATGTAGCACCAACTAGGTACTATAAGAAATGTATATTCTACTACAGATTTTCTGCAGGATATCTCAATCCATAGGCATCAGAAAATACTCCCCCTGCCACCCATGATGGGATAATACTACATGTTCCTCTACTACAACCACATGGTCCCTTTAAAATAAAAGACTCCAATTGACACTCACCGAGTGGTCAGAATAACTAGGAGACAGCTATCCGTTTTTACTCTCACACAACTTCATTAAAAACCTATAGGATTGTTCTAAAACCAGCACTAGGGAGACAAAGCAAGATAACATCAACTCAGTCAGATATTTGTAATCCTACTATATTTCTGTATATTCTTGTTGATCCTGATACAGTGTTTGTGTCTCATTACCTGCGCTGTTCTCATAGGCCACGTCCTTAGATAATCGTGCCTCAAGCGTTAAAAATCTCCACTTTCCTATTTCTTCAAGCTGTCGGGTGGGTTTACCTCCACTCCCTTCTCACTAGATCAGCGTCTAATTTTGATTATACAGATATACAAGAAAATGGGGAATAACAAAAATATCCAGTATTAGCTCTCAATGATTTGTTTATCTAATCACTTCATGATTTACATTCTGGAAAGACTTGAATATCAACATACCTCTCTAGAATTGTGGCAACCACCTGCGATGACTGTTTGGAAAAAAAATGCATTGCCAGGTAGTGGAGACAGTGTGCAGCTGATTGGAGACCCTCTTATGTCTGGTCTTCCTGTTGCAACTCGTCCGCCTCTTGGAGGTCAGATCAAGGTGTGCGCTGGAAGAATAAGCCAATGTAGTGTCTGTAGAGCATACATCCTCAGATTGCATATTTCATTTATTTTTGAAAATAGAAACTCCGGGAGTGCAATATTGTGGCAGCCAGTAGTGCCTATTCCCCTAACATTCTTTTGAGGGGTATCTTTGAATGTAAAAATAGTACGAGGAGTGTTGGCCTTAAACTTCCTCATTTATGCGTGCATCCTACCGGCTACAAGACTTTCAGTTTGTGCCCTCGAAGAGAGAATAAAAATCATCTTCCCACTGCCTAGTTGTATGTGCATGTAAAGACATGCGTCCGATACAAAATAACCAAACATGTCTGGTCACCCATATATAGCTCATAGAGCTAATCACTCGTATGGCAGAATGCTAACGATCTCTATTGTTTCGTATTTTCAAACCTGCAGTCCCGCTACTGCCTCCCTTATCGACACGCGTTAAAGCTCAATAAACGCAGCGGGTCAAATCACCCATGCCTCTCACTTCGACACGCCTTTCAGCTCGATTAACGCAGCGTGTCAAGTCACCCAAGTATATCTCAAAGAAGACATGTCTTCTAACTTTGTGAAGAGTCATTAATCAGAAATCAATATGGTCTATACCACAGTCTCTGTGTAGTCACTCGCTTTCTACGCTTTTACGGCAGTCTTCTCGGATTCTTACCTCTCAATTAGAGCCGTACGTCATGAAGGTTTCTCAGTGTCAAACGCTCCCGTAGAAGCCCGGTTACAGACGCAATGGACTAGTGTGAAGTTCTTTATGTAAGAGCAGTGCCTAACCTATTGATGTGGAAGTAGGGCTGTGCCCAGCTCAGCCCCCCATCCTGGCCAACTGCCACTTGCACCTAGTGATGTGACTCAGGAACAGGCTGCCTGCACCAAATGGTGAGGAAAAGAAAATGCTAACCTTCTAAAAGTGGCATTTTCTGAATTGGGACTTAAAATGTGACTTTACCATTCAAGAGTATTTTAAATTGCAATTTCTCAGATACCCAACATGGCTTTCTTACCTGTTTCCAATCAACCGCTAGCACTTATTAAATATAATAAGGTAACTCAATGTTATCCTACGGGAGAGGTAGGTCCCACAGTAGTGAAAAACAAAATGTGTGCATTTTTCACTACCAAGACAAGTAAAACTTAAAAGTTCATGTCCAACGTTTCAATTACAATACACCCTGCCCTATGGCTGTCTAGGACCTACCTTAGGAGTGGCTTATATGTAATAAAAAAGCAAGTTTAAGGCTTGCTAAGGGGGTTATATTGCCATGTCGAATTGGCAGTTTAAAATTGCAAACAGGCTGCAGGGGCTACATAGGTGGGTGGCACAATAATTGCTGCAGACCCACTATAATTATTTATTCATAGGCCCTGGTTATATGGTATACAGCTTTACTAGGGACGCATAAGCAAATAAAATATGCCAGTCAGTAGTAAGCTAATTTTGCTATGTTTTAGGGAGTGAGCACAAGCACTTTAGCTCTGGTTAGCAGTGGTAAAGTGCACACAGTCATAAGGCAAACAAAAACGAATTCAGAAAAAAACACAGTGTGAAGGCAAAATGTATGGGGGTGACCCTGCAGAGAGGGTCAAGTCCAATATTGATGGTGTGCACTATTTAACATGTATCTTATCAGTAAAGCTTTGTGGTGCCCAACTGAAGAGACGTTTTTATTATATTGAAGCACTGGTTATTTGTTTTCAATATACAAAGTGGAAATACTGAAACATCTATATAATTATTCTTCACTGAAGACAAGGAAGCATAGTTTATACTGCGCACAACACCTACCACTCAATGTATTGAATCTCCTATGTTCTACTACAGAATGCAACAATTCTGGCTGGTCCTGTGGTATGGGGAATTTAATTTAGGTATCAGACATAAACTGGAGCGTCAAACCTACATGACACAAATTACATTTACAGTTGGGGCCATATTGCAAAAGTGCCCTAGGGGCACAACGGGTGTTTGTGCATGCTGTGCGTGCCCCTGGAGTGCTTTGGTATTACAGAAGGGGATGCACACACTTGCCAACAATTATGTTCAATCAGGTACATGAAAATACCTCTCTTATCATGTTACCCATCTATTTAGATACTGAGTCTTATATCCACAATACCCCCAGCTTATGCTGCATGCAACATCAAAATATAAGGGAGTGTGATGATAAATAAGGCAGGATTTCTGGCTTTGACTGCGTGTTACCACACCAGTAAAAGCGGAAAACATGTAAATTCTACCCGAGCGACAGCTTGCGCTCGCCAATTTACCATGCACGAGTTTGGAAAAAACTCTGCTGCACTACGTGGGGCGGAATTTTCTGCACTCAGCGAGCTTCACGGAGCACGAAGTGCAGAAAACATCACTGACTCCACGAACAAAGCAGAGTTCACCGTCCAGTCCTAATTAATACGCAATATGTTTATAACCCACTATTGATGTCTATTGGAGTATTACCAACATTCAGTATTGTTCATTGTACGGTAAACACTTTCATTGTTAATCATCAATATTGTAAATAAAACAGCCGAGTGACAAATGTCCATTGTCTTTTTTCTACTTTTACTACGCTACTACTACAACTTGAAGACCGACCATCAGAAGTTCCTACACTCCATAGCCCAAGACAAAAAACTCCAACTCCAAGACTGCTTTAAATGCAAGGAAAACTTATCCTAGTGGTCATAGCTCCAATCCAGTGGAAGAGGTAGGGGAAGTTTTTATGAAACACAGTTTTACGTGGGTGCTGTACTCCCTGCAGTTCCTAAACACTCTAAAAATAACATTGGCATTGCCTATGCCCACCCATTCTTGGGGCACCCAAGAGGATATTATGCAAATTTTGTAGGATCCGTAAGGCTTATGGTTTGCTCCGTGCCCTGCAGTATACATTTATAAGCTGTGTTGCCGCATTCAGGTCAAATGTATTCTTTTTTTACTGTAACCTAGCACTTTATTCCTTTTTTTTAGATTCCGGGTGCTATGTACCCACCATAGGCACCCCCGGGCACGTGGTTTTAGTGGGGACCGCATTTCTTTTCCAGGTATCTTAGATTTTTTCTTTCATTATAGATAGACTTATTGAACCTTGGGTCAGAATGTATGGGCCTTTTCCTTTTGCTTTGAAGTAGAGCTAAATTGTCTATCAAGAAGGAAAGGATGGGGGTCCTAGTGAGCCCGCAACAAGATGACTGCACCCTAGTGCAGCTCTGCTGTTTGGGGTAAAGATCCACCCAAAATCCTGTCATAGAGACACCATCGTAGCAAATGTAAGGGTATGTACAATCCGCTAATAACTGGCAAGTGCTGTGGTGCCGGCAAGTCCACAGGCGAGCTGCGCTGTGCCAAGGATCGACTTCCGTTCAAAGTGCGGCGCAATCAAGGTGGAGAGAAAATGGCAGCCGTCACCCGTGGCTACTGATAGGCCGGGAGCAGCACGCACCCAAACAAGCGGAGGAGAAAGTAAGCGGGGAACCTACCACCCAGTTGCAGCAAGCGGGATCGGTGTGGTGGTGGTCGGCAATGGACTGCACATCCTCGATCCTGCTGGCAGAAGTGACGAGACCACAAGGAGCAACCAGTAAGCCAGTAGCGGGCGTGTGATGACAAAGCTCGATTCAGTACGACTATCGAAGCCCCATCAGAGACGTGCCTGTTATTGGAGGCGGTCCTGGGGATTAGACTCAGGTACCTTGCGGGGTGTCAGAGGGTGCCACCGTGACCCAGTGTTCTGTGCTGTTGGACCTGACTGCAGAGGATGCACAGATGAGAAGCTTCAGAGCGGGCCTGCTGGAATGCTGCTATAGAAGCCACCGCGGCAGAAGAGGACTGCAGTGTTGGCCTGCTGGTGGTGTTCAAGGCGGCCAGAGTGCCAAACGAATGAGAACCCGGCACCAGAGAGAGGGGTTGTAAGCTTGTGCTGGAGGCCTGAGGGAACCGTATGCCAATTGGATGCTACGAATACAGCAGGAGAAGGTACGGAGGAGCCCTGCCGCATGATACTACCCTGAGTGTGTTGGCTGGCAATTCTGTGAGCCTCATGGTAGATTGGCAGGTGCAGCAGTAAGACACTGCATTGGCTAGTGGGGCCTGCAAGAATATAGAACAAACAAGTTAGGTAGTTAGGTATCTGGGACTATAAGAGGATATTGCAGCCTATGTGATAAAAGAGGGGAAAACGGTACCTTAGCCACTGCACCTGGCATTCACCAGTGTCTCAATCACCACTGTCGCATTCACCATTTACTCAATAAATGGGGTACTTCACTGGTGAAGACTGAGTGTAGGAGCTCCGTGACCGACTGAGGGAGGCGGCCACACTAGGGGATCTCAAAGGCTGGCAGGCTATAGGTATTGAACATTTTGGGGACGCGTGGAGGAGCAGCGCACCTTCCCTCTTTTAGGACCTACAACACGAATATGGCCTGACACCGGCTCAGAGGTTTCCTTACCTGAGACTTACACATGCCCTACAAAGACACATACAATGGGGCACAGTCATTCCCAACCACTCCCCTTTGGAAGACAGGCTGCTGGTCCATCCCATCCCCAAGAAATCGACTTCAACGATATACCACAAACTCATAAACAATGCACCGGACCCCCTAGCTTCACTCCGTAGTGCCTAGGTAGATGACCTAGGTAATACAGAGAACGACGACTGGATAGAGGCCCTGCAAAGCCCCAGAGAAATCTCAATCCACCCAAGATTCAGGCTGATACAACTTTAGATACTACATCACTCCTACTACCGAAGCATACTCCTTCATAAATGGGGTAAGACGCAAACAATGCTTTGTGTCAGGGGCTGCCAGCTGGAAGGCTCCTTTTTTCATATCCTATGGGAATGTCCCAAGATCAACCCATTCTGGCAAAGAATCATGACAATAATGACAAGGGTATCAGGGATAGAGGTCTCAATGGGTGCCAGTTGGCTCCTTTTAATGATTAGGGGAGAGGCAGACTGGCCTAAGCATTTGAGTCTCTGGCTGGCCCTGGCGGCAGGTATTGCTAAACGGAACATCGCCAGGCACTGGGGTGCCCCCTTCCCCTGTCGGTGATGGAGTGGGAGAATGATTTAGACTGGTGCCAACGAGTGGAAGAGGTAGTATACAAAAGTAGGGTGTGTGTGAAGAAATAGAAAAAATATGGTCACCATGGCGCAGATGCAGAAATGCATTGTGAAGGCTGGGACCTGTGACATGGTTCCATTGACTTTGTAATGTAGGATATGGTCTCTATTATAACTCACCTCCAGGTCTTGAAAAAAATTGTTACTTCAATACTGTGTTTATTCCTTGGACGGCTGTGTCTGCTTCACCCCTTCTACACTGTATTCTTGTTATCAATCAACCTGGTGGTGTACATGCATGTACGCTCAATAATGTACTGTCATATGAGCTTGTACAATAAAAATGGTTTAAAAAAAAAACTGAGTGTAGGAGTGGATTCTGGGATATTGGCTTACTGGCAATGGTGTGGTTACCACTGATATAAGGTGGGCCTAGCCGCTATGGACAAAGCAACACTGGGGCATACAGGGAGTGCCTGGAAAGGAATATTGGCACCAGAAGTAAGAGTGATGCATAATGAAGACGGACCCCTGTGGACTACTTGTCACCCCCGATACCTACTTACCTCTGGATTGGAGGGTCTGCAAGCAAGAAACTTAGCCATGGAGAAAACTGACAAACAGCAATTGGAGTTGTGCTTAATACATTTCTACCCTGGGTTAGAGGGATCGGAGTGGAATTACTACCTGATTGCCTTTAAGTTGATTTGTTGTAATCTTCCGGATTGTTACTAGCACTGGCTGGAGAGCTAGAATCCCTGTGCTGCTCCTTTAAAGCATTGGTTTTTATGGACCATGCCTTTGTGCATTTCACCAGGCTGGAACCTGGGAATTTAGAGTGTCTTCACTTTTGAAGTCGGTTAGCTAAGCTCTGCTGGGACTAAGGCAAAGTAGTCGAATATTGGACCTGGGCAGTTGGTTTCTTGTTCCTTCCTTTCCTTTTTTGCTTACAGACAATTTTTACTGATAGATTATTTTTTTCTGGTGTTCCTATTTTGTTATTTTGCAAGGAGCCACTTCCTCCTGGTAAGAATTCGCTATATGGTGATGTCGTCACCGTTGGATGGGGGATCGATGTTGAACTACCCTCCATGAGCTTAACATTACTCACAGTTTTCTGGTTTGTAGTTGTTGGTTTCAAGATGGACAATAAGTCACCCAGTATTGTCAGAAGCGTTAATAGTTTATCCACAGGAACATCCTTGCTGCAGTGACTCTGTTTTAAAGGCCGCTTCTTGCCCTCTCTTTATTAATCCATTCACATCTCCTAGCTTTCTATCAATCTCTGATGTGTAGTCGGCTAGAGTTTGAAGGACTCTAAGCTGTAGATTAAATTTGTGAGGTT
The DNA here is from genome assembly GCF_964263255.1 of Lissotriton vulgaris. Classification (NCBI taxonomy): domain Eukaryota; kingdom Metazoa; phylum Chordata; class Amphibia; order Caudata; family Salamandridae; genus Lissotriton; species Lissotriton vulgaris. Next base: position 1,109,012,662 of record NC_141696.1, read on the forward strand.
GGTATTGTAATGCCTCTGTTGAGTATTGCATGGTGCTTAAAAGAGATTCCCAAATTAAGTTTTTATTTTTGTTTATGTAACCGATGCTGCTTCGTTCTGAACATGCAATTTTAGGTTAGTTTTTTGGGTCATGACTGTAGAAGGTTACTAATTCCTCCCACTCCTGGGAGGCTAGGAAGGACATGTCGCCATTGTCGCCATTAGAGGTTTGGAGATCTTCATTGAAAGACAGCTGGCCTTGCTCTGATTTTAATATTTTAAAAGGGTTGCCAGATACCAGCAGAACCGCCGAGGACGTTGTTTCGGCCAAGCAGGTGGATGACTGGGATTGAAGGAAAGGGGCTTTTAGTTGTAGTGGTTGCTCCCTTATTTTTTGTTCTTCCTGCTGAGTTACTACTGGTGAGGGAACTTGTTAGGACTCCGTAACGAGTCCCGTGTCAAAACCTGCTTGTTGCAATAAAATGAGTGCGTCTGTACCAAGACAGATCTCTGCAGCTTGATGGGAGATTTGATGATACTTGGAGTCTAATTTTGATGTTATTCCCTCTTGCTGGTAAGATTTGGAAGTTGCTAGCTCTTATGGGCCTACAAATGCTGACCTAAGCTATTGAAAGTGCGAAGAAGAATTATGAGCATTGAGTGAACTAACCTGTGGAGGGGTTTGTAAGGAGGTAGTTTGCTCGATGTTGTTGTCCTTCTGGTGGTCGACTTGGTGGTGCAGTAGGTCGCAATCATACTCCTTGTTTTTGCATCGTGCATTTGATTCTTTGGCTGATTGTATCACTTCATGGCTTTGCCGAAAGAGCAGCTCTTCATCTCTGTTTTTCACGTCGATTTTATCTCGGAATCCAACGTTGTAATGAGTTAGAGCTACGGTTTGTTTTATCGCAGATTATAAAGTTTGATCAGGACAGCCTGTTGGTGAGTTCCCGTTGACTCCATCTTGATATCTGTATTTGGAGTGAATTAATGCATGGTTTGCTTTTTCGTAGATTGGAGAATTTGGACAAGGCAGCCTGGTGGTGAAAGTAAGAGAGGGGTTTGCAGCCCATCAATGGCGCCGCTTTCAGAAAAAATTGCTGTGCTGGGATCTTTCAAGAAGGAAAATTTTGTTTATAACTTAGGCTGGAAGGAGCAAGGATTGATGGTAGCCCTTCCATTCCAATTAAGACCTGTTCCTCTGGGCCCAGCCTGGTGTTGGCTACAATTTCCTTTTCCTTTTCTCTTACAGTTGCAATTGCAGGTGAAATTAAACATTTTCTTCCTTCCTGTCCCGAAGAGTTGTTGTTATTTGCCACATTATAAAACAATCTGTTGAAGGGGTTGGAGGCCATATTGTGCATCGGTTTGTCTTTTGTCTCATCAAGTTATTCGCGTTTCATCTTATGGATATCTGGCCCAAAGTCAATTGGACTCGTGTCTGTAGGCCAACACCTGCCCTCGCTCTTCCATTTTGTTGCTTTGGATTGTGATTTTGGTTGTGGTTTAGGTTTCGTTGGGGCTTTCTCACTCTGCCCGACCTCATGGCTCTCTGCCCACATTATGACCGACTTGCCACATTGAATTTGTCTATGAATCCTCAAGGCACGCCTTGATAGTGTTGTACCAGTGTTATACCAGCCAGGGCTAAAGTTGAGATCCCAGGTAACTTCTGTATAAAAGGAGCAAGAGGATTGAAATTTTACCGTGGGGAAATTAATTGTGGAATCGTAGCTGTGCAGGGGTCGGTGGGGCCTGGGGAAGGTGCCACTAAGCACAACCACCAAGCTGCCCCCTACAACCTTCCAGAGGGGGCTGTCCTGGCTCAAACCTATACTCCTCTCGAGGCGGTAGAGCAGTGGGGATACAGTCCTCTGCTTCAGCCCTCAGCAGTTGTAGCAAGTTTGCAGCTAAGTTCCAGATGGAGCGCCCCCAGTGCAGCTGTATGGCAGTCCGGCCCGCCACTGGTCACCAGTTACAATCTGGGTGGAGAACCGGTGGAGAACCGGCAAGTTCGAACTATGGTAGAAGCAGACGTTAAGGCTGTTTGAGCACCTATCCTCTAAAATCATCTCAGACATTGACAAAAAAGTCCTGGAGAAGGGTCTAGGATATGCCATCGCTAGCCCTATTGATAGATATAGCCTGGAAAGGGACCTTCTAAGTTTTTTTTAGAAAAGTAAGGCTAAATGCCTACTTTGAAGGTAAGCAAAGAATCACATGTGAAAACAAGTCAGGCCTCAAAGCTAGATCCAAATGGACTCCACATTCAAATATGGTCAAAAAAGACATAAAAATTTTTGAACGATGCGTAGAAAAAAGCATTGAAGACCTCCTAAATAAAAAAACCTGGGTAGATAATAATTTCACCAAAGTAGAGAAACAGTCTTTAAAAACCCTAGAAGCAGATACCTCCATTACAATAAAACCAGCGGACAAAGGGGGCAGCATTGTGATAATGGATACAACAGATTACAATGCCCGCATGTACTCACTCCTAAATAATAAAGATAATTACTGCCCCTCAAACAGAGAGGAGCTGATCTCTGTTTCTAAAAAAGTTACAAACTTACTGCAATGGGCAAAGGAAGATGGTATCATTTGCCAAGAGGAGTACGGATTCTTGAATAACACTAGCCCCACCATACCAGCATTGTATGGACTACCGAAGGTGCATAAAAATATAAAAGACCCCCCGATGAGACCAATAGTCTCCAGCCTGAATTCTTTAACCGAACCACTTAGCAAATACACGGATATTTTCCTACAACCGTTAGTGAAGATGCAAAAAGCCTATGTAAAAGATACAACCTCAATGATTGAGAAAATAGAGAATCTAGAATTTAATCCTGACAACCAATTTCTAGTCTCACTAGACATTGAGGCTTTATATTCTAATATTCCACAGGACGACACAATAAGAACAGTATCGGAGTTCCTACAAACAGATGAAGCTGATCTTAGTCCACACTCGACTTTCATTATCGAGTGCATCACGATCATCTTAAAAAACAACATATTTCTATTCGAGAAATCTCTATTTAAACAAATCAAGGGTACCAGTATGGGGGCCACTTGTGCCCCCAGTCTGGCATGTCTTTATGTATCCAATTTTGAGGAAAGACATATCTTCAATCCCTCTGCACCATTTTTCGAGAATATTTCCAATTGGACACGTTATATAGATGACGTTTTTTTCATTTGGACAGGCCCAAGAGAAACCCTTATGGAATTTATTCTCTGGCTCAATCTAGGGGACACCAATCTAAGGTTCACCCATTGTATAAGTGATACCAGATGCGAATTCCTTGATGTAGTAATAAAGTGTGAGACTGGAAAACTAATGGTAGAACTATTCACCAAACCCACTGACAGAAATACAATGCTGCACTTTGACAGCTACCATCCTCCATGCCAGAAAAATAATATACCTTATGGCCAGTTCCTTAGGCTGAGGAGGAACTGTACAAAAAATTCTGATTTTGATAAACACGCCAAAATCCTTACGGAATTTTTTTTAGAGAGGGGGTATCCCAAAAAGCTAGTCAGACACTCCTACAAAAGGGCAAAATATTACAACCGAGAAGAATTCTTTAAACCTAAGGACAGAAATGATCAGACACCCCCGCTTATTTTTGTCACCAACCACAGTTGCCTCAATAATAAAATTAAAAACATAATAAATCGCAACTGGCACCTGGTAGAAAAACAGAAAGATACCATTCTACCTAAACCCATGTTTTCATATAGGCGTAACAAAACCATAAGAAATAGTCTCGTAAAAACATATAGAGAAACCAGTCACCAAAACCAACCTACAATAGACAGGAACCCACTACCAAAGGGTACTTTCCCATGTAGTGGCTGCAGTAATTGTAAAGACATTCTTAAAGGTGCTGAAATTAAGATAGGAGACAAGACACACAAAGTCCATGAATTCTTTAATTGCAGATCTAAAAACTTGATTTACTTAATAAAATGCCCCTGTAATTCTATATACATAGGGGAAACATCTAGAGAGATCAGGACGAGATTAAACGAGCACAGATCAGCGATCAGAACGCAGAAAACCACAGCACCATTAGTGGAACATTGGATCACGGCAAAACACAACCAACAAGATCTCAAATGGTGTGTTTTAGAAACCGTGAAAATGAATATGAGAGGAGGAGACACTGAAACAAAACGTAAAAAAAGAGAACAATTTTACATGTCTAAGTTTAACTCAGTACGTAATGGCTTAAACAGCAAGGAAGATTGGGAGAGAATTATTTAGGCAATTTTGGATGATGTAGGAACTAAAGTAGCTAACAGTTTAGTCAATTATTAACCAGCTCCCGCAATGACCTTTAAAGGATAGTGTTAAATGAATAGTACAACTCTCTGGAAAAAAAACCCCAGTGAAATACAATCATAGGAAAATTAGACGAATGCGCAATATTTCACGGCAGTCCTGGGGAATTGAAAAATAAATTTCCTTTCCCTTAAAAACATTAACACCTGGATTGAAATCCTATAACCAGATGAAACACTGCCTCTAAAGATTTTAACGGGACAAGGGAGGAATAAGGAAATTACAACAGAGTAACAAACCTCTTTAAATCCATTATTATTATCAATACTACCAAGCCCATAGACAATAATATCAGGTTCGACTATGCTAAAAATGTAAGACTACTAGGTAACACCAGTGAATATTTTTGCACTTCGATATCTGGCCTTAAAATTATCTAGGTGTATTAAATGTTATATAAATTAACCTCCCCGATATATTTCCTACTATCACACTTTTACAATTCAAAGAACCTGTTCAAAACACATATAAAACTAAATAAGGGAAAGTTTGCAAAAAAGTACTATAAACAAGCAAACGAAGATATGTTGGTTTTCCCAACCTAAAATGGCCGACACGTACTATGCGTACCACGTGATCGGAACCTCCATCACCCCTGACCCGGATAGGGTGGATAAAAACAGATTGCGGACATCCTCCTCCGATACCGCAGATGCTGCACCGGGAAGAAGATGACAGGGAGGCCGCTGGTTGATATCCAGGTAAGCCGATAGGCTGCTTATGGGGCTCTTTAGCCCTGAACTTCTAGGTTATAACCGCTAGCTGTAAGACGTATGTCGTCGGCGGGCAGTTTCCTACTCGTGGCTCTAACTGCACTATAAATGTGGAAACAGCGAGGGTAAAAACCATTTTGAGGGAATTAAATCATAGATAAGCCGTGAGAACGTGCCATAATAATGCTAACCAGCTGTCCTCGGGTACGGCACATACCGGTCTTGGAATTAACCTTAAGCACAGATTTGACTAACTAGGTATCGACTAGAAGAGCGCATACAACGAACAATATAGTGGATAGAAGAGCGCATAGAATAGAGAACACGGTGGGTATAAAAGAGATTATGTGTTGTAACACACATTCTGTGTGTTAGTTTACCGGTAATAAAGCGCAAAAAATAGTGAGTGAACACGCACTCTTGGTGTAAACGGTAATATAATCTAATGCGTAGGGGAAGTAAGAAATGAATAAATCTAACGGTAAACTTTATCACAACCACGACCTGGGTTTTTCTCATTCAATAGACAACTCGAATATAAAAGAAGGAAAATAAGAAGAATAAAGCCGAAAATCAAAGTCGGAAGTAGGAGGAAGTAATCAAAGCTCCTCTAGACCCCATGAGGTGACCCTAAGCTTCATAACAAAAGGTATGGGGAAAAAAATGAATATACAACAATTGTCGTTTTTTTGACCATTAAGAGAAGACCAAACCCTACCTACAAATTGGCATTTGTGTGTATTTCTGTCTATCCGTAGTTGAAGTGTACATAACCTATCAGAACGGTGGTCATCCCTGGTGCAGCAAACCTTTCCAGCACACATACATCTGGATTAAGGTATGATAGCATGTAAACCTATAAACAGAAGTAGACCATCTGTGGCTAAGGGAATGGGAGAGGCATGTTATATGAACCCATCTTTATTTTTGTAGGTGAAAATCTTTTACGATACGGAAAGCATACCCCTAATGGATTAAGAAATAGAGGGTAAACTCAGAGGTTATATCATTATCTGTCTCACTTGATGCCCAAGGTATGTAAAATTTAGGAGTAGGAATAAATGAAATCCCAGGGCCAACGTAAATTAGAAATATATATATTTTTCCCTGTAACAAGACTAGTAAAGACAATGAGTATCTAAGTAATGATGTGACAAGATGAAAAGGATGAAATGTTTGTATTTGTCACACAAACAAGAAAGTATATGGACTATACAATGGCTACCAGTATAAGATCTGAAATGTGATAACAAGAATTATAAGAAATATATCCGATATATGTGAAAGGGTAGAATTGCACTAATGAGAAAATTGCAATTAATAAGTATAGGCGTGTTGTTTTTTAAATAAATGTGTAATTTGTATCAGTTTGTGATAACTCGAGGTCTTGTTATTAATAAGTCTATAAACAGTGTGTAATTGTGGCATTCTCTTTTTAGTGATTTTAAAAAACCGTCCTGAAGAAGGTGTGACTCACTGGTCAAGACACCGAAACGCCGCGTCGACTCTTTGGTTTTTATAATATTGTTTTTGTATGACTATGCAATATGTGATGTACTGTAATGCGATGAAATTTTAATAAATTACTGTTTTTAACACATACAAATATAGAAAATCTTTTTTGAATGCCACAGGAATTATATATGTTTAATTTTAAGTGTGTTTTGTTGACCTCGAGTAGCTAACTGATTGAGTTTTTTTGGTCTGTACATTAATTGAGGTCCAGTTGAAATGAAGGACTAGGTGAGACATAACAATAGTGTTTAGTTTGAGCTAGGTCCTTTGAGATTAAGGGGCCGTGACAGAGGGTACCCCCCGACAACTAGGGACTTTCTTGTGTTCTAATATTATCTCACCCTGTCCCATATAGGCATATAGGGTATCTCCCTCTTTTTTTCTTGTGTACTAATACAGCTTGTTAGCTGGGGAGCTCTTGTTGAACCATGGAAGGTATTAAAACATATGGTTTTACGGAAGATCAGTTTAATAAAATGATACATGGCTCAAATAGGAGCACGCCAACTGTAATTATTGACAACAGTAAAGAAGATCAATGGAAAGAACTGTGGAATTTAAAGAAAAAAATTGTAAGGACAGAACTACATGCCAAATTTTTAATTGACTACTGTAAAAAGGGCATCATCCCTAAAGGTTTGCAAATAACAAACGAACCGGGGGTCTTCATTAAGGTCAAAAAATTTATAGACAATTGGACCCTGATAGCGAATAGATGCAGCCGAGACTGGATGCTTCTCATAATAGAAACAGCACAGGATGTCTTAATAATTGAAAGAGCAGAAATAGAGGAGTTAGAAATGAAACTAAGAGAATGTGATGCCCTTGAGGATGCAAAACTGAAATTAGAAGCAATACAAGCAGATATATCGGGGTATCGGGACTTCATGATTAATAAAAAATCCAACAAACTCAGAAAGGACGTAGCACAATATAACATAGAAAGGGTCTATCCATACCTTCAGAAAGACTACTACGAAAAAGCACAAGATGATTATCAGAATAGAAGACAGTGGACACAACCAGGCCGCAACTTTCAGAGAAAGAAGGTACGTTTCTTTGATACTTCATATACAAGCTCCGATTCAGAAAATGAAACACACCAGGAGACAAATAATAAGGAGAAAGAAGCAACTAGTAACATCAGGGATAGTCTACCTTTTTTAGACCAACGCCCGAAAACATTTGGTCCACAGAGAGGGAAGAGCAGAGGGAGGGGTGGATACAACCCCAAACCCCAATACCAACCACGTCACTACAACACGCGGAGTCAGAAAAATTGGGATTAAATGAAAACAACAAGAAAGCCCCCATTATAAACCTATCCTCTAAAATCATCTCAGACATTGACAAAAAAGTCCTGGAGAAGGGTCTAGGATATGCCATCGCTAGCCCTATTGATAGATATAGCCTGGAAAGGGACCTTCAAAGTTTTTTTAGAAAAGTAAGGCTAAATGCCTACTTTGAAGGTAAGCAAAGAATCACATGTGAAAACAAGTCAGGCCTCAAAGCTAGATCCAAATGGACTCCACATTCAAATATGGTCAAAAAAGACATAGAAATTTTTGAACGATGCGTAGAAAAAGCATTGAAGACCTCCTAGATAAAAAAACCTGGGTAGATAATAATTTCACCAAAGTAGAGAAACAGTCTTTAAAAACCCTAGAAGAAGATACCTCCATTACAATAAAACCAGCGGACAAAGGGGGCAGCATTGTGATAATGGATACAACAGATTACAATGCCCGCATGTACTCACTCCTAAATAATAAAGATAATTACTGCCCCTCAAACAGAGAGGAGCTGATCTCTGTTTCTAAAAAAGTTACAAACTTACTGCAATGGGCAAAGGAAGTTGGTATCATTTGCCAAGAGGAGTACGGATTCTTGAATAACACTAGCCCCACCATACCAGCATTGTATGGACTACCGAAGGTGCATAAAAATATAAAAGACCCCCCGATGAGACCAATAGTCTCCAGCCTGAATTCTTTAACCGAACCACTTAGCAAATACACGGATATTTTCCTACAACCGTTAGTGAAGATGCAAAAAGCCTATGTAAAAGATACAACCTCAATGATTGAGAAAATAGAGAATCTAGAATTTAATCCTGACAACCAATTTCTAGTCTCACTAGACATTGAGGCTTTATATTCTAATATTCCACAGGACGACACAATAAGAACAGTATCGGAGTTCCTACAAACAGATGAAGCTGATCTTAGTCCACACTCGACTTTCATTATCGAGTGCATCATGATCATCTTAAAAAACAACATATTTCTATTCGAGAAATCTCTATTTAAACAAATCAAGGGTACCAGTATGGGGGCCACTTGTGCCCCCAGTCTGGCATGTCTTTATGTATCCAATTTTGAGGAAAGACATATCTTCAATCCCTCTGCACCATTTTTCGAGAATATTTCCAATTGGACACGTTATATAGATGACGTTTTTTTCATTTGGACAGGCCCAAGAGAAACCCTTATGGAATTTATTCTCTGGCTCAATCTAGGGGACACCAATCTAAGGTTCACCCATTGTATAAGTGATACCAGATGCGAATTCCTTGATGTAGTAATAAAGTGTGAGACTGGAAAACTAATGGTAGAACTATTCACCAAACCCACTGACAGAAATACAATGCTGCACTTTGACAGCTACCATCCTCCATGCCAGAAAAATAATATACCTTATGGCCAGTTCCTTAGGCTGAGGAGGAACTGTACAAAAAATTCTGATTTTGATAAACACGCCAAAATCCTTACGGAATTTTTTTTAGAGAGGGGGTATCCCAAAAAGCTAGTCCGACACTCCTACAAAAGGGCAAAATATTACAACCGAGAAGAATTCTTTAAACCTAAGGACAGAAATGATCAGACACCCCCGCTTATTTTTGTCACCAACCACAGTTGCCTCAATAATAAAATTAAAAACATAATAAATCGCAACTGGCACCTGGTAGAAAAACAGAAAGATACCATTCTACCTAAACCCATGTTTTCATATAGGCGTAACAAAACCATAAGAAATAGTCTCGTAAAAACATATAGAGAAACCAGTCACCAAAACCAACCTACAATAGACAGGAACCCACTACCAAAGGGTACTTTCCCATGTAGTGGCTGCAGTAATTGTAAAGACATTCTTAAAGGTGCTGAAATTAAGATAAGCGACAAGACACACAAAGTCCATGAATTCTTTAATTGCAGATCTAAAAACTTGATTTACTTAATAAAATGCCCCTGTAATTCTATATACATAGGGGAAACATCTAGAGAGATCAGGACGAGATTAAACGAGCACAGATCAGCGATCAGAACGCAGAAAACCACAGCACCATTAGTGGAACATTGGATCACGGCAAAACACAACCAACAAGATCTCAAATGGTGTGTTTTAGAAACCGTGAAAATGAATATGAGAGGAGGAGACACTGAAACAAAACGTAAAAAAAGAGAACAATTTTACATGTCTAAGTTTAACTCAGTACGTAATGGCTTAAACAGCAAGGAAGATTGGGAGAGAATTATTTAGGCAATTTTGGATGATGTAGGAACTAAAGTAGCTAACAGTTTAGTCAATTATTAACCAGCTCCCGCAATGACCTTTAAAGGATAGTGTTAAATGAATAGTACAACTCTCTGGAAAAAAAACCCCAGTGAAATACAATCATAGGAAAATTAGACGAATGCGCAATATTTCACGGCAGTCCTGGGGAATTGAAAAATAAATTTCCTTTCCCTTAAAAACATTAACACCTGGATTGAAATCCTATAACCAGATGAAACACTGCCTCTAAAGATTTTAACGGGACAAGGGAGGAATAAGGAAATTACAACAGAGTAACAAACCTCTTTAAATCCATTATTATTATCAATACTACCAAGCCCATAGACAATAATATCAGGTTCGACTATGCTAAAAATGTAAGACTACTAGGTAACACCAGTGAATATTTTTGCACTTCGATATCTGGCCTTAAAATTATCTAGGTGTATTAAATGTTATATAAATTAACCTCCCCGATATATTTCCTACTATCACACTTTTACAATTCAAAGAACCTGTTCAAAACACATATAAAACTAAATAAGGGAAAGTTTGCAAAAAAGTACTATAAACAAGCAAACGAAGATATGTTGGTTTTCCCAACCTAAAATGGCCGACACGTACTATGCGTACCACGTGATCGGAACCTCCATCACCCCTGACCCGGATAGGGTGGATAAAAACAGATTGCGGACATCCTCCTCCGATACCGCAGATGCTGCACCGGGAAGAAGATGACAGGGAGGCCGCTGGTTGATATCCAGGTAAGCCGATAGGCTGCTTATGGGGCTCTTTAGCCCTGAACTTCTAGGTTATAACCGCTAGCTGTAAGACGTATGTCGTCGGCGGGCAGTTTCCTACTCGTGGCTCTAACTGCACTATAAATGTGGAAACAGCGAGGGTAAAAACCATTTTGAGGGAATTAAATCATAGATAAGCCGTGAGAACGTGCCATAATAATGCTAACCAGCTGTCCTCGGGTACGGCACATACCGGTCTTGGAATTAACCTTAAGCACAGATTTGACTAACTAGGTATCGACTAGAAGAGCGCATACAACGAACAATATAGTGGATAGAAGAGCGCATAGAATAGAGAACACAGTGGGTATAAAAGAGATTATGTGTTGTAACACACATTCTGTGTGTTAGTTTACCGGTAATAAAGCGCAAAAAATAGTGAGTGAACACGCACTCTTGGTGTAAACGGTAATATAATCTAATGCGTAGGGGAAGTAAGAAATGAATAAATCTAACGGTAAACTTTATCACAACCACGACCTGGGTTTTTCTCATTCAATAGACAACTCGAATATAAAAGAAGGAAAATAAGAAGAATAAAGCCGAAAATCAAAGTCGGAAGTAGGAGGAAGTAATCAAAGCTCTTCTAGACCCCATGAGGTGACCCTAAGCTTCATAACAAAAGGTATGGGTAAAAAAAAAAATATACAACAATTGTCGTTTTTTTGACCATTAAGAGAAGACCAAACCCTACCTACAAATTGGCATTTGTGTGTATTTCTGTCTATCCGTAGTTGAAGTGTACATAACCTATCAGAACGGTGGTCATCCCTGGTGCAGCAAACCTTTCCAGCACACATACATCTGGATTAAGGTATGATAGCATGTAAACCTATAAACAGAAGTAGACCATCTGTGGCTAAGGGAATGGGAGAGGCATGTTATATGAACCCATCTTTATTTTTGTAGGTGAAAATCTTTTACGATACGGAAAGCATACCCCTAATGGATTAAGAAATAGAGGGTAAACTCAGAGGTTATATCATTATCTGTCTCACTTGATGCCCAAGGTATGTAAAATTTAGGAGTAGGAATAAATGAAATCCCAGGGCCAACGTAAATTAGAAATATATATATTTTTCCCTGTAACAAGACTAGTAAAGACAATGAGTATCTAAGTAATGATGTGACAAGATGAAAAGGATGAAATGTTTGTATTTGTCACACAAACAAGAAAGTATATGGACTATACAATGGCTACCAGTATAAGATCTGAAATGTGATAACAAGAATTATAAGAAATATATCCTGTTCCTCTCACTCTGTTGCTGCGTTCAATCGCTGACTCTGCACTGTGGCTCTGAGACTTTGCCTTCACCTTCGTGATTACAGCTAGCGGTACCCGCTGCGCGGGTCCCGCGTCGCCAGAGGGCACTCTGCAATAGCGCTATCACCTGGAATATAGCGCTACCACCTGGATCAAGAACTTGGGCATCGAGACCTGCAGGGCTGCGAGCGTGTTGTGGGCGCAGGACTCAAAGTCCCAGGAGCCCCCACAACTCCCAATCATCAGCAGCTGGGACGCTCTCCCTGCAGGCTCCTCCTCTTCCTTCCTTGATAGCATATTATCAACTACAGAGTCCCGCTGCGCGGGAGCGCGCGGGAGGGCGCCGGGCGAAGCCCGGGCAAAGGGCGGGCCGTCTAAGGCCATCCAAGGTCGCACAAGGACGGGACGGGCCACCCCTCTTTCATCTACTTATTCACCGCTGTGAAAACAATATACGGATTAAAAGAGAAATCTGCGAAAACGTGGAAAAGCTTCTTCTTCTGAGCAAAGTACTTGTCGCTGCCCACTGACGCCGATAAACAAAACATCTGATAATAACACGGTAACTTTCCATAATATTCTTTATTTACAGTGACAATTATATATGGCATATAAAAAACTAAGATCGCGTACCATTTTCATGAAGAGAATGGGTACAGAGGAAGCAGTAAGACAAAGTTCCATAAAAGCAGTAAAACGGGGCCGGTTAACTGGCACGCCAGCCATTAGTAATTACTTCTTAGCTACTCCCAAAAACGAATCCTGTCTACCTGGTCGGGAACCGTCTATAATGTTGGGAAAAAATCCACCTCAAGAGGCATCTGAACTGCCTACTACGGATGCTCACACTACCTCAATCTCAAGTGATCAAGGTTCCCAACTTAAACCTCAACCGTCCTGTTCAACACAGGAGTCTCAAACATCAACATCCATATTTGACTCTCCAAAATTAACTACCATCACACCGGTGAAACAAATAAATCACTCTTCTGACACCGAGGATTTTAACCCAAACGGTAACAAACCGACAGAAAACATTTCTGAGATATTACTTAACTCAGTCGATCTGCAAATTGAATCTCATCATCAAATACTTGATCACAAAACAGACATGGGTATATCATTGGACACATTTCTGCCAAATAACATGAACTCCACTAACATGGCGACACCTGTCTCAAAATCTTTACATACCTTACAGGAAATACTCGAATCTGTCCTTTCCTTCTTAGGTAACATCCTAGAAAATTCAGATCAAACCTTGGATGTTCAAATTGGCATTCTGAAATTTCTGGTAGAAGAAAAGAGGAAAAAAGATCATATTGAAATAACACAAAGTATACAGTCTCAAGAGGAAAGAAAAGATCTCTCTGAATTGCTCCTTTCTACAAAAACTCCAACTCCTGAATCTCAAGACAAATGTGATAACAGTACTCAAACCACCGAGCAAAAATCTACCCAGAAAAATTCCAACGGGGATCAAATATACTCTCTGAAGAAACTGTTTAGAGAGGAACCTTCATTGCCAACCAAAGAGTTTCCGATCTTCTCGATTAAGAATACCAAAATGATAAAAGATACCGCTGAAGGGAATGAAATAACTACCTTAGTATCTGTATCAGATGAGACTGGAAATGAAAAATCCTATCAAAAGGAAAGTAACAAAAGATCAAAAAGAAAAATGAGCAATAGGAGGCCACTAAGAAGAATTCATAAAAAGAAAAACAAAAAGATCAGATTTGAAAATGCAAACACTGACCAGAACAATGAGGAGGGATCTCTGGAAAAGGTAACAACTAAACAATCTATGGTAGAGGAGGAAAATGTAATCATAAACATAGTGCCCACAAAGCATCTGAATCATAAAGCACCTGAATATGTACCCCTTAGAAATAGCATTGATCAAACAAATAGAGAAAGCACAACTAATAAGTTACAACCCCACGGTGATGATCAACCACTGACGAAATATCTACAATTTGAAGAACTTTTTCCCACGGATGATTTATCGTTAAATCGAGAAAGGGTAATCAATCTGTTGCAACAAATTCACACACTACAATCCATCACCAGTAAAGAAATAGATTTAGTCACATTTCCTGAAAAAGAAAATCAAAAAATCGCGAAAGTAGCCTTCTGGTCAACTGTTATTCCCAGGATCATCGTAAGAGAAAAAGAAACATTGCATAAATATGGATACGATGTTATCGAAATATTTCCATCTAAGAATTCCATATTCAAATCAACTGGTCCTCAAAATATTATTACCAACACCCACACAAACAATTGGACTACAAACATCACTGATCTTGCTGAACTGGAGCGAATTAGCTCTATGAAGGATATTCTGAAAATTCAGGTAAATAATGGTCAAAGAAATGTATGGACCCAAAATCTTGAAGCAAAAGAGGCCAGAAAAACAACAGAATCTTGGGCCTGGATATCAGAGGCCTTAAACAGCAACAAACAAGAACAACGATTGCAATGCACTGTTTAACAGTAGCTTAAAGATTACCTCGTGGAATATGGCCGGAAAGTTACCCAATAAAATGACTATTGCGCTGAAAGATAACCCTGACATTCTAGCCATCCAGGAAACATGGGCAATAAATCCATTTAAACAGAAGGGTTACTTTGTTTACGATATCCCAGCTATAACAACTAGCAGAGGTCACGCCAAGGGAGGCTTGGCTATTCTTTTAAGCGAAGAACATCAATGGTCTCAAGAAATAATCGATTCCAAATCTAACAACTTTCAATGTATCAAGATCATAACAAAAACAAATACTTCTGATAAAAAAAAAGCCTTCTTGTTTTTCAATATGTACAACCCTCCAGGCACTTCACAAGATGCATCTTTTATAGAAACCATAGATCTAATATCCAAAATAATCGAAGAACGAGCAAATACTCCGTACTTAATTGTGGGTGATGTGAACGGGAAACTTTCCAATACTGAAATTGGCAAATGGGCAAAAATGTATGAAGATGAGCTAATTGATTTACCTATTCCAATATTCCCGAAAGGAAAAGTTGCCGATAAAAGAGGGAAAATGTTATTAGCTTCACTCCCAAATATAAACGGATTAATCCTGAATGGTAACGTAGAAGGCGACAGACCAGCATCTGACACAAGGCGAGGAAATGGATCCTCTTCTATCATCGACTACCTAATATGTAGCATAGAGATATCGGACACTTTCCATTGCCTGAAAGTAAATTTTACAGAAGAAAGCGACCATGCGCTCTTATGCCTAAACACTGGTTGGTCACTAAAAGCAGCTCCGTCTAACCCAATTATGTACCTTAAGGGAAAAATTGAAATTGATAAAAAGCAGAGACGAATCTTTTGGAACTCAGGGACACTAGACTACATAAATGGAAAGATTCTACAAAATAACATTCTAACTAAAATACACTCTGAAGATCAAATAATAAACTTTGAATGTATTATGACAATCCTTAAAAGACTTCTTCTTAATGGGGAGAAACCACGCAAAAACAAAGTCTATAATAACTCTAATGAGAATATACACAGGAGGAAATTAAATAAACTCATACGAGGGCAATTTCTAGATTACTCACCTGTTATACAGCAAGAGATAAACAAGTTAAAAAATCAACTCAGAAGGGAGAAAATAAGCAAAAAAAGAATGCAACAAGACAAAAATTGGGTGGACATTCAAGAGGCGGCGAAACAGTACAATCAAAGAAAATACTGGTCTTTGATAGCCAAAATAACTGGAAGTAAAAAGAAACTATCTGCCATTCCAGTACCACCCCAAGAGTGGAAAGACTATTTAACTGATCTTTATAAAGCGAACCCAACTGAGACCGACAGTAATGTTGCTGAAATTTATCTGGAAAGCAACTTAATAGAAAAAAGTACAGCACATTCTATTGAAATTCATATCAGAAATGCCAGGAGCACTTCAGCGTCAGGCCCTGACCTGATACCGATTAAAGTTCTGCAGTCTAATCCTAAGGAATGGAGTCAGATGTTAACATCACTTTTTAACCTTATCTTTTGTACTAGGAGAATTCCTAAATCGTGGCAAGGAAGTACAATAATCCCTATATACAAAAAAGGGAATCGAAATGTTGCTAGTAATTATCGGCAGATCGCATTAATGGATGCGGCAGGTAAAATATTTGCAGCAGAGGTACTGGACAGATTAAAAGCCTGGTGCTTCTCGAATGAAATAATACCGAAGTATCAGGCTGGCTTTCGTCCTAATCACTCGGTAACAGACAACATCTCCGTACTTCAGACTATCCTCGATAAATACGTTGGGAATAAATCACAATCAGTGTATGCTGCCTTTATAGATTATTCCACAGCGTTTGATCGCGTGGATAGACCAACGCTGTGGAAAAAACTGAGAAGACTGGGGATCTCTGAAAATTTGTTGCAAATCATAATCCAATTACACACGAATACCTGGTCCCAGGTACAAATGGGAAGTGAAAAAGGTCTGACGCAATCAATTAATACGTCGAATGGCCTTAAACAAGGATGTCTTCTTGCACCAATTCTTTTCTCACTGTATCTGAGCGACCTACCATCATATTTACAAAAATGCTCGAGCCTGCCACCAAAGATTGCCCTTCAGAGCATACACGCGCTACTCTATGCAGACGACATAGTTCTGTTAGACCTCACTCCTTTTGGTCTCCAAAATTTACTGGATTCTTTAAATATTTATTCGAAGGATCATTTTTTAATCCCTAACCTAACAAAAACAAAAGTAGTGGCGTTTTCTGGCCGGAAAAAAGCGCTAAATATCACTGGAACCTTGACGGGAAAAGAGTAGAGGAAGTAGATGAGTACACTTACCTTGGCAGGATCTTCACTAAGAACTTACAAAATTTTAAACACATAAACAATTTAAAGAAAAAATCTGAAATCCATGCCGGGGCACTCTCTAGAATGTATACTGCCACAGGAAGTAGGCACTTCTCCTCACTACTCAAGGTGTATAAAGTAAAAATACCCTCGGTCCTGTCCTATGCAACTGAACATTTACCTACAAAACAATGGTCCTTTATGGACATTACTGAAGGAAAGATCTTGAAAAGACTACTAAAGGTTTCTACATCTACATCTGTACAGGCTCTGAGATTGGAATTTTCTTTGACAAGCTCATATGCAACAGCTATGGCAAACGTTATTCGATGGGCGTACAACATTCTGCACGCTAAGGAAGGAACGCTAAGATTTTTGTTAAAGACTGAGATATTTAAAACAGATTCTCGGCAACTGATCTTCTCTAAAAACATGTCTGAAGCATTTAAAATAGCGAACCTGACTGAAAATATTCTGTCATCATGGACAAAACCCCAATTAAAGCTCTTCTTAAAATGCTCTATTCCAAGACTAAGTTATGATCTTGACCTCACGCACTGTAGTAAGTTATCCACGTACAAAACTTACATAGAGTCGTTGGAATATAAGCAATTACGGCCATACCTGGGGCTCTCCCTTTCACATTGAGCAAGAAGGTCCATAACTATGTTGCGCCTAGGCATTCTCCCAGTCTCCACTGTTACATCTAAATGGTCTCCGGGAGATTCCCCCATCTGTAAACTCTGTTTTGGCGGTGATCAAGATATTGTGCATATTTTATTTGTTTGTCCTCATGCAACCGTAGTTCAAGCACGCGCAAGATATCTTAAGCCGATATACCAGAAATGCAATATTACAACAGTTAATAATTTACTAGCATTATGTAAACGACCGACTGACGAATGGGTTTGCTATAATTTCGATACATTTTTAAAATCCTTTTTAAAATTGTATTGAATATGCATATATTTTGTAAACTGTTCAGCTGAGTACCAAAGCAAATAAAACTTTTTGACTTTGACTTTGATAAGAAATATATCCGATATATGTGAAAGGGTAGAGGCATATAGGGTATCTCCCTCTTTTTTTCTTGTGAGCGGTTGCATGGGCAGGGGGGAGGTAGGAGGAGCCAAGGGACAGCATCAGGCCAATGTTGCAAGGGTCTTAATGCTTCCTCAGTGGTGCCCGCAGAGAGAAACCGCTAAGAGGACTGTGGGAGCTGCGACAGGAGCGGGGCAAGCACCCTCTCAGCTACTACTCAGCGGCCCCCACCCGCGCTCCGATACCTGCTCACAACTCGCTGCTCACTTGGCGCGGGGCGTTCCTCCCTCCTGCCACCCCTCGCTTCTTGCTCCCACTTCCTGCTGCTGCTGTGGACGAACTGACACACTGACATTCAGGTGAGCTGGAAAGCCTGGATTGCAGAATTCAACAGAGAGAGTGCACTGATCAGGGGATGCTGCAGTCCCGTCACCCGTTGCCGCCACCAACCTCAGCGACTCAGGAGCGGGGTGGCCGAGCGGGGTGGCCAAGCGGGGGGGCAAGCGGGGGCCAAGCCAGTCTCTGCTCATAACACAACAGCTTTCTGGCAGCTTTCCAGCTGCAGCAGCACTCACGGCCTCTCACAGCCAGCTCTGTTCCAATGCTCCTCACACAGGGTATTGGCTGACCTCAAAACGTGGACTGGAACCTGACAAGTAAGTGCTTCCCCGGATCAAAGATAATTCCTGGTACAACCAATCACAGTTGACGAAATAAAAGAGTCGATCAGTGCACAACCTGGGGAGTTGGATTGTCGGGGGTGTTTTTTTAAAGAAAATGCCAATATATTGCCACCACACCTGCATGCCATGTACCTAGAAGCCTATCAAAAACAGATTCTCCAATTGACACTCTGGGGAGCCTTTATATTCACTCTGTTAAAGCCTGATAAAAATCTGCAACAATGTGAGTGATATAGGCCGCTGTCCCTCATAAACAAAGATGTCAAGATATTGGCAAAAATACTAGTCACTAGACTTCGACTACTGCTGCCGAACATGATCCTGCCGGATCAATCTGGTTTCATGCCATCGCGATCCATGCCACACAATCTGCTCACATTATTTGCGGTACTGCATCAGTTGGAACCTACGCTCCCAGCTGCAGCAGTTCTGTTAGACGCTGCGAAGGCGTTTGAATTGATCCAATGGAGATATCTGTTTGGGATACAGCATCAAATGTGAATACCACAATCCTTTTCATGCTGAATCAAGCTATTATATACTACTCCGGGGGCTAGAGTAGTGGTGAATTGGCACACATCTAACACCTTCCCGATTTTTAGAGGTACGCGCCGAAGCTGTCTGTTATTGCCTCTCTTATTTGCGATTGCTCTGGAACCATTGGCGTGTGTATTGCGGCAACGACATGCACATGCAGCACTACAGTTTTGCAAGCGTCTATTGGCAATATTGAAATATGCAGATGACATGGTGCTTTATGTGAAGGACACTGGCTCCAACTTAGAGACCCTTATACAAGAATACCTCAAATACTGGGTTATAATTGGGGGAAGTCATCGATATTTCCCTTAACACAAGCCACAGTGCCATATGAGATGGAATACCCCCTCAAATGGATTTATGACCCTGTAAGTATTTAGGGATATGGATACATAGGGATCCACACTTGGTTGTGAGCCATAATTATGGAAAGGCTATTGTAAAGAAGTTCAGGGAGTCGTCCGTAGAGGTAGACAAATTGTAGTTTATTCATTTAAAGCAAATAAGGAAGAAACGTCCCATCCACAAGAAACCAGAAGCAACTGCCACAAGAGTGTTCTAGAGCAACTCCTAAGCTACGAGAACACTCTGGAATGTGGAAGACATCACACATTCCAGACAACCTGGATAAATACATAACATGTAGATATTACACACCTTTCCCCTTTACATAAGGAAAACTAAAGAACTATGAGTACAGCAAGCAACATTAGTGTAACATAAAGTCATATAACTTTATAGGAACTCAGAAAGTATGAATACAGCAAATAACATTAGTGTAACATAAAGTCACGTAATTTTACAGGAACTTTGCTAGTAGGAGAACTACTGCGCAACAATAGCGTACCTTTGGAAGGCTCCTCAATAAACAAAGGTTTAGTTAGGCTACTAGAACGTAAGGGAGCAATTCTACCCAAATTCCAAATACGTCATTATTAAGTTTAACAGCATTTTTGAAAAGCCTCTTCACCATAAATGGCGAAGAGAATTTAGAAACGCCACCAGATTTCTGAGTAAGGCGTACTTTCACATAGTCACCTACACGTACATGTGTGTGAGAAACCGCGTGTCTGAAATCAAAATGTTCTTTTCTCTTGATAGCCTTAAACTTTTGTGCTTCTTGGCAGGGTACCTTACCAGGATCTACATTCAAATAACCATCAACACACTTATCCCTCATCCACGATTGGAGCATGTAAGTATTGGGAGTCCATCCCCTAAACAGTTCAAAAGGAACCTTATTCGTGGTGGAGTGAGGTGTCAGACGGTAAACCATCACTCGGTCCAAGATTTCAGACCTCCAGTCCTTGCCTTGGACCTTGGCTAATTGAATGTACTGCTTCAGGACTTGATTGAACCTCTCTACCATGCCATTAGTTTCAGGATGGTAGAGAGAACAACTTTTGGGCTTCATTCCTCTTTTCAACAAATGCTCTTCCATCTCTTTCGAGATTTGAACCCCATTGTCAGTCAAGAGACAATCAGGAAGTCGCTCTTGCAGAAGATATCGTCCAGAAATTTCACAACATCCTTGGTCTCCGTGCTTTGTGTAATCTTGATTTCTGAGAAAAACCAAAGGAAATGATGGACGGAGCGTTGACAATAAAAGCACTCACCCCCAGTCAACTGATCTGTGTTTAATCAATCACCGATCTTTAGCCCACTCTGCCACCCCAGTTCAGACATGGTCATATGCAAATCAGTCTGACCCTGTGCCTCATGTGAACAGTCCAACCCGAACTGTCAAGCCATGCCTTCCCAGGACCAGAAACAAGCTACGAGGACCGGTTTCTGGCATTTCAGCCGTCTTCAGCCCGGCTTGCTTGAATCCAGTGGCAAAGTGAGCAAGGGACTCACGTCTGAGTATACCCTGCCAACTTATGGCGAACAAAGAAAAACCAAAGGAAATGATGGACGGAGTGTTGACAATACAAGCACTCACCCCCAGTCAACTGATCTGGGTTTAATCCATCACCGTTCTTTAGCCCACTCTGCCACCCCAGTTCAGACATGGCCATCTGCAAATCAGTCTGACCCTGTGCCTCATGGGAACAGTCCAGCCCGAACTGCCAAGCCATGCCTTCCCTGGACCGGAAACAAGCTACCGAGGACCGGTTTCTGGCATTTCAGCCTTCTTCAGCCCGGCTTGCTTGAATCCAGTAGCAACGTGAGCAAGGGACTCACGTCTGAGCATACCCTGACAACTTATGGCGAACAAAGAAAAGACATGGCTTGGCAATTTGGGCTGGACTGTTCCCATGAGGCACAGGGTCAGACTGATTTGCATATGGCCATGTCTGAATTGGGGTGGCGGAGTGAGCTAAAGAACGGTGATGGATTAAACCCAGATCAGTTGACTGGGAGTGAGTGTTTGTATTGTCAACACTCCGTCCATCATCACCTTTGGTTTTTCTGTGTTCGCCCTAAGTTGGCAGGGTATGCTCAGATGTGAGTCCCTCGCTTACTTTACCACTGGAGTCAAGCAAGCCCGGCTGAAGACGGCTGTAATGCCAGAAACCGGTCCTGGGAAGCTTGATTCCGGTCCAGGGAAGACATGGCTTGGCAATTCTGGCTGGATTGTTCCCATCAGGCACAGGGTCAGACTGATTTGCATATGGCCATGTCTGAACTGGGGTGGCGGAGTGAGCTAAAGAACGGTGATGGATTAAACCCAGATCAGTTGACTGGGGGTGAGTGTTTGTATTGTCAACGCTCTGTCCATCATCCCCTTTGGTTTTTCTTTAATCTTGATTTCTGGTCATCTAGAGTTCATATCTATCAGCACAAGAACATAGGACTGACCAGACTTACTAGTTACAGGCCCCAAGAGGTCCAAAGCAACCTCTTGCCAACAACGAGTGAAGACATCACACACAATCATGGGTTGAACTCTAGTCTTGTATATTTTGTCACACGGATTACACTTCATGCAATCTCTTACCATACGTTCCACAAGGAGGTCAATGCCAGGCCTCCAGAAATTTAGATGAATTCTCTCCTTAGTCTTTGAAACGCCTTGATGTTCCTGATGAGGTAAGTGAACATTTCTCAGCCTGACAAAAGATGGAGGAACCAATCTAGTACCCCTCCAAACTAAACCATCACTGACTAACAAATTCATCACGCACATTCCAGAACTTACGAACTTCCTCACTCAAACCCTTTATGCCATTCAAACTTCAGTCACCAATTTGCATACTTCACAAATCACAACATAATTTACTAAGGAATCCTTCCATTCTATCCTCACTCAAAATGTCTTCCATGACCTCACATACTTTATAATCCTCATCATCCCAAAGGTCCTCAAAGTCATCAGACACAAGACATGAATTAGTTGAATTAAGGCGGGAAAAACAGTCTGCAACTTTGTTTTCGGAGCAAGGTATATAGTTTACAACAAAGTCGTAACCCTGCAGGGCAACAATCCACCGACAAATTATCGAAGAGACCGCATCCAAACTCTTTTTGAAAACAAGTCCTTCAAAGGTTTATGGTCAGAACGTACCACATATGAGTTTCCCCAAAGAAATTTCTTTAACTTTCTGATGGTCCAAAAGATAGACAGTGTTTCTTTTTCTATGACTGTGTATTGTACCTCTGGTCCAACAAGCACTCTAGAGAGGAGCATGACAGTTATCTCCTAACAATTTTTTACTTGTTTGAGCACAGCTCCCAGACACTTGGAACTTGCACCAATAATAAGAATAGAATGAGCAGAGATATCAAAACTTTGTGGAGATGGAGCACAACTCAAAGCTTTTTTAACATTACAAAATTCTGCTTGCCAACAGACGGACCAAACAAATTTGACACCTTTCTTCAGAAGTGATCTTAAAGAAAAGGTGCCAGAAGCAAACTGGGGTACAAATTTGTTATAATATTCAGCCATCCCACAAAAGTTGACCAGATCAACTCTAGAGTGTGATACTGGGAGATTCTCAATAGTTTTCACCAGATGATCTCTTCATTTAACACCCTCCTTTGTCAATTTATGCCCCAAGTAATTAATTTCTGAAAGATTAAACCTACACTTGTTTTCACGTAAAGTCAAGCCACGCAACTTAAAACGTTTCAGAATAGCTCTAAGTCTCTCATTCTCATCATGAACTTCTTGGGATGAGCCATGTACCAAAACATCATCCTGATATATTTTTACATCAGACAACCCGCTTAAAACATCCTCTATGGCTCATTGGAAAAAAGAGGCCGCAGAATTTAAGCCAAAAGATAATCGAGTGAATGTATATGTTCCAAATGGTGTAATGAAAGCTGTCAGATCCATTGAATCTTCATCAATTTGGTCTGATGATATGCGACCCTAAGATCTAAGGTAGAGAAACTTCAGCCCCCTCCAATTGAGTCAGCATTTCCACATTATTTGGGAGAGGATACTTATCAGCAATGACAGCACAATTAAGGGCACGAAGGTCCACACACAGTCTCACCACTCCAGAAGCCTTGCGAGCAAGACCAACAGGAGCCAACCCATCACTCGCTTCAGTCGCCACAATTATCCCTTTATTCTTCAATCTCTCTAGTTCATCACACATTGACTCTCTCAAAGCCAATGGCAAATTTTTTACTTTGGATGTCACTGGGATAGCATCAGCTCTAAGAGTAATTTTATGCGTATACCCAGATAGGCAACCTAACTGTCTGCTAGAGACCTGTTGAAATTAATTATGTATATCACACACTTGATCAATTTTACAAGTTTCAGAGGTATCAAGGTTACTCGAGACCGAAGAAGGCACACTGTCCTCTAAAACAATGCAGGAGTCGCCACCAGGAACTGGAATCACTCTAATATCAGCCTGATGAATCCTCCTCATGATATTGTCCCCTCTGTTAGAAATGTAGATCTTTCCAGCTGTAAGCCTCCCTTTGTATTCTATATCATCAACAAAATAACCAAATAACTTTATGGGTTGGCCACCATATTCAAGTGGTTTGGTAAACCTTCACTTTCTCAAACAGAGTTGTATCATAAAATAAATGTGGGGACCAAAGTAATCTTTGCTCCTGAATCAAAGAGCATTTTAATAGAGTGACCATTCACTTGACAGTAATCACAGGACTCTTACTCCTGTTCTGACCAACTTGAACTAGAATCTCACCACAGTGTAGTTCATCAGAATATGAATCAGCTTCATTTTGTATACAAACCTCTTTCACCGACTTATTGTTTTTAAAGCTTTTGAGCTCTACAAGCATTTGCCATGTGACCCGTTTTGCTACAATAATGATATTTTGAAGATAAGGCAGGACATGACTTATCATTAGCTAAATGACCAACCATGTCACAGCAAAAGCAGTTCCCAATAAAACTCTTTTTACTTTAAGAGACAGAGGTTCAGATTGTTTAAAAACTTTTGCCTTCGTAACACTTTGTGCTTTTTCTCTAGTAGAGCCATTCTCTTTCTTTATTACCTCAACACAGGCAAGAGAGTGTTCAATGCATTTTACAATCAAGATTACCTCATCTAATTTAGTACATCTTTCTGACACTTCATCCTTAACCTTTTCTATGTTACAACCCAACATAAACTGATCACGAATACGTCGTCATTGGAACCTTCAAACTTACATGTTGAAGCTAGTTTTCGTAAATCTGTAAATACACCTAGAACAGTTTCTTGAGACTTTTGTATACGCTTCCCAAAGTGATACCTATCTAAAATGATACTCACTTTAGGAAGGTAATGTTTATCAAGTTTTTTTAAACATATCTCAAACTCATTAAGGCTATCTGACTCGCCATCACAAAGATCAGGTAAGTGTTCATACACTTCTTGACCCTCAGAGCCCAAACAGTGTAGGAGCAGAGCAGATTTTCTCTCTGCACTTAAAGAAACTCCACATACTCTTGCATAATTAAGAAAAACCTTTTTCCACTTAGACCAGCGAATGGATGGTTCACCTGGGTTAGAGAGAAAAAAGGGAGGAGTAACGTTTTGCATTGTATTGTATAAACTAAAACTTTGCAGTAAGGGAAGAAGAAATTTAATAGAAGGTGTGACTATTACCTTAGATAGTAAGTTGGACAAACAAGCACATCCACCATAGCAAAATTGTGAAGGCACTTGTAGTAAAGTCACCCTAATAAAGTAAAGAAGCACTTCCCTTTGTAAAAAAAAAATAATTAGTAGAAAAGCAAATTAACCAGTTGTACAATATGTGATGTGACCATCACTGTTAAACAGGTATACATAAATCACACAATGTTCCCTTAATAAGCAAAATTGAAACACTGTAGGAATAGATGTGGTAAACAGCGAATAAGGCACTCTTTAGAGGTGGTTGTACAAGTCTTGAACATCGTTAGCAAAGCGCTGCGAATGATGATCAGTTGCTATGGGAACCAAGTCAGGCCTGCGTGCTAACATGGTTTTAGAGAGGCAGTAAAAGTGTCGAGGGTTGTCAAGTAAGAAACAGGGGCAAAGTAAAGAGTGTAGCAACGCGTATGGATGATGACTCACTTTTTCCAGGAAATAACAAAAGATGTCAGTAGGGGTCGCCAAGGTGACAGAGGCACGTGATGAGCATTTCAGCACGTAGAGAGGATAACGCGCTGTTTCCAAGAAACGTAAGTTGTCCAGGTCCAGGACAGCGCACAAGGAAGATGACATACCCTTGTGAAGGCACGTGAAAGATTGCCAAGACAGCACAGACTCCAACAAAGTTCAGCCAGGAAGGTGATGCATAGTTGCAAGGATGTGTGAAAGGTTGCCAAGACAACGCCCACTCTGCCGACTCTAGCAAACATCAGCCGCAAGTCAAATAAGCCACATGGAGGTAACTGTGAGCTTCGTTAAAATTAAGAAATAAAAGTTTCTTTTAAGAAGTTGGTTTCTTTAAATGTAAATAAGCAAAAAGAGTACCTCTCAATTTAAAGTCAGCAAGAAGTTTAGATGATGTATCATCTGAATAATCCTCCTTATTGGGACATGTCTTGAAAGTAGACAATTCTTGAAAGAAGTATCTGGGTTCTTCTCTGTTATCCCATCCTCGTTACCAGTGTAAAGAAGTTCAGGGAGTCATCTGTAGAGCTAGACAAATTGTAGTTTATTCGTTTAAAGCAAATAAGGAAGAAGCGTCCCATTTACAAGAAACCAGAAGCAACTGACACAAGAGTGTTCTATAGCAACTCCTAAGCTACAAGAACACTCTGGAATGTGGATGACATCACACATTCCAAACAACCCAGAGAACTACATAACATGCAGATATTACAGCTATCTCACAATTTGAGGATCATGTAGCGTTGTGGTCAAGACTACTCTTAGTTCTGGCAGATGAGATAGCACTTATGAAAATGATAGTTCTACCAAAGTTTCTGTACTTGTTTATGAATATCTCTTTATACCTGACAAAGATATTCTTCCAAACATTATGTTCACTGTTAATTAAACTGGCAGGGACAGGTAAGCAACCAAGGATTGGCTGGGATATACTGACAAGAC
Source organism: Lissotriton vulgaris (assembly GCF_964263255.1). Classification (NCBI taxonomy): domain Eukaryota; kingdom Metazoa; phylum Chordata; class Amphibia; order Caudata; family Salamandridae; genus Lissotriton; species Lissotriton vulgaris. The sequence continues at coordinate 1,109,039,421 of NC_141696.1, forward strand.
CATATAGTCAAGGCGGCTTCGGAGCTCCAGACCTGCATTAATATTACCTATGTGCACAAGGGCACTTTGTTCACTACTGGATCTATCCGCCAAAATACACCCCGAATGCACCAGTAGAAAGTGACAATGCTAGCCCATTCCGCTCAAAGCTATGATACCACATATAAGTCACTGGTGTCTCACATAATGAAATGAATACCATACATTGTACTACACAGGCATGGAAGGCACTAGGGCGGAGGGTGCGGGCGGAGCCCATTTATGCATCAGCCATACCATTAGAGGTTCACTCGGCGATCTTGGTGCACGAGAGAACCTAGATCCCTAACTGTTCTGGGGGATGCAGGATTGATAACAGTGGGTGATGCATACACAGGCTGGCAGACTTACAGAGTGGTGGTGAGGTCGCCCCAATGCTAATATTTGCTTACACTAGGCTTCGGCAGCTCTCCGAAGTTTATATCCACAGTTTCCTGCAGAACCACAAGCTTTTGGGGCATGCCAGCTATTGCTTATGTAATGTAATGTAATGTAATGGTACTTGTATAGCGCACAAATCACCATGAGGCATCTCAGCGCTTGTACGAATACCGCTGAGGAACCCTTCCTGGCCTTTTCCTGTGAAGTGCCCACTCCTGGGCACCCCCAAGGGGAAGCCAGGCATCCTAGCGTTGTTGGGGCCGTTGTGGAGATTAAGCAAGCTATTGCCCAGAGTTGCAGAGTGGGACCCATGATTGGAATAGGCACAGAGGCGAGAATTATCAGGTCCGGGGAAATTGAGCACAAGAGCCGCTGAGGCGGGAATTTGAACCCTGGTCCCGGGCCAGACCTCTGCATCAGGGTCTGCCACTCTAACCATTGAGCCACACTTCTCCACTTCACACTTCTCCACTTATGAGTGACAAATGTAGGCACGTAATTACACAATTGTATAATGCGTCCCAAGTGGATAGTCGGCCGATACTAACAGGACCGCTTGACAGGTGGAACACTACACTTGCTGCTACACTTAGTAAATAGGACTTGGAATTTTGTTGTACACTAACAGACAAATTAACATCAAACTGTAACCTCAGAATCATCCATTTTAAATATCTACACTAAATATACTAGACCCTGGTTCAGTTATGCCATTTTGGTGTCCGAGAGGAGGCAAACTGTGTTCGAAATGGGATGCCGTCAACTGATTTCTTGCGTTTAGCATGGAGCTGCCCCCCAGTCAATCAATACTGGGAACAAGAAACACATACACTCACAGCAAGAGTAATGGAGAGAGTAGAATGTGCTCCTAAGATATGTTTATTAGGTCTTGTTAACCCTTTCGATGCTGATGACGAGCTGGGCTCGTCATGGTGCACAGTGGTCGTGTGCTGATGACGAGCCCAGCTCGTCATGAATAAAGGATAATTGCAATTTCCAGCACAGGCTGAAAATTGCCTTAGCAGCCAAGGTGTTAAAGATCTGCAGCCTACCAATTGTAAATTGACAACCAGATTGCTACTGCTTGCAAAACAGAGGGTCTCACTACACTGGGGGAAACAATTGTCTCTGAAGTACCAACTCTGGTTAAAAGACATGGCATATTGTTGTGATTAACTTGAACACTATGCTCAAGAGCTACCTCGTGCATCTCGACCAAAAGATAAATGGGGTACCTTCACCACATACTTGCTTACAACGAAAGATGAAATGTGAAACATATTGTGTCTCTAACTGATATCAGGATAGAAAATAGGCATTGTACTACTTATTTACTCAATGGGTACTTATGTTGCTAATATGGGATGTTGATATCGATGGCAATGTTGTTGTGTTGTTCTATAATGGAAAATGCATAAATAAGCTAATAAAAAAAGAAGGAAATGTTGGTGAAACATTGGGCAGTCACGTCGTTAATGTCAGAGGTGGGGCTGATATCTGGAAGTGCCAACTTAGCTGAATTGCTGAGAGTGGTAAGATTGATGTTATTTGTGGTGCGAAACCAGGTAGTGGCACTCTTAGATTGACTCAGAGTTACAACATGAGAGAGGTGGAGTGAAAAGGGAAAAAGGTAATGGTCAGACCAGTCTACTGGCATAGGATCATCTGTTGTTATCAGGTTAACTTTGGAGGTGAGAAGGTCAAGCGTAGAATCCTTGGAGTATGTTGGTTTAGAATTGTGCTGCACAAGGTCATTTCCGGAGGGAAATGAGGTGAGATAGTTGGGGGCCGAATCAACTGGGATGCCACAGTGAAGATTATAGTCACCTAGAAAGATCAATCTATCGCTTTGTGAGTATTGGTCATTACAAAGTCAATAAATTCCTTAGTGAAGGAGGAGTTGCCACCTGGTGGGTGATAAATGGTGTGCACCCTGATGGGGGAGTTATGCTGACCAAGACGTTCCAAAGTAAGGCCTTCGAATGTAGAGAAAGAGATACTGCGTAGTTCTCTGCATTGAAGAGAGTTTTTGAATATGATCGCGACATCTCCCATGACTTTTCCAACCGGTAAATCCTAAAAATGGAATAGTTAGGGGGAGGAGAAGATCAAAGAGAGTGTGGGAAGTGTTGTTTAACCATGTCTCGGTGAGGCTGAGTAGATCAAGCTTGTATTGAGTAATGATGTCTGAGATGTGTTTTGTTGCAGATCTGCAGTTGTGAAGCATACAACTCATCTCCGAGATTACTGTTTTGAAATAGGGGCATCAGGACTTTTATTAATGATGGGAATGAGGTTTCTATGGGTCGATGTCTGGGTTGTAAATGGTTGGCGCTTGGTTCGGACCAGGGAGATGGTAGGTAATGTACGTTGATTTGTGTTGTCCGGAGAAGAAATTGTGGGAGAGCAAGAGGTATAGCTAGCAATTAGATTGGTAATTTCAGTTGGGGATAGATTATGCACAGCTCATTTAAGGTGGGGAAGAAGCAAACTTCTCGGAGTTAAGTGTATGGGGAATTGTGTTTTCACCAAGGGGGATAAGGAGTCAAGTACAGTGGACATTTTAGAACTTAAGTGGGAGAAAGTAGCTTTAAGCTGGGATATTGTGGAAATGAGGAATCCTTGTTTATTGTCAAGGGAGTGCAGAGCTGTGTACGCAATGTTAAGCTGCTCAGCAGGGACAGCTGATTTTGTGAAAGGTTCACCTTGAAGGATAGCATAAGGAAGTGTGAAGGTAGTAAGGAAAAGTGAGGGGTGTTGCTTGCAGTGTGGTGAATGCAGAGTCAAGTGATGTAGGTTGGAACTGGGAGTGGGTGCTGCTTTGTAGAAAAAGAGATTCTCAGGGCGTTCTTTGAAAGAAGCAGACAAGTCAAGTCAATACAAAGTTTATTGTGTAGATTACTTAAAACCATGACAATAGAAAACATTTAAACAAAAGAAACATAATTATACAGAAGCACAATAAAGTGCTAGTTCCTGACAAGACCATATAATATAAATGGCTTGTTATGCCCAAAGAAAGGAAACACTTGGTGTACAGGCTTTCTCTTTACCATCCTCCCTTTCCCATGTCTATTATGAAAATAATGAATAAAAGTAAGTAAAAAAAACCTTCCAAAAAATGAATAAAAAGTTTCAACTAAGAGAGAACTCAATTACGGCATGGTCTGACTCTACTGTGCATCAATGTCCATGATCCAAGGACTGATAGTTAATACTTAATAGTCATCTCAGTGCATTGTTTAGAGTTTTTTTAGAAAATCCTGCATTGCTTTAAAAAAATTTACCTATTCTTGCCAGTTCGAGGGGGACCATTCAGCTAAAAATCCAGTTCATTGCTTGGTTGCATGTTCTTATACCGTGGATTAAGAAGAGTGGCTTTAGTAAGATTCGACAGTAGTCAACCAAAGTCGGACAGCTGCACAGTAAATGTAAAAGAGTTTCTGATTTGTAGCCGCAGAGTCTACACTTGACTACTTTAGAGAGCAGCGGCCAGTTAGTATTAAAATCTTTGATTTGTAATGCCAGCATCCTTGCCTCCAAGATTTTAGTCAGGCAGGCTTTCCCTATAGCGCATTTGAGATAAGGTTGTGCCCTAAGTCCAACTTGACTTTCATTGTTGTATGACACTGCCAGGGCCCTTAGTGGCGGTGTAGTGTTATTCTTTTGCAGGTCTTTGGTCTTGGAAAGTAGTTTAGTCTGTTTTTTCATTATACTTTTTTTTGCAATGAACTTAAATGTAGAAGTATTTAAAGTAGTCAAATCAATTTGTAGAGTTTCTGCTGCTATCCTTAAGTAAGTAGACCATGGATTGCTTTTATGTTTGAAGATATCTTGCAAAATACATTTTCAGGGTACCCGGTGTTGCCGTGATGCATCTTTGGTAGTACTTTATAAAAGACCCTATACCTGACCGTATGATGCCCTCCAGGCCAAATTCAAGTCTCACCAAGAACCTCCTGGTATAACAGGGTATTTTGAACACTCTTTTATATATCTTTAGATGTAAAGAAGCAGACATATTGCGTATTCATTGAGGAGAGAGAGGGAGAGAGTTGTGATAGGAAGAAGGTATTCAGGCTAATGGGGAACGATAGGAAGAAATGAGGGGCAAAGGGTTCGAGTAGTATGAAGTTAAGAGAGGGGAGTAGGGTGGTGGAATGTGAGCTGGAATTAATGATTCTAAGGGGGTTGGTGGCATGGGCAGTGTGAGAAATTGTCCAAGATGGTAGAGGAGGAATTCAAATAAGCTCTTGGTTAGAGAAAGGGGAGGGGAAGGGTAAAGGATATCATAAGGGAATAAATTGTTGAATGTTTGTAAAGGAAAAAGGTTGTGGGGAGAAGTGGTTTATGGGGTATAGGGAAGATTCAGGGAGAGAGGAGAGGAAGCAGGGTAAGGAGGGTAGGGTGTAAAAGGAGATGGACAAGGAGCAGGAAAAGGAGGGAGATCAGATGGTGGAGAGGTCCCTATGTGAGCAGGGAGATCTGGCTGTTGGACTAGAGGTCTGGTTAAGTGGGTGAATAATCTGTTTTGGGGGTTTCTTTGAAATCCCAGGATGATGTGTAGGGGTAAGCAAGAGTACTGGCCAAAGGTTGGGACATGGTGTTGAGGGTGAAGTCCTGGTGGAGAGATTAGGAAGAGGGGTCCCTGGGGGATATGTGGGAGAGGGTCAGTATGAAGGAAAACCTGTTCCTCTCGTGGGATTGGCCTTCTAGAACCAGAGTCAGGGTGAGCAGGGATGGAAATAGGTGGTCAAAAAGAGAGAGACAGTTGTCTTTAGCTTGAATCATGATGTTGCTGTTGTTATATAGGGAGATAGTGATTGAACCATTGAAGTGAGCTGAAGGAGAAGCTTTTAATTGGTAGCTCTGTGGGATTTTGGAGGAGGATGTTGCATTGAGTGAGTTGTTGAAGATAGTATTACAAGATGAAATGTTGTGAGTGAAGAAGAAGAGGTCGGCTTTGAGTCTCCAGTACCGGCTGCTGTGGAATTGGCTGATGAAGAGTGAATCAGGAAATTGTAAGATGGTGCTGTTTTGAAACCTTTTTTCTGAGTATTTGGAAAGGTTGGGAGGGTAAATGATCTTAGAGTAGTCAGGACCAGCTTTCACATGCTTGGTCGACATTGTTGTGAGGTAGTAGGGAATTGGTGGGAATGGATGTGGGGAGAGAGGCAGGAGGAAAGTGGAAGCATGGAGAGGTATAAGGAGGCAAAGGCGCATCGAATGGGTGGCATGGAGGTCAATACCATGGGCTATGAATGCTTTTGATGAGGATAAAACTCTCACCTGGAGCTGCCCTGCTAGATATAAATAAAATAAAATGTTAGTTTCTTCATAGTCCTGCATGAAGATGTTAGCGTGAGTATAGCCCAATGTTTAGTGATAATTTTCTTAAAACTTTGGCTCTGTGTAGAGTATTTTGATACAGCTACAATCCGAGCTACTTCACGTTTGGGTGTCGGTTTTAGAAGTTCCCTTCTCTCTGTTGCTTCAACTCTTTTTTTTGCCTCCTCTATGATCTTTTTTGGGTACCCTCTATTGAAAAATCTTGTTGACATTTCTTCTAGTGTTGGTTCTACTTTTGTAGTATCAGATGTAATTATTTTGACTCTCGCCATTTGTGAATAGGGTAGATGTTTTTTTAAGCTAGGTTGATGAAAACTGCAAAATGCAACATGTTTTTCCTATCGGTTTCTTTTCTGTAAATGCTAGTTTCAAATCCTTTTTCCGTGATTGATATTCTGACATCCAAAAATGTTACAGTTGTGTCTGAAATCTCCCAAGTTAGTTGTATCTGACTGTCTATCTCATTGAATTCACATAGGGCAGACTGTAAGAGGTCTTTTGATGACTTCCAAATGATGAATATATCATCTATGTATCGCACAATGAGTTTGGTGTTATCCTTCCATACTGTCTTAGAAAAAATGTTAGTTTCTTCATAGTCCTGCATGAAGATGTTAGCGTATACCGGCGCCGCCGAATTGCCCATAGCAGTTCCCGTTAGTTGTTGATACCATGAGTCAGTTAGTTACTATGAAGAAACTAACATTTCTTCTAAGACAGCCTAGCTTAAAGAAACATCTACCCTATTCACAGATGACGAGAGTCAAAAGAATTACATCTGATACTACAAAAGTAGAACTAACACTAGAAGAAATGTCAACAAGATTTTTCAATAGAGGGTACCCAAAAAAGATCATAGAGGATGCAAAAAAAAGAGTTGAAGCAACAGAGAGAAGGGAACTTCTAAAACCGACCCCCAAACGTGAAGAAGCTCGGATTGTAGCTGTATCAAAATACTCTACACAGAGCCAAAGTTTTAGGAAAATTATCACTAAACATTGGGCTATACTCAAGCTAGAACCGGATTTTCAGGAATCTTTTGAACACATACCTCTGTTCGCTTATACCAGAGCTCCTAATTTGGGGGAATTACTCAAATATCAACCATCTGAAAAAAAGACATACAAGGGTACTAAACCGTGTCTAAATTGCGGTAATTGCAACAGCATTATCAAAGGCAATAAAATAAACCACCCCATGAAAGGGCACGAGATTAAAGTTAGGGTCAATGCGACATGTGACACGAACAATGTAATATATGCTTTGAAATGCCCATGTGGAAAACTGTACATTGGGAAAACTGAAGGACGTATAAAAACAAGATTGATAGAACACAAGTCAAATATCCGCATGAAAAATACCAAATCATCTATAGCCACACATTTCATGGAGGCGCAGCACAATATCTCTCAACTGAAACTCATGATACTGGAGATAGTTGAAAAAACTGAAGGAAGAGACAATACCAAATATATGCTACAACGAGAGAATGTTTGGATTCATAAACTTTCAACACAGAGTCCAAATGGGCTCAATGAACGTATGGAACTGTCTTGTTATCTGTAAATAACCATTAGCTTTTTCCTTGATCTGGAAGGGGACCTTGCTCTTTGGATTTAATGTTTTGTTTTTATGTATTGTTGTAATAAGCAAATGACTGTTCATTTATGTTTCATTATTCAACTATACTTGGATTACGTTCCCTCTCACACTGAGATAGCACACCGGAGCCGTCACGGTATACTCTACACTTTTACACACTCAGACACAAGGGTTCGAACCACTCCGTATTCATTGTTGCCATTTTTTCACTGGATTAATAGTCTTTTTCATATGATGAAGAGAGGTTTATTTATTAGAGGATCTTTCAAAATGTAGACTCTATTTGGGATATAACCACATGATAGTTTTGAAACGAAGTATTTCTTCTAGCTTGATAGATCACATGACCGGGATATCATCCGGTAGTCGAAGTTGATGTTTGTTAAATGGAGAACTATCGGAACGCAGGACATCAGAAGTTTGGCAGGAAGCAAGCTGTTGAGACGTTAATTCATCGAACATCAGGTTCGTTTTTGGAATGGAGTTTTACATGGTTTTTTGTGTATCAAGGTTAGGGAGAAATTCAACAGTATCGATTATTGAGTCTAACAGTTTGTACATTTTTCCTTAACAGTATTTTGAACACGGAGTTTGAGCTTGTCAAAACGCGACACGTAAGTGACACAGGCGTGGTTGCACTTTGGCATGTTGCCACAGGTTTATAAGGTACTAGATGGTGGTCTCGGTGGTAAACTCACAGGATTTGATTTTTCCGTTATCATTGTTCACAAGACATCACTTTAGTTTATATCATAGCACTCGTTATAAATAGACATACACAGTACATTTGCTCATTATTTTTGTTGTTTCTATTTTTTTGTTTGTAGTGTTTATTCCCTGATGAAGGGCGTTGTGAGTCACGCCCGAAATGTATTGGAGTCAAAAGTAACTCTGTCGCTGGTATAAATACTGAATGAAATGCAGAATGATTAAAATGTCAACTATATCAAAAGAATACATATGAAAGAAGAATAAAATAATCTAAAAAGGAACTGAAGTTTGGAATCCTCATTTCACACTGAGGAAATAAGGTGTGCCCAAAGGGATGCCTTTAATGTTCCATTAAAGACAAATGTTGTGAATATAATTAGGCGTCCAGGGACGTGGTCGCCACCTATGGAGCACCTGTAACAGTCACAAGACTTTGGATAATATTTTCAGCTGTGCACTAGCCTCAATCTTAGTTCATGAACTCTTCACTGTCCCCGGGGATTAGTAGCACGCAAAGATAACAATGAGTAACTACGAGGAAATATCAAAAAGCACAGAAGCCAGAGCGGAAACTTTTGCTTTTAAAGATACAGAAGCCGATCGTATTTACGCTTTAATTAGGGAAGAATTATCGCAAGAATCCTCAAGCCGGACCAAGGAACAGAATATAAGACAACTGATTTACCTAACCAAGAGACAAATAAACCAGAAGCTACACGCTAGCACTTTCATAAAATATCACCGATCTTCACGGATACCTAGAGGCCTAAGAATTGCCCTCAAACCTGCTCTTTGTAAGAATTTTAAATAGTTTCAGGAAAAGTGGTTTGCTATACTCAACAAATGCTCGTTGGACCTCATATAATTAATAATAGAGGAGCTATCAGGGATACTGGAAGACCTAACAAAAGACATCGCAGAAGTATCAATGGAATTATCAAACATGATGACCGAGGAAGAATTGGCTCAAACATTGGGAGACATAAAAGAACAGATGGAGAAACACACAAGGGACATCAACGAAAGAAAAATCCGGAAATTTAAAAGGGACACCCTTGATTATAAGCTGGGGGAGGTTTATACTTTGGCTGACATCTATGCCCAAAAAAGAAGAAATCGTCCATATTCTCCTAATACAGATACATCATCTTCGGGAAGTGACACTTCACAAAGAACTCAAAGACCACAACCTAGTTCAAAAAGTCAGGAGTCTTCACGCACAGACCAAAAAACACAGTCAAAAGCAAGATCACAAGACACTACCCAAACTGAGCAACCCACCACTAGTGTTCCGATGACAGTCAATCCTTTTTTAGAACAGGACCAAGCCCAAAAAGGAGACCCAGGAGAGGAAAGAACAAAAGAAAAAAACAAAGACAAAGAGAAGGACTACCCCAACACAAGAAGCACGACGATACCGAAGAAAGACAAGGACAAGAAAAAGACCCAAAACTAGATCAATTGGTCATTAACATCAGCAACTATAATCCAAGTGCACATGAACTAAATTTGTTACAAAGAGGAACATCTTTCGTACCCACGACCCGACCAATACTGATGCGTTGGAATTGGAGGTGAGTTTTTTTCAAACTCATGCGAAAATTAAGACTTCGTCATTTCTTTGACAATATACTCCCTGAACAAGAAAAAGAATCTGTAGACCAACTATGTGGGTTGAGAGCCACAAGCACCTTTCAAGCTCCAGTGAGCCATAAGACATTGGATATATTTGAAAAAATGGTGAAGCAAGATCTATCTCGTCTAAAATTTGGTACTCGTATCAGAAAAAACATCACCCAAAAAGATTTTGATTGTTTGAAAAACTAGCTTCCAATTCAGAGATAAGGTTTACTAAAGCAGACAAGGGTGGCACTTTAGTAATCATGAATAACTCTATGTACGAGGAGAATGTTTTTGATCATATTGCAGATGAAAACACATACATGGAGCTGAGTGGAAACCCCACTATGGAATACTCGAAGGCTTTAGGAACCATCATAGAAAGAGCCTATGAAATGGGAACCATCAATTTAAAGACAAAAAATGTCCTCACCAAACTTAATCCCAAGAGCCCGGTGTTTTATATGATACCAAAAATACACAAGAACCTAATGGACCCACCTTTACGTCCAATTGTCTCCACACGAGGGAGTCTCCATGAACCCATTGGCCAACTTTTAGATAAGTATTTACAACCTACAGTGAGAGCAATGAGAACATACATTGAAGACACCACGGATTTCTTACTAAAACTGGAAACTATGACTATAGAACCGGAAGAAACTCTAATCATGTGTACAGCTGATGTACGTTCCTTGTACACCTCGATACCACACTCTTTAGGAATGGAAGCCATTGAGAAAGCTCTTCTAAACACAGATCTGAATTGCGACCTACAGACATTTCTAATGGAGCTGATGACATTTACCCTGTATCAGAGTTATTTTCTATACAAAGACTCATGGTATCAACAACTAACGGGAACTGCTATGGGCAATTCGGCGGCGCCGGTATACGCTAACATCTTCATGCAGGACTATGAAGAAACTAACATTTTTTCTAAGACAGTATGGAAGGATAACACCAAACTCATTGTGCGATACATAGATGATATATTCATCATTTGGAAGTCATCAAAAGACCTCTTACAGTCTGCCCTATGTGAATTCAATGAGATAGACAGTCAGATACAACTAACTTGGGAGATTTCAGACACAACTGTAACATTTTTGGATGTCAGAATATCAATCACGGAAAAAGGATTTGAAACTAGCATTTACAGAAAAGAAACCGATAGGAAAAACATGTTGCATTTTGCAGTTTTCATCAACCTAGCTTAAAAAAACATCTACCCTATTCACAAATGGCGAGAGTCAAAAGAATTACATCTGATACTACAAAAGTAGAACCAACACTAGAAGAAATGTCAACAAGATTTTTCAATAGAGGGTACCCAAAAAAGATCATAGAGGAGGCAAAAAAAAGAGTTGAAGCAACAGAGAGAAGGGAACTTCTAAAACCGACACCCAAACGTGAAGAAGCTCGGATTGTAGCTGTATCAAAATACTCTACACAGAGCCAAAGTTTTAAGAAAATTATCACTAAACATTGGGCTATACTCAAGCTAGAACCGTATTTTCAGAAATCTTTTGAACACATACCTCTGTTCGCTTATACCAGAGCTCCTAATTTGGGGGAATTACTCAAATACAACCATCTGAAACAAAGACATACAAGGGTACTAAACTGTGTCTAAATTGCGGTAATTGCAACAGCATTATCAAAAGCAATAAAATAAACCACCCCATGAAAGGTCACGAGATTAAAGTTAGGGTAAATGCAACATGTGACACGATCAATGTAATATATGCTTTGAAATGCCCATGTGGAAAACTGTACATTGGGAAATCTGAAAGACGTATAAAAACAAGATTGAAGAACACAAGTCAAATATCCGCATGAAAAATACCAAATCATCTATAGCCACACATTTCTTGGAGGCGCAGCACAATATCTCTCAACTGAAATTCATGATACTGGAGATAGTTGAAAAAACTGAAGGAAGAGACAATACCAAATATATGCTACAACGAAAGAATTTTTGGATTCATAAAATTTCAACACAGAGTCCAAATGGGCTCAATGAACGTATGGAACTGTCTTGTTATCTGTAAATAACCATTAGCTATTTCCTTGATCTGGAAGGGGACCTTGCTCTTTGGATTTAATGTTTTGTTTTTATGCATTGTTGTAATAAGCAAATGACTGTTCATTTATGTTTCATTATTCAACTATACTTGGATTACGCTCCCTCTCACACTGAGATAGCACACCGGAGCCGTCACGGTATACTCTACACTTTTACACACTCAGACACAAGGGTTCGAACCACTCCGTATTCATTGTTGCCGTTTTTTTACTGGATTAATAGTCTTTTTCATATGATGAAGAGAGGTTTATTTATTAGAGGATCTTTCAAAATGTAGACTCTATTTGGGATATAACCACATGATAGTTTTGAAACGAAGTATTTCTTCTATCTTGATAGATCACATGACCGGGATATCATCCGGTAGTTGAAATTGTTGTATGTTAAATGGAGAACAATCGGAACGCAGGACGTCAGAAGTTTGGCGGGAAGCAAGGAGTAGAGACGTTAATTCATCGAACATCAGGTTAGTTTTTGGAACTGAGTTTTACCTGGTTTTTTGTGTATCAAGGCTAGGGAGAAATTCAACAGTATCGATTATTGAGTCTAACAGTTCGTACATTTTTCCTTAACAGTATTTTGAACACGAAGTTTGAGCTTGTCAAAACGCGACACGTAAGTGACACAGGCGTGGTTGCACTTTGGCATGTTGCCACGGGTTTGTAAGGTACTAGATGGTGGTCACGGTGGTAAACTCACAGGATTTGATTTTTCCGTTTTCATTGTTCACAAGACATCACTTTAGTTTATATCATAGCACTCGTTATAAATAGACACACACAGTACATTTGCATATTATTTTTGTTGTTTCTATTTTTTTGTTTGTAGTGTTTATTCCCTGATGAAGGGCGTTGTGAGTCACGCCCGAAATGCATTGGAGTCGAAAGTAACTCTGTCGCTGGTATAAATACTGAATGAAATGCAGAATGATTAAAATGTCAACTATATCAAAAGAATACATATGAAAGAAGAATAAAATAATCTAAAAAGGAACTGAAGTTTGGAATCCTCATTTCACACTGAGGAAATAAGGTGTGCCCAAAGGGATGCCTTTAATGTTCCATTAAAGACACATGTTGTGCATTATGGCAGCATCAGGTGCCAAGTTTTACAGGGGCAGCGATCACCAGTGGATTCGGTACTCAGGACACTGGGACTCGCTCACCTGGCTTCCATATATCTGGGGCTGCCGACAGGGGCAGTCAGGTGCAGGCAGAACCATAATTACACTGTCTGGAAGATCTGCTGGAACATCAGATGTGCAGTGTCAGCGGGCAGTCCCCCTCAACTCCGTTTTTGCCCAATTGTCTCTAACATTTTAGCTTAGTTGCAGCAAAGTTCATTTCATCGATTGAGCAATTGCAGAGTGGTGAATTGCAGAGTGGTGGATGGCTGGGCCAAAATAGGGATTTTGCACTCAATTATGCTCACTGGCCCAGAGCTACTTAGCAGAGGACCTCTCCACCAGCCATCTTTGCTGAACTGTATTTTTTAGACAAGGAATCAAGGTGTAAAGCGATACTGCCATGCGGTGTAAGTAATCACAGGTAGTCACTCCCACTCACTCACTCAGCATCGATGTGCTGTGCCACAGATATCAGGCAGGTCTGCATGGAGAGCACTAGCACACAGTTGCACACACACCATAAGTTGGTGTAACTGGTATCCAGCAGGTCAGTTGATAATGCACATGCAGATCCCATGGCGCGTGCCCTCCTCCACCATTCAGCTTACCCCAACTATCCTACACCCACGGGCTGGAAAAAAAGAATATATTCCCCCCTGATTCTAGGCTGATCACTGCCTTAGGCACACACTGTCAATGTCCCAGGGAAGGAGGTGGGGGTAAGTAACAGGGCTAATATGTCTGGTGTCGACAAATGGAGATTTGGGCACTACTCGGGAAATTCACCCACAGTATGCAGAGCAGAAGCGGGCTGAGGGCGATAGCAGTTCACTTAAAGGGTTCCATACTGTTCCTTCCAGCACCAGACCAGCTCTGGAAAGCACAGGGAGCCATGCAGTCTCTTGACCTGCTTCTAATCCCTCCCAGAAGCGAGTCAAATATTCTTACCACCTCGGCTCGATCCAGGCAATACTACCTGGCAACACAAAGTTGTTGGGGCCGGGTGAGAAGAGGACAATTGGTCTGTTGCACTGAGGGCACATAAGGAATAATCGATGAATGGGGGTTGAAACAGGGGCGCCCCTCAGAAGTAGGAGGCACCCCATCAACCATGCAACAATCCAAGTATCACCCAGGCAATATGGGTATCCCAGAACACAAATCCGCACCTCCACACCTCCACTGGAAATTAGGCCCAATGCCTGGTGCGTGTTGATACATGTCGCACCAGACAGTTCTGGTAACACACAATGAAGAGTTGCAAATTCTGTTCCTCCATGAAAATGAGGCATTATTACTGATGTACGTTTATAGGGGTCTCACCAGAAAATTCGGGTCACACACAACAAAGAGTTGCCAATTCAGTACCTCCCTGGAAATGAGGCCCATCATCTGGTGCTCGTTTATACGGGTCGCACCAGACAATTCTGGTCACTCATGCAGGTGTAAGTTCAGCAGTGTCGCATAAGGTAGAATGAGGCATGGCAAAGGCATGCCCTCGCCTCCAAGGGTCACAACCTGTGAATTGGACAAAGCAGGCATTGAGCATGCTGTTGTCATGTCGCACAAGAGAGATGTGGCACGATCGACAAAGCGGGCCACACGGTATCCCACAACTGGTGAATCCTCTCACCACCAACAAGACGCTTTATGTGTGTTGAGGCCCCACGATGGAGAAGCCACACTCCTTAGATGTGGGCTGTACATTTGGGGCTCTGCACAAGGCAATCCAGTCTCAAGACACAATACTTATTTCCACGATCAGGCCACATCATCAGTTGGGATCCAGCAGATGATGTGGGCAGTTAAGAGGGCACCACTTTCCAGGTGTCACAGGTAGATGGTGTGGGTCCCTCGCAGGAGGTCTTTGATGTCCCTGAGACCTCCACAAGAGAACAGGGGGCAAGCCCTTGAAGAGCACACTTCAGGGTGCCACATAAGCAGCGGGTAGTCGGCCCAGGCCAGCCACTATTTAGGAAGGGTGCACAGTTTCAATGGCAGTAATTCTCCTTGTGTACAACAGATTCCTCTGTCAGTATGCAGAATGCAGTTCCCGGACTCCGGTCCTACCTCCTCACAAGTGTATCTCTACCCTACTGAAGTATGGCACCAGTAGTTATACTGTAGTGTGACTTTAAAGTAGGGGTGGTTGAGAGGGTATCCCTTTGAACCACAGATGTCTCCCCTAAATTACAGTCCTGTCTACCCTTGGTCAATGGAATGCAGATTTTAATCTTTAGTGGGGCTATGATCAGGCTCCTAGAGGCCAAGCATTAAACATACCTCTTCCTCTAACCTATCCAGCCTGGCCCTCGAATAGCAGAGGTCTGTCATTCCAGTTTCATGCCCAATGTTTATAGCTGTCTCTGAGGAATGCCCAGATGCTCTTCCCAGCCTCCAGTGTGGACTGAAGTCAAACTAAAAGGCACACAAGGAATTTTAGAGTGGCAAAATGCTCACTTTCAAGAAGTGGCATTTGTAAGCTATTAATGACAAATCCCTCTTTA